>NC_138062.1:38447764-39047764 GCF_964194185.1 Rhinolophus hipposideros | reverse complement strand
GAGATGGGCCAAGGGAATTGAGGACAGAGAGCCCAGCACAGCCCCCTGAGGGAACTGGGGGGAAGAGCGGGGTTTCCACAAACCAGCGGTCAAGGGTGGGTCTGTGGTGTTGGGGAAAGCAACGTCCCCTAGCCAAGAATAATCAAGCTGGATCCCCATCTCATGCCTTACACAGAAAATAAATTCCGAAGGAATAATATGAAGGTACAACTACAAAGCCACAGGAAGAAAATGTAGCAGAATATCAGGGGCCTCAGGAAGGGGAAAGATTCCTTTAAAAATTCCTCAAAGCACAAACCATATATGAAAAACACAAGGTGATCTCACGTATACGTGGGATCTAATAAAACTGAACTTATTGATACAAAGAGCAGATTGATGGTTGCCAGGGGCAGGGGGCAGAATGGGTGAAGAGGGTCAAAAGGTATAAACTTCCAGTTATAAGATAAATGCTGGGGATCTGGGGATGTAATAATATACAGCATGGTGATTATAGTTCATAACATTGTATTATATGTTTGAAAGTTTCTAAGTGAATGGAGCTTAAATGTTCTCATCACAAGAAAAAAAATTATAATTCTGTAAGGTGATGGGTGTTGACTAGACTTATTGTGGTAATCATTTTGTAATATATACATGTATCAAATCCTTAATTTGTATACTTTAAACTAATACAATGTTATATGTCAATTATATCTCAATAAAAAATGAAAACAATTTAAAAAATACAATGGGTTTAACTATATCCAACATGAAGATTTCTATTTGATAAAAACTAAACAAAAAACTTATAGACAAAGTTAACTGATAGAAGAATACAGTCTGGGGGAAGACATCCACAATGCTAAAAAGGGTAAGTGATTATTGTTCTAAAATAAGAGTAAACAAACTTTTTCTGTAAAGGGCCAGACAGTAAATATTTTCTCTCTGTGGGCCATAAAATCTCAGTTGAAAATAGTAGGAAAGCACCTCCAGACAGTATGTAAATGATGGGTGTGGCTGTGTTCTTACAAATTTGAATTTCATATAATTTTGCTCCTCACAAAATGTTGCTCTTCTTTTCATATTGTTCAACCATTTAAAAACATAAAAACCATTCTCGGCTTGTGAGCCATATAAAAACAGGCAGTGGGCTGGATTTGGCCCGCAGACTGTAGTTCACCAACTCCTATTCTGGGATACGCCAGGAACTTCTCAAAATTGCCCAAAGAAAAATGGACAAAGGCTACAAATAAGGAATCTACGGAGGAATCTTATTAAACATATATGGTAATGCCCAACCTCATCAGAAATCAAAGAAGCGCAAATTAGAACAAGGAGATACCACTTTGTACCAGCATCAGATGGGCAAACAATTAGATACATAAAACTGTATATTGGTGGGATGTGGGGAAATGGGCACCTCAGATCCAAGCAAGGCTGATGGGAGTGTGAACAGGGAGAGCTCTCCTGGAGAGGATCAGACAGAATTTTGAAACTGTGCATCTCCTGAAGCCCAGTGACCCTATCGAAGGGGGCAAGTGAGGATGGCCCCAGCACTGTTCACGGCAGCCAGGAGTTGGAAGTAACCCAGGTGCCCACCAAAGGGGGATCGGATAAGAAAAGTGTAGCATATACTAGGGCATTAAAAGTGTCAAACCAGATTTATAAACATCAGGGTGGAGAGTTCAAAACTAGTGGGTACAGAGGAAAAAATAAGAAAAAAACAAGATTTATTTTTCCCTAAAGCACAATACCATTTTAGGAAATTAAACACAGGGCATATTTTTAAAGAATACCTAATATCTAAATATCTAAATAAGCTTCTGGAAGGTGGAGTGCCAGGAATGATATTGAGGTGGGGGTGGGAATTGATGTGTGAATGGCACAGAGATTGACAAACTATGGCTATAGGGCATGGTTTTTACAGTTTTAAATAATTGGAAAAAAATTCAAAGAAGGCTTCTATTTGGGACAAGGATTCATATGGAAGTGACATTTCAGTATTGACATGTGAAGTTTTTTTGGCATACATCCACTCTCACTCGTTCATTTATACCTAGATTGTTTATGTCTGCTTTCATGCTACAAAGGCAGAACGGAGGCACCAAATTCATCAAAATGTATACATTAAAAATGCGCAATTTTTTGTATATTAAGTATACCTTAATAAAGCTGAAAGAAAAAAAAAGAACCCAGCAGCACTGAGTCATTGCAACAGAGATCATATGGCCCACAGAGCTGAAAATATTGTACCAACCCTCATCATTAAGGGTGGAGACAAAGGTGAAAAAAAAGAGTAAAATGAAACAACAGAGGTGTGGTTGCCATGAGCAGAATTTCATTAACTCAGGTTTGGGCTCCTTAAATCCAAAGAAATCATTAAAAATTTAAATTAGTCAGCCACCCAGTACAGGAAGGGAGTTGAGCCCTGCGTGCGAGTGTGTGTGTGTGTGTGTGTGTGTGTGTGTGTGTGTGTCAAGCAATTTGGTAACAGACATCAAGGTCCTCAAAAATGCGCTTTTAGAAACCTGTGTTGAAAAGAACAGATCAGAGGACATAAAGGGTTCCTGCGGAAGGATGTCTGCGTGGCACTCTTGAGAGTAAAGAGATGATGTGGCTATTTAAAAAAGCACATCCAATAATTTTTAATAACATGAGGAAATGCTCCTGGGATAAGGTTAAATCAAAGAAATCAAAGAATTTAAAACCTGGCTTTGAGAACTGTGGGTAAATCCTTTAACCTCCCTGTGTTTCAGTTGCCTCATCTGTAACATGGTGATTAAAAGCACTATCCCGCTTCATAAAGGTGCTGGGAAGTTAAATGAATTAAAATATGAAAAAGGAGTCAAATAATGCCTTGGTCTGCAGTAAGGGCTGCCTAACTGCTTTTCAAAATAAAATAAAGCAAAACAACTAATTCCACCAGTTCCGTGTTATGAAACTTGAAAAATATACATTATTTTCTGTGTTACAAATTTCAGAAGGAAAGAAGCTTAAATGTTGACAGCAGCTGCGTTTGGGCGGTGGTGGGTTTATGGGGGTTTTATTTTGTGTTCTAGATTTTTCCGTACTTCCCAAAGCTTCTACAAAGAATATGAACTGCTTTCAAATGAATATGTTTTGAACAAGAGCAAAGGAAATTTACAAGTCTTGGAGATACCCCACAGATGCACATGCCCCTTCTCCCACTGATCTCTGTGGGGCCTTTGCCAGGTGGAGGGATGGGACTTGGGGGTCTCCAGGCCTCTAGTAGCCCTAATCTACCTTTGCCAGCCTGAGGGGAACGCTGCCACTCACCCTCCCCACCCTTCAACTGCAGTGAGCAAATTCTAGATGGCAGAAGTTGGGCTCCTCCTTGCCTCCTCCTCCAGGGAGCCCTCCCTGACCTATGCATCTAGCTGACCCATCTAAGCAAATACATGCTGCAAAAACTTGTCAAGTCCTTGTAGTATCTCATTTTATTTCCCATATTGCTCCTCCCCAGTCTACAAGCCCTGTGGGACCAATTCCTGATACTATCCTGGACCTTGCTTCTCTAGCCTCCTCCTATTCCAGCTTATTCAACATCCATGCCCCTCCTCACTTCAGGGCCTTTCCCCCTTCTGTGACCCCCCTCCCAGAACACTCTTCTTCCCACCTCTTTGCCACCTGGCTGCTTCTTTCACACCTTGGTTCAAAAAGCCAACGAGTAACCCATGAAGCCTCCACTACTTATCTGTTGAACACTTGACCCGAATTGATGCATTTAAGCCTCACATTAATCTGGTGACATCAGGCTGTCAGGACCCCCCACTCTATAAACATTTATTGAATGAGTACACATTGAAATGAATCAGCACACATCAGTTCCACTCAAGCAAGGCAGAGGTTGGGGCTGGCTGCAAGAGAAGGTGAGACACAAGGAAGAACTGTCGGGGCTTGCACAGGGTGGGGACATTGCTATGTCTGTGGGTCCTGCAGGAAGGAGGCCCCATGGCTGCCCTGGGAAGCATGTCTGGAATGGAGGTTGCCTCTCAGAGATCCCAAGGCTAGGCCGGGCGGGGTCCCTGGCTAGGGGCCAGAGTCACAGGGCTGGGTGTTTGTGGATGGATGCAGAACAGAGGGGTGGTGCCCGGAGCTGGCCAGGAACAACATGAGGAAGCCAGGAAACCCAGCTGGGTCGGGTCCCCACCCTCCAGCTGTGCCCTCCAGTCCCACCAAGGGGCTCTGGCCACCTGACACTTGCGGCTGGGATGAGGACCTGTACCCCACCTCTGAGGCCTGCTGCAGGTTCAGGCCGAGCTGCGTTTAGACCCTGGCTCATCTATTCCATAGCTGTGTGACCCAGGGCAAGGGCAGCTTCTCCCCGAGCCTTAGTTTCCCTAACTATAAACAGAGTTGACCTGAAAATCATCAGCAGAAGCAGCGACAAGCACTGATTGAGCACTTACTTTATGCTCTAATTCACAAGCACCCTAGAGGTGGAGACTATTATGCCACTTTACAGACAGGGAAGCTGAGGCCCAGAGAGGTGAAGTTGCTCACCCAGGGACACAGCAAGAAATGGAATTTGAGCCCAGGATGTCTGGCTGCAAGGCTCCCTGTCTTTAGCTCCTCCGTGGGTGAAACACTTAGGATAGCACTCTATACCAGGCTGGTATCCGACAAAGAACAGCTGTCATTATTATGAGTCATTCCGGCAGCTTCTCCCAGTAGCCTCAGGGTGGCGGTGGTGGACGGCTGCCATTCTGCACATCCCACATCCCCTTTCTTTGCATGAGGACTCAGCACTTCCTTCAGGGAGCATCCCCTTCCTCCCTCAGGACTTGGCCATAGGACTTGGGTGGGGCTCCTCTACCCTTAGGATGCCCCTCACTGCTAGGCAGTGAGGGACACAGTGATTAGCTTGGTGTCAGGCATGTGACCCAAGTCAGCCAATGAGTACCACCCCTGGAATTTTTACTGGCACTATTTGGACTGAGGAGCTCTTCTTTCACAGAGCTGTAAGGGCAGATGCCAAGAGCAGTGGGGCCACATTTGCCTGCTTGAGAGAAACCTCCAGGGTGCACAGAGGAAGAGAAAAAGACTTAGAGATGTCAGGGCACCTGGATACAGCTATGCCTGAAGCTGTTACTACGTTACATGAACAAAACACTTCCCTTTCATTGCTTAAACTAGTCTGAGATTGGTTCCTGCCACTTACTGAATAAAGAGGGAGGAATTTTTGCCCAGCAAACCAACAGCCTTGGGGACCCTCCCAACAAAATACCTCCTGTTTTCTGGACACCTACAATGTGCTAGACCTGAGGACAAACACTTAACAGATACCCAGTTTCTCTGCATGGTTCCTACTGCACTGAGTCGATGACACAATTTTGTCCCCTTTTTGCAGATGAAGAGACAGAGGCTCTGAGAGGGGCAGCAGTCTATCTGGTAGAAGGCCAAGGCTGGGGCTGGACCCTGATGCTCAGATGAAGAAAGAGGGACCCTCCACCACCCTCCCTGGCCAGTTATGGCTCACCTGCTGCCCCATCGCAGCTTCGCTCTGTGATGCTGATCTTCTTCACCAGGTGGATGTTGCCAGTGGATGCAGTGGGCGCGGGGAACACTGTCTCCACCACCTCATGGCTGCGGAACACAGTGGGGCTCTCGGCCCCTCCAGATGTCACCAGGGCCCGCAGCCCTGCCCCATAGGGCTCCAGACTCTGGGCCCGCTGTGCAGGGGCCCCAGCAGCTGTGCTGGCTGCTACCTCCACCTCCCGCGGCCCTTCCACCACCCGGACAGTGTCCACACGGACTGGGCTGTCCGGCGATGGCCAAGCCTGGGGCTGGGGGTCAGCCTGCCGGGCCTGAGCTGCCTGCAGCTCCTGGAGCGCTTTCTTGAGCTGGGTCTCCAGCACAGCGACCTTGGCAGCAAGGGCTGCCTCCCCATCAGGCATGCCCAAGTCTCGCTCTCGGACCCAGGTGCCCACGCTCCGAGTCTCGAGTGCCACCGGGTCCTCGGGGGGCTCAGGAAGGTCGAGGCAGAGCTCGCTGCGGCCCCGGGCCCCTGTGGGGTGGCCCAGGAATTTCTGGCTCTTGAGCTGCACCGTGAGCTGCCGCTTTTCCTCCTGCAGCACTGAAAGCTTCACCTGGAGCACGGGGATCAGCTTCACCTGCTCCTCCAGCTGCCGCAGCTTCCGCAGAGCACCTGCCATCTGCTCTCGCACATGGGCCAGGTGCCCGGCACTGGGTGCCACGGGGGTGGACAGTCCCGAGCCCCGTGGCGTCGGGGGTGGCAGCCCCACGCCTACCAACGAGCTGGTTGAGCCGGCGGCGCTGGGTGTCAGGGAGCCCAAGCCAGTGGGTGCGGCCGCCTGGTCCTCCAGGCGGCGCCGGGCATCCAGCAGCGTGCGCTCCACACGGGGGTTGAAGCCGCCACGGGCCTCCAGGGCACCATACTGAGGATAGAAGCCTCGGCCGCAGTAGGAGTAGGCTGAATGGCGGCTGTCCCCACTGGCGTTGGAACACAGTGACTCGGTGCTTGTCCACCAGGAGCCAGGCCCTCGGGGCAGCGAGCCGAGGCGGGGCCTGCGCTGCACTGCCACGCGGCGAAGCGTGTGGCCCTTCTCAATGTCATCCACATACTTGAGAAAGTCCAGGTCCAGGCGGTAGCCATAGGGTGTCTCCACGGAGTAGGGAGGGTCGGTCTCCTTGGCAGGGAATGCGGGCGGGGAGGCTGGGCCTGGAGTCCCTGGGGCAGGGAGAAACACTAGCACCTCTGAACACTGCTGTCCCCTCTGGGGGCAAGACTGATGTACCCCGGAAAGTCAAGGTTTATTTGCCCAAGGGATGGGAGCCCACTGGGCCCTCACCTGCTCATCTGTGGCTCCAGTCTCAGACCCACCCCCCCACAGGACAGGGCCTGGTCTCCCTCTCAGGCTCTCCAGGGCAGAGCCAAATTGGTCCCATTTCAGCCCTCAGAGCAGGGCTGTGTCTCATCCTCAATCCCCAACCCCCACTCCAGGTGGGACCCTATCTCTCCCCCAACCCTAGGCCCCAGGGCAGGTCCCTTTTCCCTCCCTTAGGCCTCCAGGACAGGCCCATCTCCACTCAGCAACCCCACCTCCATCCAACCCCTGGGCAGGGAGGGCTCTTTCTTCCCTAGATGCCTGACCTGGGAAGGGGGCTGGAACGTGCAGGACTTGGGCCATCCTCTGGTCTGCAGATGCTCCTCAAGAGTCACTGGGAGACCCTGAGCCAGACCACCTGCAGCATAGGCTGAGGCTTACCTGGGGAGAGGGGGAGATGGAGACTGGAGTCAGGAAGGATCTGCAGGGGGAGAAGAGGGAATGTGGCCCCCCCCCTCCACAGCTGTTCCCTCCAACACCCCTCTTCCCTGGTATGGGACCCTCTCATAGGCGTACACCCAGCCTGGCTGTGGAAAGGGGTGGGGGGCCCCCGCGGCCTGGAACAAAGAAACCAACCCTCATCGCCTGCCGGCACATCTGTCCAGCCCCTGGACAGGCTCCAGCTGTTCCCACAGCCCCGCCTCCACAAGGCCCCCAGCCCAGGGGCCCCAAGCCTTACAGGCCCCACCCTTCCTGTACCCCTTCCCCTCAGTCCAGGCCAGGAACTGGTTATAGGGGCTGAGGTAGGCAGGGGCTGGGGTGGTAATAGGGGGACAGCCTTCCTGCATGGATCCGATGAAACAGAGAGAGACCCAGGGACACAAAGAGAGCTATAACTCAGGGTAGAGCACCCCAAAACAGCTGGGTCAGGCCAGCCTGGGTGGGGGGGTGGTAGGGAAAGTTGTGGGGAGGCAACAAGGAGCAAAGCCTTTCCCCTTTATGGAAACAATTTTCTCTAAAAATAAACAGTTTTGGAGCCGGGCTACAGGAGAACTTCCTGCCCCCCCCAGGACACGTCCGGCTGGGGGGGTGGCACAGCAAGGATAGAAGCCGGGCGGTGGCCCGGGAAGTCATGGGGGGTGCAGGGAGGAAGTAAGAGGGGACGCCTGGAGGCTGCAAAGGGGAGGGACAATCAAGGCCTCTCACTAAACCACCCCAGCCCTGGATTCCAGCCAGGGTCCTTTTGTCCCCAACACTCTGCCTGAGCTTACCCCGTCCTTTCTGCTGTCTGACCTCCAGCCACCCTGCTACAGAGGACCCGGTTTATCCCGCAACCAGAGAGGACCCTTTCTGGCCAGCTGGTGCCAGGGCAGTGGGTACCTGGGAGGATGTGCCAGGTGGGGCACCTGCCGCGCATGAAGGCAGGGCTGGGGCTTCAGGGGCTGCGGAGCTCGTCCTTGTCTCACACCCTGCGTGTCTCTTGCTTAGCGTCTTGCTTTATCTCTCTCTCATCCTGGTCTCTCTGCATCTCTCCACATCTGTGTCTCTCCACGTCTCTCTGCGTCTCTCTCCACTTCTCTCTCCCTGTCTCTCCTCGTCTCTGTCCTCACGTCTCTGTCTTGCAACACCTGGAACACATGGTCACTGATTGTAGGAAATTTGGCTTTCCCCCTGCCTGGAGGCTCATCCCCTGTACAACAGGATCAGAAATATTTTCTGGGGATCCGAGAGAGACTCGAGGCAGGAAGCAGGACTGGAATATCCTGTGGGAACCCTTGGAGGTGGATAGGGGTGCGGCAAATAATAGTGAAAACTATCTGGGCAATTCATTTAGTCATCAGACAACCCCATCAGGTGGGTAGTTACCATCGTATTTCACAGATGGAGAATCTGGGGGCACAGAAACGTGCAGTGACTTGCCCAGGATCACTGGAGGGGAAAGTGGCTGGTCCCGGATTTGAACCTAAGCCTGGTGGAGTCCCCTACTGTGGGCCAAGCCATCCTCACCCCCACTCCACATCCCTCTACCCATTTCCTACACACAGAGACTGAAGTCTGGGGGTCTCCAGCCATCTGACTACCCTCACAGAAGGCAGGTGACTCCAGAAAGCACACTGGGGGTGGGGTGAGGATGTCTGGGGGACATCCCTCTCCCTCTGTGGAACCCCTGGGGGACAGGGGCAGGGCCACAAGATGACGATAGATAGTAAGACAGGCCACTTAAAGAGGCGACAAGGTAGGGGTCTCAGAGAAAAGGAGCAGGGTTCGGGTGGGCTCGAATGTCCGACAGGGTCTCCTTAAAGCCCTCAGACCCGCCTGAGTATCTCTGGGGTCTTCCCGCCCTCTTCTAGCCTCAAAAAAGGGGGTGAGGAGGACGCCGCCCGTGCAGTGAGGGGCGGGGCCTGCGGGGTCCCCGGCTAATGGCAAACAGCTGCCGCTCCCCACGCTGGCCCAGCAGCCAGGCCGAGGCCCAGCCCGGCCGGACGCCCGGCCGTCTTCCCGCCGCCTGGGGCCTGGCTCTGGCCCGGCCGCGGAGGAGGGCGAAGGGGGACAGAGAGGGGGGAAAGTGGTGAGAGGGGAAGGAGATGGGGGGAAGAGGGGCAGAGGGGAGGCAGTGATGGGGCACAGGGTCAGGGCGCGAGGTACAGATGGAGGAGGAGGACGGGGCTGGGGGAGAAGCAGGGACGAGGGTCAAAGATGAGGACGGGCAGAGACGCGGGGACCGAGACACTCAGAAGTCCCTAAAGTTTGGAGTTGGAGGCAGCAGCTGGTAGAGACCCGCGAGGCCGCGCCCCAGCGTTGGGCTTGGGGTGGTGACTCCGCTCAAATCCCGATCCGGACTCGAACCCCGACCCGACCCCAGGTCCTACTCGCCTCGCGCGCTCCGGCCGCCGCGTCCCCGCGTCCCGCCGCCCGTGCGTCCTCCTCGCGCCGCCGCCCGGCCTCCCGGCCCTCCGCGGTAGCTCCACCCTACCTCGCCCCCTACGGGCTGTGCCCGCCCCTCAGGACCGGCCCCGCCCCCCAGTCGCCTAAGGGCCGGGCAGCGGTTGCGGGGGATGAGGCCGGAGGACACGATCGCACCTGGGCCGCAGGTGTGTGTGCGCGCGCGCGGGGGTGTCCGGCCATGTCCCCTCCCCTCCCCTCCCCGAGTCCCCGGAGCTGGGGCCCCCATAGGTCCTGCCCCGATGGCTGTAGCTGGGCCAATGCGGAGGGCGGGAGGGGGCGGGGCTGGCCGGGGCCCAGCTCCCGGAGGGCGCGGCGGGAGGTCACCCCTCCCCCAGCCGGCCCAAGGCTGGAACCGGCCCAGCGCAGGCCTGGTACACGGTGGCCTGACCGCCGCGGGGCGGGTAGGGGGCCTGGGTCAGTGCGAGGCTGCACTGGCCGTAGCTAAGCCTTGGGCTCCATGGCCAGCCAGACCTGGGCTCCATTCCCAGCCCTACAATGCTCAGTGCCTCAGTTTCCCCATCTGTAAGGCGTCTACCTGATAGTGGTGCTGAGAAGATTCACTAACCCTGAGCCAGGGGCCTGTGGGAGTTCCCCCAGGGCAAAAAGACACGTGTCTTTTTAAGAGCCTTTTAGTACAGGGCTGGGCACTTAGCAAGGATTTAATAAATGTTACTATTATTCCCCGTGTACACATGTGACATTTTCATTTGTGTGCTGCCTTCCCCACACCAGGACATCAGCCCTAAGAGGGCAGACATTTGCGTCTGTTGTTACTGCTGTGCCTGGCACCCCACAGGGTCTCAGTGAAAGACTGCACACATGACCCAGCCCCCAGGGACCACACGACACAGGATGCTTATAAAAAACATTTTAAATTAAAAAAGTTAAGAAGTATCAGTGCACAGACAGGAACAGACAGACACAGGGATGGGGCCCAGCTCTGCCTGCAATGTGGTCACTCAATGGCCAAGTGGGTGGTGGGACAGACTCCCAGAAAGGCACAGACAGCTGAGGCCAGGGTGCTGGTTCCTCTGGGTGTGGCTTCAGGCCCTCTGTGGGCTCAGAGGTCAGGCTTCCGGAAACTTGCTCTGTTCAAGGAGTTCCTGGAGGAGGAATAAGGTGGGTCAACATGGCCACAGGGCCCCCAACTTCATGGAGCTCCCAGCCCTCTCCCTCCTCCTCCTCCTTCTCCAGAGATCCTTCTAGAATCTTCCCTACTCCTTTCACATTTATTCTGATCTGGCTGTAGGTTCGCAGATTCTCTCTTGGAACACACGACTGGAGAGATGATATGTGCCCATTTTTATAGATGCAGAAACTAAGGTTCAGAAAGACGAAGTCACTGGTCTGGGAACTGACCCACCAGGATCCGAAATGGCTGCCCAGAGCATGCATTTGTGCACACATCCAAGTAGTCACATGACCTGTCTGCACCTGCCTCCTCTTGGCCTCTCTAGGGTCAGGCACCTGAGACTGGCAGTGGTTGGTGCCAGTAGCTGGGGCAGGCGCTGGGTGAGCAGGGGCTGCAGAGCCTCCCGCAGGCGGGTGTAATTGCGCTCCAGCTCACGGTGGTACTCCTTCTGGTCCGGCCCAATCAGGGCCTTGTTCTTCCGCAGTGCATCCTCACACCTGAGGAGGGCCAGATGGCAGGAGATACTAAGGGATTGGCACTCAGGATAGAAAGCAAGACCAGAAGTGGGAGAGTCTATGAGGTGGGGTCAGGAGCTAGAATGGGGGTTAAGGTAGGCAGAGAGCCATGATGGGGGTTGGAGGAGCTCTAATGGGCAAGGTAAGGCATACTTCTTGCAGAAGTCCTTGAAACAGAGTCGCAGCTTGTTGTGATGCCTGAAGAGCTTGGGGTCTTCTGGGATCTCCGCCAAAAACACTTGGGCTACCTCCAGGGGACCCTGTGGGGAGAGAGGGACTTGTGAGGGTGTCTGCCTGGCCCCTGGGGGTCTTCGGGAAGCCTGCGTCCCCCACCAGCCGTGCCTGATTCACAGTGGGCCCCACAGAGCCCTGTAGCACCATCTGCAGCATCTTGGCATCAGGTGGGTCCTGCTCGGTGGCAAAGGCCAGCTCCCGTGTTTTCTTCTGCATGTCCTCGATAGCCACCTCCACTGGCGTCAACACTGTCTGCAGGGTTGGGAAGGGGCATGCACTGGCTAGGGCCTGAAGATATCCTGACCCAGGCCAGCCCAGGGTAACTGGGGTGGGAGGGGATCCAAGCAGCTGTGTAATGAACAGTGTCTGGGGGCTTCTGCCTGCCTGGGTCTGGCAGGATGGACAGCCTGGCTCAGCTGCCATTGTGTGGCTCTGGGGCCTTTAGTTTTGCTGTGGTCCAGCCTTGTGTCAGTTGGGTCTGGAGGTAAAGATCTGAGGCTACAGATCCGAGTCTGGAGGTTGGAGTTTGGAGTCCCCTCACTTCCCCAGTCAGGGTCTGGGACCCCTGCCCACCTCCTCCCGGTGGCACACGTGGATGCGAGTCTTGATGTAGGGGAAGGCGTGGTCCGTGCTCAGCAGTGTCTTGCGCTTGTGTTGTTCGTGCAGCTCCCCGTGCGCACGCCCATCGGGTGTGAAGGGCGTGCAGAACAGAAAGGTGCGCAGCCCGTAGTTGCGGTCGAAGTAGGTTACCCGGTCCTTGAGCTCATAGGTATCGAAATGTGGTTCCACATATGTGATCTGGATGTAAGCCTGGGGCACAGGGCTTAGGTGTGAGGTTCCCACAGCTCCAATATACCCTCCCGAGGGCTTGCAGGACTCCCAGTGGGACCCCAACCCTGGAGAAAGGGGATTGGGGCCTCCATGGATCTGGGGACTTTGTATCTGGAGTTCCCAGGTCTCCTTACATCTGGATGTTTGGGAATTCCCTGAAGTTAAGGATTTTGGGGTCCCTGAAGGAGATAAGCTTTGGAGTTTCCCAGAGAAATAGGATTTGAGGGTTCCAGGAAAGAGTACTTGGAGTCTCCCTGAATATAGGATTTCAGGGATGGTCGGTAGCCCTCACCTTCTGGGGGTCGAGCTTGGTCTTGTCCACGGGGTTCGAATCTTTGATAATCTCGACCACATCCTCCCCAAACCTCTCCGTGTAGAACTCCTGGGGACACGGAGCTGACTCAGGCTGCAGAGGTACAGCCCCCACTCCGCCCCAGGGCAGCCTCATGCCCCACCGACGCCCCCCACACCAGGACATGCCTCCAGCCGATGTGAGATCTCAGCCAACTTCGTGATGGACGGCTCCTTGTACACAAACTCCTGTTCATCTAGGTCACCGAAACGGGCACCATAGAAACCCACACGGAAGTACGTCCCAAACACACGCTGGGGCTGTAGGAAGGGGCATTGTTGCCTAGGAGGCTCCCTGGAGGTCCCCTTGCCCCAGAGATACAGGTCCTTGGACCCCACATGTGCAAGAGGTGGACGTGGGCAGGGGAGACCCTGAGAATATTGTGGCATGGGCCCAGATGACCACCAACTGCCTATATCCTTGCTCTTTCTCCCCAGCTTCTGTCTCCTACCGTCCCCAAATCTTCATCCTCATTTAATACAAGCCCCTAGATCCCAATATGAAATGAGGACAGGGACTGTATTGTTCACAGCTGTGTTCTCAATACCTATGAGGCTAGGTATGCAGCAGATGCTCAATAAATGCTTGGGACCAAGGTTCTGGCTCCCTTGTTCCAGGGCATCCTTCTTCTCCCCAGCCCTAAGTTTGGAAGGAGGGACCCCACTCAACCAGAAAGGAAGGGGGTGGCTCCATGTTCACTCACCAAGGCATATCCGGACAGAGCGGGGCAGGCACCGGGACATGGGGATGGGAGCAGGGGCAGAGAGACAAAGTCATGGGAGAGGCCAAAGGTCAGAGCCCCCAACCTCCAGCGTCCTGGTTATGGGGCCTCATGAGAACCATCCCAGGGGCAGAGACCAGAGATCCAGGGAGGGAGGGGACTTACCCGCCCCACCCAGCCCACACCCAGCCGCCTTCCTCAGCACTGGGTTCTTGCCATCTTTGGCCAGAAAATTCTCCCCAA
The DNA here is from genome assembly GCF_964194185.1 of Rhinolophus hipposideros. Classification (NCBI taxonomy): domain Eukaryota; kingdom Metazoa; phylum Chordata; class Mammalia; order Chiroptera; family Rhinolophidae; genus Rhinolophus; species Rhinolophus hipposideros. The sequence continues at coordinate 39,033,999 of NC_138062.1, read as the reverse complement.
ACTAGGAGATGCCTAAAAATAGACCCAAGTGGGGAGAGGCTGGAGAAGGGGAACATTAAATGGCAATGAGGAGCAGAGATCCTGGGGAAAGCTAGGGAGACAGGGAGAGACCAAGAGAGGCAGAGAGGGAGAGAGACAGACAGGGAGAGATGGAGGGAAAGCGACCAAGAGACACAGACAGAGACAATGAGAAACAGAGACACAGAGCCCCGCTTCCTAGGCAGTGACCGAGCTGGCCCTGCCCGAGGGAGGGGTGTCTCTGGAGAGCTCCCAGCTGGGTGAGTCACAGGCTGCCCTGGAGATCTGGGCCAGGGAGGGGGATCTGAGGGGAAGCAGTGGGGGTACGTCATCACCCACTAAGCCCCGGCCCCTGGGACCAGGCAGCCATGCTCCTCCAGCGCCCCCTGGTGGTTTGTGTCTGACTACAGAGGACCTGCCGTCTTGGGGGCCCCACAGGCGGATGGCCACCAGGCTGACTCACCTCCCAGCCAGAGCTCTGTGGGAGGGGAGAAGTCAAAGTCAGTTGAAGCCTGGAAGGGAGGCGGGGGGGGGGGGGGGGGGCGGGGGCAGAACCAAGGGCAGGGTCTGGGAGGGCATCTGGGCCCACCTGGAGCATAATCTTGGTGAATGCCTCTTGCAGTTTGCCGTGCACAGCAGCCAGCTTCTTGTAGTCGCGGTGGGCTTCCAGGATAGGGATCAAGGTCTTGTATACCTCATTCACTGCCTCGTAGAGCCCGCCCTGGGGGTGGGAGTCAAGCAAGTCAGGATTTCCAGCACCCTCCCTGGTCCTCTCTTGCCTGGGACAGCCTGCCCCTGTCTTTCCACTCACCCTCTAAGGCTCTAGCCACTATCACTTCCTCCAGGAAGCCCACCCCGACCACCCACCACCAGCTTTTCCACTCAGCCCCTGTAGACCCTCTGTGGTCCCCACATTTACTATGGACCACGTGCTGTGTACATCTGCACTTTACCTGTGTTCCTTCCTCAGTAGGAGGAGGTGCTTTTTTTTCCTTTCATTTCTCAGAGGGGAACTGAACTCAAGAGACATAGAGGGGTCCCCCAGGGGAAGGACCAGAATGCCAGCCCCCCTGGTCTGGTGCCTAAGACCTCCCTAACCACTAATGGCTGCTCGTGGGTGCCCCTTGTTCCCAGCTGGTGCCAGCGTCACCCCTGGCACACAGTAGGCAGCCTGGGATGTATACTGACTGCCAGAAGGTCTGTGTTTACCTTCTGGCTTCTTCCCCTGAGGCCTTTGTCTCTGAGACTCCAGCAAAGTGACAATAATGAAAACAACATCACTTAGGGGGAGGTCAGCACCATAGAAAAGTAATCTCGCTGGACAACTTGACCCTGAATCTGAGTGGGGCCCCAAGTGTAACTACCAGTCCCCAGATACATGGGAACTGAAGAACAGGTCAAACAGCAGCACAGGGACACAACCAGCCCAGTGTAGGCCAGTAAACCCTCTGCAACAAAGCCCTGCTCTCCAACAAGTAAAATGCAGAAAAAACAATTGCTTTCACACCAGCAAGCAAATTGGAGGAGAAACCCCTTTACTACAATGGAAAATAAATGCATAAAACCCCTACTGTAAAAAGGGAAACTGAGGCCCTCTGTTTTCTTTTTACGATTAAAAGAGACTTAAGAGACTTGCAGGCACAACCACTTTGGGTCTTATATGGATTCTGATTCAAACAAACCAACCGCAAAAAATACTTTTTTTGAGATAATTAGGGTCATCTAAGCATGGACTGGTATTTAAGAATTCCTGTTAACTTGGTCATGTGGGATACGAGTTGTGTAAAAGGGACTTCGTCAGCAGGAACTGCACCAAGAGGTACTCATGAGTGTGACAGTGTGATATCCGATGTTTTAAGCTGGAACTTCTCCAACTCCAACATGCACAGGAATCTGAGATCTTGTTAAAACGCAGGGTTCAGAAGGCTGGGGAGCCCAGGACTCTGCATTTCTAACAAACTCTGGCTGATGTCCACAGTGCTGGTCCTCCGACCACACTGAGTAGCAAAAATTTATAAAGACTGCAGCCAAACGGTCAATGTAGGTTTCATTAATTTGTGAAAACTGGGATCTTGTCTTTTTAGATGAAAAAGAAAAATCCTACAAAAACCCAAAAAACAAAAACAAAAACAAAAGCTAGAAGCAAAGAGGAGATGAAATAGTACGGTAAATATGGATGGTTGATGAATTTGAGTGCTGGGTATGGGGGTGGTAAAGGTACAACTTTCTTCTTTTACGTGTGTTTGAAATTTTCTATAATAAAACATTTAAAAAATAGTAGCTAAACGTGTTGAAGGCTTACTACATCCAGGCTGTGTGCCAAGGGCTTTAAGGGGAGAAAGGCAGGTGATGAGGGCCTCTGTGGGTCCCCATTTTCTGCAAATTTTCTGGAAAGGTCCAGGCAGCAGCTTCCTTTCGAGTCTCCAGGAGCAGGTAGGTTATCTGTGACGCCACCCAGCCAAGCCCTGTGTCCTGCAGCAGCCCCAGGCCTTACCATAGTGAAGTAGGCAGCTGCCTGCTCCAGCAGCCCCACCAGCCCCAGTTCCGTGAAGTGCTTCCCAGAGCAGAAGCCCTCTTCGTCAGGTGACAGGATGTCATCGGAGATGGCAGACTCCTCCAGCACATTGGATGAGATATTCTGGGGTGGGAGGTGGTGTCAGTCTGGTCCTTGCCCCACACGAGTCCCCGCCCCCCCTCAGCCCACCATCCCTCTGGCCACTCACCTGGAAGGAAACACAGCCCACGGGCAGGTGGCGGCTGTCCTCGAGGAGGGCGAGGTACTCAGCCACCAGCGCAGCTGCGTGCACCATGCACTGTGCGGCCTCTGCATGGTTGCCCAGCTCTGCGTGCTTCCCCGCCATGTTCTGCAGCCACGTCAGCCTCAGGTCTGGGGAGCCCTGGTATCCCCGGGCAATCCTGGTGCCCAGGTGAGGGGGAACACGAGGAAGATGGGGACTCACCTTGCCCACCCTGCCCACCCCTCACCTGTCCATCTCCTTACCTGTTTCCTCACCTATTGTTCCACTCATTTTCTTACTTGTCCTTCTATCTGTCTCCCACTGATCAGACGATCCCCTCACCTGTCCCCCATTTACCTATCTCACCCGTCCAGCCGGTCACCTGTCCCCTTGCCTGTCCGTCATCCCCCATCTTATTCTATTCGCCTGTCTCCTCACTTACCCAAGCGCTGCTCCCTCCTTACCTCCACCCTTCACCTATTCACCCTTTCACTAATTCCACAAGTGTCATTCTCTCATTTGTCCTTCCGCTTACCTGTTTGCTGGTGGAATGTTGGGCCATGCCCTAGTCACCACCCCCCTGCACACATGCACCATCTCACTTATCTTCCCAGGCCCATCCCTCCCGTACGCCCCCTAACTTTCCTATCTGTATCACCTGTCCCATGTCCCACTCCCCAATTTCTTACTATACTTCCTTCTCCTCAGAATCACTTATTCTCCTGATCTGTCACTCCTTCACCCATTGTTAGCACCTCACCTGTCTCTCCTACCTGTCCCCCTCTCTTTGTTCTGTAGGTTCATCTGGCACCTTTTTCACCTGTTCATTTACATGCCTGCACCTTACCTGTGCCCTCACCTGTCTGCTCACCTGTCCCCCCACCTGTCTGTTCACTTACCTGATTACTTTCATCTGTCTGCTTTCCTGGTTCCTCTTCACCTGTCCCTCCTTATTTGTCCCTCTTATCACCTGTATGCTAACCTGCTCCCTCCTTACCTCATATATCTACTCATCTGTCCCCTCACCTGTCTAGGTACAAGTGGCTGAAGGTCCCCCAGGCCCACCTCACCTGTACATGAGGTCAATGAGCATCTCAGGGTCCTCCTGATGCTCCTTCATCTTCACTGTGTCCGTTAGGATCATATGCAGGTTGAACATCAGGTCCTGGACCTGCAGTGGGACAGTGGTCCTCATTGGGAAGTGACAGGGCCGAGGTGGTGGGGTCAGGGGTCAAGCAGCGCAAGGCAAAGACCCTTGAGTTGCCGAAGGTGGGGCAAGAGCCTGGTGGGGTCACCTGCTCGGCGAAAGTGCTATCCCGCAGCCCAACTTCCTCCTCGGCATAGGTGAGGATGGTCTTGAGTGACCGTCGCAGGTGTTCCTCACTGAAGTTCTGTGTCGTCCCCACTAGGGATGACAGTGACATGGTCACTTGCATCTTCACACGGGCAAAGTTCTGCAGGGGCAGGGAGAGAAAGCATACCTGTGGGCCTCGAACCCTCCACCAGGGCCTGCTCAACCTGCTGACTTCACCACTCTCATTGCCTGCCTTCAGTCTATGGCACCAAACCCCTAGTCGGCTGCTCCTACTTACATTGCCAATCTCGAAATTCTGGCGCATGAGGAGGTAGAGTGAGGCACTGGCGTGCGTGCGGATGGTGCTAATGCGGCTGCCACAGTGTCGCAGGAGCCTCAAGCAGAGGTCGGCACACAGCTCCGTCTCCTCTTCAAATAGCAGCTCCGGGAACTGTCCCCCAGGGCCGAGACAGACACTAGTCAGAGCCCCGCCCACAGGCACTTGGGCAGGGGCACTGGTCTGTTCTGCCTTCTATGGCCGTGCGCAGCAAGCTTTGCAGTCAGACTCTGTTAAGTCATTGCTGTGTGATACTGAGTGAGTGACTTGGCCACTCTGATCCTCAGTTCTCTCTGAAAACTGTGGCTAAGGAGTCTCTGCCTTATGGAGTTGCTGACCACACAGACTGGGCAGCGACTATGACTCTAAGAGCTGTAGTTGCCGAGTGGTGCTCACCTTGGACACAAGGGCCCGCTGTGTGGCCAGGCCATGCTGCAAGAAGAGGGCACTCTGGGCACTGCCCAGACTATACAACACGACCTTCAATACTGCACCCAAGATACTCTCCCGGGCCTCTGACAGCATCACTGTCTGCGGAGTCAGAAATCCAACTGTTAGGAACCAGGATAATTATGGGGTCAGGGAAGGAGAGGGAGTCTGGAGTCAGAGGTCACAAGGCACTGGAGTGGGGTCAGAGGTCAGGGAGGTGCTGAATCAACACCAACCTGTACGATGATCTCCAGCGTGTCCAGAACTACCAGGCTCACCTCGGTGGCCAGGTTCCCGTCCACCAAGGCCTCATGTTCCATTTCTTCCTTGGTCCTGGAGGGAAGAGGAGGCACTTGGGGAGCCTCTCAGGCCCAGACCCCACCCCACGACTGAGCTCTCTCCGGCCCTCAGCTGCCCCTGGGGCACCGGTTCTCCACAAACTGGTCTAACCCCAGGGAACTACTTCCGGCCCACACCCACTTATCCACACGGTCTGAGGTTTGTCTCCAGTGCGTGATGCTCTTCCGCCAGCGTACGTTCTCCTGGTTCCCAAATGGGCTCCTCTCTGAGATGCATAGGTGCCATGTTTACAGGTGTGCAAAAACAGAAGGACACACGTGACCATGAGAAATAAATAGGCACAAAGACACACAGGTGGGATGACCCATGAGGACACTGGGTAACGTGGACGCTTACTAAATGTATGCATGGTGAGATATGAATGGCGTGAGAACAGATGGGACACAGCCATCCATGTGTATGGGGATGACACATAGATGTCTTTCTGGGAAAAGAGTGTCAGACAAAGAGGTAGGGGTGGGCCCTCTTAGGGCCCCTCGGACACAGGGTGGGAGCAGCTGGGGGGACATTTGTAGGGTACATCTACTCACCACGGCTCCGTCGCACCATCTCCTGTCGTGCTCCAATGGTGCCCAAGATGGCTTCTTCCAATCGAGCCTTCATGTCCAGGGACTTCTTGAATGTGAGGCTATTGATGCGCTCAAAGGCCTTTTTCCCCTAGGAGGGCAGAGAGCAGGCTCCAGGTTGACTCTGCCCTTTTTCGTGAGAACCTGGGCTAACCTGGTCCTGCTTATTCAGGCCCTTTCTAATTTCTGGGACTCTGTGCTTGAAGACACAGCTTTCCTATTTTATTTTCTTCAATTTTTATTGGGGAAGAAAAACAGGACTTTATTGGGGAACAGTGTGTACTTCCAGGACTTTTTCCAAGTCAAGTTGTTGTCCTTTCAATCTTAGTTGTGGAGGGCACAGCTCAGCTCCAGGTCCAGTTAACGTTTCTAGTTGCAGGGGGCACAGCCCACCATCCCTTGTGGGAGTCCAACCGGCAACCTTGTGGTTGAGAGGACACGTTCCAACCAACTGAGCCATCTGGGAGCTCAGCGGCAACTCAGCTCAAGGTGCCGTGTTCAATCTTAGTTGCAGGGGGCAGAGCCCACCATCCCTTGTGGGAGTCCAGGAGTCGAACCGGCAACCTTGTGGTTGAGAGCCCACTGGCCTATGTGGGAATCGAACCAGCACCCTTCGAGGTTAGGAGCACGGAGCTCCAACCGCCTGAGCCGCTGGGCCGGCCCAGCTTTCCTCTTTACTGCAAAGTCTTGGCACCTTCCAAATTCTACTCATGAAGACAATCTTCCCAGCACAGAAACAGTCTCTTTGCCTCAGCACAGAAACAATCCACCCCTTTATCCTCAGGAACTGGCACAGGCCCGTTCATGCCCAGCCCACAGCACCAAGTATGCATACTTAGCCTGCCCTCTACACCTGAGTCCCCTGCCCACCCCACCAAACCTTGTATTCGAAGGCAGCCAGGCAGAGGTACAGCAAGTCCAAGAGACGACCCAGTTGAGGTGGGGACAGGTCAGCAGCCCAGTGCTGCAGCAGGGCTGGCTCTGCATTCTTCAGTACCCACAGCACACACACCAGCAGGGTCCGGCTGGACTCGGCAGAGAGGGGACAGCCTGAGCGAGAACCCTGAGGCCAGAGAGGGGACAGGACACTCAGAAGGGACAGAGTTGATTTTCATTTTCTTCATGTGAGATGAGAACTAGATGATTTGAATCTTGTTACATAACTTCTTTTGCCAGGTTGGATGGTGTCTCTGAGGACCAGCCCTGTACTCACCGTTGCTGGGCCCTGGGAGAGGCTGGCCCGGGAGCCAGGGGCCAGGGGGCCACCAGCAATGGCCATGGCCACTGAGGGGTTGATGGTGCCTCCAATGTCCCCTTCTCCTTCTGTGTCTGAGTCAAGCATTGAGGCCAGTCTTGACCGTTGACCTGGGCCCTCTGGAAGGAGAGGAGGAGGAGAGACAGCCCTTAGTAAGTGCTGTCCCTCCGTCTCAAATTTTAGCTCAAAGGTCACCTCATCATGGAAGTCTTCCCTGATATCAATCCCCTCAGACCAGGGTGGAGTCTCCAGTTATCTATTCCTAGAGCTCACTTATTATACTTGTAATTAGATACATTCATTGTGTCCACAAAGGACTGGACTATATCTGCTCTGGCCACTGCTATATAGTCAACACTTAGAACATGTCCCTAGCCCACAGGAGTAGTAATTGTAAAGATGATGATGGTGATGACAATGACAACAATAATATATGCTGCTGCTGCTGCTATTAGAGCATCAATTGCCACTTATAAAGCTATTCTATTCAGGTACTATTCTAATTTAAAAGATATTAACTCTTAATCTTCAGAACAACAATATGAGATAAGTACTTTTATAATCCCTACTTTATAGACGAGGAAACTGAGGCACAGAGAGGTTGAGTTATTTGCCTGAGGTCACACAGCAAGTAGGTAAATGGTAAAGCTAGTATTTTAACCTAAACCATCTGATTCTAAAATCTATGCTCTTAAGAGAGTACCCTTCCTCCCAAAAAAAGTCTCACCAGAGAGAGGAGCAGCCAACAAATACAGAAGAAGTCACACCCTAGAGATTCTTAAAACAAAAGGTCGACTGAATCTAACTATAGCTCCAATCCAGCTTAACCGAGCTCAATGTCTAATTGCATTGAGGTGATCAGCTCCTTAACCCATCTGCCCAAGAGAGGGAAAGAAGGACCCTCACTAGGGAAAGATGACATTTCTTCAGTTCAGATGGTTCTTTTACCTACAATGTCCAAAATACAATAAAAAGTTACAAGACATGTGAAGAGGCAGGAGAATACGATTGGTAAGAGAGAAAGAGAGACAACAGAAGCATGTACTTAGATGACCAAAAATTAGGAAACAAAGACTTTAAAAGAAAAAGTAGCAGAAAAGATAGACCAAAACGGATAAAAAGAAGAATTTCAACAGAGAATTGGAATCTACATAAAAAAAATTGAAAAATTAAATAGACATTTTCCAACTGAAAAATATGTCTGATATTCAAAACTCAATGGATGGGGTTGATAGAGGCCTGGATACAAACAGAAGACAGAAATAGTGAACTCAAAGACAGGTGAACAGAAAATTTCCCAAATGAAGCACACAGAGAAAAAAGAATGGAAAACAACAGAGCATAGCATGCATGTGTGACATGATCAAAATGTCTAACATACATGTAATTGGAGTCCCAGAAGGAAAGAGGCGAGAAAATGAGGCAGGAAAAAAACAACTCAAGAGATAACAACTGAGGTGTGGCTGGATGGCTCAGTTGGTGAGAGCGCGAGCTCTCAACAACAAGGTTGCTGGTTCAATTCCCGCATGAGATGGTGGGCTGCGCCCCCGGCAACTAAAGATTGAAAACAGCAACTGGACCTGGAGCTGAGCTGCGCCCTCTACAACTAGACTGAAGGACAATATCTTGGAGCTGATGGGCCTTGGAGAAACACACTGTCCCTCAATATTCCCCAAATTTTAAAAAAAGAAAAAAAAAGTGATAATGGAGAATTTGCTCTAAATGATGAAGGGGATCAACCTACAAATCCCCAGTCTGTGCTTTTAACCACTGTATGTACCACTGTATGTATGTCCCTCAGTAGTGCCAATGAATGTGCACATGAATGAATGAACACAGGGCTCCACTGCCTTCTCACCCTGATGTTCTGCACCTTCCCTTCTCACATCCTCTCTTAGAAGATAAATAAATGTTATAATATCTCCCATTTATTGTAGGCTGACAATATCCCAGTGCTACAGCTCCCCAAATTTTCATATAACTATAGGAAATAGTTGGTGCTACCGCTGTTCTCATTTTACAAATGAGAAACTTAAACCTCACAGAGATTAATGGCTTGCCTGGGGCCCAGCGCCAGCACTTGAATCCAATCTATTGACCCTAATGCTGTGTTTTTACTTCTGACTGTGTTCTCCCACCTGAGTATCAATCAAGCTCCCGGATCATGTGACCCCATCCTGCCCTGACCCACTGACCAGCAAAGTCGTGTAGCCGCGGCAGTGTGTCCCGGGCAAGCGACAGCAGTGGCAGGTAGAGCTCAGCCACACGGGCCTTCACCGTGGCCTCAGCGTAGCGGGGGTCAGCGTCATGGCCACAGAGCAGACTGTGGACTGCACTGATGGCTTTCTTGTGCAGCAGGGATGCCCTGTGGGATAGTGAGGTGATCAGGACAGAGTGGACGCAGTGCCTGGATCTTCCTACCCAGAGGCCAGACAAGGCCTGTACTTACCCTTCAGCCTCTGGTTCCAGGGCCAGTGCCAGTTCGGTCAGCAGGAGCCCAGCCAGGAAGTGCTGCTGCCGGAAAGGCCCACTCAGCTCGAACATGCTGGTCACCTTGGAGTCTGGAGCCTGGCTGGAGAAGGTGGAGCTCTGCAGAGGGGGGAAGAAAAAGCATGGATGGCAGGGGACCAGGATCAAGGGTCGGAGGTGAAAAGTTAGGATTAATTCATTTGGAGTTAAGGGTCAGAGGTGAGAGATTGGTATTAATGCATCTGGAAATGACAGCAGACATTGAATTAAGAGTCAGAGGTGAGTGGTTGGGGTTAACCTATGTGTGATGTGACAGGGCATGGGGGTCAAAAGTCAGAGGTCTGAGAAACAGCACAGAGAAGGCAGGTCTGGGAGTTGATTTAGAGGTAAGACATTAGAAGCTGGTCCCCCTGGAAAACTGCTGACCATGAGGGGTCAAAGGTGAAGGGTCAGTCACTCTGGGCAGTGGCCCACTGTGAAATGGACAGAGGGAACCTCAGAAGACAGGTTGAAGGTCAGAGGTCAATAGGAGGAACCAGAAGTGAGGCCAGCCCACCTGGGAGGTGGTGGATGATACGGAGGGTGAGGGCGAGGCCGGGGGCGACAGGGGACAGCAGGGGAGGTTGAGGGTCACGTAGTGTTCATGGCTGCACAGGATGCGGGTGAAGTCCATACGCAGAGTCAGCAGCACTGCCGGGTTGGGGGCTGACTGGAGCCGCGAGACCATCTGCAGGGGAGGGAGTCAGAGGACATTTACAGCTTCTCTGCCTGCCACGCCCACCACCCCACTATACCACCTGCAGGTGCGCCTTTCCTGCCATGCCCACCCCTACCTGCTTGTAGTGAGCCCGAACCAGGCTGAAGACAAAGCCACGGTCTGCCAGGGACAGCAGGTCGCTGAGGAAGAAGGCCAGGCTGGCATTGAGGCGCTCGGCCAGCTCCGCGTCCTGGGGACACAGGGCCTGTCAGCCCACGGCCACACACACCCCGTCAAACCTCAGTCCCCACACAGGGCCTGACTCTCGTAAAGGCCACCAGAGACCTCCAGGAGCCACATCACCGCCCTAAAGCCCTGGGTCTTCTTGATATACCCTCATCTCTGCGCTGTAGCCAGTACTGGCCTTTCTGGTTGTCCTCCTCACCCTGACTAATCCCCTCCCCTGCCCAGAGTAAACGTGTCTATACCCCTCAGGGCACCATTCAGGACACTATTTTCTTTCCTTTTTCATCAAATTTAAATAACACAACGTGGATGGCAGAGACTGGCTGCTGACGCCCCACTGTATCTTTTCTCTCCAACTCAGGGTATCAGAGTTTAGAGCTGGGTAAAGACTACATTTCTCAGCCTCCCTTGCAGCTGAGGATAACCCTATGATCACCTTCTAGCCAATGGAATTTGAGGAGAAGTAATACGGCCACTTCAATGTTCCCACAGCCATGCCTGATATGGCAGGCAACATGGCGAACCTTGATTACCAGGCCCACATTGTGGAGCTCCCCACCAGCCCACTTACACTCAGAAATAAACTGTGGTCACATTTAAAGCACTTGTGATTATGTTTGAGCAAATTAACCTCTGCCATAACTGGTAAGTCCCCAGCAATCATTTAACGAGCATGTACTGAGCATCTATATGTGCCAAGTCCTGTGAATGAGACAGAGGAGCTCTCTGCTGCTTGTACGGCTCACAGTCTTGTGTAGGGGAAGACAGACAATAAACAAAAGGATTCCAGATAATTCTGTTGTCTCCAGATAATTTCGAAGACAACTGAACAGGGTGCTGTTTTAAGAGTAGCCTGAAAGATGGGGAGGAAAGGCATTTCAAGCAGAAGGAACAGTAAGGCAAAGATCCTGGGGCAGGATGTGCCCAGCAAGGGTAAGGAACAGCACAGAGGTTGCTATGGCTTCAAAGCCCAGCTGGTGCTTGTTCTGCCCTCATGTTCTCATGAGCCACTCTGTGGCGTCAAAAGTCAGCTTGAGCAGCCCTCAGTTCCCTGCAACCCAAAGAAACAAAATACAAAACCTGCCTGAGCTCTGAGTCTACAGGGGGGCAGAGACTGGCTCTGCCTTGTACACAGAGCCCAATACAGTGTTCGATGAATGTCCAGGAATAAAGCCACTGTGGCCTGTCACCGATGCCCCACTTGCAGCTAAGATGATGCTTCTCAGGGGCGTTGTTCTTTCTTGCAACTCTTCCTCAGGATGATTTCCTCATCATCTGGGGCAGCCCCTGGGAATGTCAGCCCTTGGGGAGGCTCCAGTGGAACAAGGTCGAGACTTTTGAGACCAGACCAGAGGTCACAGGAAATTGCACAAGGGCTGGCTTGGGCCAGACTGGCATTCAAAAATCTGGAAAGTTCCCATCAAATTCAGAAGTCCTATTCTACTTCAAAAATCAGACATTCTGGCCACAACTAACGGGCACATGCCTTGTGTTCCTCCACAAGCCCCACTCTCTCAAATGAAGCTGGTGGAGAGGGTGTGGGCTCTGGAGCTGGTGGCTTAGGTTCAAATCCCTATTGTGTCCCTTCTCAGTTGTGTGGTAGCAGGTTGCTAGTCATTCTCTGCCTCAGTTTCTCCATCAGTAAAATGGAGATAATAATGCAAATTTCACAGGGTTGCTGGGAGAATTTAATGATGTGAAAGTATTTAGATACACAGTAAACACTCAATAAATGCTTAATATTATTACTATCATAATTATTATTATTGCCTGCCTAACTCTGCGGGCATTGGAATTAGTGATCCAGGACTTGGACAATCGGTCAAGCTCTCAGAACATCAATGTCGATTTATTGAGCAGTTATTGTATACTAACACTGTGGTAAAGGCTAATGGATCTGCTTTGTCACTTCTCTGCCTCACTAACTCCCATTTCTGCTTTGCTCACTCCATTCCAGCTATACTCATCACTTCATTGCTCCTCTAACAGCCCAGGCATGGTACTGCCTCAGGACCTTTGCACTTGCTATGCCCCTTGCCTTAAATGCTCTTCCCCCAGACATCGAATAGCTTGTCTCGTTACCTCCTTCAAGTTTTCCCATAAAATTCAGTTCCATGAGGGCAAGGATTTTGGTCTGTTTTGTTTACTGCTGTGTCTCTAGTGCCCAGCACAGGGTTATGCACACAGTAGGTGCTCAAGAAATAGATGCTGAATGAACCGACTCATCCAGCAAATGGGATTCATGGTCTCACAGCCAAGAAGCATTGGGCAGGATTGGCGCCCCCCACATCTATGTCCTCCCTCAAGCCCTTCCCACATTGAGGACCCTCCCCCTTCACCTTGTGGACTCGGGTGATGACCTCCATGCCTACAGAGCCCACTAGAGCCGCTATGTCGTCCAGGAAACGCCCAGGGAAGCGGAGCTTGCGGGGTGTGTCCAGCCGCTGGCCCAGAATCAGGTGCACTGCCATGCTTTTCACCTGGGGAGTGGGGCGAGAAGCGGGATGGGGCTTGAAGAGCTGCAAGTGATACTTTAACAGCAAGGGAGATAGTCTAAAGGCTGGCATAAGGGGTCCTGGGTGGAGATTGAGCCCAGTAATTCTGGGCTGAGGGTAGGGCCTGAGAGGCTGTAGGCGGGACTTGCAGATTGTGGCAGGGCTTCAGAAAGCCACTGGAGGAGTCTGAGTGGGTCCCAGGCAGAGTGCAAGGGGTGGGAAAAATGAGGGAATGGAACAGGTCTCCTGGGGCAAAGTCTGTGGATAGGGTGGGGCTTGAGGGAGCCCTGGGTGGGACTTGAAGGCCCACCAAATGGGGTGGGGCTTGTAGTCAGGAAGGGTCTTTCAAGGCACCTCTTGAAGAGTTTGGCAGGGGAGGTGACCAAATAGGTTTCCCTCTCTCTGGAGCTGTCTCTTGAAGGGGGTCACCTCACTAGTTAGGGGTCTCTCCAGACAGTCTCATAGGGAAGGTGGAGGATACTTTCTCTCTATGGAAGGGGTTTCGGTTAAGTTTCAGGGGGCTTCTCTCCAGGGAGAGATTCCCTTAGGCATCTCTTATCTTTCTATGTGGAGGTCTTTTGGGCCATTTCTCAGTCTCAGGTATAATCTCAGGAGGTTTCTCTCCCCAAGGAGAGCGTTTCCTCTGGGCGCCTCTTGCTCTCAGGAGGGGAGGAGGCCATCTTACCATGAGTTGAAAGAAGAACCAGGCGTGCTGCAGGACGGCCTCACGCACAGCACTGCCACTGACCACCCACTGCAAAGCCAGCTCCTCGTGAAGAAGCTGGAGGCAGGGACAGGGGTCACAGAGAGCAGAGGAGCCTATCCCTACCCCCCTCTGGAGGGCATGACAGGGGAAGATGCAGCTAGAGGGCTTGGGGTTAGATCAGCAGGAGGCCATGCAGGAGACAGAGGGCAGAAGGATTCGATGTGTCCTTTCCCCATGCTCTCCAGACCCTGCTGGGCTCAGGGGATGGGAACTCTGAACCCCTTTGCTGAGACTGGACCAAAATTTCATCACCCACCCTCTGCCTTCCACTACCTTCTGCACAGTGGGTCTCGGCTGGGTGGCTGGTGGGGCTGAGGAGGAGGAGCTCTCGAGGTAGGAGGTTCGGTTAGAGCTGCGTTCGGTGGCCTATGATGAGATGGGATGAAGAGGGTGGAATGGCGACGGGGGGTTAGTGTGGGTGTTGGTGGTGTGGACAGGAAGAGAGATGATTTACATGGACAGAGGAAAATGTGTCAGTGTGGATGGGCAGTAGGGGCATAAAGAAGGAAAGAGTGTGGGGGTGGGGGGTGGGTGATGAGGGTAAAGGGGATCAAATATATGGTGATGGAAGGAGAACTGACTCTGGGTGGTGAACACACAATGGGATTTATAGATGATGTAATACAGAATTGTATACCTGAAATCTATGTAAATTTACTAACAATTGTCACCCCAATAAAATTAATTTAAAAAAAAAAGAAAGAAAAAAAAAAAAAAGAAATTGCATTTACAATAATAAACAAGTCATGTGGCATTTTTTTCAATACTTTTGGAATAAATTATTCAAACACTAAAAAAAAAAAAAAAAAAGAAGGAAAGAGTGTGATAGAGATGAAAATAACAAGGAAGACATAGTAAGGTGACAAGCAGGGCAAACAGAATAGTTGAGAATGTGGCCCAGAGCCCACTGGCAGAGAGTGCAAAGATGAGCGTGGATGGAGCGGGACCAGGTAGGGACATAGGTGAGAGAATGGATGGGGGGAGTGTAGGTGGAGAAGGTGAAATCAACGTAGACAGTGAAAAGAGAACATGTGGTCAGAGGAGGTAAGAGGAGTGTGGACAAGGGTGGAGAGTGTGATTGAGTCAGTGAGTTCAGAGGTGGATAGAGGAGGAAGACGGAACAGATACGGAAGAGGGAGAGTATAGACAGAGGGGGGTAAAGTGACCATGGAGGAGAAAGAAGAAATATAGGACAGAGGAGGTGAGATGGTGATGAGAGGCAGTGGAAGCAGATGAGAGAGCCCCGGGTTCCAGGCCTAGCCCCACTCCAGCCTTGCTTGGAACCTTGCTGTGTTTCATTGTCCCCATCTGTGAAATGGGTATGGGGGCACAGGCTCCACTCTCCCCTCTTCCTTTGCTGGTCAGGAAGTGAGGCTGCTGACAGGGACAGGAGGTCCAATGATGGGGGTGGCCCAGCCCTGGGACCTGCTCAGGCCTCTGCCTCAGCACTGGAGGGCCCCCCAGCTCCCACAGTCCCAGACACATGCTCTGCCTCCTTGGCATGTACCAGATGGGCCATCCACTGCATATCCTATGTGATCTTCATCATACCCTCCTCATCATATCCTATGTGATCTTCAAGGCTCAGCTGACGCCTTAGAGATCTGACGGCACTGGTGGGAGTCCTGATAAAAATGAACGGGGGCTGGCAGGGCCCATGAACCCAGATTCCCAGCAATCCTGGCAGAAGTCTGTCCAAAACTCCCCCTGCTTGTGCTGCTAATAGTCCCCTGGCCCACCATGCAGTGCAGGTTGCCTGGGTGATGGGCACAAAACTGGAACAGGGCCTGGGGCCAAATGTGCAGGGAAACCAGTCCCTGTGCCTTCCTGGCTCCACCTCACCCTTCAGGTGCCAGCAAAAATGTCATCTTCCTGGAGAGGCCCCCAGACCACCTAGAGGGAGGCTGGTGGCCCGGTTTCTGTTAGTGTCCTTTCAGGCATTTTCACCCTATGCACTCATACACTGGTGTGTGTTTGATTGATGTCTATCTCCTCAACTGGCCAGCAGGTCTGGGGCAAGGCTGGGCCGAGGAACTATCCCACCAAAACATCCCACCTGCAATGCCCTACTCCCTCCCAGGTTAGGGACAGCTGCACTGAGCACTTTACTTTGAATCTTTACCACATCTGAAAATGTGGTACAGAGCCTAGAGTACAGAGTGAGCCCATAGCAGAGCCAGGACTCGGACCCAGGTCTGTGGGAAAGGATAGCCCCTCCCCACACCAGGTGTCTCGGAAAGGGCTAGAATAAAGGGAACTGCCCACAGGGGTCCCTCTTTGCCTGAAACAGGATGGGGGAGCCCAGAGGTTCAATTCTGTCCCCTTGGCACCATTCAGGTTGCTGTGTCAAAGGGAGAATTCAAGAGTCTCCTGAACAGAGTGGATTAAAGGGAAAAATAGGCCATGCAGGGCAGTAAGGTTACAGTAGTTGGATTTGCATACATTTGCATGCTATTTACATATACCACCCCTGTTCCTTCTGTCTCTGCCTGAGGCTGTGGCCCATGTAGCAGCAGAAGGCTGGTTTAAATGACCCCGTGATGCCTACCACACCAGCTCCACAGACCCAAACAAAGGCAGGAGGAGTCCATTGCCTCCTTCAGGCAGCCCCCCTCGGTTAGTCAGCTGCAGCCAGGGAGGTAAGAGGAGCTCATTCTGAGGTGGGGTCACACACATGCAGGGGCAGGGAGGGAGGGCACCTGTCTGGGGTCGGCCCCACAATAAAGGGGTGCCCGTCGCAGCACAGCCTTGCTGCCTCCTGGAGCATAAGCAGAATTCACCCAGGAGTGTGAGCGGTCGATACCCTGGAGATACATGGGCAAGTGGTAGAATCCACAGGCAGAGGGCAGAGAAACCAACATGAAACCCCAAAGTGTGAACACTGCCCTGGACTATATGTGTGCCCATGTGGACACCCGTACACAACCCTGGAAAATGGGTGTGCACACACATGCATGGAATGCACACGTATATGCCTCCTGTGTATGTATGTGCATGGGGTACATAAGTATGTGCACCTGTTTGCATGTGCATGGGACACACGTTATGTGTATCTGTGTATGTATGTGCATGGGCAAAGACATGTATATACACCTGTGTACGTATTCATGGGGCACACACATATATGCACCTGTGTACGTACATGTGTGGAGCTGGAGCACACATGTATATGTACCTGCTGTACTATGTACACACTTCTCTTTTTTTCAACCAGGCCAAGTTCCAGCCACCCATTCTTGGGTCAGCTCCAGAGTGTGGAGCCCAGTGCCCACCTGTCACAGCTCCTATCCTGTGACAGCCACAGCCCGGCCCTACCGTCCAGAGTCAAGCCTGTGTCCATGCTGCTCTGTTATTTCCTGTCCTCCATCAACACTGAGATCCTTTATCCACCCACCTGGCAGCCGTGGCTACTGAAGCTGGAGGTTTCAGGGGCCCCCCTCACCCTACCTTGCTAGCCAGAATGCGGGAGACCTCATCATCCACAGAGCCAAGGGCCACGGCCAAGTCAGGGTTGCTGCTGCTAATGCTTTTAGAGCGAGCCAGGTAGAGGCTTGCAGGGCGACCAGGGCCACGGGCCAGTGTGGCAGGCTGCACTGTCACTGGAGGGACCCCTGAGCATGAAGGGAATATGGTCAGCCACCAGCCTACTTGCCCCAATGACCTGCCCCTTCCCAGTGGGCTGCCCCTCGTGAAGTCACTTTCTTTTTCTGAGTCTCCAGGTTCCTCACCTATAAAATGGATGTGAGAATGGCTGCTACCTCATACTAATTTGGGGGAGACTAAAAAACACTGAGAACATAGTAAGTGCTTGCTACATAGTAAATGCCCAGAGGGGTTAGTGGTTATTATTAATTATTTATCAAATGAGAAAAAAAAAAATCAAACTTCATTGACTACTCATTGTGCCAAGCATTTTGCATGGATTACTGTGTCATTTACTGTTACCAGTGCCCCCAGAAGGGGATGCTGTTATTGTCGCCATTTTACAAATAGGAAAACAGGCCCAGAGAGGTGAAGCCAGGTGCCCAGGATCACAGAGCTTATAGAAGGCAGAGCTGCAATTCAAACCCAGGCAACCCTGCTTGAGTTCCCATTTGCTAACTGGCTGAATCAGCTGCCAATCTAGTGTACAGAGACCACACACCAGAGAGTAGGGCAAAAAGTTACTCCTCTTTTAGAATTTGCTCAAACCAACCAAGGCTTGTGAGGCCTAGGACCTTTGCATATGCCAGGACCTCTCCTCCCAGATATTTCCTGTCCCCTAGTGTCTTCCACCAACACTCACCACCTGGGAGGCTGGGCTCAGTGCCAGGCAGTCGGAATGCATAGTAGACATAGGCAGCCAGCAGTGGGCAGTGACCACGGGCATCCTGGGCAGCCTCTAGGCTCCGGTGGACGACGCTGACTACATGGGCCATTGCTTCAAAGGCTCCACGACCCAGGTTCACTGCCAGACAGAGCAGAGGTCATGTTCCAGGGCCCAGGGCCTCCTACCTTCCTGAGGAATAGACCTTAGGGTTCAAGGGATCATGTGGCCATCAAACGATCACAGAGGACTAGCTCTTGGCC
Organism: Rhinolophus hipposideros; assembly: GCF_964194185.1. Lineage (NCBI taxonomy): Eukaryota > Metazoa > Chordata > Mammalia > Chiroptera > Rhinolophidae > Rhinolophus > Rhinolophus hipposideros. Next base: position 39,015,760 of record NC_138062.1, on the reverse strand, counting down.
CAGGGGGTTGAGGTCATTTTCCAGATTGGGAAACTGAGGTCTGAGGCCTTGTCTACTCACCTATCTGGCCGCCGATGATTGGAGGCCGTACGACCAGACGTACGAGCTTGTCCAGCACATGGTGAGAGAAGGCGACGAGAGGCTCGGGGCTGGTGAGGCGTAGGGCTGCCAAGCTTGCCCGCAGCTCCTGCTCCACAGTACCCTCGCTCAGCACACCGTCCTTGAGCCTGAATGGGAAAGCCCCCTCCTCCAGGACATGCACCAGGGTGAAGAACTTGTCCAGGTGTGGGTCCTGGGTGGGGGGGACCAGGGGTGAGCAGGGAGTGGCCAGGGCACCTGGTATAGGAAGCCCCCAAGGGATTGAGTAGGAGGCTGAGTGGGCAGAGACACTGAGGCCAGGGATCAATGACTCAATAGTATGGACAGGGACAAGAAAGTAGATGAAGGAAAGGAGGAGAGAGGGGGAGTGACCACAGGAATAGGAGGGGAAAATGAAGGGGGGAGAGACCATGTGAAGGGCCAAAGCCCCAGCTGGGATGCCACTGGCACGGCTGTCCTGCCTGAGTCAGCAGCTTCCTGGGTGGCAGGTCCAGATGACTAATGTCACGTCCATGGCCTAAGGCCAGGCCTCGCTGGTCAGTGGGAACTGTTGCCCAAGCCCAGGGCTGGACTCTTGGGTTCCCATCCCACCCCCTACCTGCGGATGCACGGAGGACACGGCCGTCAGCTCCACACTGAACACGCCCTTATGACCGTCCACCCAGCGCATGCCCGGCAGCGCCACCTGTGGGAGGGACACGCCAGGTGGGCACTGGGGGCCCTCCCCCACCGATCCAGCTACTGGCCCCAGTCATTGCAACACTGTGGCCTGAACATGGCCCTGCCTGGGGGAGCAGCTGGGCACCCTGCCCCTGGCCTGGCCCAGAGACTGGGTTTGGGGGTGGAGAGCAGATGGAAGGAAGCACGATGGGGTCCATTGGGCAGGCTGGAAGCCCAGGACGCTAATAGGGGAATAGAGAATGGAGCCCCAGGGTGAACATTAATTGAAGGGAGTGAATCAGGAAATAGGATAATGGGAGACTTGAGCCCCCAGGGGCATTAATGACAGAGGGTGACAGCATTCACGGAGGGGACATGGGAGTGATCAACCCTGAAGTACTCCTGGGGGGCAGTGTTTAGGGAGGCAGGCAGGGCTGTTAGTGGGGCTCAGTGAGTGCAGAGGCAGGGGGCACTAAGGAGGCAGGGATAGCAGAGGACAGGGAGAGACACGTGGGAGCAATAGGACACACAGAGGCAATAATGGGGTGATGAGACAGCCAGGGCTCCTGAAGGCCGTAACAGGGGACAACAAGGTTTCCAGGGGTGTTGATGAGAAGAAAGGCAGGGCATGAATGGGGGACCATGAGGACAGTGAGGAGAAATAACAGGGTTTGGCAGGGCACCAAGCGTTGGTGGGAAGGTGGCTAATGCATTCCCGGGGAGCCCATGATACAGAAGCCTGGGGAGCTACGGGGGGCCACGGCAGTGGGAGGTGGTGGGGGCCGCGCACGTACGTCAGGTGTGAGCACAGAATAGCTGGGCGGGGGCTGGTCCACGGACACGGGTAAGCAGAAGGGGCCTGTCCTCAGGCGGCCGTGCTGCAGCAGTGGCATCCACTGGGGAGAGGTTGAGGCTGGGTCAGGCGTGGGGCGGGGCAGGGGAGGATGTAAAGCCCGTGGGAGTTTCCAGGGGGCCTCACAGTAAAGCCCACGGGAGTCTCCAGGGCCGCGCCAGGCCGGGGCTGGCAGCTGACATGGTAGAAAGTGAAGAGCAGGTGGTGGTTCTCAGTCACGCAGGCCGGAAGACGCAGCTTGAACTCCTCATAGAACTCAGGGGACCTGGCAGGGACAGACTGGGGTTCTGGTGGGGGCTAAGATCCCCGCCACCTCCTCGGCCACATGTCCCCCCAGTGCTGCGGGCCCCTATCTCTGCTCTCTGCCTTGGGTTCCCCCACTAGCATTCCCAGAACCTGCCCCTCCCTCCCCTCTTCCTACCCGTGCCCCCATCAGTGCCAGTCTCCCCACCCCACCTACTTGTTGTGGTAGACCACGGGTGTGAAGGCCTCGCGGGTGAATTCGCTGCAGCTGGACTTGCCAAAGATGACCTGGAGGAATGGGGGCATGAGGGGCCCACCAGGGAGAGCCCACCCACCTCCCCTTGGCCCAGCCACTGACCGGCAGGGCCTGGCTGGGGTCCTCGCCCGCCATGTACTGCACTCGCACAGTGAGGTTGCGCACGGAGCCCTGGCGACTGCTGAAGTTGAGGCTGTGTGGGTACACGTACAGCAGGTTCCTGCAGAGATGGGGGGGGCTGCGTGAGGGGCAGAAGAGGCTCGGCTACTGGAACAAGTCTGGCTTAGGACATAGGACAGTGGCCACACAGCTGGGACATCAAGAACTGGCTAAGTGGCAATGGGGCATGGGCCAGAAATGTGAGTGGCAGACAGACAGGCACCCTCAGAGCACAGATGGAGAAACAGTGTAGCAGAGGCTGGGAACACAAAGGGACTTTGGGGCACTAATGAGGCATGATGAGACAGGGCTGAGGTTCTAAGAAGATAGCCCAGGTGGGCCAGTGGTCAGGTATGAGCCCCACCAGGCTGATCTGCCCCTCATCCGCTCAGGGGCCTGACCAATGCTTCCTCCAGGAGAGGTCACTAGTTATGTGGCCTCTCTCAGGTGGGGAAACTGAGGCTGGGGTGAGAGTACTGCCTCTTTCCCCAGGGATAACTCTGTGCAAGCCCCAACCTCCCTCTGGGTCTCAGTTTCCCTATCTATATATAATGGGGTCATTGAGCCTCCCAGCTGAGCCTCTGTAATAATACAAAGACGGTAACAATAATGACAATAATTGCACCAAACACTAATGGGGCACGTACTGTGGAAGGCTTTGTTCTAAGCACTCAACATGAAACAATTCATTTACTTCTCATAAGCAGCCTGCGAGGCAGGACTAATGTCATACCCATTTTATAGGCAAGGAAATTGAGGCACTTGCCCAGTCATCCAGGGAGAAAAATGGCAGTTAGCATTGATCTGGGTGTGTGGGTCCTGGAGTCAGTCTCTATGGCCTTGGGAGTTTTGCTACCTGCACCCACTCCCCAAGCTCTCAACCAGACCAAAAAGGCCTCAGAACTGCAGTCTGGTGGGAAGGGTATGAGACCAGCTAGTGTAACAGCAGCGAAACAGCTCTGAGCAAATGAGCAGTGCTCACAAAAGCCTCACTGTTATTCTTGTCATGCCTATCCACAGGTGGGAAAACCAGAGCTCAGAGCCCCAGGGTCCCCCAGCAGGGCTTGGGCCTGTCTTCTCCCAGTGCTCCCAGCCCACACCTGGCCCTGAGCCCCAGCTAGCGTGATCCCAGCGTGGCTCAACCAGACATTCGTCTGACGCAACCCTCACGCCCCCACCAGGCCCTTGCGCAACACGGGGCACCCAGCTGGCTGGTTAACGATTGACCGGGAGTTAAGGGGGTGTTTGAGCATAAAAGGTGATGGCAGTGGCACTGTGGCTGTACCCAGTCCCTCAGCCATGTCCATGATCATGCTGTGTCTGCTGTGTGCCGTGGCAATGGTGGTCCAGCCTGCCTCTGCAGCCCCCATAGACAACCTGAAGCCAGCGGAGAATGAGGAGCTGACCCTGCTCTTCCACGGGGCCCTGCAGCTGGGCCAGGCCCTCAACAGTGCATACAGGAGCACAGAGGCACGGCTGACGGACGCCAGGCATAGCGTAGACCTCTACGGCCGTGCACTGGGGCTTCTGGGGCAAGAGGTCAGCCAGGGCTGGGATGCAGCCCAGGAGCTACGCACAAGCTTGTTGGAGATCCAGGTGGGCACTGCAGTTGGGGCATTGTGGGGTATGTAGGAGTCTGTGGTGGAGTTATGTCTAGGGTGACCCACTGCCTGAGTTTGCCAGAAAAAGTGGCTTCCTAGAATACAGTACTTTCAGTGTTAAAATCAGGCAAATCCCAAGCAAACAAAGACAGTTGGTAATCCTACTAACGTCTCATTAACTTTTGATCAGACAGAAGAAGATGCTCTAAAGCTGCAAGCAGAAGCCATGGCCCATGCGCTGGGGGAGGTGGCCCAGGGACAGCAGATGCTTCAGGACAGCATGCAGCAGCTAGAAGTCCGGCTGAGAGGCGCTTGGCTAGGCCACGCCCGCCAAGAATTTGAGGCCTTAAAGGTAAGGGGCTCCCAGCCCTGGGGGAGTCAAGACCTTGATTCCCATCCAGAAATTGCTTCTAGACCAAGTCCTAGAGACCCCTCTCATCAGGTCAGCTTTCCAGCACCATGGCCTCTACCCTGTGTGACCCATGTCCATTTCTGTGCCTCAGTTTCCCCATTTGCAAATAAGGGCAACTACTGATGTGTCAGAGCAGAGCCAGGGACTCAGTGCAGATAAAATAGTCAGCATGGGGCTGGGTACATTGTAGATACTCAATAAATGCATACTATTAGAGTAACTGGTAACATTTCTTGAACATCCAGTAAGTACCCAGCACTGTTTTATGCCCTTTAATACTCCATATCATGTTCATAACCCCATGAAGTGAGTCCCATTTCGTCCTCATTTTACAGATGGTAAGCTGAGGTGAAAGAGTGCCAGTGATTTGCCGGGTCACTGGGCGGGGGTGGGGTTTGGGTTGAGTTGGGTTGGGTAGGGTAGGGTCAGGGGACGGGAGGTGAGGCGGCTCCAGCTGAGGTTTCTGTCCTGACCCCACAGGCTTACGCTGACGAGCAGAGCCACATTGTGTGGGCCCTCACGGGCCACGTGCAGCGACAGAGGCGGGAGATGGAAGCGCAGGAATACCGGCTCCGACAGATCCAGGAGAGGTGAGCCTGGCGGGGGTTGGGTACGCAGTGCAGTTGGACTCGGGGTGTACGGGCAGCCAGATGGGGACCCTCTGCCTTGGCTGAGCCTCATTCATCTCTCTGCCAGACTCCACACAGCAGCACTCCCAGCCTGAGCCTGCCTGGAGGAACTGAGGACCAGCCATGCACCAAGGGACGCTTCCACGCCCAGGCAGCCCCTGCACGTGGAGGAGATGCCTGTCCACTAGGGTTGGCCAGGCCGCGCGGCCCCGCTTCCGGCCGTGAAGCAGAGACAGAAGCAGGCGGAGACGCTGGCAGAGGACATGGCCCCGTCGAGGAGGGGTGAAAGAAGCACATGTGCCTCTTCATGCCTACACAACCCCCAATAAAGCAAGCAGTGGCATCTTACCCTGGGTGTCTGTCTGAGAGAAAGGGCGTCTCATTTCGCATGATGCCTGAACATCCCCCATTCAAGTTCCCAGCTGCGCCCTAGAGGCTGTACCTGTAGCTGGTGTGGGGTGCGTAGACCTCACGGGCAGGGAACTCCAGGATCTCCTTGGTGGGCCGGCCCCTGGGGTCTGGGTAGGGCTTGACATGAAGCAGTTCCGGGGACAGGCAGAAGTGGGGGTTCTCAGGGGCCGGGGAGATGTCGATCTTCAGCTGGGCTGGGGAGGGTAGGTGGTTTGTACTTGACTGGGAGCCTCTGGGCCAGGCCCCACCCTCTCTGCGCTTGGAGGTCAGGGCTCTGGCTCTCCCATCACGCCCTCTGGTGGCTGTCCTTCAGGTGCTAAGGCCTACGGCATCCTCAACTTCAGTCTTTCGCCCCATATTTGATCAGCTCTGCCCTCAGGGCCCATGCCACCGTATCCTTCATTTGACCCACTATCGTTCCTATTTATTCTGTTTCTAATCTGTGGCCCCACTAGAAGGTCAAGGCCCTGAAGTCGGGAATTTGTCTATCACGGTCACTGTTGGGTCCCCAGGGCTGGACACAGCAGGGGGTCAGTGTGTGCTTGTTGAGAGTGACTATGGGACACCTCTTGTTTACGGGGTGTGCCACGCACCGGTCACAGGCCGTAGACGCCGTAGCAAGGACGATGGGCGCCGCATGTCAGCAAGGAACTTGAAGAGGTCCTCATCACTGAGCCGCTCAGCTTCCTGCACGGGACCCGTCCCTGTGAGCTGGATCCCAGGGCCTGTGCAGCCACAGGAGGAAACTGCACTGTGTCCCTCAAGGCCCCTTCCCCGGCCCCGGCCACATCACCTGCTTAAAGAAGTTGGTGACAGTTAGTGTGGCCGGTCGGAAGCCGGAGAAACTGCAGGCGTCGTCCCCGCTACTTGACCGGTCCGGGGGCCCCCGACGGCGGCGGTCCGTCCAGGCGGGTCGACGCTCTAGAGGAGGGAGTGACAGTGAGGGATGGCGGAAGACAGCGATGAGAGGCAGGGAGGGACGGAGACTTGGAGAGTCGGCCTGGTACCGCGTCTGGCCAGCAGAGGGCTCCCCTTTCCTTCCCAGTAGCCACGCCCCGGCCTGTCAGCCAGGCCTCCTCACCGCCCTCTGAGTCCGAGTCTCGGTCCGGCTGCCCCGCGCTGCTCACGATGTTGGCCAAGTGTACCGCGGTCCAGGCGAAGGGCATGCGGTAGCGGCCCAGGCGGGTGCAGAACTGCTCCGCCGCCAGGCGCAGTTTCTCCAGCTTCTCTTTATTCTGTGGGAAGACCCTCCGACACCCACAAGCTCAGTGCCCAGGCCTGCTGAATCCAGGATCTGGCCTGCCGGGCTGCCCTTCCACCACTGGGTCCAGCCTCTACCTGCTTACCTTGGCTGTGTCCGCCTCCTTCATCACCATGTAGGGCTCACAGCATTCGCTGATGTCTCCCTGCTGTAGCACCTTTTCCAGCTGAGGGGCAGGCAGGCCCAGTGAGGTGCTGCTAGGACCTCAACCTCCCCATCCCATCCCCAACCTCCCGGACCCCTCATGAGGCCCCAGACACCCATCCAGTTGGAGCGCTGGCTCCAACACCTCCCATAGGTCCTACTGGCCTGGGGATTGAGTGCTAGCAGTTGACTTGCCTGTCCAGCAGAACCGCTCCCCACCTTTTGAAGCCACCCCAAATCCAAAACTCCATATTTTCCCTATATCTTCATTTTTCTTTGTTAGTATAAACAGAAGCCACTCCAAGCATAGCTCTGGGCCACAAGAACTAGACTTCAATCCTGACCACTCCAGGCTGTGGGACCCTGAGCAGGTCCTTACCTGTTCTGTGCCTCAGTTTCCCCATCTGTAAAATGTGGGCTGTGGCAACCCCCATCTCACAGGGCTGCTGTGAGGACCAAAGGCAGGAATCCCTGTGAAGCCTGGCTGACCGGGACAAGTGCCTGCCCGTATGTGTTCCGTTAATGTCATTAGTGTAACCTAACTGAACTTTTTTGGCAAGGAAATTTGAGCTCACTCCTAGAAAAATCCCAAATAAATATGTCAACTAGGTCTTTCCTCCTCTAATAAACTGAAAAACATCTCTACTTAAAAAAAACATTTTAAATGTCTGTCCCCATGTGCCAGGATGCCATATCTCCACAGGCTGCCCACTCATGTCTTGGCTCTGCTGTCACCTCTCTAGGGAAGCCCTATGTGATTTCTCCCCACCTGGGTTGGGTCGGGAGCCTTCTCCAGGCTCACCCCTCTGCCTGTGCTTCCCCCACAACAGTCCTGATCATTGTTCTTGGGACATGTCTGTCTTCTTCCATGAGAGAAGGGACTGCTCCTGGGACGTTCACCATTACGACCCCCTTGCCCAGCCCAAGTGAGCACCTTGATGACCAGGAATATGTCAGGTGAGGGGTAGGTCACGGAGAAGATGGCAGAGCGGGCCAAGGTGGAGATGGCCGGGTGGGTGCCATGAGCTCGCAGCAGCCCCTTCGTGGAGTCTGAGTTTAAGTCAAAGTAGAAGTTCTCCGAGATCTGAGGGTACAAGAAGCAGCTGGTCACTACCTGTAGGAAGCCCACTGTCCTGCAACAAGAAGGAAAGTGGGGGAGGAAGGGGAAGAAAAGTGCTCCTACCTTCTTTTTCTCCCGTACATCATATAGGGCCAAGATGCCAAAGATGGGCTCAATCTCGATCTCAAACCTGTGAGTGAATGAGGTGATCTGGCAGAGGCTGTTCCGCCATCCACATACGCCGTACCCTCGAGGCCCAACCCAGACTTGGTGCAGGGTGAGGGGCATCTAATTCCCATTGGGCTACACAGAACCATCATTTAAAGGCTTGTAGGAAAGGCCTGTCCCATTTTGCAAAAGGGGAAACTGAGGCACCAAGATTCTCCCCCACACACACAGTAAGTCACACAGAGCCCTTCCCATCACAACCATGGCCCTTGTTCAGTTGTCATGGAGGCGGCTTTTGGGACAACAATCCCTCCCAACCTGAAATTCTGGACTTCTGGGCCTCCATGTCTCCCCTCTCTGGGTTGTGCTTTGCTACCTTTGCTATCCTGGACTGAGCCCCATCTTCACTTGTGTGAATGGCTACTATAACCACCTCCCTGTCTTACTCTGCTTGCTGGCCCCAACTCACCACGTGCCTTCTACGGAAGCATCTTAAAAATTTTTGAGGCTCTCGCTGCCCTAAGAACAAATTCGTGCCTGGGCTGGCCCTGCCCCATCCCCCTCTTGGCCTCATTTTCCCCCTCCAGATGTCTTGCCACCTTCGTGTGGGCTGTGTCCCCCACCTAGAGAGCCCTATGTGGTCATCCCATGGTTACATGTCCTGTATACAGTAGGTACTCAATGAGTGTTTGTTGAATGACTGGATGAGCCTACAGAGCCAGTTCCCAACCCTTGTGCTTGGGGCAGGCGGCCTACCTGGGCCTCAAGCCAGACCAGGCCTCCCTTTCCTGCCCCCATCCAGGCAGGAACTCAGGGTGGGGAGGGGCAAGGCCGGGCTCGGGTCCAAGGCCACATCCTGTTCAGCTCTGTTCCCACGTACTTCTGGCTGATCCCTGGGGACTAATGTGGAGGGGACCTCGGGGGGCTAGAAGCCAGGCCCAGGGTCACCAGCGCCCCCTCCAGCCTGGATCCCAGCAACAGAGTGGGCGAGTGCTAGACTCTGGCCTCACAAGTTGTATGATCTTGGGCACAATGACTTTATTACTTTGTGCCTCGGTTTCACCACTTGCACCCACCTCAGAAGGCTGTGATGAAAATTAGAGTTAATATATGTGAAGGTTAATATATACTGAAAACGGAGCCTAGCACACAAGTGGTACTTAAAGATTGGTGGCTTTGAAAAATGAAAAAGGAAGTCTTATTTCCCACCTAAAAGCCCATGGGCGGCCTCACGGATTTCAGAGCTGTACACAGTCAATGGCATGGCTCTCATAGTGAGTACCAAGTATGTGCCATACTGGAACTCATACTGGTCCTCTTGCATGTGTGAAGAGAGGGAGGGGTGGGTCAGCACACTCACTTAAGTGACAGACACTTGACCAGGATCCTCTGTCCGAAGTGTTCACGGGGCGGCTCTGGGCGGCTGCAGCGTTCCACAGCCTCGTCCTGCCAAAAGCCCGGCGGGGGGTGAGGCTGGGACATGTCCTCCATGTAATGCTAGGAATGCATGGCCTGAGACCAGTTTTACCCCCAGCCTGACGAAACTTCTTGCAGATCTTTGCCTCTGAGCCTTTACACATGCTGTTCCTCCTGCCTGGAATACCTTTATTCTCCCCTTCTCATCTGGCTGATGCCTGCTCATTGTTCAGATTACAGCTCGGCTGGCACTTCCCCTGATCCGAGACCTGGGCAGGCACCTCCTCCAGGTGCTCACAACATCCTGTTGCAATGGGCCATGTGGCTGGGGCATGGAGGGTCCTATGAGGGACGCTTACCAGGACCTCATCACGGTACTACTGTCGGGGTTGTAATTTCCTGGTTAGGTGGGTCTCTCCTCCACTAGTCTGTGAACTTGGGGGGCAGGGACTCGGTTTACATTGCTCATGGCTGTATCCCCAGTGCCTGCCATAGAGTAGGCACCCAAATATGTTGGTTGAATAAATAGTAGTATATAGTAGTATATACTATAGTAGTATATAGTAGGTACCTACTAAAAGTTGGTTGGATAACACAGACATATACAGAAAGCATTAGATTAATGCTAACTGAACATATATAGAGATATACACTAGGTACCCAATAAGCACTGATTGAATAAATATAGGAGTATACAGTCAAGACTCAATACATGGTTGAATGAAAATACAGGTATACACACTAGGTACCTAATAAAAGTTAGTTAGATATAGTAGGTGTCCAATAAAACCCATCAAATAAAATACAGGTTATACACTAGGTGCCCAGTAAATGTTGGTTAGATATAGGCATATATATATATATATATATATATATAGAGAGAGAGAGAGAGAGAGAGAGAGAGAGAGAGAGAGAGAGAGAGAGAGAGAGGGAATGGGTGCTCAATAAATACTGGTTGGTTACATTGTTTGATGAAAGAGAGGACTATATAGTAGATATACAACAAGTACTGGTTGAATACAGAGGTATACACTAGGCATCCAATAAAAATCACTGAATAAAAATATAGGGTATACAGTAGGCACCCAACACATGTGGGTAGGATAATAAATAGGGGTACATTCATGGATGGGTATTGGCCTCAGGGCCTGTGCAGGCCTGCAGGCACCCACCTCGTCAGGCGCTGGGTAGAGGGAGAGCAGGGTGCGGGGCCGGTGCTGCCGCCGCAGGACCTCATTGCGCCGGTCCACGTCCTCGGGAGCTGCGCGCTCCAGTAGCGAGGGCAGCAGTGAGTCGGCTGCCAGGTTCCTCAGGTCAAAGATTCCAGAGGCACCACTGCTTCGTGGAGTGTCCTCTGGGGAGCCTGAGGAGTGCCGGGGGTCATCCTGCCAGTGGAGAATGTGTAAGAGCTGAGTGCCACTTGGATGTCCCTTTATCCCACTTGGGTGAGACATTCCTCATGCCCATTCTACAAATGGGGAAGTTGAAGGCCAGGTAGTGGAGTCACCACTCCAAGGGTCAGCTGGGGGCTTTGTTGACCCTCTTTCCAGAAACTTCTTTTGGCTAGCCTCCCTCCTTTACCATTGTTGGGAAGGCAACTCCTATCCCCACGTTCTGGGCTTCACATGACCCTCATCTGGCCAATCAAAACAAAACATCTACAGGCCCCAGGGATTAGCTCCAATGTAAGGACATATCTGGGCTGGGCTAGCGAGAGCCTTCTCTGGGACTTTGCTCACTGTTGCCAGGGGAAGGAGAGTTCCTCCCGGTGGGGCTATCACTGGCCCAGGATCCTGCCTGACCTCCCAGACTCAGTTATGGTCAGAGCTAGACTACCCTGGTTCAAATTCCAGCTCAGCTCTGTGAGCCAGGGTCTCAATCCCAACTCTGAGGGGCTCAGTTTCCCCATCTACATCTATACAAGTAAATATAATAAAAATGGAAACGATAATTCTTGGTGTGATTATTATTGGTATAAAGTAGTTGCTTAATAAATGTTGGTTGATAAAATAGGCTTGAGGCCCAGTGGGCCAGTGAATGCCCTCTAATCACTTTGTTGTGCCTCAGTTTCTTTACCTGTAAAATGGATGTAATAGTTGTTCTGCCTCACAGGATGAAAGACGAGGACAAGTATAGAGCATTTATAGTATACACTAATCACTTAATAAATATTTATAATTACTACCCTTAACTTTTCACTCATGGGGCCGATATATTTCCTTTCGGGTTCAAGACTCTGGGTTATTTCCCGTCACATGTGACTGAGAGCTGGGGCTAGAGCTCACACACTTAACTCCTGCGGTGATGCCCACCTGGGGCTCCCTCACCGAGTCCTCAGGGCTGGACTTCTCATCCCCAGAAGCGTCCTGCTCAAAGACCTGGCGCGTGAGGCCCTTCTGCCGCTCTTTCTGGGTCTCTGTGGTGATGGGACTGTATGATGCACTGAGATGCTGGTACCTAGGAGGAGGCCGGATTGGGTGGGTAGCAGGGATCAGGGCTCCCCAATGTACCCGGCACACCTACAAGGCCCAGGTGATGCCTGCAAGGCCACCCACCCACCCTGTGCTCCATCAGAGAAGTCTGGCTTCCACTGCAGGAACAGTGAACAGATAAGTAGGAGGACCGGCTACAGACAATGGGCTCTTCTGGGCTCAGACCCAGCCTCTTGACCCTCCGCCCTGAGCTGCCTCCAACCTGACCCACCTTCTGTGGGCTATGATCCAGTCTTCTGTGTACATCTCCACCGCAGCCCTCACCTGGGCATCCAGCTTCCTGCGCAAAATAAAATTGGCAAACAGAGACAGGGCCAGTGCTTCTCCTTCCAGTGACTTGTGACTTGCAGTGACTTGTGAGGTGGAGCATGCCCTTCTGCCTTGTTCAGAGATAGTGAGATGGAGGCTCAGAGCAGAAGCGTGATTTGTCCAAGGTCACACAGAGGAGCCAGGAGTTGAATGTGGGACTGTTGGGGGGAGCTTATTGGGAAAGAGGGTATTGATGGGGGACAAGGGAAGTGGATAAAGACAGAGTAGACTTATGCACAGGGAGGGTATGGGGCTGAACCCACCCATCCTCGGGGATCCCAGGCTCCGTGGTCCGGCATTCCCGAGGCTGCAGCAGCAGTTCTAGGTCGTCAGCTGGAAACTCGACCAGGTCCCGAAGGGGCCCAGGTTCAGCATCTGGTGGCCGACTCAGCAGCACATCCTCAAAGTCCAGGGGCTCAATGACTTCAGTCAGTGGGACCTGGTTTGGAGCAAAGTGGCTGTGATCCCTGCCCTGGGCACTAGAAATGGGGGGCGGAGGGTAAGAGTGGGTTTGGGCTGGCCTCAGGCTTGAATAAGAGGACAGTGGGAGCCATGGAGGGTGCTGGAGCTGTGGTGGTTCCGTGGAGGGCAGTGACCTCAGACTCTCTTCCCCCAACCCAGCTTGGCCCACCCCACCCCTTTTTCCAGGCAGGAAATCACACCCTGGGCCTGGGAGGGCAGGGAACTAATAGTGGAAGGAAAGGCCTGTTGACAGCAGCAAAGAAACAGACAATTCCTAAGGCCCTGTGGCAAGATGGCCCCACCCACTCCCTCTGCAGCCGGATGTACCTCCCATCCCCCAGCTAGCCTCCCCATCTGGGTGGTCCAGGCAGCAGGAGGTGGGGCAACATCAGGCTGGAGCCTCTCCCCACTGACCACCCACAGGTCTGTCCCCTCTCCAGGAAGCAGCTGCAGGGGAGGGGACCACCCTCTCAACTCACAGGGAAGTAGGAATGGGACGACACTGGGGCCCGGCCAGGGACTCCTTCCCTGCCAAGGCTGGGTCCCTCCCAGTGAAGTCGCCTCAGCTTCTCGGCAGGACAGAGCACTAATGGGAGGGGTAGGTGGTACAGTGCCCAATCAGAAGGGAACCCCACCTCTGCCAGAGGACAGTGGGGGGGGCACCTTTCAAACACTTACCCCCAGGGAGCTGCTGCAGCGCCTGCTGGAGTGGGGGGAGCCACTGCGCTCCCGGGACACCTGCTTCCGCACCTCTGCGGCCACCGTCCTGCAGGGAAAGGAAGGAGGCCATTGGGGGCAGGAAAACTTGGGCAGCAGGGCCCTAAGACCCTGGGATTTGGGGCCAAAAAATTCATTCTATGTGAGGAAAATCCAGGCTGTGGAAAGGAAAAAACAGGCCTCAGGTCAAGAGAACCTAGGTTTCGGGATCCATAGACCTCAGCCTGCAAGTCCCAGGGCTATGGTAGACACATAGCTCCCAGCCACCCCCACCCCCAAAATGGGACTGAGGCCCTTACACCCCCCCAAGCACAGATGGGGGAAACTGCTACTGGGAAGGGCCTGAGGGGTCACAGATCCCTCTTCATCCAACCTTCTATCCCCAGCCCCACCAGGGGTCTGAGTCCTGCCCACTAACACTCTGGTCTCTGCTTTCTCATCAGGGGGACGTTTGTTCCCTAAATACACCCAGCCATGCAGCCCATCCAGAATGTGTGCCCCATCCCACACTTGCTAGGGGGCCTCAGATAATTCGTTCCTGCCTCTGAGCCTCAGTTTACCCATTTATAGCTGCCCTGACCTCACAGGGCTGCTGTGGGAACAGAGCAAGGGCCTGGCTTTCAGAGGGCACTCCACACATGCATGTTCTCAGGGAGTCTGAGACGAGACTGTGTGTAAGAGCATACCCCACAACCAAGGTCAGGGCCGTGGCCTTCCTGTCACCTACATCTGCACCGGCCTTCAAAATCGGGGAGGATAAGGGTGAAGGGGCAAGACCCGCAGGGGATGGGTCCAGCATGAGAATTTTGGACAGACTAGGTGGGGGTAGGGTTCCCCAGGCCTTCAATTCCTTCAGCAGAGCTTGGAAGGAAGGGAAGGAAGAGCCAGGCAGAGGGAACAGCAAGTGCAAAGGCCCTGAGGCTGGGCTCTGAGCATGGAGACCCCTGCTCCCTGGGATCTCTGTGAAAGCAGGAGCCAGGACTGTGCAGTCCCCACAGAGGCCCCAGTGGTGGATCCTGTACATAGTAGGTACTCAATATGTTTTTATTTTTGATGGAATGAGTGAATCCCTCCCAATCTCCCTCCTGGTCCAGTTTCTTAAATCCACTATAAATTGGGGGAAGCCCTAGACCTTTTAGCTGTGTGGCTTTGGGCAGTTGAGACACCCTTTCTGGACCTCAGTCCTTCTTAAAATTGAGAAAGCAATTGCCTAGGTGTTCAGGACTTCCTTCCACTTCTCACTTGTCTGTGTGCTTGGAAATTTTCATAAAAAGTTGTGCTCCCAAAAAGCACTATGCTGAGGATTGCAAACTTGATGGCCCATGGGCCACCAATGGTAACACAGGATGGGAGTGGGGGAGACTGGGGCCAACTGGGAACCTCAACCCTGTCTGGAAGCCTCTAAATTCAAATCCATGTAGGTCAAACAAATCTTGACCATAACCCTGACCCAACGGGGGGGCCTCCAGTTTGAGAGCCCAGCCTCACTCCTTTTCTGTTTCTGTTTCTATTTATTTTCTGTCAACTGTCCCTGCGTTGTCTTGCTTCTATTCGGTAGGGGGGAAGGGAAGGAGTGTGAGGGAGGAGCTTCTAGAATATTCAAAGGGTATTTAAAACTAGGGATTTATCCTCAAATTCCCCAAATTGGGCCGCCTCCTCAGGAAGCCTGGGCACACTGGGGCTTAGGGGATGATTTAGAAAAGATACCAAGGCAGGGGACCTGTCTGTGCCCTGGTCCCAGCTGTTCTGCAGCTGCTGCCCCAGAGCAGGGAGAGGGAAACGCGGGAGGGCTGGAGCTCCTGCTTCATTTTGTCACTGGGCTTGGAGAAAGGCCCCTGGAGTGGGAAAAGGATGGGTGCACAATGCCATGGCCATGGAAGCCAGTTACCGAGTCACAGGGCTCTGCCCTTGAAGCTCAGTGAGCATGGGTGAGTGACCACCCCTCTGTGGACCTCTGGGCTCCGGGGACAGTACCCACACCTTATGGAGCGGTTCTGAGTGTAAGTTAAGTGCTCAGTTAAAGCTTACTAATCACTGTGTTGCCTCAAAGAGGATCTTAGGAAACTGGAATTCCAGCCCTGTTTTTGACACCCAGGGTGAGGCTCAGAGACGGGTTGTAACCCCCCCAGGATCTGCAGCCAAACACAGCAGGGCCAGAACCGAGCCCTGGTCGGCTGGAGGTCAAAGTCTGTGCGCCTCAGTGCTAGGCACTCCACGTCGCCCCTGTGGGGAGCAGAGCCAAGGACAGAGGCTCCAGAACCTGCATTGTCCCTGTCCTAATGCACCAGTCCCGTCCTGCCTTGGGGCTTCAACACCATCTATAACTGGAGGCCTCTGATCCATCCCGTGTGACATCTGCCTCCTTTGTGTGCCCACATAGGCGTCTTGCAGGCATCCTGCATACAGCATGACCATTACCTGCCCTCCCACTGTCTCCCTGTCTCATTAAGGACAGCCCCACCCTCTTGGGTATTTGGGACCCCACCCCTGGGAATTACCCCAACTCCTCTCTGTTTCTACCTCCATATCAGATGACCCCAGAGAGCACATTTCAAAAAAGAAGTGATCTCACAATTGCAATGAGGGTAACTGTAAAGATCAGGTGGTGGATTATACATAGCGATAGATGAGATAAAGTCTCCAAAGGTGAAAAATTGACAACCCTGTGTAACACTAAAGAGACGTTCAGAGGGGAAAGATGGAGTATCATTGGGAATTCGTGTGAGACTGTGGACCTCACCCCAGGACTGGCTGGATTAACAGAGGTCTACTCTCACAGGGGAGGAGGACGATAAAACTAGGACAAGAATGAAGAAGCCTCAAATGCTTCCCACTTATGCAAAAAGTGAGAGAGAGAAAATTGAATCTAAATAAAACCACCGAGATTCCTCTTCACACCCCACCTACCTCACCCCTCTGGGCTGGCAGAAAAATTTAAAGACAAATAATATGAGTGCCAGTGTTGATGAGCAATGGGAGCTCTCATGCACTGGCAGAACCCCCTTGGAAAACCATCTGTAGTTATCAAGGAAAACTGAAGATATGCTGATCCAGCAATTCCACTTGGAGGTGTAGATACTCGGAAGGAAACACGTGGCTGAGAATATTCACAGCAGCCCTGGTAAGCCCCAAAGTGAAACAACTCACATATTCCTTGACCAAAGATGGTGAATCCACAGGGAGGAGAATACTATGCAGCAATGAAAAGAATGAACCTAACTACAGGCAGCAGGACAGATGAGCCCTCCTCCTGGCTTTATGCTGGGTGAAAGCTGGGTCCAACATCCCACAGGATTCTGTTTATAGGATGCTCTACACAGGAGAAACTAATCCTCAGCAGACAGGGAGTCATCTTGGATGGAGAAACCATAATGTAAGTGAGGAAGGGCTGGCAGCCACCATCAGCCTATCAGCATAGTGGTTCCAAGTGGCAGAACTAGGTACAGATTAGGAGGGGCTAGAGGAGTGGGGAGGCCCAGGAAGGTGGAGACAGACCCCATCTTAACCAAACGGACTTTTCCCCTGGCATTTGTTTTATAATTACTCTTTAAACTTTGTACTTTCCTGCATGCATGCTATACGTCACAATTTTTTAAAAGGTAGAAAGTAATGATAGAAGCATGTGCTCATGTTTGCAGACATATTTTGGGATGGGGTAGGAGGGAGCATTTCTTTGGAATTTTGTCAATGTCTGTTTCATGGCCCTCCACCGGTGCAACAAATCATTGTCTTTAAATGAGAAATGCAAACTGCCCCATATCAAATCCCAAAGAGGCAGAATGAAGACACTGCTGTCAGACGCCCAGGAAGAATAAATAGACAAGGTTGGGGATATGTGGTGGCAGGAAGAGGCACTGTTTCCAAGATTGTTCTGGGCTCTATGGCCACACGCTCCCTGGGCTCACTTCCTTCACAAGACCCTCGACAGGGACCGAACCACTTTGAGTCTGTTTCAATAATTATACCTATGTCAAGGGGCTCCAGTGACAATTAAATACGTGATATCCCAGCATGTGATAAACATATTATTAGAATGGTCATTGTCACCATTCTATATTGTACTTTATTTTAAATAGTACAAGTGAAAAAATGAACAAATTATATTGCATACAATAGCATTTGTCCATGTTATTTACATTCACAAGAGTTTGTATTTTTAAGATGTCCCCCCAAATCTTGTTTTTTCAGGAATCTAGTCATTAGGAAACTAATGGACTGTCTAATTTGTGTGTTAATATGGTTATTTGTGGAATGAGTGAATGAGTGAATAGATGAATGTAGGTCCAGATCTGAACATGTAGATACCTGGGTGTCCCCTAGGAAGCTCTGGAGACCTCATCAGAGGGTGGCTGGAACACTTGAGCCATTGGCTTATGATTCACTAGAGCCCCAGGATCTTTCTCTATGTTTTTTACCCTGGGCTCTGTAGCATCCTTCCCCAGGGTGGAAGCCAGAACCCAAGGACATAAGGACTAAGAGGGAAAGAAAGAGGCTCAGAGGTACCAAAGCTCCAAGCCTGAGACGGTTCAGAGACAGAGATGACAGAACATAAAAATTGCCCAACCATTATGCCCCAGGTCACATCTCCTCCCCATGGTTCCCACCTCACTCCGGATAAAAGTTAAAGTCCTCCCCACAATCCACAAGGCCCTGCATGATCTGCTCCCACTATCTACTTCCTCACTCTCACCAGCCTGGCTGGCTGGCCTCAGATGAACACAAGCCTGCTTCTGCCTCAGGGCCTTTGCACTGGCCCTTCCCTATGCTTGGACCACTTTTCTCCCACATATGGGCATGGACCCGTCCCTCATCTCCTTCAGATCTTTGTTCAAATGTCATCTTCTCATCCAGGCATTCCTGACTCGCCTTCCCTATCTAAAATATCCCTCACCCTCCTTATCTCCCTTCTCTGCCTTGTGTGTCCCCATAGCACTTATCACTAACAAATAATCTACTTTATTGTGCTTCCCATCTGTCTTCCCTACTGTATCTGCCCCCCAAGGGGCAGATTTTTGCTGGACCCACATGACAGCTTTTTCACCTGGGAGTGGCCAGGACACGTCCCCTGTGGAGAGGACCCCTGAATAAATTCTGACCCCTGTGGAGGCAAAAGCCCCAAGATGGGGGAGAGGCTCTTCATCTCCAGAGAGTCTGACATCCCCCTCCCAGACTGAGTCTCTCACAATCTCCACTGGCCACGGAAATGGATCCCCCAGCGCCTGGCGCCTGTCCCCTCCCCCGTCTGCCCACCAGCTGGTTCTGTCCCCAGCCCCCTCTCTTTCCATTCAATCGCCCATCCATCTCCAGCGCGTCCAGTCAGTGCTGGGAGAGCCTGAAGCAGTAGGGGGGGGGGGGGCATCCACAGCTGTCCCCTGCCCCCCAGACAGCTGGACACGGGAGCCTGGCGGGGGTAAGAGCACGGGAAACTTTCCAAGGGGGTTCAAAGGCTGCCAGGAGATTCATCCCTGTTACCAAATCCCAGCGCCCCAAACCAGGCACAGAGGATGGGATGCAAAATCCCCTTCCCCCAACTCCCATTCCCTCAGGCTCGGGGACCCAGGAGGGGCCAAGAGGTAGGGAGGGGGCGAAGAGGGCGCCCAGCTCCCCCGCTTTTCCCCGCACCGCTGCCTCCAGGAAGGCCCCCGGGACACGCCCCCACGGTCCCCCGCGTTCCGAGGACCGAGCTCAGCCGCCATCGCGCTCGCAGCCCGGACGCGATCCGCAGCCCGACCCTGCCACCCTCCCCTTCTCACATCCCGGCCCCGGAGGACTTAGAGAAGACGGAAGGGACTTGAATGGGGGGCGCCCAGGCAGAACAGGGCCGGGCAGCCCCGGGGCGGGGCTCGGGCACGTGGGGTCACCGGGAGGGGACCCAGCGGCCGCGCTACCTGTTGATCTTGTGCGCGAAGGCGCGGCGCTCGGCGGCCGCCATGGGGCCCCGCGTCCCGCCACCGCCACCGAGGCGCGTACCGTCCCCGTTGTGGTCGCCGCTGCCGCGTCCTTGGTTCTGGGCAGCCGGGTTGGGCGGGGCGAGGCCGGGGCCGGAGGCGGGGCCCTTCCGGGTGTCCCAGGCCGCTCCGTGCTGCCCCTGCCGGCGGGAAGGACGCGGGGCCCCTTGCCACCCCCGCGCCCTCGGGGCTGGGGTGGGGAAACCGATGCTCCGAGTGGGGAGAGGAGGAGAGACGCCGGGACTGAGGCCGGGGGTGGGGGTCTCGGACTCGGTGAAGCTCTTTCTGCCTCCTGATAATCACCATAATTAGTATAATCGTGAACGTTTATTAAGTGCTGCCCCGAAAGTCACATGAGCGACAGGAACTCTCATTTCTCCCATTTTACAGATGATTAAACTGAGACACAGGTGTGTTCGGGTGCTTGTCCAGGCCTGAGTGATCACAGGGCTCTCTGAGTCCTCCATGAGATGGGCCCCAGTTCGGGCTGAGGGAGGCGGACTGGTCCACTTGGGCTCTGACGAGCCAGGAGATGTGATTCAGGACCTGGTGGTGGGACCTGAGTAAGCCAGTCTGGGAGGCTGGACCCGCCTGGCAGCCTCCACTGGGAGGAGGATGTGGGGATGTCTGGTTAATCTGTGGTCTCTACTCTCTTCCCAATGGTCCCTCTCCCAGCCCCACCGCAGTGGTCTTAGAGAATTCTCCAGCCCTCACTCATCCTCTGAATGTGCCAATCCCTTGCTCACCTCCAAGCCTTTGCATAAGCAGATTCCTCCTGATGGCCATTCCAGCCCTGGTCCTAGGGAGAATTTGAAACTGGAAGATACTACAGCACAGCTCTACCTCAGGGCCTTTGCATGTGCTGTTCTCTTTCCTGTGTATGGAGGCTGTCGTCAGTCCCCTTTTACAGATGAGGAAACTGAGGCCCAGTGAAGCAGATTGACTTGCCCCAGTTGTCCAGTGGATATATGTCAGATCCTGAGCCCACAGGAGGGAGGCCTGGATTGTGGGGGAATCCCCATACCCTGCCACTTAGCCCCAGACCAGTGAGCAGGGTTGCTCCCAGCCTGGCATGTGACATGTGCACATGTGTGTCAGTAGCTTAAGTACCTGGCAGAGCGGTCCAGCCACTTTGGCATAAGAGACGCCAGGTGTGACCCCGCCCATCACTCCCTGCTGTGCCCCACCCAGAGTCATCCTCACCCCAACCTGCAGCCTCCTGGGCTAAAGTCCCTGCTTAAGAGCAGGCTGGGCAGGAAATATGGATATGAGCAAAGGTTGGCAGATTTCTCCCCTCCCCTCTACCTCCTTCCAGTCCAGCCCCATCTTATCTGGTCTCTGGATTCCCACCCTCACCCCTCCCAGTTTCTTACCCCTTCAGTAGGCAGAAGGAGACTAGGAACACCTGAGTCCGGTCATGTCTCTCCTCTGCTTAGAATTCTCCATGGCTCCCACCTAATTCAGGATAAAAGCCAAATTCCTCACCGAGGTCCAAAAGGCCCTGCATGATCTGCCCTTGTCACCTCCCTGTCCTGCCACTCTCTCCATCAATCACTTCATTCCAATTGCCTACTTCCTCAATTTTCCTCTAAACACTAGGACATAGCTGTACCTCAGGGCCTTTGCACATGCTGTTCCCCTTCCCACACGTGGTTGCCGTCATCATCTCTCTTCTACAGGTGAGGAAACTGAGGCTCAGAGAGGCAGAGTGACTTGCCCCATTTCATTCAGTGAATGAGTGTCAGATCTATGGTTCCAGATCTGTGACCCCAAAGTAGTTTTCTCTACATACCAGCTGGGTCCCAATCCAGGTCAGGATGTGTGACTGAGGGTAAATCTCTCAACCTCTCTAAGTCTCTGTTTCCTCATCTGCTCCATGAGGGCTCATAGTCAGACACAGCATGGGGCAAGGACATTGGGAGCATCATGTTCCAGGTTTTGTAGGGGTGATTCCACACCAGAGCTGGTGGGGGCTATGAGCCCAGTAACTCCAAGTCCTGTCTTGGTGAAAACACAACCTCAAGGATCCCACCAGGTAAAGGCCCCGCCCAGCTGCCTGGAGCCAGGTGCCTGCCAGACCTGACTGGTGAGGCAATGCCTCTTCAAGCCTGACTCAGCCAGGTGGGGCTGGGGTGACCCCGACAGCTGCTCAAATAGAGGCCAACCTTGTTGGGGACTTTGTCCTCCTTTGGCAGCTGTGGAAGAACAGACTGTGTGAGGGTGGGAGCCTGGGAGCCTGCAGACCTACAAGGAAGCCTTACCCTGGTCCAGGTGGGAGATGACTGGGCTGGGTGGGAGTGGACCTGCCAGAAGAGGGCAGGTTCTTGCAGATCAACTTGCTGGCAAGTTGGACGTCTGTGTGAGCAACAGAGAAGAGTTGAAGACCATCTCTGTTCACACCGATGCCCAGTGCTATTCCCTCCACCTGGAATGCTCTTCTACCCACTACTCATCTGACCTCTTCTCTATCCCTTACATCTCTGCTTGGACATCCTTGCTTCCCCCAGCTGCCTGTGCGTCCCCCATTACAGCCCTGACCATACCGTGTCCGGGTGGCCAGGTTATCTGTCTCTAAGATGTCTCCAGCACCTGGCACATAGTTGGTGCTCCATAAATACTTAGTTCTGGCCTCTCTTCTGTTTTCCTGATCTGCTGCTCAGTGCTTGTTCTATGACCTCACTATTTGAATCAGTGCCACATTATATTATAATCAATGTCACTTATCTTTGTGGTAGGGAGGCGGGGGTGGGGTGGGGAGGCGTGGTGTGCAGCTGCTTCCAGAACTTTGACAGGAGCACTGTTTCCCCATCCTTATCTGTACAAAATTCTATTCATTCCTCAGGTCTCATGCCTTCCTTGACCACCTTTCTCTCCTGCCCAAGCTGGGTCCGGAGCTCCTCTGGGCTCCCCCCACCAGCCCCTGGGTTTCCCCATCGCAGCCCTGACCACCCTCGTTGTAACTATCTGGTTCCGTTCCCCCACTCAAATGTCAGCTCAATCAGAGCAAGGAATTTTGTCTTATTTGCTGCTGTGTCCCCAGCACCAAGCAGAGGGCTATGAATACAGCAAGTGCTCAATAAAAGAGTGAATGAGGCAGAGTGGGACAGGGGTCCAGTAGCCAGAGGACTCTGATGCCTCCCTGTCCCCTGCTGCCTCCCGTTTCTACCATTAGCGTAAGGGAGAACTCAGCCTGATAGCAGAGGGATCCACTCCTCAGCTTCCCAAACAGGGGTGCTGGAGGCAAGTGGCAGTAGTGGGGGTGGGAGCGGGTGGGGGTGGGAGAGTGGAATGTGGGTGCACACTGTCCCCTGGTGCCCACAGCAGGAATAGCAGGACCAGCCAGCCCAGGGCACTTGCCCGGCCCGCAGCTGCCCTGCCCCAGCTCTCCTGCCCAGGACACCCTCTCACCAACAAGGAGAGGTGAGTTGGGGGAGTAAGCCGGTAAGGCAGGGTGAGGGGAGAAAGGAGCAAGGGACATTCATTCAACAAGTGTCTCCTGAGTGCCTGCTGTAGCCAGGCTCCAACTAACCCTGGAGGTAGTGTCCTCACCTCATGTTACCAACCTACCAGTGTGGGTTGCCAGAGAGGAGCAGCCACTGGCATAAAATCACACAACATCTGAGTCATAGCACTTGAACTGGGTCTGTTATGCTCAGGGAAACCTCTTCCCTGGTTCTTTTTTTAAAAAAAATTTTTAAAGATTTTATTGGGGTAGGGGAAAGGGACTTTTATTGGGGAACAGTGTGTACTTCTGGGACTTTTCCAAGTCAAGTTGTTGTCCTTTCAATCTTAGTTGTGGAGGCCCACCTCAGCTCCAGGTCTAGTTGCTGTTGTTAGTTGCAGGGGGCACAGCCCACCACCCCTTGAGGGAGTCGAACTAGCAACCTTGTGGTTGAGAGCCCGCGCTCCAACCAACTGAGCCATCTGGTCACCCAGGAGCTGAGTGGCAGCTCATTGACTTCGTTCTAGTTGCGGAGGGCGCGGCTCACTGGCCCATGTGGGAATTGAACCAGCAGCCCCGTTGCCCAGAGCTCGTGCTCTAACCAACTGAGCCACCCGTCTGTCCCTTCCCTAGTTCTTCAGATGCATTTTGGCAACTTGGTGAATCACTTGATGAATGAATGAATGAATGAATGAATGAGTGTCTTGCTGTCAGTGGTGAACTCAGAGTAGGAACAGTCACAGGCAGGACTTGGTATCCAAAGAGATCTAGATACCAATCCTGGCTTAGCCAGCCGGGCTGGGTGACCTGGACCCATTCTGGGCCTGTTTCTTCATCTGTGAAATATGGATGGTACTCTCTGAGATGGCTCTATGTGGCTATGATGAGGGCCCAAGATGTGTTGTCAAGAGAGCACAGAACCCAGGAGATGCTGAGCACAGAACCTAGGGAGATGCTGCCTTGTTTTTCCTGCTAGGGAAGGAAGCTAGAAGCCAGCTGGGGATGTCCTGCCTTTGGGAGTTTAAATCATAAAGACAAAGGCTGAGTCCAGAAAGGCCAGAAGGGCAGGCCTCAGGCTTCCTGTTTGTCTTTGAACAGATGGCCCAGCCACCTGAAGCTTGTCTGTCTGGATGCTAGTCTATTGTCCCTGGAAATCACTCTTTATCCCTTTTGGTGACACCTCTGTTTAGTTTTGCTCATTTTCTGGTGTTCTCATCGCATCCCAACATCTGGGGAGTTTTCATGAGGGTCCCCATACACCCAAGAGGTCTGCAAATAGAATTCAAGGCTGTCCATAAACTTAGAGGAGAAAAACTTTCATCACTCATGCCCACCCTGTTTCTAATGATAGCAATCACTTGACCTCAGCCTCATATTTAGTGTGTTTAGAAAGATGCACAAGTTTCACTACAATTAAAACATATTTTGATAACTATACCCCAATATAATGGGTTTGTAATGGATTTCCTTTACCATCGAGGTTTTGTATGCACTTACAAACTTCCACTGTGAAGGGCCCATGGCACACACAAAAATGTGCCTGTAAATAAATGGAATTGTCCATCATGCCTCCCCCTTACATAAAGCCTTCTGTGGCTCCCCATTGTCCTAGGAGAGAGACACACCCCTCCCTGTAGCCTGCAGACCCCCTCATCTGTCCCATAAGCCTGTCCCCTCCCCTGTGCTGCCTCTTTCATTCATTTATTCCACCAGTATTTATTGAGCGCCTGCTGTATGCCAGGCTTGGGGGCTGGAAGGAGGTGATGTCAGTGCTGAGACCTAAAATTCAAGTGGATGTCAGCCAGGTGGAACCGGATAGGGAGGGAGCCAGGCAGAGGACTCACGAGGCGAGATGGAGAGAAGAAGTCCCCCATGTGAGGGGCAGGGAGGAGAGGGGGAGACTCAAGGATAGTGGAACGCCTCCCACTGGGGACCTGGTTATAGCACCGTGGGTAGTGGGGAGCAGTAGAGGAGCAGGGCAGGGATACCCTCTGTTTTGTTTCAGGAAGATCCAATTCTCAGGTGTGTCGCTGGCACAGGTGTCCTTAAGTAAATGTCAAATGGAGGACAAATCGACTGGATGTTTCAAAGTTACAAACCCACGAACCCTTGGACTCAGAAAGTTCACTTCTAGAAATCTAGTCTTTGCATAGAAAATGACGAGGACATTTGTGGCAGTGTTGACTAAACAGCCAAGAATGGTAATGACTATCCAGATTCATGTGTTAAAAACCCTACCCCCCAGGACCTCAGAATGGGACTGTATTTGGAGATAAGGTCTTTAAAGAGGAAATGAAGTTAAAATGGGTCAGATGAAGGCAAAGCCACCCTGGGGTCCAGAGGGTGGCCTGGGTAAAGCAGAGAGTGTCAGGGGACTGTGATGAACAGGCCAGAGCCAGTGATGCAGAGAGCAGACGGGGCCTCCAGGAGGCTTCTGGCCAGACCTCAGGGCCGTGGAACCCGGTGCTTGCTCCAAAAACCCATGAGGAACAACTTCCGATGTGGGACGGGAGATCCCACAAAGGGAACCTCCTCTGTGGTTTCAGGCCACAAAGTAAGGTCACAGCCTATTTCTTTAAGGCCACAAAGGAAATGGTTACTAGTTTGGGGCTGGACTAACCTCACCTCAGCCTTCCGGGTTGAGCTGTGGGCACTGTGCTCTCCTGGGTCTCCTCCCTCCTCAGTCTTTCAAGTTTACTTCCACAGATGGACAACTGACCTTGGGCCACATTCGGCCAGCAGCTTCTCCTCAACTCCAGCTCAGAAGCAAAATCTATTTTTAAAAAATAGCTTTATTGAGATATACTTCACATATCATACGTCTCATTGAAAGTGTCCTAATCAATGGTTTTTAGTATGTTCACAGATACATGCAACCTTCATCAGAGGCCATCGTAAAATATCTTCATCACCTGAAAAAAACAACCCTGCACGCTATAGCTCTTACTCCCCTGTCCCCTGTCTCTTGTCCCCAATAACCTGCTAT
The DNA here is from genome assembly GCF_964194185.1 of Rhinolophus hipposideros. Taxonomy (NCBI): domain Eukaryota; kingdom Metazoa; phylum Chordata; class Mammalia; order Chiroptera; family Rhinolophidae; genus Rhinolophus; species Rhinolophus hipposideros. The sequence continues at coordinate 38,990,032 of NC_138062.1, read as the reverse complement.
TCTGGGCTTTCATATGACAGGAATAATCCAATATGTGGTCTTTTGTATCTGGCTTCTTTCACTTAGTGACATGTGTTCACGGTTCATCCTCATTGTAGCCTGTGTCTGAACTTCATTCCTGATTGTGACTGAATAATATTCCACTGTGTGGATAGACCATAATTTGTTTATTTGTTTATCTGTGGAGGGACACTTGGGCTGTTTCCACCTTTTGGCTATTGTGAATAGTGCCACTCTGAATATACAAGCACAGGACTTGTGTGCGTGTATGTTTTCATTCCTCTTGGGTGTATATATGGTAATCTTACATTTAGCCTTTTGAGGAACAGCTAGACTATTTTCCAAAGTGGTTGTCCCATTGTATATTCCCCAGCAGTGTATAAGGGTGCCAATTTCACCACATTTTCACGTGAAAACACTTCTTGAGCCCATTTTGCAGGTAAGACTCAGGTATACTGAGGCCAATCAACAGATAAGGGTCCCACAGCCAGTGCGGGGCAGAGCCAGAACTGCACCTGGATCTCTGGATCTCTCCAGACACAGGATTTCCTCATTTCAATGAAGTTTGAATAAAGAGTCAATGGGTCTTTATTGTCAATGGGTCTTCTACCGTGTATCAGGTACTGAAGACATCCAATGAACAGAGCAGACAGGAATCCTTGAAATTGTGGGGTGAGGTGACATGGAGAGGACCCATCTCGTTTAAGAGAACAATGTTATAAAGGTTAATATAAGGTAGAAAACTCTGGAGGAATATGTAAAAGTAAAAGGGCTGCTCTCTAGATGGATGTTTTAGGACTAAGCATGGACTACTTTTTTATGCTTTTTAAAATTGTGGTAAGACATACATAATATAAAATTTGCATTTTCACTATTTTTAAGTGTACATTTCCGTGGCATTAGTTATAGTCACAGTGTCTAGCGACTATCACCACTATTTCCAAGATTTTTCATCACCCCAAGCAGAAATTCTTATTTAGCAATAACTTCCTCCCACACCCCTGGTAACGTTTACCAGGTTACCAGGTTAACTAAAGTTAAACCTTTAGTTTAACTCTGTCTCTATAAGTTTGCCAATTATAAGTATTTCATATTACTGGAATCATAGCCCAGGCTACTTTTATGATGAAAAATGGCCGGACTTCATTTTGTTTTTAAATAATGGAAAGTAGATATTGGTGCCAGCTGCTCCATCTGTCCACATTGAACACATTAAAAGGGGGTCTGGTGATGTCTCGACGGTCTTCCAGTGTCAGAAAGGCCAAAGGTGAAGGGTCAGAGGCTACCCTGGCTGACTCTGGAAGCTAGGCTGAGGAGGAGGTAGTGAGGCAGATCTAAGGCTGGACTTCCAAATGGGACAGGTACGGGCTCGGAGTCCCCTTGGCCTCATGGTGGCCTGAGCACTTGCCAGCCCAACAAATAAGGGAGTCAGACTGGAACCCATCAATAATGAACCACGTTGGGGCCGGCCCGGTGGCTCAGGCAGTTAGAGCTCCATGTTCCTAACTCCGAAGGCTGCCGGTTCGATTCCCACATGGGCCAGTGGGCTCTCAACCACAGGGTTGCCAGTTCAATTCCTCGAGTCCCGCAAGGGATGGTGGGCAGCGCCCCCTGCAACTAAGATTGAACACGGCACCTTGAGCTGAGCTGCCGCTGAGCGTCCGGATGGCTCAGTTGGTTGGAGCGCGTCCTCTCAACCACAAGGTTGCCGGTTTCAACTCCCGCAAGGGATGGTGGGCTGTGCCCCCTGCAACTAGCAACGGCAACTGGACCTGGAGCTGAGCTGCGCCCTCCACAACTAAGATTGAAAGGACAACAACTTGACTTGGAAAAAAGGCCTGGAAGTACACACTGTTCCCCAATAAAGTCCTGTTCCCCTTCCCCAATAAAAATCTTTAAAAAAAAAATAATAATGAACCACGTTGCTTTGTCAGATAGTGAGATCCCATCACCTGATTTTCTCAGAAAGAAGCCAATATTGTAATTGTCTGTTTGCATATTTGGGTCCCTAAAATATCTGAGTTCGGGATGGCAGACACTGTGGCACAGTGGTTGGCATGCCCTGGGATACTTGCTGGATGAATTAGTGAGTCGGTAGATGCCGCCGGTCAGAAAGAAGCCCTGACTTTGGACTCAGAAGACCAGCTGTCAGATCTCAGCGGTGTGCGCTGGAGCACAAGGTTTCCCCCATCATACCTCTGGTTCTCCATCTGTAAATTGGGTGCATACCTACCTCCAAGGATGGGAGGGAAGGTTCCAGACTTTTAAGTGCCTGGTGTGGAGTAAAGGCTCCAAGAAATGTGTACACCAACTCTCTCAGATCTTTTCAGAGAAAACCACAGAAAACAGCCTGAATGTCGCCTGTGGAAGAAATTCCTGTGCTGGGTGGGATTGTTTCCCGTAACCCTGAGTACCGGCTAAGTTTCAGGTCAGAGCTGGTTTTCATTTCCGTAAATTCTCTCTCACTTGCGTAGTCCAGAATGAGGTCGTGGCTTTCAGTATTCCCACCAGGCTCAGAAAGAAGCATCCCCTGAGATGGTGAGAAAGCCCTGCCAAGAATGCAGAGGTCCCGGCTGAAGATGATCATTCAGCGTCTTTGATCCTTTGATCCCCGGGTCCCTTTTACAATTATAACATCCCTCCATGTTTTTAACATTTTTTTTCTGCATGCCAAAGGAATACATGCTTATTATACACAATTTGTGAACATTTTCAGAAAAGACTGCGTAAGAAAAAACTTTTTCCCGAATGCTCACCAATGCTGGCATTTTTGTGGATTACTTTCTGGTCATTTTTCTCTACAGAACAGGTATCTGAGCTAATTTTTCAAAGTTGGGATTGTTCTGAATGCACAGCTTTGGAACCTGCTGCATCATCTTAGCAACACCTGGGATCATTGTTCTACAACATTGAACCTCCAAGGCCCATTGAATTTAAGGCCTAAACCCACTCTAAATCCAAACTGATTTCATCCCGAGATCTCTAACTAATTGCATCCGCAATGATCCTATTTCCAAATAAGGTCACGTTCTGAGGCTCCAGCTGGGCATGGATTTTAGCGTTTGGGGCAATATTGCACCCGCTCACTGCCCGAGGGCGCTGAGATGACTGACATTCCAAAGGTCTGCAAGAACAGACCTGTGTGCTCAACCCAGTCATTTCCACCTCCCACCACCAGGGGCCTCTATTCCTGTACACGTAAAATCTACCATATTTTAAATTAAAATACAGTTAAGATATAACATTATATTAGTTTCAGGTGTACAACATTGTCAACATTTATATACCCAACAAAGCAATAACTATGATAGGTCTAGTAACCATCTGTCACAGTACATAGATATTACCTGTGCAGTATATTACATCCCCAAGACTTATTGATTTTATAACTGATAGTTTGTACTTCTTTTTTTGAAAATTGTTTATTGGGGGATATTGGGGAACAGTGTATTTTTCAGCTCCACGTCAAGTCGTTGTTTTCAATCTAGTTGTGGGGGCGGAGGGCGCAGCGCACTGGCCCATGTGGGAATCCAACCTGCGACCTTGGTGTTATGAGCACTTGCCCTCCAACCAGTGAGCCAACCGGCCACCCCAGTTTGTTCTTCTTAATCCTTTCACTTTTCCTGCCCTTCCCCCCCATCCCTCCCCCTCTGGCAACCATCAGTTTGTTCTCTGTATCTATGAGTTTGTTTCTGTTTTGTTTGTTCATTTGTTTCGTTTTTTAGATTCCACATATAAGTGAAATTATATGGTATTTGTCTTTCTCTGTCTGACTTATTTCACTTAGCATACCCTCTAGCTCCATCTATGTTGTCACAAATGGTAAGATTTCATTCCTTTTTATGGCCAATTAATATTCCATTGTATATGTGTACCACATCTTCCTTATCCCTTTGTCCATCAATGGGCACCTAGGTTCCATATCTTGGCTACTGTAAATAACACTGCAATGAATGCAGGGATGTATATATCTTTTTGGATGAGAGTTTTCTCTTTTTTTGGATAAATATCCAGAAGTCAAATTGCTGGATCATAAGGCAGTTCTATGAATATTTTTAATTTTTTGAGGAAACTCCATACTGTTTTTCATAGTGGCTGCACCAATTTGCAATCCTAGTAACAGTGCACGAGCGTTCCCTTTCCTCCACATCCTCACCAACACTTGTTATTTGTTGTCTTTTTGATATAAAATTTATCATTTTTAAGTGTCCAGTTCAGTGGCACCCAGCAGTCACACTGTATTGTATCCTCTTCAAATTCATACATTGAAGTCCTACCCTCCAGTACCTCAGAATGTGACAGTATTTGGATATAGGGCCTTTAAAGAGATAATTAAGGTTAAATGAAGTCATTGGGGTGGTTCATAATCCAATAGGACTTGTATCCTTATAAAAAGAGGGAACACACAGAGGGAAGACCAAGTGAGGACACAGAGAAAAGACAGCTGTCTGCAAGCCAAGGAGAGAGGCCTCAGGAGAAACCAACCCTGCCGATACCTTGATCTCAGTCTTTTAGCCTCCAGAACTGTGAGAAAATAAATTTCTGTTGTTAAGCCACCCAGTCTGTGGTACTTTGTTAAGGCAGCCTTAGCTGACTATCACACTTGCTTAAATAAGTGTGAAATATTACTCAGCATATTTTCAAAGTTCACCCATGGTGTGGCATTTGTCAGAATTTCCCTCCTTTTAAGGCTGAGTAATAGTCCATTGTAAAGGTATGCCACATTTTGTTCATCCGATGGTCACTTGGGTTATTTCCACCTTGTGGCTCTTGTCAATAGTACTGCTGTGAACATGGGTCTGTGTCCCTGCTTTCAAGTTCTTGTGTGTATAACATAGGAGTGGAATTGCTGGATCATACAGTAATTCTATGTTTAACTTTTTGAGGATCTGTTCCTTTCTAAGACAGGAGCTAAACCACCAGACTCATTCTGTGGTTAGAATGGGGCAAGAAAGGATAGTCACAATTTTAAAAAGATGACAGTTCTGGCTGCCAATTGCCTGAGGGCTGGCCACATGCTAAGCCCATTGCACGGATCCAGGTTTTGTGGGCTCTAAACACACACATATATCAATGCTGCAAGTTTTAAATGGACAGTCCACCAGGTAAACCTATCTCCTGAGCCCTCTATTGTTGCTGTTGGTGACAAATCCATAAATTTTTTTGGTGAGGAGTTGTAAAAGAGGATAGTTTATTAAAAGTAAAGAGTAAAGAGTCGCAGCTCTCAGAACGAGAGGGGGGTCCAGACCGGGTTACCCCGAATCCATAAATTTAAGGATAGTTTATAGACCAACGTGGGTTATTAACATAAATGTGTATTTGTGTGTGTGTGTGTGTGTTTAAGACATTCCATTTTCTTGGAAATCCTGCTTTTAAAAAGCATCTCCTAAAATATAAGGAAGGAGACCAAGCATGTGGAAAAATAAATTAGGACGATGTCAATATACCTTAAGCCTTGTTATTAAGGAAATATTGGAGGGGCTCTTGTGTTATTTCTACAATGGTATTTAAGTGTCCTCCCAATGGCTCTGTAGAGCCACTTCAAGAGGAGCTTCTCACTATATTCCAGAACCTTTGAATTGTCACTGATCAATTTGCACTGGTTTTCTGCATGCTTTTCTGACAAATGTTTTTCATTTGTAGTAATTCGTAGAATGCCTGTACAATTCTGTCTCTTCGCATCATTTAATGCATGTGTATCGGGTGGACTTGGCGAGTAGGGCTTGTCCACCATTTCCTCACACTGGCGGGCTGAGCGGCATCTCTAGGGGACCGAGGCACATTTGGATGGATGTATCTTGCAGGTAGAAGCCAGAGTCTGACACACGTAGGATCGCGCCTCCGCTGATGGCCGCCAGGGGACGCGCAAGGCCGGGGCCCGAGCCGCTGCCCTGCTGTGAAGAGAGGGGGGCGGGCGGACGGAGCCGAGCACCTTACGCTGCGCTCAAGCGATACTCCTTTCCCCAGTTACCACAGGGGTTGCTCATCGCCCTCCTACCTCCACATCACCTACTGCCGACCACCCTCCCCGCCCTAATCCGCTGCTCTTTTTCCCACCCTCATTTACATCCTTGCCTCCATCCCAACCCTCCTTGTTTCCCTCTTTTCTCCACCCTCCTTTGCACTTTGCATTTTCCTGTGCTCCGTTTCACCCCCATTTTCTCGCCCTCCTTTGCGCCCCACTTTTAGGCCCTCAGCCCCTGAATCTGAGGCTCCTTATTTTAAATGACCATTTAGAGAAAGACGTGGAGGGACACACTCCTAGCTGTGAACATGGCCCAGGGTCCAGGGAGGATACAGTCCCTCTTCCATGAACATCTTGCTTAGTTCTACATGTTCCAAGAAGCAAGAGATTTGACAAACATTCATTACATTAATTCAAGTGTAAATTATTTTCTTCTTTTAAGTTGGCCCTAGTGGTCACAAATGGTTCTGAAAGCCCTGAGTTCTCCAGGACCTGGGCACAGACAGTCCAGCCCAGGGTGTGAGCATGAGGGGTACAGGGGTGGTGTCGCATGGACCTGGATGGGGTGGGAGGCAGGAAGACAATGTGGGCTAGGGGCCGTCAGAGCTGGGCCTGGGGCTCTCTGCCCATGCGTACAATTTTTCCACCCCCCTAGAATGCCCTCTATGCTTCCGTTATCATCAAGAAAGTCCTAGTGATCAATGATACATGGGCTCAAGGACAAACACTTCAAGAGCTTTGGCCCGGCACGCCCCAGATGGAAAAAGGACTGGTTCTGGGGTGGAGGGGGGTGTCACAGGTTCCGCCTTCACCACACTCTTGAAGCATCAAAGCCCAGCCTTGACCCTGCTTCCTGTGAGGCCTGGCTTATCTTGGCCTCTGAGCCCTGCAAGAGGGAGGAGCCAAATGAGCTGATGTGTGGACAGGGGCTTCGGGGCCCTGGCGGCTGATAGTTAGATTCCTGCATCATGGAGCCTCTTGATTCATTTATTCCACACTGGTTTCTTGAGCACCTACTATGTACCAGGCTTTGGGAACACAGCCATGAATAGGACAGCCCAAGCCCCTACTCCTCTTGGAGCCCCCAGTCTAGTGGGGGAGCATCAACCACAGGAGTGGTCAATGCTGAGCACTGACCCACAGGGCACTGGTGACATCTGGGGGTACCAGGGCAGCACACCATGCCTTTTCTCCTTTCCTGATGTGTCCTATTTGGAGGAGCCAGCAGGGGACAGTTTGCGACACCTGCTTCTCTGGCACCAGGAGCCTTGCTCCAGCATCCAATTGTGATGTGATAAAGGCTTGTGACTGAAGAGTGGTGGCAGCTGGGTCCCCCCCTCCCCCCCCCCCCTTCCGCAGACGATCAGGCAGCCAGGAGAGAGGGGTAGAGTAAGTCAGCTTTGGTGCCCTCCCCCGCCAGACTTCTACCATCTCAGGAAACAGTAGCCCAGAGGTTTAGGAAGATGCTGACTTAAATGGCCAGGGACCCCCAGCCTGATCAACATGGCTGAAATGCACACTCCCTATTCTTCCTTGAAGAGACTATTATCTTTCCTCAATGGCTTCCTGGCTGTAAGTATGTCACAACCCAGGCCCCTGGGCTTCACAGCCCTTCCTCCACAGATGGCTCCCTTGAAGACAGAAATAAGTTGATCCAAATTCATTGGCATCCGGACCTGTAGTCCCCAGGGAAGCAGGAGGGATGTAGGACAGATGATGAGCAGCAGGGCACACTGGGAACAGGCATAGCCTCCACCAGCCTAGAGCTGGTAAAAATCACAGAAGAGTGTGATCTGGGGGACCCAGTGGCGAGAGTTTGGCTCTAAGTCAAATCCTGCAGAAAACTAAGTTGTTTGGGGAGGGCAGGAGGAGGGAGTCGTCATTTTTTTCGTCCTTTAAGTTTTTCAAAACATTTTTTTCTTACTATAAAAATAACTTGAAATGTGCATTCTTCAAGAAGTAACAGTTTTCATAGTAGAACAGTATAAGGACAGGCTACCAGGAAAGAGAATGATATCAAATATCACTACTCTTGTTATCTGTACTGTAACATTTTGATGGGAATTAAAAGAGACAGTGCATTTAAAGGGCTTATGCCTATTATGGGAACATGGCTCAGTAAATATCGTCGTCATTAGCTCTTTCCAGACTTTTCTAGATACATCTTAAAAACAGCAAACATGGGATGCTATTATTTTACAGTCTACTTTATTCCCTTTTTAAAAAATTAACTTTTCACCCCTTTTGAGTAGACTTTATTTTTTAGAGCAGTTTTAAGTTCACAGCAAAATTGAGCAGAAAATAGATTTCCCGTATACCTCCTGCCCCCACATGTGCACAGCCTACCCCATTACCAACATCCCCACCAGAGTGGTACATATGTTACAACTGATGAACCTACACTGACACGTCATTATCATCCAAAGTCTATAGTTTATATTAGGGTTCACTCTTGGTGTTGTCCATTCTATGGCTTTTGACAACGTTTCCACCATTTTAGTACCATGCGGAGTAGTTTCACTGCCCTAAAAATCCTCTGTGCTCCGCTTACACATCCCTGAATCTGTGGCAACCAATGATCCTTCTATCGTCTCCCTAGTTTTGACTTTTCCAGAATGTCATATACTTAGAATCATATACCATGTCGCCTTTCCAGATTGGCTTCTTTCACTCAGCAATATGGCTGTAAAGTTCCTCCGTGTCTTTTCATGGCTCAATAGCCATTTCACTTTAGTGCTGATATTCCACCATCTGGCTGTCTGGCAGTTTATTTGTCCATTCACCTGCTGACGGACGTCTTGGTTGCTTCCAAATTTTGGCAATTATTAATAAAGCTGCTAGAAACATTCGTGTGCAGGTTTTTGTGTGGACTTAAGTTTTCAACTCTGTTGGGCAAAGACCAAAGGGTCTTACTGCCAGCAATCCAATTTTTAAAAAACATATAAGGCATTAAATCATCTTTCCATATCAATAAACATTATCCTACAATAGGGGTCAGCAAACTACAGCCAGATAGATAGATAAAATGTATTTGTGAATTTTAAAAAATTGTTTACAAACTGAGTACAGCTGCTTTTCAGCTACACTGGCAGAGTTGTTATTTCAACAGAGAACTTACAGCCTGCAAAGGGACTTTTCAGGAAAAAAAAATTATCACTCTCTGTCCTACAGCATCATTTAAAATAACAGTCTAGGGTCCCACTGCATGGCCATACCATGGTTTACCTACTTGCTCTGTCTTATTGGTTGCCTCAGTTATTTTTGATGTTTTCTCCTTAATGAACTTCCCTGAGCATCTTAGTACTGAGGCAAATACATGACTATTTTCCTTAAGCTGAAACTATCTAGATGGACTTTCTAAGTAAAGTATTTTTTGTCATTAAATCTTTAAGATTTTAAATATGAATTATAAGTGTTGTCCTGCCCATGCACACAAAAAAAGTTTGTTGCCTGGCAGCAATGTATGAGAATGTTTCTCCATATCCTCGTCAACACTGGCTATTATCATTTTTTAAATGTTTTTGCTAATTTTATTGGCCTTCACTCCTCTTCCCTCCCCCAGGAGAGTTCTATTTGTATACAACTAACAGATTGCTTTTCCCTTTCTGGTTTCTGTTCTAAAGATATCTGGTGTGATCCTCATTGGCCTGGCCATCTATGTCACGTTCAGAGGCGCTGTCCTCACAAGGGTCCTCGGGCTGTCCTCTGCATACCTGCTTCATGTTGGCTACCTGTGTCTGGTGATGGGCTGCATCACAGTGCTGCTTGTCTTTGCCAGCTGGTATGGAGCAACCAAAGAAAGCAGAGGCACTCTCTTGTTTGTAAGTTGGATCTGCGCGCAGGCCCCCAAACGACCCCCTCATGTATGAATCCTTCACTGGGCACACTGCAAACCTTTTCCGTCCCCTATTTTACAGTGTTTATGGTATCTCATTTGGTGTCATCAATACAGCTATCTTTTCCTTTATCATAGCTCTCATTTAGAACTCCTTCCCTACCCAAGAACATAAATTATACTCTCCTAGGTTTTCTTCCCATAGTTTGGTCTACTTTCTCACTGTGAGCTCTTTAGCCTTCAGGAGTGAATAATGTGTGTGGTGTGAAGTAGGGATCTGATTTTATTTTTCCCCCCACTCGGTGACATACTGTCCTCCTTATTGAGTGTCCCCTCCAGTCGGCCTGTTTCCACGAGTTTCCACAGCACGCCGCAGGTTTCACGTCTCTTATTCTCACACAAGCTTTGGCTAGACATCTCCCCAAAATCCACCTCCCAGCTTACCTATTCCCATTTCCCTTACAATCTTGTCTGAGAGAATTATCCCACCGTAAATTTAATCTGTCCCCAGTGTCTTTGTTTTCCTTCCTCCACTCTGTTGCTACAAAACTCCAGTTATTTCAATTTGGAGGTTTCTGGGAGATCGTTACTCTTAGTCATCTCCCAGAGCAGAGACAACCCCAATTATGAAAAGCACCCTGCCCCCACCCTCCTCCTCCCTGAAGCCCCATCGTCTCTCCTTTTCTTTCTTAATTATTTCGTTCGGCAAATATTCATTGGCCAGGTCCTAGAGTCCTCTCTCTCAAACCCCTCAACCAATCCATTGGCAAATCCGATCGACTTTATTACCTTCAGCACCTGTCCCTCCAAAGCCTCTGACACCTCATTCATAAAAGCTAAGTCCTTTTGATGGTGTTGGGAGCCACAGAAGGTTCTGAGCAGAGAAGGGACTTCGGGGACTCAGGTGCTCACAGGCGCCCTCTGGTGGCCACAGCGGGAACAGACTGTAAGGGGAACAGATGGGGGGGGGGTGGACAGCGGAGGGACTGGCTGGTCCAGGTGGGGGGATGGTGGAGGCTGGACCGGGTGGGGCCGTGAAGGAGGTGAGAATTGGCAGATACAGGTTAGGTTCTGAAGACTGAGCCACTAGGATTTGCCTGGTTATCTCAGTCACCCAGAGGCAGAGAGATAGTAATATTGACATTAATGTTTTCACTGCGTTAATTGGTTTCAAGTTTGTTCTCCAAAATGTGTCAAAAATCCACAGAAAATAATTACAGTACTTATATTTTTAAGTAAATACAGTTAGGGTGCTACATTTTATTAAAATAAATGATTACTTTAAAGTATAAAAATTTCCTATTGTTATTCATTCTTGAAAAACACAAAAATATAGAAAAATGTACATCTGCTTTCCTAAACTTCCTTTCTGGAACACTGAGCTCCTGGGGTAAAGTCGAATGTCGCAGTCAGCGGCATAGAAATATCATTCTACTTTAGACGAACATCGCAGCAAAAATGTTAATATTAATTCTCATGCCCTGTTACATGAGCCATTCATCTCAGGTCCCACAACTGCTAAGCCCTGCACCCAAGTTTACCTCTGTGGGCTGTGGGGACACCAAGGATATATCCACTGCACTTTCACTGTGACAAGGCCCGATAAACCCTGCCATCAACCAGTCTGGTGACTCAAATCCTGAATTATTAAACAGGTCTTAATGATAATAATAATAATAATAATAGGCACAAATGGAAATAGATGAAAGAAGCCAAGTGCTGACCTTACTTTGCCCCCATCTGGCGTCAAGAAGCTCCACAGAACCCACTGAGACCCCTGGAACTGGTCCCACCCCTACATTGTACAGATGGGGAAACTAAGGCCTAGGGAGGAAGGCAGTTTCTCCTTGATGGGATAACTTGAAGAATTCCCCTCTGCTTGCTGAATTTCCCATTGTTTTCTACCGCACAAGTGAATTTATTGGAAATGTTAGTCAGCAAATGTTGATATTTTCCTTCTGACACCCACCAAACTGTCACCTGTCCCTCCCCTTCAGTCCCGCCACCCCTCCCCCCACACTGTCAGGCCTGAGGCTTTTCCTCCCCTCCTTCTGCCTCTGTTCTGTCCTCCCGACCTTCCCTTCACCTCCCCCCATTTGTACACATAGCCTTTACTTCACTTAGGCCTCCCTAACACACATAAAGTGCTGAGTGTGAAATCGGGGTCCAGCTAGTGAGCAGCTCTTAAGAATACCCACTGTCGGCATCTTGGACAACATGCAGGAAAGCAGCACATGAAAAAAATAACTCCCCTCTACTCCACTCGCGTGTGAGTTCTTTCAAACTGGTAGAGGTCACATGGCCTGGGGGAGTGGGGACAGGGACTCCCAGCAGGCTCCCAGCCTCCTTCCACACCTTCTGTGTCTTCCAGTGCTTCCTGTGCATGGTTGTCATTCTAATCATGGAAATCACAGTCGCCACAGTGTTTCTTGTCTTCCTCCCAATTGTAAGTACAGCGCCCATTTTTAGGAATTATCCAAGGATTTGCTTGTTCAAGGGAAGAATGACATACATACCAAGATGTGCAAAAGATTGCCCGCCCTCCCGCGGGGACTAGTGAGCGTCAGTGGGGGAAGCTGATTTGTAACAGTCATCACAAGGGAGTCCAGTGCAGGTGAAAAGAAGGAAGGGCCTCTGCCCAAGGTGGTGCATTCTTCAGGTTCTCATTTGTGTCCCACCAGAGGCCAACTCTGAGACAAGAATTTGAAGGCTCCTGCTTTATTTGAGAGCTGGTCTTAAGAAGGCGCTGTAGGGGACAGGGAATTGAGGCAGGAAAGGGAATGCAGTCCATAAAAGGTGACAATGTGGGCAAGTGGGCTTAATTCTGCTGGGGGACATCTGCGACGCACCTTTTTTCCCCTCAAGGGACAAGGGACCTATGGTACTGACCCACCACCTCCATCAGTCGTGGCTTGAGCGCTGTTCCCACAGCGCATGTGGCGGAGAGGCCACAGAGAACCCTCAGTGGCTGGCAGTGGGAAGCCAGGCACAGTGGCACAGAAATGACAAAGGCCACTGGGACGCGAGCAGGGCACCAAGAGCAACTGCTACTCTTGGTGAGAACAGCCAGATGCAGAACAATAGAGTCGTATGAAGCAAGGAGGAAAAATCATAGAATATGCTTTACTTTGACACACATAGAATATCTCTTTTGGGACACAGGAAACAGTGACAGTCGTCGTTGTGGAGTGGGAGGGACTTATTGGCTGGGAGAAAAAGGTGGGAGGGAGACTTTTCATGGTCTACCTTTCTGTGCTTTGTGAATTTTGAACCATTTGACTATATATCACTTCTTCGGGGGAAAATGTTTTTATTTAGACTTTTATTTAAAAAATAGAAAATTAAAGTTGTCCCCCTTTTTTTTGTGCAGAGAGAGAGAGATTCAGTTGCTAAAGATGACATTCATGTCTTTGAGTTACAGCCAGAAGCGGGGAGTGTAGTGGGTGTGTGGGCTGTTGGAAAGAGCAGATGATTCAAACTCGTTTGTGATGGGCAGGACCAGATGCACGCTGATCAGACCCACGCTCTCCCCCGCGTCCCTCCCTTGGGGTGATGGAAGCCTGAGTTTATTACCCTCCAGTGCAGACCCACGTCTGAGGGGAGGGAACTAATGTGAAGGAAGCAGAAGGGAAGCCCCCACCTCCCCGCTCTGTCCCCAGGAAACCTCACCAAACGGGGCACCTTTCTATTTTACGTGTTCATGGCTTTCTGCTTCATTGAGGTTGAAGAAATGGCCCTGGAGCACAACTTCGTGACCCTGAGGAGGAATTATAGCGGTTACAACATGTCAGATGACTATTCCACGGAATGGAACTTGGTCATGGAGAATGTGAGATACACATCTCTTTTTAATATGGTAAAATATACATAACGTAAAACTTACCATCTTAACCATTTTTACATGTCCAGCTCAGTGGCGTTAAGTACATTCACCTCATTGTGCAGCTGTCACCACCACCCAACTCCAGAACTTTCTCATCTTCCCAAACTGAAGTGTCCATTAAAGACTCCCTCCCCTCCCCCAGACCCTGGCCCCACCATCTACTTCCTGTCTCTATGAATCTGACTCCTCTATGGACCTCGTTTAGGGAATCACACAGTATTTGTCCTTCTGTGTCTTGCTTATTTTACTGAGCATAATGTCCTCGTGGTTAATTCATGGTGTAGAAGGTGTTAGAATGTTCTTCGTTTTTAAGGCTGAATGATATTCCATTGTCTGGATGGACCACATTTAATGTATCCACTCAGCCGTCAGTGAATACTGAGTTGCTTCCTCCTTTTGGCGATTGTGAATAGTGCTGCTACAAACATGGGTGTACAAATCCCGCTTAGGTGTTTGAGATCTTGCTCTCAGTTCCTTTAGGTACACACTCAGAAGTGGAATTGCTGGATCATGTGGCAATTCTATGCTTAGTTTTTTGAGGAATTTCCATACTCTTTCCACAGCGGTTGCTCCACTTTACATTCCCACCAGCAAAGCACAAGGGTTCTAGTTTCTCCACACTTTTGCCAACACTTCTTTTCTTTTTTTTTTTCTTTTCTTTTTTTTATCATAGCTATCTGCACGGGTATGAGATAGAGAGACTTACTTCTTGAGTCTTGGTGTTTAAGGAGCAGGACACGCCTCTATGTGTCATCTAAGCTCCTGGGGCAAGCAGTTGAAGAGGGTCTCTGAGGTCTGTTCTTAGGAGTGTTTCATATCTGAGTCTTGGGCCCAGGAATTGCTTGGGGTCATGTGGAGGCTTGGGAGGGGGCACACGATCGGTAGAAGGCTTGCCAGCATCCCAGTTTTGGCTTCTTAAGCTTGAGAGAATAGAGACTATCTCTCATTCATCCACATATAGCACTTCAACTAGTCTTTATGACCACATACTCTGTTCTGGGCACTTTTCAGGGCTCTGGGGATACAGCTGTGCACAAAACAAAATCCTTGCCATTCTGTTGCTGATACTTAAGTGGGGAGATGGACAAGAAGCTATCAAGTAAACATTGGTGACAGGGGTGATAAGTGCTACGAGGAAAAACAAGGCAGAGAAAAGGCATAGAGAGTGAGGGTTTTGTTGACTCCTAAGTACTATTTATCACCTATTTTCAGCACACAGTAGAATGGCCTGTCCTGGCCCCTTGTAGTTAGTTGGGGGTCATGTGATGAGTTCTGGCCAATCAGCTGTGAGCAGAAATGATATGTGTCACATCCAGGCCAAGGTAGTTAATTGCCAGTGCCAGGCCCTCCAGAGCTCTCTTTCAGTTTACCACATTAGTAGAACCATCTGGAAGGTGGCTGCTCCATCCGCCTGAGTCCCTGAGTGACTTTGATAAATAGAGTTCCCCTGCTAAGTTGTGATGGGCATTTGGTATAAAGAGAAATGAATGGCTGAGATTGAAGGGCTGTTTGTTACGCAGCATCACCTAGCCCAGACTGACTGAGTCAGGAGTTGTGGCTAATTTGGAAGGAGGAGTCAGGACAGGTCTTCCTGAGGAGGGACATTTAAACACAGACTTGAATGAAGTGAGGGAGAGAGTTGTACAGATATTTGAAGGAATAGCATTCCAAAAAGAGGGGACAGCCTGTTCAAAGGCCCTGAGGCTGGTACTTGCTTTATGTGTTTGAGAAACAGCAAGGAGACCAATGTGGCTAAAACTGAGTGAGTAAGGAGAGTGGGGGGATATGAGGGCCTTGAGGTGACAGGGTAGGTCGTGCAAAGCCTTGTGGATGGTTTGGACAGTGGTGAGTTCAGCTTTCACTCCAAGTAAGATGGGCACCATGGACAGTTCTGAGCTGAGCCGTGGTCAGTTCTGAGCCATGGTGGGGGGACAAGGGAGGCATTTAGCACAAGGCCTTGTGACTGTGCTAGACAGTAGCCATGGTGACTAATTTCTATTGTTATTAGTTTAATATTTTTCCCCCTTCTTCTGCCTCCCCCTCCACTCTGGTTCAAGCCTTTGTTTCTGTCTAGTTGTGTAGGACACAGCTCCCTGGCCCATGCTGGTATTATGAGCCTTGCGCTCCCCCCGGCTGAGGCAGTTGGTCAACAGGTCAACAGTTGTGGTCGTCTGCTCACAGCAGTTCACCGCAGCTCTCACTGGCTGCTCATGGCAGCACATAGTAGCCCACAGCAGCTCAAGCCGACCTCCGGTTGCTCATGGCAGCCCGGCTCAAAGCCGTTGTTCACAATCTTAGTTGTAGACGGTGTAACTCATTGGCCCATGTGGGAATCGAACTGGTGACCTCGGCATTAGGAGCATGGCGCTCCAACCAGCTGAGCCACCGGGCAGGCCCTATTACTTTAATATTTGAAAGGAAGTCTTCAAGTGTTTATTCTCCTCTCTACAGCTGAAGTGCTGTGGCGTGAAGAACTACACAGATTTTTCTAGTTCCTCCTTTGAAATGACGACTGGCCACACCTACCCAAGGAGCTGCTGTAAATCCTCCAGGACTGTGGCCTGCGACGGGCGCAACGTATCCATAGGTGTCATCCACCAGGAGGTAACCTGAGATTGTGTTGGCCATCACCTGGGTAGACGTCAAGGGCTGGTGACCTTTATAAAAATTGCATATTTGCAGGACACCCAGGAAAAGGGGTTAGGGGAGAGGGAAATGAACTCTCACTGGGTGTTCAGCTCATTTCATTCACACAGCCTTAGGGAGTTAGGGTTACCATCCCCCTTTCACAGGGAGGGAACATGAAGGGCTCGAAGTCACATGGCTTTGGGATTTGAATTTATGTTGGCCTGAGTCCATTGCCTGGGCCACACTACCTGCCATACAGAGAACTTAAACTTCAACAACAGTGATGAGAAATGATCATCCTAGTGATAATGAAGGCCATGTGACTGGGCACTCACCTTGGGAATTCTGTCCCCATTGCACCCCTCCAGGTGGGGACTGCACTTCTTTATTTTACAGATGAGAAAACTGAGGCACAGAGAGGATTCCATAGCCAGGGAGTGGTGGAGCTGGGCTTCATACCCAACCCCCCGCTTCTCCTTGACTTCTGCCACAAGTGAATGAACACAAGGATCTCCTCTGAGGGTGGAAATAGGAATCATTCATTAATTCATCCATCACCCTGGAATGGCTCCCTGCAGAGAACTGGCTGGTTGAGTCCCAGGTTAGGACCTCAAAGATGCACATGGGGCTACACACTAGCCCACTGGGCCCTGCACAACCTGACTGTCACCTCCTGATGTCCTCTCCTCCCACTCACCCCTTCTCTCATTCTGTTGCAGCCACATTGGCCTTCTCACTGGTACACAAACACACCAGGCACATGCCAGCCTCAGGGCTTTTGCAAAGGCTGTTCCTTCTGCCTGGAATACTCTTCCCCTAAATGTCTTCCTGCCTCATCTCTTTCACGTCTGTGTTTCATTGTCACTTCCTTGGTGAGGCTGTTCCTGAGTCCCTCTCTATAATAAGATTTGCCCCTAAATCACCGTCACACTCCATCTCCTTACCCTGCTCCAGTGTCTATCCAGTGTTTAATCACTACCTGTTTATTTGTTTTTCCCACTCAAATTTCAGCCCCACCAAGGCAAGAATTTTGTCTATTTTGTACATTGTGGCATTCCCAGTGCCCAGTTCAGTGCTAGCAAACGCTAGGCACTTAATAAAGGCTTTTTACGTAAAGTGGGTCACTGAACTGCCAACACTGAGCTCAGTGCAACCTAAGCTTCCAGAAACAAGAAGTGCTGGGAGCCTAGAAGGGGGAAGCATCTCAGTGACCCCAGCATAGGGAGTGGAGGCCCCATCACCTGCAGGAGACTGCTCTGCCCACCCACTGTGTGGTCTCTTAATCTTTCTGAGCCTCAGTTTCTTCACCTATGAAACAGAGAAAAGAAGTACCCACCTCATGAGGTTGTAATGAGTAATGAGTGAGAAAATACATGGAGAGGGCTGAGAAGGTATTGGAGACATGTTAGCCTTTCTGTTCATATGTAAAGAGCACTCAGAAATA
This sequence comes from Rhinolophus hipposideros, assembly GCF_964194185.1. Lineage (NCBI taxonomy): Eukaryota > Metazoa > Chordata > Mammalia > Chiroptera > Rhinolophidae > Rhinolophus > Rhinolophus hipposideros. Next base: position 38,972,277 of record NC_138062.1, on the reverse strand, counting down.
ACCTACAGTTATTGACTGCTCCCCTTGTGTCAAACCACTGCTGTGTTCTTCATGTAGATTCTTTCTCGTTACCTACACAAAAATCTTGTTGGGTTGTTGGGTCATAGTTGGTCACATTTACAGTTGGGGAAACTAAGGCAAAGAAAAGAGTAGTGACTTCTTCAAGGTCACACAGCTAGTAATAATTCAGGACTCACCCCAGTTGGACATCAGCACAGATGAATACAGGGGTGTTCTGGAGTGTGTGGGTGTGTGAGGAGGCCAGGAAGATGCTAGAGTGTTGTGGGGGATAGTCAAGCAAGAAGGAGCCAAGGTCCCTTTATCCTCCCTAAATCTGAGAGCAGTTTAGGTGGCCCAAAAGGGGTGGGAGGTAATGGGGCCATGGAGTTTATGAGCCCCTAACCAGGTCCTGTCTGCTTTAATATTTGTATCCTTAGGGCTGTTTTCCCAAGCTCCTGAAAATAACCAGGACTCAGAGCTTCAACCTGATCGGGGGCTCACTGGGGGCAGCAATGATACAGGTAAGGCCCAGAGCCTCTGGGACACACTGAGCTCTTATATTGAGTACCTACTATGTGCCAGTCACTGTTCCGAATACTGAAGACAAAGCAGTGACAAAAGAAAAAAATATCTGCCAATGTGGCACTGACATTCAAGTAGGGGAGACAGTAAAACATGGTGATGGAATAGGGAAGATTAGGGAGGGTCTCTCAGAGAAGGTGACAGTTGACCTGAGGAGATGAGGGAAAGCCATGTGTCGGGGGGGGAAGGCAGAGGGAACAGATAGTGCAAAGGCCCTGAGGCAGGAATAATCTTGGCTTATTCAAGGACCAGCAGAGAGACCCCTGTGTCTGGAGCAAGATGAGCGAGAAGGGTGGAAGGGGAGATGAAGGTAGGGAGTTGATGGGGGAGATCATACAAGGCCCTGTGGTCTGCAAAGATGGGTTTGGCTTTATTCTGAGTATGATAGAAAGCCCGTAGAAAGGTTTTAACATTCACTTTTTCACTCCACAAACTTTATTGAGCACTTACTATGTCCAGACACTGTTGTAGGCACTAGGGACACAACAACGAACTAAACAGACAAAAATCAGGGCGGCAGGTTAGCTCAGTTGGTTAGAGAGCGGTGCTCTTAACAAGGTTGCCGGTTCAATCCCCACATGGGCCACTGTAAGTTGTGCCCTCCACAACTAGATTGAAACAACTACTTGACTTGGAGCTGATGGGTCCTTGAAAAATACTTAAAATAAATAAAAGTTTAAATAAATAAACAAACAAATAAATAAAATAAACAGACAAAAATCCCTGCCCTCGTGGAGCTGAACGTCTAATCAGCAGGGAAAGGCAAGAAATATGATTCTTTAAATTGGAAAATGATAGTGATAAGTGTTCAGGAGAAATATAAAATTGGGAAGGTGAGAGGGGAGGTCATTTCAAGCAGGGTGATCTCATTAATGGTTCACCTAGAAAGGGGGGAAAGGCATGAGGGTGCTGGGGCTCAGACCCAATTCAGGTAAGGAACAACTTCCTCTGGGGATACGCTCTCTTCATCCAGCTCATGAATATGCCCTACACTTCCCTGGGGGTAGCCTGAGTGAGCAAGGGCTGGGGCTCCAAACTCTAGTCCCAGTTATGTCACTTATTAGTTGTCTGACTGTGATTCAGGACCACAGCCTACCTCATTTGTAAAATGGGCCGCCCCATTGTTTGTCGCTAGCATTGATGAGGTGGAACGCACCAGAGGCTTTGCACATTGCCCTATGATTCTGGATGTTATTGTCATCAAATAGAGGGAGGTCTTATCTGAGACAGCGATCACAGGGAGGCAGTAGTAGAAAGGTGATGAGTTCTCCATGCACCACTAGAGATGGTCGAAGACCTCTCACTGTGGAAAAGTCATGCACAGGAGCTATTCTCATCCTCAAGCTTGTCCAAGATGCAGATCTCTGCTCAGAGCCCAGTCCAGATAAACCCCAGGGAGAAAAAACTATTCTTTAAAACTTTTCTTCTCCTACCTCATTTAAAGACAAGTTCATAAGGCAATAACTATAAAACTGTGTTGACAGACTTACATTAAGATGTAATTCACATGACAATAATAGCACAAAGAAGGCTAGAGCAAAACAGGGCTATATATAGGCTAATGAAATTAATTTAGTATTCATTTAAACTAGACTGTAAAAAGTAAAGCTGTTCTTTGTAACCCCCAGGGCAACCACCAAGAAAATAAGTTTAAAATATAGGAAAAGAAACAACAAGGGAATTAAAATGGTGCACTAGAAAATATCTAACACAAAAGAAAGTCATGATGGATGAATAGCAGAACAAGAACAACAAAAAAGGCAAATAGAAAACAAACAGCAAAATGACAGATATAAGTCCTACCTCCTTAGCAATTCATTAAGTGTAAAGGGATTAAACCACTTAACTGTATGCTTTAGAAAGGTGAATTGTATAATATATGAATTACCTCTCAATAAAGCTGTTATTTAAAAAAAAAGTTCTCCATCCCTTTGAGCCCCCAAGTTTTTCTCATGTGCTTCTCCCATACTGATTTTCAATATGCGATAGAGTTTTTCTGCAGATCACGACCACCCAATATATGCACGAGTTTCATCTATCTGATTTGTATTTTAAAAGTGGGCTTTTTTTTAAATCATATAAATTTATATCGAATATGTGTTTGCGAACTATGTCACACCCTCTTCCCAAAAGAGCTAATAACAGTCAGCATCCCAGCTGGAAACAGAAATCAGCCCCAAGATAATCCTTTGAAGAAGCCTCAGTGGCCTCCTTGCAGAGGTGTGGGCAGGGTTAAGGAAAATAAGGGATGTTGAGGCACTCAATGGGCTAGCAACTTGAGTAGCTTTTACTTTTCTTAGGCCTGAAGAGGTGGGGAGAGCAAGAGCCAAGGAGGAGGGACCATCTGCCCATAGGTGTGGTCTTGGAGAACTCAGGATGACCAGAAGACAGGAGAACATAGGGAAGAAATACTCCAACACTTCCTCCCACTCTCCCATCTCTAATTAGTACTTCCTATTGGCCAAACCTAACAAGAAGCAAGAGGGCAGGGGATTCTGGGAAACATAGTTTGCAGGACCCAGGAGAGAGCAGAAGAGCAGGGAAATAAGACCTGTGGGACCAAAGGGAGAAAGACTAACGTGCATCATGAAAGGCCTTCACCTTCTACCCACCACTGAGATTGACTGTGTTCATAGGTCCAAATTATCTCCAACTTGGCCCTGAGGGACCTTTGGCCCTCTCTAAAACTCTGTCCCAACCTTTCTGGAACAGGATGCTCCCCATCTCCGTGTGTCTAAATTGATTCAGATTTCAGAAGTCCCTCAAGTTGTTTCAATGTTTCTTTCGTCTCCCATTTCAGCTGCCAGGAATTCTTGCCACCTTGTTGCTGTTTGTCAAGTTGGGCTGACAGACTTGGGGAAGAGAGGACAACTGGGCCCACCTGGCTGCTGGAGATGTGGTCTCATTTTTATTGCTCTGTGGCACTCACTGCTTTTTGAAGGGAGATTGTAATAAAAGATTTGGGAAACCCCTGTCATCCTGACTCCTTTCACGTTTGTTTTATTTTTCACACTAGCTGGCAATTATTGTAGTTCGAAGTATCTGAGGGATGACATGGCCTGCCTTCTCATGTTCCTGTCTTGTTTTGTAAATTATTTTGTGAACAAATATATGGTGATAGAAAGAGAACTGACTCTGGGTAGTGAGCACACAATGTGATGTATAGATGATGTATTATAGAATTGTGCACTTGAAACCTATGTAATTTTACTAACCATTGTCCCCCCCAATAAATTTAATTAAAAAATTATTTTGTGAAAAAAACTAAAGTGTTCACAAAAGATAACTCATCCAAAGAAACCCCCACATATCCATCACCCAGATCCAGCAATCACCAAGAGTTTGACATTATTTGTTTCATTATCCTTTTTCCCCTTGAATTTAAAACAAATTCCAATGTTGTTTCCTTCCTTCATACTTCAGTATACATCTTCAAAATGTATACATTTTGTGTTCACAACCCTAACGGCATTATCATACCTGACTGAATGTGTGTCTCCCCAAAATTCATTTGTTGAAACCTAATCCCCAAGGTGATGGTATTAGGAGGTGTGGCCTTTGGGAAGTAATTAGGTCATGAGGGTGGAGCCCACATGTATGGGACTAGCACCTTTGTAAATGAGACACTAGAGAGCTACTTTGTTCCTTCTGCCATATGAGGACACGGTAAAAAAACAAAATAGCCATGTATGAAGCAAGAAACTGGTCCTCACCAGACACTGAATCGCTGGCCATTGATCTTGAACTTCCCAGACTCTAGAACTGTGAGAAACAACTGTCTGTTGTTTATAAACCACCCAGTCCATGATATTCCGTCATAGGAGCCCAAACAAACCAAGACAACAGCTAAGACCATTAGCAGCCTTTCCTGTCCATCACCCAACACCCGGGCCATCATCAAATTTTCCTAATTGGCTTGAAAATGTCTTTTTTCATTTGGTTTCTTTGAACTGGGATCCAAACAAGGTCCACACCCCATATTTGATTGTCATGCCTCCTACACCCCTTTTATTTGAATCTAGTAGTTCTGAAACTAGAGCATGCATTAGAATCCTCTGGATGTGCTATTAGAGCACAGGTGTCTCCCCTCCCCGCAGCTTTTGCCTCAGGAGATCTGGAGAGGGCCCCGGGAATCTGCATTTCTAATAGGTTTCCAAGTGATGATGCACTGGCACAGGGAAGACGCTTTGAGAACTGCTGCTCTAGATTCTTCCTCCTCTTCCCCAACCCCACCTACCTTTTATTTGTTGCAGGAAGAGTGAGGAACACTGAGAATTCCATCCTTTCTGGATTTGCTGATGCTGCTCTGTGGTGCCTTTACCTTGATCCTCTTTCCCCCATATTTCCTGTAAGTCACTTGTTCTCAGATCTGGCTGCACATTAGAACCGTCTGGGAACTTTAACAAAGACTGGATCTCACTGTTACTGAGCAAGGTCTTGCTTCCCGATGTGCAATACTATGGCACCAGCTTTCGAGAAAAGAAAGAAGCGTTTATTTATCTTGAGGTGGACCGGCATGGAGCCAGGAGGCAAGGCTCAAATCTGTCTCCACAGTCCAGGGTTCAGGGCAAGATTTTCCTGCACCAGATCTTCCTGGACAACAGACCCTTCGATTCTGAAAGGGTTCCAGCGTTCAGATTCTGGTCATGTCACAGTCCTTTGTTTCCATGGGGGGATGTCGTGTGGGGGACCCTGCTCGCTGCGCCATTTGTCGTTCAGGGTGTCAGGCAGGGTCTCAGCTCCCGCTCCCCACATAAGAACGCAGGACACGGTGAGGCCAAACAAGAACACCCACGGAGCCATAGATAGGGGAATCAAACCAATATATTCTCGCTGGCGGCTGGGCTGGAGACACAGGAAGCAGGATCTACATAATCTTCCTAACAGCAGTCCACGCTTGCCAACCACCATCTTCTTGCTAGCCCCCATTTTTTTCTGCTAGCGTAGCCACAACCGTTATATTAGTGGCCAATGGCTTACGGGTTACAGCTGACGGCCAACTAGCCACAACTGCTGGCCATCTCATCACAGTTGATGGCCATTTACTACCCGAGCCAGCACCTTTCTATTGTGAGGCCGAGAGCCTGGAAACTGTTTTTTGGGGCTTTGTGCCCACAGGGGAGCAGTTAAGGTTTCACAAATGTTACTCATACGTGGTGTATTCAAGATTTAAACTTGGTTCTAGGTCTTGTTAGAAACAGGATAGGACAAGTTTGAGGTGGTTCTGCAGTTACACCATCTTCTGATTTAATTGGCCTGGGCTGTGGCCTGGGCATGGGAACTTATGACATTTACCCAGATGCTTCTCAGCGGTGGCCATGGTCATGGCTGAGAGTAAATAATCCAAGGGCTTATTGATCTTATTGACCATAGCAGCCTGAATCAATTCTTTCTTTGGGGATTGCAAATGATAGTTTAATTTTTCCATCTTTCTCTTGCAGAGATTTTGAGGAGGATAATATGGGCATATGTCATATTTGCTGTTGTTGCAATCATCTCCCACTTCTGGAAAACACACCTAGTTTTCTTTGAAACCCGCCCACCTCTCACATAAGCCAGGGTGGGCATGTGATCCCAGCTGGCCAGTCAGCATTTTCCATCTGTCTGACCTCAGGCATCAGTTGTAGCATGGACCCATGATCCCAGGCAGCCAATCAGTACATTCCATCTCTCTGATGGCAGTCATTGGTTCAGTCATAGGCATGAGACCCAAGCTGGCCAAAAGACCTGTTCTGGGACTTTAGCTAGGGTGACCAGGAGAGAGCAGCTCCCCTGAACTCACCTGGTTCAGAGGAGGCCACCTTATGGGGACGAGGCTGCAGAGAGACGGTATAGAGAGCAGAGTTGAGAATCCTGGGACCATATGCAAGTCTGTGGACCTAGCTCACTGTTGGGCTCTGCAGATCATACATACTCATGACTACTCAACAAACATCTATCCAATGCCTGCTGTATGTCAGAAATAAACTGTTTTTACTCATAACACTTCTGAATCTGAATGTGTGAGGTTTTCCACACCAAGCAATTCTCTGTAGGCACCAATGGGGGGTCCTACAGTTGAATTCAATTCTGACACTACCCAGAGTCCATATCAGAAGCCACAGGTTTAAGGGCTCAGTCCCACAAGACTGCCCTCTTTTCAGATGCTAGTCCTAAGTATCGTATTTCCAAATGAGCCACGCTTCTTTCTGACTTGGCTCTAAAGACGGGGTTCCTGCCACCCTCCCTACATTTCAGGGTTGATAAATACAATGACTCATAGAATTCAGGACAGTGCTTTACTTGCTATTACCTTTATGATAAAGGCTACAACAGAGGGAAAGCCAGATGCAAGAGATCACAGGGCAACGTATGGGGAAGGGGAGCGGAGTTTCCATGACTTCTCTGGGCATGCCATCCTCCCAGAACCTCAAAAAGTGTTCACCAACCCTGAAGCTCTCTGAACCCCATTGTTTAGTGTTTTTGTGAAGTTCTCATTGTCCAGGCATGATTGATTAAATCATCGGCCATTGGTGATTTACTCCAGCCTCTCCCCACTCTTCAGAGGACAGGGCTGCGCTGAAAGTGCCAACCCTCCAATCATGGCTTGATTAGACCCACTCCCAGGCTGAAGCTACCTAGCTGTGCACCTCCCCACCCCCACCCCCGTCCTGTTATTAGCAGACAAGACACTCAGCACTCCGGAGATTCCATGGGTTTTAGGAGCTGTGTGCCCGGAATCAGGGACAAAGATTGAGTATTTCTTTTTTATTGTATCAGACAGGAAGAGCTGGGTGTGGTGGTGAAAAGAGAGAAAAAAAATTCCTGCATCTGAGGAGCTGACATTACAGTGAAGGAGACACTTGTTTAAGTTAAATGAGTAAATAACATAGTATTTTAGATGCTGGGGCTATGGGGCGGGGTCACAGGGAACGAGACATCAGAAATGCTGGGGGTGGGGGTTGCAGTACTAAACAGAGGTGGGATGCAAAGAGAAGGTGCAATTTGTGGAAAGACCTGAAAGAGGATGTGAGGGAAGCTGTGTGACTGACTGCTTGGGATAAGATGGTTTTAGGCTGATGGGAACAGCCAATGCAAAGGCCCTGAGGCAGCAGCCTGGTGTGTTCAAACAGCAGCCAGGAGGCCAATGGGACTGGAGCAAAGCAAGTATAGGGGGCAGGTTAGAAGCACTGAGGTCAGGTCAGACCATGCAAGACCTTGCCGGCCATAGGGAGAACTTTGGCGTTTAGTCCCAGTCAGGTGGGAGCCATGGAGGGTTCTGAGCAGGACTTGACCAGACTCAGGTGCTCATGGTGCCCTCTAGTTCCTGGGAGGACAGATATTCCTGGTAAGATTAGTTGGGGCAACACTATCCTCCCTGCCCTCCTCACAGAGGAATTTTCTAGGGCCAGGGTGGTGGCCATGAGTCCCCGCTAGACACAGCCCCAGGCCTGAGCCTCATCGGCCTCATCGGGGATCTGTTGCATCACACATAGTCCTCAAGCAACCATCTGCTTGGCTATGATTCAATAGCCCTTTTCCTGGAAATCACATTTCACTAATGGAAATAAGAGAACAACCGCATCTGGGTACAACGGCTTTAATTTTTTTTTTCTTGTGGAGAAAAGTGCACGTCTTTCCAGCTGGACATCAAAGAATTGCTTACGCAGGAGAACCACATTCAGCATAGAAATGAGCAGCAGGTCCAGAGCTCACTCCGTAGTGTTTCGGGATCACCGGGGAGAAGCCATTTAGCAGAATTAGCACTTCAACTCTGAGACCAAATTTCACCCATTACTTGTTTTTCTAAGGCAAGCAGGAGAGACAGATACAAGAACATGATCCCCAGAGAAGCCACAAAAAGAAAAAAAGCAGAACCCCAAACCACAGCAGCCATGGCAATTTCCCACCAAGCCACCTGTGGAAAGACAAGTTGCTAAAAGCAAATGTTAAGAAGGGACAGCATGGATGCAGGACCCAGCCTCAGGCAACAGCTCCAGACCCCAGCCTCCCAGAGCCTTTGGTTTAATTTTTGTTTGTAAACTCAGTGAACCTCCACCCCCCACAGTGATCTGTGAGGACATCAGTTTCTGTTCCCCAGAGACCATCCTGAGTTAAACCTCCCCCCCAGACATAAAATAAAAACTTGCATTATTGTTTAGAACAAAAAAATTCTACATGATTCCCAGTCTTGAAAGAACCTGAGGCAGCTGTCTCAGTTGCTACTTGAAGCTGAACTGTTAAAAATGTGTAAACAGAAAGCTTAGGCCCGGTCAGGTCCAAGTTATAGCCAAAGCTGGTTTTATCACATGGGTGGTGACAATCACCTTGTCCCTCAGGCAATGCCTCTCTGACCCACCATTTTTTTCTGGCAGCAGCTTAGGGAAAATGGACTGGCCAACAGTATCTAGATAGGCCATAGTGCATCTTAAGGCTTTTCTTTAGCTAATTTAACTTCACTTTTACATTAAAGCAACTAACATCTTTTACTTCCACCCCAAATATTCAGATCCTCTCATTTTGTGTGTTTCCAGAAACTTGTCCATTTCACCATAGTCACCTAATTTGTTGGCATACAAAGATATCCTCACTTTGAAGCTCTCAGGACAGACCATAGTATGGGGTAAACAGGGCCCTCTAAAAATAAATTCAATCTAGAGCTTCTATAAAGGTAAGAGCTATGTTAAACCTAAACCAGACCTTCCCCATGCCCCAAAGAAGGAGGCTGAGATCTTTAGGGTTATAGGAGGTCATTTTGCTGGCAGGGGCTGGGAGTGGAATTGGGAATACAAACCATCCTCTCAGGCCATCCTCACAGTGTCTGTCAAGTTATGGGGTGTCAGTTAGTGTTCCAGAGCAGAAAGAGGTGCCATGCCACTGGAGTTTGGACTTTGGTGAGCGGGAAGTACTGCTGAGCTGGGAGGAGGGCAGTGAAAACGTAGATCCCCAAACTGCACATAACCTCCCAGCAGAAGCTCCCAGCAACTGGGGATGCTAGCGTCAACCAGGGAGACTGATCCCAGGCCATGCTCCATCAGCCTGCCACGCCCAAGCTGTACTGTGAAGTACAAGTGACAATAGCAGTTACACATCCCTACCTTCTTGCCCCTCCAGCCCAAACCCAAAATATTCCTTAGAGTGACTCTTCCACTAGCAGAAAACATCCCATCACTGGGCCTCACCAATGACATGGCTCAGGAAATGGACACTGGATCTTCACTGGTCCTCAAGTGGGAGGAGCCCAAGTCCTTGTACCAGACAGTCAACACGGAGCACAGGTTATGAGAACGTTGCTCAATTTCCTTTTCTAACAGGATGTAAAAGATGTGGAAAGACCTTGCTTAAAACATCGCCAATCAAATGGGCCCTGGGGAGGCAGGTCTGGGCAAGAGGGACAAGGCTCCTGGCTCGGAGGTTAACTCCTGGCACAAAGGCCTGAGCATGAAAGCCAGGGGCTGGATGATTCTCTACGTGGCCTGACACGGTACATAGTTCCAGAATTCAATCCCGGATCAGGTACACCATGATAAGCCAAAACAGTGCCAGGGACATGGGTGATGCTAAATTCTGGGGAAACTCAGAAGGCACTTCTGGGGTCCCTAAAGCCAGGGGGTCTCTGACTCCCTATCTTTTGACAACTAGAAAAGCTGCTTTAATACTGCTTTCACAGGCAGAGGATCTGCAAGCCAGAAGGGAGGGTTCTGCCGGGATCAGTCACCTCCTTGCCTTGGAGCCTTCAGGTCTGAGGAGGTTCACGGGCAGGCGTGGGACTAGATCAGGGGACCCTGAGCAAAGAGCTGCTTTCCATATCTAGGGATGAACTCTGAGAACCCACATGGCAGGGGGAAGAAGACAAACCACTTTGGCCAAATTGTGAACTCCAGACAATGCCCAATACAGAATGGATGTGGGCAATGGCTCTAACCCAGAAGGCACTGTGGAAGCCCCTCCGTCAGGCAAGGTGGGAGAGGCTATCCATGCTCCCCCCATTAAAATGCCTGAAAAGCAGCAAGCTCATGCATGTCAACATCCCCAGGCCCTGCCTCTAACGCAGAGTCCCCAGGGTCTGGAGCCTGTGACAGGGGCTGCTTGGCCATGGCAAGAGAACAAGTCACACGGAAGTGGGGGGCAGCTGACAGTTGACGGAAGGGAAGGGGGCACCCTGAGCTTGGAAACAGCCCTTGTGGCTCATGCCTCAGTCACAGTCCCTGCCAAGGCAGGAGGGGTGACTAGGGGTTAGGGATCGTCTCTAGCAGCTGCAGCCACTGGGCTGGGGAGGTGGGGTGTCCCCCAAGGCTGGGCCTTTCCCATTGCTGCCCGGACTGGAGCTGGGTTCCAGGGACTCGTTCATCTTCTCGCAGATGACATCCACCAGGCGCTCAAAGACCTGCTTCACGTTTATGTTCTCCTTGGCGCTCGCCTCAAAGAACTCGAAACCTGGATGGACATAGGTGGGGGCACCTGTGAAACCCAGAGGGGCAAAGCCTGGGCTGTGGCATCATACAAATCTGGGTTCCAAGCCCTGTTATGCAGCTGTGGGCCCAAGACTGAGTGCCTTAGTCTCTGAGCCTCAGTTTGCCCATCTATAAAATGGGAACCATGTTGATAAAAACCTGTGGTAGCAGCCCTGCTCTGAACTATCCTAGGCAGTGGCTGCAAGAGTCCAGGTAATAACATTCTGGTGCCCAGAAGGCACGGGGTGCCTATGGGTGGCTGCAGCTCAGCTTTCCCCCAATTGTGCTGCACAGGAAGGTACAGTGAAAATATTTATGTAGACTTTTGAAATGGAGCCACTTATTTCACATGTTCTAAAAAATGCACTCTGGACCAAACAAAACACAGCTAAAGACTGGCTTAAGCCCGTGGAACCACCAGTTTGCAATCTCTATTAGGTAGGTAATGGCAGTTTCTCAGTGTTTGTGGGGAGCATGCAATGCTCACAGTTCCTGGCCTACAGAAAGAATGCACTAAAAATGGTAGTAATAATAAGTGTTTACATCATGCTTACTATGTGGCAGGGACTTTTCTAAGTGCTTTACAGAAATTAACGCATTTAGTGATGCTCTGAGGTTCGTCCTATTATAACGCACTTTACAGATGAGGAAACTGAGGCACAAAGATGGAAAGTCACTCATCTAAATTCACGTAGGTAACACATGGCAGAGCTGGGATTCACACCCTGGCTGCCTGGCTCGAATAATAGCTGGTAATAAATATTAAATATTTTAAATATAAATAAATAATAATAAATATTCCTATTGTACCACCTTGGGCCCCAGGAGCAAGTGCAGGCTGGCTGATTCCTCCTGGGGAGGGGTGATGAGAGGTTGCTTTGAGTACAATCTTAGAATCATTAACTCCCAAAGGTGGGAGGTGCTACAAATGCTTTTGGGATTTGCCCAAGGTCCCTCAGCTAGAAAAAGTGGCTCATCAGCCTGAAAATAAGGGTGTACATGATGATCCTTCCTGCACCCCTAAAAGGCTGGTTCAGAATCTGCCTGCAGGGAGCTGTCTCTGAAAGGTCCCCGATGTGTCCTCACCTGCCGCACTGGCCAAGGTGGGCCAGAAATTTAGACAAGCACCCACCATATTACACACAGCACAGGGTAAATGGGTCTGTACCCTGGCACTTGTCATGCGGCACTATAAAAATGTAATTGTAATGAAATAGTTAGGTGTGTAATTATCCATTTCCTATCCATCTCTGCTACTAGAACACCGGCTCCAAGAGGGCAGGATTTCTGTCTGCCTTGTTGCCTGAGCAGTCAGTGCCTGGCATGAAGCAGGCACTTGGAACGCTTGCTAAATGACTGGATGGATGGATGGATGGATGGATGGATGGATGGATGGATGGATGGATGGATGGGTAGATGACAGAGGCAGGGTACGAACTCATGTCTACTCTGAGCCTAGTGACCATCAATGTCACCCCGCTGTCTTCCTGGGCAAATCTGGCATTTCCTTATCCATGTGTGGCTCTGCCTCAAATAATCTGAGTTCTTTTCATTTTAATACTTTTTTCTGATTATAAACATTCGCTGAAGAACCTAGAAACTGCTAAAAAATATCAAGACAGATATAAAAACTATAAGATCACAAAGCAATTGAAAAACAATTCAAGTTAATGTTCAATTGAGGCCAGCATTCGCTTAATCTTTCTAATAGCCCTATGAAGTAGACTGTTTTCATCTCCGTTTCCTAGATGGAGAAAAGGAAGCACAGAGACGGGAGGCAGACAGACTGGGATTCTAGCTTCAGAGTCTGGACCTTTAACATGCCCTCCCTACAGTAGTTACACCACCTCCCACAAGGAAAGTCCTGGGAGAGCCTAGAATATTCCAGGACAAGATTTTCATTGAACTTAAATTTTGAATGGATAATCCATTCACCTGATTCAAAAAAATAAGACTGAGAAGTCCCCATCCAAGCCTGGTTCCTTGCCTCCCAATTCTTAAACACACAGGTCGCCACTGTTACTAGTTCCTTCTGTATCTTTGCAGAGTTCCTTTAGGTAAGTGTAAGCATATATTCTTATTCTCATCCTTTTTATACACTAATGCAGGTGTTGTCATACTTCAAGGTGCAGGCCAAATCTGGCCCATTGCCTGTTTCTGTAAATAAAGTTTTCCTGGCAGACATTCATGCTCATTCATTGATGTATTATTGTCTATGGTGGCTTTCAGGCAGAGCTGAATAGTTGTGACAGAAACACTACAACCAAATATTTCCTATCTGGCTCTTTAAGCAAATGTTTGCTGACCCCTGGACTAAAGGAAGCAGCCATATCCACTATTCTGCAGTTTGCTTTTCCCATTTAGTTATATATCCCAGAAATCTGCCATAACAGAACATAAGAACACCCTCATCCTTTTTCATGGCTGCATAGTATTCCACTATGCAGACATTATGTTTTGCTGCTTCCTCCACTGTGAGACATGTGGAAGGTTACGCAGGTTTCCCTGCTACTAACAGTACTGCAACTTGATATAGTCACCACTTCCTACATGGGTAAGGATATCTGTAAGATAAATTTCCAGAAACAATTTGGCTAAGTCTGGGTTCCCAGGGATGCGGTCAGGAAGAGGGGATCTGTGGGTGAATTCCCTGGAATTAAATGGAGAAGGTGGCATACACGTAGGCATTTTTCTGGGCAGGTCCTCAAAGAGCAAAGGGTTGGTGACTGTAGTTGGACCTGGGATCTGAGGGTGGGGATGGGGTTTGGTTCTGGGAGGCCCAAGAGCCTATGGCCCAGGCTGGGCACTAACCAAGGTCATCGGCGAGCCTTCGGCCATCCTCGGCAGGCACAACACGCTCATCCTCTAGGTCACACTTGTTCCCCACGAGGATGACCTGAGCATTGTCCCAGGAATACGTCTTGATCTGTGTGGCCCTGTGGAATTTAAGGGCTATTAGGCCAGAGATTTGGGGTCAGAGGAGAGGGCAATGGTTAGGGGGTCAGTGGTCAGTAAGCACTCACCAATCCTGCACGGCGGTGAAGGACTCCTGGTTGGCAACATCATACATGAGCAGGAAGCCCATGGCTCCTCGATAGTAGGCTGTGGTGATCGTGCGGTAGCGCTCCTGGCCCGCTGTGTCCTGGGGAAATAGAGGGGTCAGCCGGCTAGAAGTCACACCGTTCCCCACCCCACCTCTGCAGGGCCCTGTCTGAGGTGGGCATTGCCCTGTGCTCACAATCCCAGTCTGATGAGCGAGGCATGGACCTGTCCCAGTATGATGGGAGAAATACGGGCTTGCCCCTGAGGAGTTCCCAGTCTGAGGAATCAGTGACCTCTCACTGACCAACTTAATAACCACAGACAAGAGCTACCTAGACCAGAGGGTACCATCTTGATGCAGACACTCTGGTGCCTGTTACCATACAATCGTACCAGAAGCTGTGTTGGGAGCAGGGGTGTGGACACCTGGCAGGTGCTTTGGGGGCCTCTGGGCTTGCACCTGAGAAGGTACCCAAATCTCTTTCCCATTATTCACCAGGACTTCTAACTGCCTTGGCTTAGTATGTACACCCCCTCAGACATCACTGGGCGGGGATGCTGATGAATTCCCCTCATATATGATGAATATCCCCTCTTGCTGATGAATTCATCTCATAGATAATCCCCCCATATCCTTCACACCTGCCCCACACCCCCTCCCTGACTCGGGGCCATTCTCCCTCACCAGGGACCCCTCCCCACAACCCTAAACCCTCACAGAGACTTCCCTGGAGTGACCCCAGCTGCAGACCCATGGACAGCTAGCTGCCCGGCCCACCCAGATCTGCAGTTTGATCCTCTTGTCGTGGCGGTAGACGGTCTTGACCTTGAAGTCGATGCCCACTGTGCTGACAAAGGCAGGTGTGAAGGAGTCGTCTGCGTAGCGGAACAGGAAGGACGTCTTGCCCACACTGCTATTGCCAATGAGCAGAAGCTTGAACATGTAGTCAAAATTCTGGTCTGCTGCATCCCGTGGGCCTGTCGGGGGGTCTCCAGCTGATGCCATCCTGGTGGGGAGCCTCCTGGAAGGAACCCTGGAACCCTGCAGGGAAATAAAACACCAGTAATGGCTTCAGTGTGTACACCAGACCTGGATTCAAATCCCGGCTCTGCCACTTGGAGGCCAAGTTACCCTGAACTGATCACCTGCTTTCCCTAGGACTTAGTGTCCTGCTCTGGAAAATGGGGATGCTTGTCAAATGCAAGGGCCCAGGATGGAGGGTGCACGGGATGCCTCCTCTAGTCCCGAGGAACCAGAACCAACAGAAGGTGCAAGTGTGGACTTTGCCCCCTGGTGAGCAGCTGGTGTGGCCCAGGTGTGAGCTGGAGGGAGGCGGGGTGGGGGTGAGGGGGCCTGCCAACTGGATAGAGTCCCCCCCCTCCCAGGTCTGGGTGTTGACTTTGGCAGGTGTCCGCCACTAGCAGGGTGCCTGCCCTGCCCCCACACAAGCCTAGGTTAAGCCCTCCCTGATCCCAATGGGGAGGGGGTTTCAGTGGATCCAGCCCAGGTTTAAGCCTCCAAATGGGTACTATCACCTTCTGTTTGTCAAAGAGGCCGTGCCCATCTCGCTCTGGGTAGAGCTGACTCACACCAGCCCCAGTCCCAGCCCACGGAGGCCAGGGTGACCGTCCTCAAATCGAAGGAAACCACCCCCGCCAGCTAATAATCAAGAACCCCACCACCAGGACAAGCACTCCCTTCCAGCCCTGGTCCAGTCTTTCCTGGACAGAGTACCAGAGTATCTGGGTCCAGAACATCCCCTCAGCCCTCATGGCCTCAGTTTCCCCAGCTGTTTGTGGCTGTTCCTGAGCTGCATAGGTAGGTTCTAGAAGGCCTGGCTGAATGGAAGGCACACCCACAGAGGAACCCCTGGCAAAACTCTTTCTCAACTGCCTGTGGGGCTTTTTTCCATTTTAAAGGAGGACACAACTGGCCCCCCTTTCCTGCCCAGCCCTCAGCCCCACCCTATGTTCCGGGAGAACGAGTTTGAGGAGGGGAAGACGAGACAGGAAGCCTTTCCCCAAGCTGGGCAGGGTTGCCAGGCTGGGGCCCCCGCCCCCTACTCCACCCCCAGCCCACCTGTCAGACCACCTCTTTCTGCCGGCCCCACCTCTTTCTGACTATCTACCGACCCTCCCTCACGCCTGGCACTGGATAAGGGTCCCGGGATTCGGCCCTGTGTCCCTTCGCTGGATTTGGGGTGCCCCAGCCGGTGCAGGAGAGCTCAGGAGCTTCCTCCCATCACCATATGGTCCCATCTCATGTTCCCAGCTGGGCTCTCGGCCCCGCCCGCGCCCTATTAGCGCTCCCGGATCAGCCCAGCTGGGTGGGGGCGAACTAAGGGGCGGCCCCCGCCACCGGCCTTTGTTCCTCCGGGTTCCCCCCAGAAGCCCCTGCTCCCCCAGACCTGCTGGGACGCGGAGGCGCGGGGCGGGGTGCGCTCCCTCCAAAGGGGTCACCTCGCGTGGGGGGTCACTGCCCGCGGGGTCTCCGTCTCTGAACTCGCTGAGGCCTCGCCTCCGCCGCGACCCCGACCCCGCAGCTACCGCCGC
This sequence comes from Rhinolophus hipposideros, assembly GCF_964194185.1. Taxonomy (NCBI): domain Eukaryota; kingdom Metazoa; phylum Chordata; class Mammalia; order Chiroptera; family Rhinolophidae; genus Rhinolophus; species Rhinolophus hipposideros. The sequence continues at coordinate 38,955,667 of NC_138062.1, read as the reverse complement.
CGCTGCCCGCAGCCACCCGGATCCCGCGCCGGCTCCGCCCAGACAGGGGAGGAGGGGCCGCACCCGGGGGAGAGCGGGGCGGGACCGAGTCCGGGGTGGGGCTTGTGGAAAGTGGGGGGAGGTGCAGAGGCCCAGGGCCCGCCCCCGAACAATAAACTTTGCATTTGTCTTATCTATAGGGCTCCTACTATGCGCAGGGCGGTTCAGAGCAAGGATTCCGGAGCAGGGTTTGAATCCCAGCCCCACCGCTTTCTGGCCATGTAACTTTGGACATGTTACTTAACTTCTCTGGGCCTCAGTTTTCCCTACCGTCAAGTGGTTGATAATAAGCGTCTCCACCTCACAGGGTTGTATGTGGATTCCGATCTGAATTAGTGTTTGTAAATTGCAGCGCCTAACCCTGAAGTGTGTAGATTCCTTTGCCAAATAGCCTTAAGGGCCCTTGGAATTAATCCCCATTTTACAAGTAAGGAAACTGAAGCTCAGAGAGGGACAGCCCCTTGCCTGAGGCCACAGGGTAAGGGAATTTGGCACATCCAGCCCCAGCTGAAGGCTTAGAGTTTTCTTCAAGACAGGAGAGGATCTGCAGTTATAATAGTTCAGTCTTTGTTGGTGTTCAAATTCCAACAACTCCACCTGAAGCCACTTGCTGAACTCTGAGCTCCATTATTCATGGGAATAGCAGGTGCCTCTAAGGACTACATGAGAATGAAGAGAGATGACATATATCAGTCAGGAATGGCTGACATATGCTTAGTAACAAGCAGCCCCAAAGCTTCCATGGCACCCAACACCCAAGGTTTGCTTCTCAGTCACACTGGTCATTCTGGTGAAGGGCAAATGTGACTCATGCACTTGCTTGTATAGTAGTCCTCCCTTATTCGCAGTTTCCTTTCTGTGGTTTCAGTTACCTGCAGTCAACCACAGTCTGAAGATATTAAATGGAAAATTCCAGGAATAATCAATTTATAAGTTTAACATTGTGTGCTGTTCTGAATAGCATGACGAAATTTTGTGCCATCCCGCTCCATCCCCCCTGGACGTAAATCACCCCTTTGACCAGCATATCCACGCTGTGGATGTTCCCCACCCAGCAGTCACTTGGTAGCCATCTCGGTTATCAGATCAATTGTCGTGTACCACAGTGCTTGTGTTCAAGTAACCCTTATTTTATTTAATAATGGCCCCAAAGCACAAGATGCTGGCAATTCAGATATGCTAAAGAGAAGCCATGAAATGCTCCGTTTTAGTAAAAAGGTATGTCTGTACAGGAAAAAACATAATATATATGGGGTTTGGTACTATCCATGGTTTCAGGCATCCACTGAGGATCTTGGACCATATCCCCCATGAATAAGAGGGGGACCACTATACACTTCTCTTTGGAAGTGACTTGTATTGTCTCTGCTCACATTTCATTGGCCAAAGCAAGTCATACAGTCACCCCCTATGTCAATGGGGTGGGAAATATTCTCGTTCCATAGGAATCAGAACTAGCTATTTTTACAATACATGGTATGTGCAATAGTTAGCTCCATGCCTGGCATACAGCAGGTGCTCAACAAATGGGCACCATTATAAGAAGAGCTTAGGGGCTGCAATAGCTAACACTCCAAATCATGATCCCTTGTGAATGTGGAAACAGAGGCCCTCAGCTCCACCTTTGACTACCCTTCACCGTTTCCCAGTTGGAGAAAAATGATAGCAGCCGTTTCCAAAGAAGGGTTTATTGCCATTTGGGTTCCCAGCAGGGACAGAGAGGCAGTAGGTGCTAGAGGCTCCTGAGGCCCAGGGCGAGGCCAGCGAGACAGAGCCCATTGCTCAGGAGGCAGCCCAGATTGCAAATGGAGGACAGGCCATGGTAGCGGAAGAACGTCTGGCGGAGGGCATTGTACTTGGGGTCCTGCGCCCGTAGCTGGCGGTAGGGGTCAGGGTCCTGGTGGCGACCTGGCACCTCCCCACCCAGGCCCCGCTTCTTCTCCACAGTCTGCAGGGCCCACATGGCAGCTGTGGTGCGGGGCTCCAGCCAGCGGGCATTGATGGTGGCCAGCATGAGGCTCAGGAGCAGCAGGCAGAGCTGGTGGGGGCGGTGGGAGGACAAGGTGAGCCATGCCTGGGAGGCAGGAGGGGCCCTCCAGAGGGTACTTTTGCATCCTCAAAGCCCAGAGAAAGATGGGAGACAGCGTTAGGTCAAAGCCAGGTCTCCCTCTCCTTCCCTAAATCCAGACTAGGGGCCCTACCCAAAACTCCAGCTCTCCTACCCTGAAACCGGCAGAAAAGACTCCATCACCATCTCCTCTATCTCCCCCAAAAACCTGAGCCTCCTCTACTCTGATACCCACACTGAAGTTTCCAGAACATAGCCTGTCTCCTCCTGTTCCCCCAAACTGAGGATATTTCAGGACAGAACCTCTCTTCCCCAAATGGGGACAGAGCACTGTAACTGTCCACTTGTTACCTCAAAACAGAGCCTAAGATAGCCTGTCTACTCTGTGGCCCCAGCCAAGACCCCAGAAGCTGACATCTGGCCCTCAGGGAGTGAATAAAGTTTTTAAAGTTCCGGTTACCCATAATCCTCTCTTGTCTCTGTAGGATTATTCTTGAAACCCCTGTTGTCAGGCCTCACCCGCCCACATAATGGGGGCAGAGGGAGGGCAAGAGAGAGAAATACAAGATGTAGAAATGGTCCCTTGCTTTGTGGCTGGGAAAAATATGTGGATGGGGGGTGCGGGAGGTGGGACTGTAAATTCCCAGTCAGGCTGGTTTTTAAACAGTGAGCTGGGGTCAGTGCCCTAGCCCAGCTGAGTCACCTCAGCTTGGCAGCAGGCCCAGCCAGAGGGAGGAGAGGGAGCAGCAACCAGCAGAGACACACTGGGGGATAAACAGGGCTGCTTGGGATGGTTGTGCAAGCTGTGTACTGCTCAGAGGTATCCAGAGCCCAGCTTTGTATCCACCAGGAAGAAGCAGCAGTTTGTTTAATTTTCACAAAGGTGTAGCCTTTGAGCCATAGGTGCTCAGTGGGGTCCTGGGAACGAGGGTAGTGAAGCCCAAGCCCAAATACCTGGCTGGCCTCCCAGAATGTGAGTTGAGCCCAGGTGTGCTGTGGAACCAAGATGCAGAAGTTGACGAAGGCACAGCCCATGGAGATGTGAAAGTAGAAAGGGAAGAGTTTACTCTGCACAAGGCCGAAGGTATGTCGGGGAAGGCCTCGGAAAAGAAGGAAGCCTGTGGGTGGAAGGGACCACACACCTGTCAGGATACTCCAGGTCCCCATTTCACTCCTGTCCCCATTCCGGGTACCCATGATGTATAGGCCGAGGGTCCCTACCTGAGACGAAGGTCACCCACATTTGCATACCCCAGGCCCCAGACAAGACCAGTAGATGGACCACCTTAGTCAGACTTCCCAGGTTCCCGCCTTCCTCCATCTTGCAGGCCTGGGAAAGAGGCACCGGTGGCTCAGAGCTTTACCTTTGGCTTTCAGACCCTGTGAGCCGGCTCAAGGCCGGTGTCGCGGCCAATCCAGCAGAGATGCAGGGATAGCAGCTCAGGAAAAGGGGTGGGGAAGAACCAGAGTAGTCCTGCAACAAACATCGACCCCATCTCTCCAAATGTAGGTTCTCAAGATCTCAGGCTCTCTGGACCCCAATATCCACGCCACCTCCGAGATCCCCAAAGTTCAGCCCCAGCAGCCCAAGTTCGTAGCCCTAGGTCTTCAGAGATCATGCCAGTGACTCCCAATATCACCCCGGGGACCCAGTTCTATCAACAAAGACTCCCGCTCCCGTAACAAGATCTCAGATATCGCTTATGAAACTCCCCAAAGCAACCCCCGAAACCCTATCTAATCCTGGGAAACCCCGAATCTCATCTCGAAGACACCGACCCCACCAGTAGGAATCCAGACCTCAACCCGCAGCACCCAGGAATCCGAGACCAGAAACGCCGGGGCCGGATCTCCCGGGCCAGGCTGACTGGGCTCGGTACCTCACTCCCGCGGACTTCTCCGACACCTTCCCTCGTGGGACCCAGAACTCGTCCCGCCCCCCAGCTAAACCGGAAGCCAATCCAATCGTAATCTGCCCCCTCCTGTACCGCCCTCTTAGTAATTGACTAATCAATTAGCAGAAACCAGCCTGAAATCCCGCCTCACAGAGATTTTACCCAATTACACGGCGGCTTCCAAGATCTGCGGAAGAGGAAGACGCCAATGAAGCCGTCAACTGCATCAGCGGGGGCGGAGCTAAAATGCCAACCGCACCCCTCTCTGTGACTCTATCCTTGGGCTCCATGCATTTTAAAGCGGTGGTGTCCCTTGAGATCAAATTTCAGCATCACAGCTGGGGACTGGCTTCGAGATCCCTGATGGGAGAGCATGAGCAGGTGGTATGTGGTAGGTAGAGGTGAAAGGGAGTCGGAAGCCTGGAGGGCGCAGGATTAAAGGCCCGAAGGGGCGGGGCCCAGGCTAATGACCCCGACCCTTTCCCCCAAGAATTCTGCCGGAAAGGACTTCGGGAGGAACATCTGATGTGGGGGGAGGAGGGGGCCTCCACTGCGGATCTGCCTGCAGTTGGCACTCAGAATTGCGTCCTTATAAGCCTTCTAGGGCTCCTACGATCCCCAGGTCCCAAATACTTAGCGTGATATTCAAGGACAGACACTGAGCTTCCCATTACTGTATGTCAGGCACTGACATGGATTAATTTACTTAGTCACAACAACCCAATAAGGTGGTAGTACGACAGCTTATTTTTATAGTTAGGGACACTGAGGCATGGAGAAGTTCAGTAACTCTTCCAACATCACACAGCTGAGAAGGGGCAGAGATAGGATTTGAACCCAGGCCATCCTGCTAGAGGGCCTCCAGTGACTCTTGAAAAGGTACACTAGATTATTTCAGACAAAAGAATAACTCGTACATCACAGAGGGGGTGTCAGGACCCAATGAGTTCTGAGCGTGGTGCCCAGCACTTAGTGAGGTGCTCAGAAAATATGAACTTAAAAAGGATTAAGGAAGTTTTTACAGAGGAGATGCTGAGTAGGGTTATGGAGGGTGTGTAGGAGTCTCTTGGGAAGACTGAGCAGAGGAAGGACACCGGAGGGCTGAGCAAAGGCAGAAGAACGGAAAGGCCTAGAGCATGGCTTTTTGGGCTGTGTGACCCAGGGCAAGATGCCTTTCACCTGGCAATTTTTCCAAACAGCCCTGCCCCAGATGTCTCCATCTGCCAGCTCTGACTACACTGGAAGGACAGGGGATTTGGATATGAGACCCAGAGCTGAGTTCTTTCCCGTTCCCAGCCTCACCTACCACAGGCCTGGGCCTCAATTCAACTATTATTTATTGAATAGCTATGCCCTGCCTCTCCTAGTCACACACTATGGCTCCTATTTACCTGGGGAGCTAGGTTCAAACTCCCCTGCTTGGTTTTCAGTACCTTGCTTGAGCTGCCCTGCTAACCTCCTGTTGCTTCCTCTTGGACTCTGCCTCCAGCCATCCTGAATTTACTGATACAGTAAATTCCAGCCCATGGTTCCATACTTCCAAGCTTTTGCACATGCTATTTCCTGCCAAGAACGCCCTTCCTATAGGGCCCAATGTTAAGATCCTTTTTATCTTTTAGGCTCTTTTTTCCCTTTTAAGCCCCTCGCTTTCTCCTGTGAAGCCTTCTGGGTCCTTCTCACTGCCCAACCCAAACCTGGGGCTGGGATCATCTTTCATCGAGCTTCTACCAGTAACTGGGAAGCCCTGTGTTCAGGGCTGAGGCCTCTCTGGGGTGTTAGGAGGGGAGAGTCTGGGAGTGTTGGACATGGGGTCTGGTTTCTGCAGCCCGTGTCCTCTCTGTTTGAAGTGACCCTCTTCTGACTGGCCTATCCCGGGACACTGACTACTCTGTGCCCTGCTACTGCTCATCTCCCTCACCCTCCAACTCGTGTTTGCTTGCTAACGGGAAGTGTGACAAGTACTGGGGTTTGTTGAGGGGCTGCCCCAAGGCAGAGGAGTTGGGAGGGGCTGGAGTGCTCTGGGCTGGCCTTCAGGAAACCCTCATCCACCCATCCTCAGGCGCTTCCTCAGACAAGACTTTGGACTATACAATTCACTGGTTCAGGACCCTGGAACCAGAGACCTTGGGGCCAGCTGCTTCAGAGAACACAGTGACGAGTACAGACTGGAGGACAGGAAGGGACTCGGGGCCTCAGTCGCGTGGCTCTCTCCCCTTCCCCAACCCAGACTCACAGGAGTGCTGTAATGACCAGGACCTTGTGAAGAAGCATCACAGCATCACTAAGGTCACCCCCGCCTGGGAAACCCCTTCGTGATTCACTGCAATCTACTGCTGTGGGGCTCGGAGGGTGTTGTGGGGGCAGGGAGGTCCTTCTCAAGAACCCCTGTACCGTGTGTGCCTTCAGCACCCAGAACGGCTCCCAGTGCTCAGCAGGCCCTCACTGAACATGTTTTAATGGATGAGGGAATGAATGGAATGGATGTGCAATTGTGTGTCTAGTGGGGTCGAGTCTGTGATTGTCTCTGGGTGTAACTGCCTGTGTGTCTGAGATGAGCTTGAGTGGATGCCCTGGGTCTTACAGCTTAAAGTGCATGGATGTGTCTGAAGTTGTGTGTGTGGCTGTGATTGTGTTTTGACAACCATGTGTAATTATGTGTCGCACGCTATTGGCGCTACCTGCAGACATCATCAATGTCATTTGTGCCTAAGGAGGAGAGCCATTTCCAGAGCCCAGGCCAGAGACAGGGCTTTGCAGGTGCATGCTGTCATGGACAGCTCACAGACCTACACATGTAGGGGGCAAGCCACACAAGTGCGCTTCTGAGCATGTGCAGTCCAGGGGAGGTGCCTGCCTGGCCTGGAGGCAGCTTTGTCTGCTCTCAGGGTCTGGGATACCCATAACTCAGCAGACCCAACAACACGTGTAAACCCCAACACTGGTTTGGGGTGAGCAAGGAGGCAGCCCAGGGATGAATTTCTACTGCCCTCATATCCCCATTCCCTAGAAGCCGCTGGAGACCAGTTCTTCCAAAGTCAAAGGTGAGAACCCTCTCTCCCAACAAGACTATGGGTGGAACACCTGCCGGTTCCTACTTCCAATCTCTGCCCCAGCCTCTGCAGAACTCCACCATTGCTGCCACTCATCCCTGCCCCAGCATCAGCTGACTCGTGCCCCTGACCTTGCCCACCATCCTTGTCCCTGACCTGCCTGACCCCTTCTCCTGCCTCTACCTCAGCCTCGGTGGATGCCTGTTCCTGATCTTTACCCCTTTACCCCTACCTGAGCCTCTTCTGACCTCTGCCCTAACCTTGCCCCTGCCGCACCCCCAGCACGGCTGACCCTCACCTCTGCTCACAGTTAAGTCCACCATGATGATTTCTGACACCCAGAAGCTCCTTCAATGTGAACTAGAGTCACTCAAGAGCCAGCTACAGGCCCAGACCAAGGTGAGCTTCCTCAGTCATCCCTGCCCCCGAAACCTTTGTCCCTGTCCTCCACTCCCCCTCCCATTCCCAGGCCTGAACTCTCCCACAGGCTTTCGAGTTCCTAAACCACTCAGTGACCATGTTGGAGAAGGAGAGTTGCCTGCAGCAAATCAAGATCCAGCAGCTTGAAGGTGAGAACTGGCTAACGGTCAAGGTCAGGCTGGAGGCAGTTGGGGTCAGCTGGGTCAGGGTGAGAGAAGTGGGTGAGTCTGGATTCAGGTTTGGAATCTGGCCAGGCTAGGGCAAGGTGGGTTCAAATCTAGGTTCAGGGTGTAGTTGGGGCTCAGTCAAGTTCCCACCTTTTCTGCAGAAGTGCTGAGCCCCACAAGCCACCAGACAGAAAAGGAGGGACACAAGTGGGGCGTGGAGCAGGGACAGCAGGAGCTGTATGGGGCTCTGGCTCAAGGCCTGCAGGGGCTGCAGAAGACCCTGCGTGATAGTGAGGAGGTGCAGCGGGCCCGCACCACCCGCTGCCTGCAGCTGCTTGCCCAGGAGATCCGAGATAGGTGGGCGCTGCCAGGCAGGCAACCCGGAGGCTGCGGGTGGGAAGGGAGGCCAGGATGGGGGAAATGGGGGAGGTCTGAGTAAGGGGGGTGAGGGACCATGGAAGGCTTGAGGGACAAGAGGAAGGGACGGGAGGGGAAGACAGGAGGGTGTGTGTGTGTGTGTGTGTGTGTGTGTGTGAGAGAGAGAGAGAGAGAGAGAGAGAGAGAGAGAGAGAGAGAGAGAGAGAGACAGGAAGAGAGAGAGAGGAAGAGAGACTAGAAAGCTAGAAGGCAGGGAAGACAGGAAGCTTGAGGTGGGATGGGGTGGGAGGCCAGGGTATCAGGAAGCTGGGGGGTGGAGACGTTTATGGGGGCAGAGGCTGGGGAGATGAAGGCCAAGCAATGTGAAGCTAAGGAAATGGGAGAATGGAGGTCAGGAGGAGGTGGGAACATGGGAGGTGGAGGAAGCTTGGGGAGGCCAGTGGGCAAATGGGAAGCCAGGAGGGGGCTGGGCAGGGACTGGGGGGTCTAGGCTACACTGTCTCCTCAGCAAGAAGTTCCTGTGGGAGGAGCTGGAGCTGGTACGGGAGGAGGTGACTTTCATCTATCAGAAGCTCCGTGAGTGCCTGGAGCCCACAGCCCCGAGGCGGGGGTGTCCTTTTGTGCCCTGGCCCCCCTGAGTCCCCTCCCCCCACAGAGGCCCAGGAGGAGGAGATCACTGAGAACCTGGTGAACATCCAAAAGATGCAGAAGACCCAGGTGAAGTGCCGCAAGGTGAGAGGGGAGAATCAGGACCCTGCATGAAGTAGGGGTGTGGGGATCTCTGCAGGCCTCCATCATGGGACTGGAGCCAGAATGCCTGGGCTCAAATCTCAGCTCTCCCACTTACTGCTGTGTGACTGGGCAAGTTTCTTCATGTCTCTGGGCCTCAGTTCCTCATCTGTGTAATGAGTATAACAACACATCCCTACATGAAGGGATAACTGCATGAACTGAGTGTTAAGCCCTTTGAGGGCAGCCTGACATGTAATAAGTACCACGTAATGGTCACCTTGCACGATCCTCATTATTGTTACTACTGCTCTTCTCTCATCGCCCCCGCACCCCACTGTGGGCTCCAGGTCCTGACCAAGATGAAGAAGCAGGAGTGTGAGACATCCAACTGGCCAGAGACAGAGGAGATACCACCAGGAGGCAATGGCTCCTGGAGGAATGACCTCCAGAAGGAGCTGAGTGACATATGGTGATGCCCAGTTCCCACTGTGACCTCTAACCCCAACCCTCATCTGCCATGCCCCCAATCACATCAAGCAGTTACTATCAGAACCTGGAACCCATCTGATTCCAGACCTCTCTCTCCAACCAGGACTCCACCCCTCCCCTGCCCTGCCAACAGCCCCCCTGCCCCAGCCCCAAGCAGTCCAGAGTCACCAGGGGCCCCCAGCTCCCCATCTCCCCACAGGTCTGCTGTGCATGTGCTGCAGAACTCCTTTGATGGCCTCATCATGTCCTCGGGGGTCCGCCCCAGGGCTGCAAGCCTCAGGGGTGAGGGGGGCTGAGCCATGCTCCAGGGTGTGGGGGGTCATTCTCCAGCTTCATACATGGAGGTCATGTTCAAGGCCATATTTGGGGGGCACGTCTGTTGGGTCTTATTCTTGGGTCACATTCTAAGGAGTCCCTGGAGGTTTCATGCGTGGGTCACTCAGGGCCACTAGGATTTTTATTTTTAAGGATCAATTTACCCCTTTTTTAAGGGGTAAAATTCAGGGGTTGTTGAGGTCATACTATGGTGTCACACTAAGTCACATTCAAAGGATGTGATCAAGGGACACTGGACCATAGTCACACGTCACTCAAGGGTCACATTCAAGGTTTGTGCATGGAGGGCCAGAATGGCACCTGTCGCTTCTGCAGGCTACAAGGGGCACCGATGCCTGAACCCTCCTCTCCGCTCCTGGGACTCGGACTCGGACTCCGATTCCGACCAGGACCCTGCCCAGCCACCATTCAGCAAGAGACCCTCCTTCCCACCTGGTGTGGGTCCTCCCCTGCCCTCTCTCCATCCCCCCTCCCCTGCCCTACCTCCTTTTACCCTCCTGGGCAGCCCTGGAATCTCACACAGTGGACCCTCCCAGCTCCCAAACTGGGCCCCTGCATGCATCCTGACCCCCAACCCTGGGGTCCACTGGACCAGGCCTGGCCCTTACCCACCCTCTCTTCTCCACAGCCTGAGCAGCCGGGACTGCTCCCCCTGAAGACCCTTCCAGAGAGAAAATAAACTAGCTGAGACCCTCCTCCACCTGTGGACTGTTGTTCCTGCTGCTTCCTGTGCCTGAGAATCACCCCCTCCTGTTTACTCCTCAGCGCTAGGGAGGGTGCAGAGACCCCAGGGGTTGTTCAGCATGTGTGGACCTAGGGTCAGGGGACAGTGTGGGGCCAGATTAGTATATGACAAGGTCAAGGGTTAGTCTGTCCGGATATGAGTGGCTAGACAGGCTCTTTCACACTAGCCACCAGTCTTCATTTCTGGGGGGCCTTGGAGATTTGGCCTGCTGCGCCTACTGCCCAAATGGGGAAACTGAGGCCCAGAGAGGGAGCGTCGCAGCCCAGAATCACGCTCTGACCTTCTGCCCTCCTCTTTCCCTCAGCGCCTCCTCTCACCCAGGGTCTTCCCTCTCCATCTCCATCCTTCATTCTCTCCCAATTCTAACACGCCGCTCCCCAAAGAGCAACCGAAGCCCCGCCCTAAATCATGCTAATGAAACGTAGCGAGTCCCCGCCCACGGTGTTATGCAAATAAGGCTCCGGGAGGCCCCGCCTCTCACCCCGCCGCGGAGTCTGCGCGGCGCGGAGCGGGGTGGACAGCATCTCCATCTGTGCGCCCGCCCGCCTTCCAGGCCAGCCATCAGTCTGTCGGTCCCGCCGCGCCGGTGACGTCTAGGCGGAGCCGGGGCTCAGGCGGCAGCAGTCCCGACCCGGTGAGAAGGAGGAGCTTGGGGCGTCCCCTGTACCTTCTCTCGCTGGTTTTAGATCCTCGACCCTCGGTCTGTCCGTCTGGCCCGGGTTCAGTTCCTGCGGGTCGGGTCCCCTGCGGGTACAGCGTGGGGAGCGGAAGAGGAGGCGGTGAACTGGAGCTTGGGGACCAGGATGGGGGAGGGGAGTGTAAGGAGGGGACCCTGGGCTTGAGAAGCCAAGCCGTGGTTATTAGGGTGACTGTGACTGTGTGGTTGTCATTATGTGTCACTGTGTGGTTGTGTAACCGTCGTTGTATGTCTGTATAGCTGTCATTGTGTGGCTTCTAGAGTGTCCGTGTGGTGTGTGTGTCTGTCTTCTGTGGCTGTCATTGTGTGGCTGTCGTCGTGGGTATGACTCTGGTGGTGTGTGTGTGGCTGTGTCATTGTGACTGCTATCACTGTGATTGTGTGGATGTCTTGGTGTCTGTATGGTTGTGTGCATATGACTGTCATTGTGTGGCTGCTGTTGTGTGTTCTTTCTGATGGTGTGGTGGGGCCATTTTTGCGTTCTAGTGTGTGGCTGTGATCATGCACCTTTCTTGTGTGGTTGTGTGGCTCTGTGTGTGAGTCTGTCATGGTCCATGCCTATGTCATGTGGCCGTGTGGCTGTGGTTGTGGGTGACACCGCGTCTCTCCAATGGCTGTCAATGTGGACAAGAACTGGTAATGTGTGTGGTTGTCACTGAATTGGGGGTGTGACACTGTGACTGGTTCTGTCACCCCTGTTGTGTATGGTGACTCTTTGTGATGTGACTCTTACGTGTGTTGGTAATCCTGAGTCCACGGCCCTGATGGTGGTGAGGTAAGGGCTCTTGTGGGGCTGTGTATGGAGCTCTGAGCTGTGTGGAGGACCTCCTGTATATCCCTGTGACTGTAGGTGTATGGGGGAGTTGTTTGATCTGTGTGGGTGTCTGTGACAGGCCATGTGCACACTGTGCTGTGTGTGTGTGAATGTGCAGTTCTGTGTGTGGTGAGTGGTGGACACTTGTCTGAATGAGAGGGCCTGTCTTGTTCACCAAAAGACTGGCACCCAGCACAGTGCCTGGAACCCAGCAGGCACTTGATCCATGTTGGTGGGATAGATGAATGCTGGGCCATGGTGGTGGCGGGGGAGAGGGTTGGGATAGAGCCTGTGGCTGAGTTGTATACTCTGGAGGTTCCAGTGTGGATGATTGTGTCTCTGAGGGTGAGGGGGCCATGGCCAGGTGGACATCTGTGACCTCTAGCGACCCTCACCCCACATGTCACACCACAGAGCAAGCCTTGTGGATTGAGCACTGCACCCAGAGTGCCTACCCCCATCTGCCTGGGCCTCAGTTTCCACATCTGTGCAATGGGGGTGACCATCCCTGCCCTACTGGCCACGAGGAGCAGCTGTGAGTCCGTGGGTGTGGCAGCAGCCTGTGGGAAGCCATAGGGCCCTTTTACAGGTGAGGCCAGGCTGGGAGAATGGGTCAAGCAGGTGTGACTCTTAGCTGTTCAGTGCTGGGGTGTCGGGGGGAGCATGTGGTGGGAAGATAACCCCCCAGTGATACAGGGAGGCAGATGGGCTGGAAAGAGGTAGAGGAGAGGAAGGCAGCTGGGAGAGAAGGAGGGCCTGGCCATCAGCCATGAACCATAAAGATAGGAGAGAGGCCCCTGTGAGCCATGGGAGAAGGGGCTCCGGGGAGGGGCCTAGCAGAGGTGGAGGACATGGAACATGGTGTCCCCTGTAAAGCATGTGGAGAAAGAGGTTGGGGTCCCCTAAAAACTGGTGGGGGTGAGGACCCTTATAAATGTATCCTTCTCCATGGGGGAGGGATCCCCATTAAGCTGGAGAAGTCTCTTCTAAAGGCCAGGGGGAGGGGAACTGCTTGGTTAGGTGGAGAGGCCCTCTTAAAGGTATGGGGTCGGAATGTCCTATGTAGGCTGTAGGGGCGAAGACCACTAGAGAATCTCTGGGGTTCCTCCCAACACCACCCCACACAGGTTGAGCTGAGTGGATTGTGTCAGGGAAGGCCGGTGCCTCCAATGGGCAGGGGCAGGGCCAAAACCTGGATATGCAGCGGCATGGCCAGAAGGCCCAAGGAGTGGAGCCAGAGCTCCTTGGTAGTCCTCCGTGGGGTCACGGTGTGGCCAGAGGGCTCCACTTGGGCCAGTGACCTGAGCCACCCCCTAGGCCCACCCGTGCCACCCCACTCCCTCCCCACCTCCACAGGCCTGGGCATTCACCATGGCTGGAGGGAGGCCTCAGCTGAAGAGGAGTTTCTCCATCATCCCCTGCTTTGTCTTCGTGGAGGTGAGGAGCTGGGTACCTTCTTTAGACTCTCAGTGGGAAGGGGGTGTACCTGTCTTCCTGTCCCCTCTCTGCCCAACCTCAGTCTCCCTTATCTTGACAAGGTCCCTACCTGGACCTATTTTTTCATCTCTCTGGCTGCAGTCCTGCCTTCTCTCTCCCTGATCTCTCACTCCCTATCTCCCTGGGGAATGAATGCTGTTGCCATTCTCTTGAGATGTAGTTATGAGCTTGCATTCAGAAGTGGCCCTTTCGGGGTTCCAATCCTGCTCTGCCCATCCTTACTGAGAAACTCTGGGGCACCTCACATATCCTCCTGAGCCTCAGTTTCCTCTTCTGTCAAATGAGCAGAAGTCCTCTCTCCTAGGGCTATTATGAAGGTAAAATGTATTCATTCACAGAAGAGGTTTAGCATGACACCCTGCCTACATTAAGGGTTATACCTGCGGTAGCTAGTTCTACTAGTAGTAGTATTTCTTTCCCTGGTGATCTGTCACCCTGCCACCCACTGTCTCTGTATCTCTTTCTGGTATGGTTCCAGCTGTGTCCTCACTCTCTCTGCCCCATCCCATCTCCTCTCTCTTCTCTCTATTCTACCATTCTAGTCCCTTCTCTTTCTCTTCTTTGCTTTTGCTCTTTCTCTTTCTCCTTCTCTTCCCTCTTTTCTCCTTTCCCCTCCACTTCTGTCTTCTCTTTCTGTTTCCGTCTCCATCTCTTTTTTGTGTCTCCCAGACCCTGATCCTTCTCTCACCTCCTTCCCTACTTCTCTGTTTTTCTCACTTTTTTATTTACTTCCATTTTGATCACTCTCTCTCCCCTCTTCCCCACCTTTCTCCCTCTCCATGTTTGTATGCGTCTCTCTGTCCATGTCCTCAACTCAGGCCTGACCCTCGCTCTTCTCTCTGTGTCTCTCTCCATCTCTCTCTCCCTGCTGGCTGGGCGGCAGTCAGTGCTGCTGGGTGTGGTGGTTCTGCTTGCTTACCGCTTGGAGTTCACGGATACCTTCCCTGTGCACAGCCAGGGTTTCTTCTGCTATGACAGTACCTACGCCAAGCCCTATCCAGGGCCTGAGGCTGCCAGCCGAGCGCCTCCTGCACTTATCTATGCCCTGGTCACTGCAGGACCCATCCTCACGGTGAGATTGAGGGTAGCCTTGGTAGACTGTGGGAGGACCCCCCAGGAGGCAGGAGGGCCAGGGGGAGGTAAGTAGAGGGCTGGGCTTGAAGGCTAGGAAGACCCTGTCTTGGTCTCACCCACAGATCCTGCTGGGGGAGCTGGCACGTGCCTTTTTCCCTGCACCCCCCTCAGCCATACCCGTCATTGGGGAGAGCACCATCGTGTCTGGGGCCTGCTGCCGCTTCAGTCCCCCACTGAGGAGGCTGGTTCGCTTCCTGGGTGAGTGACAGGGCCAGGGGTCAGCCACACAAAGATAGTCAGAATTCCAGGGGGACAAGTGCCTACAATTGCCATGATGGTGCCTTCAGGGCAAGGAGGTACTTAGGCTCAGGCCAGATATTAATGGAGGTTTTAGGGACATGGGTGGGGCCTAAGCTAACCATGACAGCAACTGTAAGAGGAGGGTCCCAAATTGCCACAAGGAAAATCTTGGTCAGAAAAGGGGGCCACAGGTGCATGTCAAATACCATGGGGCTCTTGGGAGATAACACCTCAACTGTGCTCTAAATGTAGTCCCAGCCACAATAGGTGGCCATGGGGTAGCGGAGGGGGCATAGCTCATCCGAAATGGTGGTCCCTGTGGCACAGGGCTGGAGATCCAGCTCTGGCTTATTGGTGATCCAGAGGAAAAGTGGTCAACTCAGTAATAGCAAGTCCAGAGCAAGAATATGAGGCCCAGAAATGCCATCAGGGTGGCCCTAGGAGGTCCCAGGCATGAGCCCAATCCTGATGTAATGCTGTTGAGGGGTCCCAGCCCAGTATAATGGGGTCACAGGGGAGGGCCCACTCCTGACATAGTGGTAATCCCAGAGGGACAGAGGCAAGAGACCCAGAATGTCATCATGGTGGCCCAGCTATAATGGGTTATAGCATTAAGGGGAGTCCCAGGTGCTTTAATGGCAGTCACAAGAACAAAGAGACAGGGCCCAGAAAAGCCATAAGGGGTTTCACAGGAGGAGGGCCACAGGGGCATCAGCCCTCACCATGAACCCCTTCTCCCACTCCATCCTCAGGGGTCTACTCCTTCGGCCTCTTCACCACAACTATCTTCGCCAATGCCGGGCAGGTAGTGACCGGCAACCCCACGCCGCACTTCCTGTCCGTGTGCCGCCCCAACTACACGGCCCTGGGCTGCCCACCGCCCTCGCCTGACCGGCCAGGACCCGACCGCTTTGTCACTGACCAGGGTGCCTGCGCCGGCAGCCCCAGCCTGGTGGCTGCTGCACGCCGCGCCTTCCCCTGCAAGGACGCCGCCCTTTGTGCCTATGCGGTCACCTACACTGCGGTGAGCCCCGAAATGGGAGCGCGGTGGTGGGGAGCGGCCAGACGGCAGGAGGCCCCCTGGGCTGGAGCCTCCGATTCCTCCCTGGAGCTGTGACTGTGCCCCTAAGGCAGAGTCTACCCAGGAAAGCTCTGAGCTCCTCACTCCTCCCTTCAGACCCTGGTTGAGCTCCAGGGTCTGACTATTGCTGTTCTTGACCGCGCCTCTTCGTGTCTGGCCACACCTCCTGACCCACTAATGTCACGCCCGATGGAGCCTGTTGGCTCCACCCTGTGGGACAAGGATGAAGTCCTTGGAGCTTAGCCATGTCCCCAGGGTGCTACAGGCCCCGGATATTGGCTGGGAGACTGGGCGAGTGGACTTTCAACTCTGTCCCCTAGAGCCCTCGTGCTCCCCACCTTTGTCCTCGCCCATTATTTTCCAGGCTACACCCTTGACTGCACTGTGGTAGGACTTCCTGACTCCCCTGCTTTTCCCTGATGCACCCCCTATTGCTTTGACTTCTTTTTCTGGCGTCTGAGTCTAGCTTCTAACCGTCAGTGGTTGCCTGGGATTTGGGGACCCCAAGTCCTGGAGTTCCTGGACCTGCCCCTTGGGCCCTAACTCCACCCTCTGGTTCTGTAGCCACACCCTAGCCCAGCAAGTGTCTTTCCCCATCTGTGACTGGTCCCTCGGACACCCGGCCCCAGACCTCTTTACTGCCCTTTAGTGATCTGGCCACACCCCCAGCCCTGCAAGGTCCACTGGGAATCCACGACTCCATCCCCTGAACTACTGTCGGTCCCCCCCCCCCCACGCTGTGTTCCCTGGAGCCGCTGACCACATCCTCCAGCCCTACTACTGATCCTGGGGATTCTGGCCATGCCCCGTAGTCTGCAAAGCAGGGGCTACTTGGGTTCGGCAGCTGTGCCGCCTGTGTCCCCTGACCTGTCTGGCTCCCGCAGATGTACGTGACACTGGTGTTCCGCGTGAAGGGCTCCCGCTTGGTCAAACCCTCACTCTGCCTGGCCCTGCTGTGCCCCGCCTTCCTGGTGGGCGTGGTCCGCGTGGCGGAGTACCGCAACCACTGGTCTGACGTGCTGGCCGGCTTCCTGACTGGGGCAGCTATTGCCACCTTTCTGGTGAGCCCCCTTTGCACCCATCCCAGAATGGGAGACCCTCCATCAGCTCTCTGACCCAAGGGGCAGGGCCACATGATGGGGAAGGGTGTGGACTGTGTGATGTTGGAGGAGACCTTTAACCTTACCTTGCCTCGATGTTCTCACCTGTGAAATGGAATGACAGAACTGAGATCAGAGTGAGGCGAGTAAGGCATTCACTTTGAGTGTATAATTTAAGGAGGTGCTAAAACATTCACTAATCCAGATAAATAATATTTTAATGAAACATTTTTCAAAAATCAAAATTCATGTAAAAAACATAAACAATTTAAATAAAGTCAGGACTCAAGCCTGCCCTTACAAAATTCAGCTTTACTTGCTTGATCCTAGTCCTGATTCTGTGAAATAAATAATAATAGTAGCTACCAATTAAAGTGGAAAGAACAGTAAGCCTAGCACACAGTAAGCACCATAAAAATGTTACTTGTCTTTGAAAACCTGAGCCTCAGTTTCCTTATCTGAAGAATGGGGATGGTATTTATACCACTCCTATCTTATTATCTTGAACCTCAACACTCCTCTCTCCTGTCCCAGGTCACCTGCGTCGTACACAACTTTCAGAGCCGTCCGCCTTCCAGCCGAAGGCTCTCCCCCTGGGAGGACCTGGGCCAAGCTCCCACCATGGACAGCCCCCTCGAAAAGTTAAGTGTGGCCCAGGTAAGGGGGGCCGAGGGCTGCTCCCGGCTGGAGATGGTAGTGGGTGGAATGGGACCAAGGAGGCAGGGAGTCAGGCAAGAGGTGGGGGGGTCTCAGGGCCACAGGGAGGTGGGCGGATGGCTGGTCTCTGTGGACATAGGTCCTAGAGGACAGTCCCACAGAATAGAAGGGTGTGCCCCCTCTCTTTCTGCCAAGGGGACATGGTTAATCCTGAGAATATCCTGGTTATATTCCATCGGGCTCTCTGCTCAATGAGCCCCTCACGCTGTGGCCAGCAGGGCCCAGGGGGCCGCTAGCCCCATCCCTCTGCCTCTTTGTCTCAGGAACCCGAGGCCTGCAGGCCGCATTCGACACCGGCACGGCTCACCCCATCCAGTGAGTGTCGAGGGAATGGGGGGATAAATGAGGGGACTTCCAGAGGGCAGTTACTGCCACAAAGGTCTCACCTCCTTCCAAGCTGTCTGATCCCCTGACTTCTGACCCCTGTCCCCCAGAGCCGCAGAACTGTACCCGCCGTGGCCACCTGATCCCCAGCTGCGTGTCCTCCAGGGCTCCAGCCATGTGTTCGTCGCCCCGTGTGCCCCGCCCTCGACTGAGGTCTGAGCCAACGCCTCTGCCGCTGCCCCTGCCCCTGCCAGCACCGACCCCCAGCCAAGGTCCCTCACCCTCCTCTCCTGGGCCTGGAGGACCAGGTGGAGGTGGTGGACGTGGCCGGAAGCTGCTGCTGCCCACGCCCCTACTTCGGGACCTGTACACCCTTAGTGGACTCTATCCCTCCCCCTTCCACCGAGACAACTTCAGCCCTTACCTGTTTGCTAGCCGTGACCACCTGCTGTGAGGTCCCACCACCCACCCAGTATCTGCCCAATCTCCAGTTTTTCCCTGCAGTGTGTGTGTGTGTGTGTGTGTGTGTGTGTGTGTGTTGCGTGCATGTGTCGTGTGAGTGCCAAAGCCCCCTGTCCCCAAACCAGCCAGGCCCAGACATCAGAGGATGGCTGGGAAGACATTTGGGGGAGCCCCTGCTTCTCTTGCCCTCTGGGACATCCAAGTGGGCATAACTGGGAGCTGGGCCATCACCTCCTAGGATTGCCCTTGTAAGGTCCAAATCCTGACCGCATTGGCCATTGCCCAGCTAATGGGAGCCTCCAGTTCTCTGAAGTCCAATCAAAAGGAGTTTACTCCAGCCAATGGGAGTCCCCCTCACTCTTAGAATCCTCAGACAAGAGGGCAACTTCAGCCAGTGTTCTGTGTCTGAACAACCAATAGGAGTCCTTGGTTTTCAGAATTGGTAGGCTGGGTGGGTGGGTATGATTCCAGCCAATGGGGGACCGCCCATGTCTAAGCATGTGCAAAATTGAGAAGGGAAATGGAGTTGTCCTTTGTCATCAGGTCCTCCTCAGAATCAAATCCCACCAGACGGTGGAAGGCAGGCTCCCTCCATGGCAGGGTCCTCGGGGCACTCTCTTCCCCTCTCCGTCCCTTCCCCATGTGTACCCTCTCACCCAGTCCCTCCTAACTCCCTACATATGCAGGGTGTATCAAGTTTAGAGGTTTGGAGGTTCAGAGTATTGTCTCCCCTTGCCTGTACCCAGGCCCCCCCAAACCCTCTGTTATTTATTAGGGCTGTAGGAAAGGACTTTTTTTTCTTGGAACCCACCCCTGTCCTTCACACTGCCCCCTATGCCTCAGCCTCATGCAGATGTGCCACCTAGGGGGACATGGGTAGAGCAGACAGGGCTCCCCAACCTCGGGGCAGCCAAAGGCAGTGGGTAGAGGAAACTCTGCCTCCTTTTCCTGCCCCCTCCTCATCTTTAATAAAGACCTATTTGTAACAGAAGTTTGGCCACCTGCCTTCCTCTCCTGGGTGGTGGAGTGTGGAGGACTTTAATTGCGGGTCTAGGTGTTGGTGAGGCTGGGTGTGGGTGTACGCGTATTGTCACAGTGTATCTAAGGGCGATTGTGGAAAGACAGTGTGGGGCTGTGGAACCAGCAACTTGAATTTAAATCTTGCCTCTATGTTACTTGGCTTCAGGAAAATTAATTAACCTCTCTGTGCCCTTGTTTCTTCATGTCAAGCCATACGTAAGGCACACAAACCCATGGTGAGGGGCCTCACAGACTGTCTTCCCCAGGCAGCTGACCTGTTTCTGACCGTGGCCAGGGTGCAGAGAGCACCGAGAATAGAGTGAAGGAACTCTGAGCGTCCTGATAGTGAGGGCAATGCTGAGAGCAGTCGGAACCTCCAAGCCAAACCCCTGGCTGCATGGATGAAAGCAAGGGTTCTGATTGTGAGGTTATGCAGAGGACCCAGCAGAAACCAGGGAGAGTAGGAGGAGCAGGAAGCCACCGACATCCCCCACATGGCTCTGAGGGGCTTCAGACAGGACATTTGGGTATAGAGTCATCCGGGGAGCAGAAAAGGGGAGGCTGCTTTCCTTTTCCCCATATTCATTCATTAATTCATTCAACAAACACTATGGAGCACCTACTGTGTGCCATGTGCTGGGTAGTTAGACACAGGATCTGTAGCAGTGAACAGAACAGACACAAATTCCGGCCCACATTCTAATGTGTAGAATACAGTGAACAAGATACATAAGCTTGAGCCACAGTTCCAAATTTCAGAAAGCTCTGAAAACCAAACATTTTTTTCATAACTATTTATGGCAAAAAACTGACCTGAACTGACATGAGGTTATTATAGCTTTCTTTACTTAACTTGATGTGAATAGTCTTATGTTTCATTAAAGATAAAAAGTGTTTGATTTTGAGATGTTATCCTAGGTCCCAGCCAGCGTGTTATACAATACGATATTTATACCATAGTACCTTTTGAAAATCTGAAAATTTCTGAATTCCAAACTCTAGGATCAAAGATTTAGGTCAGGGATTGAAATCTCTGCTAGGTTAGGTGTTGATAAGTGATAAGGAGAAAACTCAAGTTAGAGAAGACAAGAGGACAACTGCGGTATGGAAACACAGTTTGCAATTTAAAGAGGGTGATCAAGAAAGTTCTTTCTGAGGAGATGATACTCAAGTGTGAAGGAGAGGAAGAAGGGAGGCATGAAAATACCTATACTAAAGTGAGGGGAGGAGCATTTCAGGCAGAGGAAAGAACAAGCATGAAGGCCTTGAGGGGGGAGCGTGCCTGTTATATCCAGGGACGTGGAGACCTGTGTGGCTGAAGCAGAATGAGAGAGGGGGAGGTGGTGGGCCTGACTGTGGGTCACAGGGAATGAGAGGGGAGCATGAAAAGGCTGAAGGCAGAGGAGGGACAGAATCATGGAGTCCCCTGCTTTACGACCATAGCTCCTATTTCCAGGGCGCGCACCCCTGAGCCGCGTGGTCCCTGCTGTCTCACAGCTGCCTCCACGCGGGCCAGGAAGGAAGCAACGTTTCAGCACGGCGGACAGCACCTCGACCAGCCCTGTTGGTGCTGTCCACGGTGCTGATGTTAAGCGGGCCAAGAAAATGTGACATTGGGGCTGCAGGACACGGAGAAGGGTCTGGGCCTGCTAGAAAGGATGGTGACAGCAGACCGAGCCTTGTCCACACCCCTTCCCAGGATAAACAATCTTAGATAGACAACCCAAACTAAGATGGACTTGCTCATTCAAAAGCTTTCTCGTGCTCACTGCGGCAGCACATGTGCTCGCTTCGGCAGCACATATACAAAAGCTTTCTCGACGTGTCCCTGTGGGTCTCACGGCATCTCGAACTCAACTCGACCAAAACTGAGCTCCAGCTTAGAATGTGAGACCACATCCATCCTCCGCTCAAACCCACTTGTGGATCCCCATGGCACTCTACGGAAAAGCCAAAGTTCTCCCAATGCCTCAGGTCGTTTGCATGTGCAGGTGCTTCAACCTGGAATGTTCTTCTCTTACATATCAGCACGGTTCATTCCCTCACCTCCTTCAAGCCTTTTCTCAACTGTCAACCCCTCTTTGAGGTCTGTCCCTAACACCCTATTCAAAATTGCATAAAAAACAAATAATTGCCCCCCCACTTCCATTCCCTGTGCAAACGTTTTTGCGTGCACTTAACATCTGCTCATAGACTATTTAAATTTCTTTATGCTTAGTGGTCATTATCTTCTCCCTCACTAGGATGTCAGCTCAGACAGAGACTTTGTCACCTGTTCACTGTTGAGTTCCCAGTGCCATGAACAGGGCCTGGAACACAGTGGGTGCTCAATAAATATTTGTTAAATGATTTAACTAAGGATGTTGATAAGCGAGAGAGAAGCACAGACTGACCCTGAGCTGTCCACTTCCCCATTCCCTCACGCATCAGTCCTCCCTTCTCCAGGGAGCTCCTCTGTGTTACACATACTTCTGTCAGGACATAAAGACAGGGTTCTGAGAAGTGAGAGAAAGAAATACTGTTTGTATGAGAGCTATTCCAAACACCTGCTTCTCTTCCAATGTACTCACCCAGCCTACATTTATGAGCACCTACTGTGTGCCAGGTGCTCTTCTAAGAGCTAGGGACCCTGCAGTGACATTCAAGTGAGGAGAGAAGCAATAAAATAAATACATAATGTTGGAAGTGATAACTTATTTGAAGATAAATAAAGACAGATAACCAGTTAAAGAGTAAAGGGTATGTGATTTTACATAGGTGGTCAGGGAAAGCCTGAGTAAGTGATATTTGAGCAGAGACCTAAATGGAGTGGGAAAATGAGTCCAGGGATATCTGGGAGCTGAGTTCTCTAGGCAGAACAGCAAATACAAAGGACCTGAGATGGGGCTGTGTTCAACATGCTCCTGTGTATGTAACTGTGTGATACAGGTATCACTACTGGGTGCAGCTGAAAAGAAATGTGTGTGTGTGTGTGTGTGTGTGTGTGTTGGCAATGATATTGTTGTATCAGTGTGTTCTGGTGGTGTTCAAGGGAAGGGTGTGGGGGCGTGAATGTGGGAGAGAATGTGTGTGGGATGCTTTGTGTCAGGATAGGATAGGGCTGTGAGCATGTGGGTGATGAGGATTCTGGAAGTGGCACATATGCAGAGATGCCATGGTGTGTGTGTGTGTGTGTGTGTGTGTGTGTGTGTGTGTGTGTGTATGTGTGTAGGAGTGTGGGGGTACCGGCTGTTTGAGTGGGTGTATTGGGGGATGTTGTGGAGCTGAGTTCTAGTCTCAGAGGGAGAGAAAAAGCCCAGGAAATCTCAGTTCCGCCAGTGCCCCTGGGTTTCCTGGCAACGACACTACTTTCAAGTTACCAAGAGACAGAGTTGCCAGGGCAACAGGGGTTTGAATGGCAGCTCTAGGGCGAACTCGGTGAGGAGCCCCAGCCAGGGATCACTCACCTTGTTCCTCCTTCTCTCCTAGTTTCTCATCAATCCTACCTTTCTTTCTTCATTCATTAATTTAGCAAGCATATATTGAGAATCTACAACAAGCTAGTCACTGTTCTGGGCGCTGGAGTTACCAAGTGAACAAAGCAAACAAGCTCCCTGCCATGGCCTTCCCTCAGTCTTCCAGCCCGTCTCTTTATTTCTCCTGGCCCCTACTTTGTTCTGGGGTGCTGCCTCCGCCCCCCATCCCTAGCAGGACCTAGGAAATCCCCAGACCATAGAGGAAGCCAGTTGAGACTCCTCACAGACTCTCAGAGACAGCTTCTGTTTTGCACACAAATGTCCCTGAGCCTGCAACACATACACCCCCAACTTGTACCGATACTCAGATGCATAGACAAGTACTAAGCTACTCCATTTCTTTGCTTCTCGACTGTCATTGGGTGACATCAGCAGAAACACACAGACACATGCCCATCGCAATATTCCTCGGAGATATCATGAGTTCCATTTTACAGGTGAGCAAACTGAGGCCAGGAGCCTTTAATGCGTCAGTGATTAAGGAAGAACCGCTCCCTCCACCTCTCAACCCTTGTATCTGTCTGATTAGCTGATTCGTTCACAATAATAGTATTCGTGCTGCTTGCCTCAGCAGACTCAACCAAGGAAAGGGCCTTTTCTCCTTCAAACGCCAGCATTCCTCCTTCCTCAGACTAAGTTATCTGCCCCTTCACCACTGAAAGATATAGCAGAGTCCGATCTTTGATGGACAGACTCACAGACCAATGGAGAAGCAAAGTGCATCGTAACCAATGAGGCCTCGGCTTGGGAGGGACTAAGGGCAGGAAAGGGCCGCCAATTGCGCAGAGGTACGTTGTGGATGGCGGAGACGCTGAGGCGGGTGCTGGGACAGGGCAGGGAGGCCGAGTCCGTGGAGGAGAGTGCAGCCGAAGCGGAACCGCCTTTGCTGTTGCTCGGCGGTCCAGGCTCTGGAAAAACAGCGTTGCTATTTGCGGCGGCCCTGGAGGCGGCAGGGGACGGCCGAGGCCCCGTCCTCTTCCTGACCCGGAGGCCTCTGCAAAGCCTGCCCAACAGGACGCGGGCAGCGCTCGACCCCCTGCGACTACAGGTAACGGGGAAACGGGACGGGACTAGAGGCCGACCAGCCAGTGGCGGGGCGGATCGAGGGTTGAGTGACAGGTATACAGACCAATGGCGGGTACGAAGGAAGGGCGAGCCGGAACAGCCATTAATTAGGTGGCGCTGTGAGGAATGAGCCGGGGGCGGGACTTGCGAGGGTTTAAGATTGAGTGAGACTATCCAATAAAGGGGCGGAGGTAGCGAAAGGCGGTGCTCAAATTGTGGCATCAGGGCGGGTAAGGCCGGGGCAAAACCTGGTTGTTGTCCCGAAGCGAGTTAGTTCCAGAGGAGCCGGAGTCAACGATGAGGTCATACTGGGAAGGCTAGGGATGGGTTTTGCGTGGAAAGATTGCCCTAGAAATTTGGCAAAAAGACATATCTTGTCTCAACTAATATCGGGCACAGTGATGAGTGATGGACAAAAAAGGAGGGGTCGAATAGAAGAATATTTGACCACTCTGGGCTGCTTCACTCTGGAAGCAGATGTCTGGGGAGTGAGAGCCTCGTCCAGGAAAGTATGCAAGGAAGCAGGGCTGCTATGGTGGCTTCCTCTGCTGAATCTGGCCCTTTCTTTTTTTCCCTCCCAATAGAAGATCCGTTTCCAGTACCCACCCTCAACGGGTGAGCTCCTCCAGCTCCTGTGTTCTGCCCATGAGAACCGGGGGCCACCTCCTGCCCTTCTGCTCCTTGATGGCCTGGAGGAGTACTTAGCTGAAGATCTGGGGCACCAGGAAGCCGCCTACCTGGCTGCCCTGCTTCTGGACACAGCTGCCCACTTCAGCCACCGTGTTGGGCCTGGCCGAGGGTGTGGGCTCATTGTAGCTCTCCAGATTCCGGAGGAGGGAGACAGTGGGGATGCCCTGCAGCTGTCGCTGCTCCAGAGATATTTCCCTGCCCAGTGCTGGCTGCATTTGGAAGCACCAGGCCCAGGACAGCGCTGCTTCAGAGCCTGCCTGGAGCCAGGTGGGCTGGGCCCCAGGGCAGAGTGGTGGGTGGCTTTCCAACCAGATGGAGAGATGACAGTCACCCCATGGCCTACACAGGCTTGTGACCCTAGCTCAAACAAGGGTTCAAGTTCTGGAGGCCACCCTTGAACTTTGGTGTGAGACCAAGTATCCCATGGCTGGAATACTTACCTCAGGGACATGTGCAGATTCAAAGACCTAAAGAACGTAAAGTGCTCTTTCTCTTTTAAAAATTCCATTATCATGCACATTTATACCCTATCAACATGTTGTTTTGTTTTGCTGTTTTAAACTTTATAAAGAATTTCATGAGAAATGTAATCTTATGAGACTTCTTTCTTCTCCCCCTCAACACTGTTACGAAGATTCAGCCACACTTTCTAGTTCGTTTCTTTATCCCTACTGCATATAATTTCATGGGTAAACTGTTCCCCAATTTATTAATCAGATTGACTTTACTGCTATAAACATTCTGGCATACGTCCTGATGTGTGTGTGTGAAGGTGTTTAGGGCATATACCTAGAAGTGGAATTGCTGGAACAGAAGGTATACATATGTTTAACTTTCCTAGGTTATGTCAAACTTTTAAAAAGTGGTTAAACCTGAACTCCCATTGATAACATTTGGTGTCATGAGAGTGCTTTCTTAGAATGGGGCCTGATAAAGAATAAAGCCCTATGAGTTAATGTTATTATTAGTGGTACAGATGAGATAGAGGCCCATTAAACAGCTTTCCTCTCCCTGGGTGCACAGCTAAACTACACTTCCTTGCCATCCATGGTTCTAGCTGGGGTTATGCAACCATTTTTGGCCAGTGGAATTTGTGAAGAGGAGATGGCGCCTACTTCTATGCAAGATCCCTAAAGTGACCCACAGAATCTTTTGTCTCTTGTTGGCTGACAGGATGCAGAGGATCCATCTAAAGACCCCAGGGTGGCCCTGGGGGATAGTGAAGCTACAGACAGGGAGAGTCTGGGCTTCTAACTCTTCCCAGAGATGGCTGCCCACCTGTTTGAATTGAAATATGAGAGAGAAACCATTTAATATGCTAAGCCAGTAAGATTTAGGAGTTGTTATGGCAGCTAGTGGAACTTACACGAGGTCTGACAATTAAGTTCGCGAACTTGTTGCAACGATGTTGCTAACCTTTTTTGATATCAGAGGGATTATTCATTATGAATTTGTACCAACTGGACAAACAGTGAACCAAGTGTACTATTTGCAAGTGCTGAAAAGGCTGCGTGAAAAAGCTAGACGACCTGAACTTTTCTCCAACAATTCGTGGCTCTTGCATCACGATAATGCACCAGCTCACACAGCACTGTCTGTGAGGGAGTTTTTAGCTAGTAAACAGATAACTGTATTGGAATACCCACCCTCCCTACTCACCTCATCTGGCCTCCAATGACTTCTTTCTTTACCTGAAGATAAAGGAAATATTGAAAGGAAGACATTTTGATGACGTTCAGGACATCAAAGGTAATCCAATGACAGCTCTGATGGCCATTCCAGAAAAAGTTCCAAAATTGCTTTGAAAGGTGGACTAGGAGCTGGCATCAGTGCATAGCTTCCCAAGGGGACTACTTCGAAAGTGACCATAGTGATATTAAGCAATGAGGTATGTAGCACTTTTTCTAGGATGAGTTCATGAACTTAATTGTTCGACCTTGTATACTAATTCATTTTATTATGGTTGTTACCCAGATTTCCAGGTCCTGAATTTCAGACTGAGCTCACAGCCTTTTACTGCTGCCCCTATGGCCTGGACCCAGGGAAGTTGGGGGGTTTTTAGAAGTCATGATAGAAAAACTTATATATATATATATATATGTTTATGGGCTTACAGGGTGTTTGTAGAAGTCATGATACAAAAACATGTATATATTTATATATGCATATGTGTGTATGTGTGTGTATACCAAAAAAACCCTATACATTTAAAAATACTGCAAGGTTGTGACTTCCTGAGCAGGATGGATTGGGCACATAGCCAAGGTCAGCAATGCCCCTAGTCCTGAGGGAGGTCTTGCCGACCCTGCCCAATAAGTCTTGTGCCTGGATTAGCACTTGAGGTCATGCTGGGTCCCCAGTATCTGAGGATGAAAGTCCTAGGAGCAGGCCATATAGCTGGGGGTTGGCTTGGGAGCTGGGACAAGACTGTTCTCATAAGGGTTGGAGTAGGGGCCATTAGATGAGCCCCCCTTGGCTCCCTGGGAGTCCCCTGAGCTGTAGTCCGTTGAGATGCCAGAGTCTGACACCACGACGTACAGGTACTTTAGGTGAGGTGGGGTGGGGGGCAGCTCAGGGGGCAGTGCTCTCGGGCGCAAGAGCTGAGAGCTGGGGTCCAGGATGGTGTACTCAAAGCTGGCAGCCGAGGCCCCCTCTGGCTTCAGGGCTAAAGTAGTTGAGCAGGAGGAGGTTTCTGAGCCTTCATCCATGGCTGCGACGTCTGGACCACCACCAAGCTGTGGGAGATCCTCGCTAGGCGGGCTCCGAGGCAGCAACCATTTGTCCAGCACCAGGTAGGTGTCCTGGGCATGCTCACTGCCCACTGGCTCCAGCAGGGGCCCCTCAGCATCTGCCCCTGGCTCCACTGCTTGTGTCACCCCCCAGCAGCGCTCAGAGAGGACTTCCACGGGGGCAGATGGGTCCTCTGTGAAGGGGGTGTAGGGGCTCCACCACAGACAGCCGTCGTTCTGGTATAGCCACAGCTGGGAAAACAGGACCAGCTGGCTCAGAGATGAGTTTGGCCACAGGAGCAGGGAAGCCACAGGCCCTGAGGGGACAACCAGGCCACCTACCTGGAAGTTACCCTTGTGGGTGGTGAAGAGACCCTCAAACTCGCTCTCGGGGCTTGGAATGCCAGGCCAGATCTTCTGCTTCAGGGTCCTGGTGAAACCAAAAGAAAGAAGTACATGGGCATGTGTCATTGAATACTCACCAATACCCTCTCCACACCCAGTCACAGGGGCACAGACACTCCTAGCCCCTGGCTGTGATGAAAGCAGGTGAACGCATACGGGCTGGGGAGCAGGGGCTTTGGCTGAAGCATCTGCAGGGCCCTATAGGAGGGCAACTGAAATAGGATTTTGAAGGTCGTATAGGATTTCAACATATACTGCCTTGTGTTCACTAAGCCTGGCTCAGGCTTGTCCGGAGGTCCAGTGTGTTACTTCTCTCACTCCTTGCCATGGTTCTCCAGTGCATTCAGAATAAAATCCAGTCTCTTCTCACAGTGCTGCAGAAAGCCCTACATACTCTGACTTTGTCACCTCACTCTCATCATCTACCACTCCCTCTTAGCACGCTGCTCTAGCCATAGAGCTCTTCTTGTAGCTGCTTCAATATCAAGCTCATACCCACCTCAGGGTCTTGTTACTTGGAGTTTCTTCTCCCCGATTTTCATGTGGCTGCCTTCCAACCTTCAGATTTCCACTCTGATCTCACCTCCCAGAGGTCTTCCCTAAACATCCTGTCATGTCCCCGTATCCCATTTGTTTCTGTGCTATCATCACAATTTATAATCAAATATCTGTTGATTCCCTTGTTTGTTGTCTGACTCAACTATGAGATCCACAAGGTCAGGGACATATCTGGTTTGTTCTCCATTTTCTCCCCCATGCCTAGCACATAGCTGGCACTCAATTGTATAGTTTCCAAAGAAATAAATGAACAGGGCCTCGAAAGACAACTAGGAGATTGCTGGGTGGGCATTGCCATTCCAGGCTGAAGGAACAGCATGTGCTAAGGCTTAGGGGCGTGAAACCACGCGGTATGTGCTTAGAATTACAAAAACCTCAGGATGGCAGGTCATATCATAAAGTATCTGAGGAGCTTGACAACAGGGATGGGGAGACACTCAGGGGCTTAAATCTTTCGTTAAGCCTATCTCGTTGATTTTACAAAAGTTGATGAAATCGGGAAAAGGAATTAGCAAAGGAATCCAAGAAGGGGCAGCTACTGACGTAGAAGGAAAACTAGGTGAATGTCCCTCAGAGCAGAACATTTTAAGACTCTGGGTCTGGACTGTCTTGCATCCCAGCCCTGCCACTGACTGTGTGACCCTGGGCAAATGCCTGCCGCTCTCTGAGCCTAGGTTGCCACAGTGAAAGGGGGACGTTGGTGGGAGGGGTCTGGGAAGAGGGTGCCAGAATATGGAGCTTACCGGCGGTGGGCGAGCAGGGCGAGTACGGCCAGCAGCAGCAGGATGAGTACGAGGATGAGGGACAGCGTCAGGATAAGGGGGTCCAGGTCTGGAGAGCCGGTAAGAGATCAGGGCGGTGGGTTTGCCCCACACTCCGCCCCAGCCCCTTCTACACCCCTGCCTGGGGCCTCACCACTAGCCGTCAGCAGCGACGCAGGCTCCGACCAGGCGCTCCAGAAGCCATCGAAGCTTGGCTCGGCCATACGCGCACGTACCATGAAGGTGTAACGCGTTCGGCCCCGCAAGTTGCTCAGCACGCACTCAGTGCGGCCATCCAGGATCTCCACCTGAGGGCGGTGCGCGGGTGAGAGGTGTGGGCAATACGGGCGCAGCGAACAGCGACGGGCAGGTATCGCGGACCAATCAGAGAAAGGAAGGACGACGTCCAAGCACGGTGGAAGGGCCGGAGGGCAAAAAAAAGTAGGAGGTGGGACCCAGGAAGGCTCGGAGACAATCAGGATGGGGCACCGAGTAACTCGGAGACTGCGCACAGAGGAGGCGGGGCCATGAGGGATCTAGGCTTTGGGACAAGTTAGATTCAGGTGAGCTGGGAGACATTGAGAAAGGGGCCTTGTCGGAGCTTCGTGGGCTCTAGTGCAATGGGATGTCGGGCGTCAAGGGCGCAACCTCCAGGGGCGAATCCCTGCGGGTGGGGCCGTGGTGATCATCTGGGCGGGACTTAGAAGGGTTGGGCCTTTGGGGCGGGGCGGTAGCGGCGGACCTTACCCTCTGCGCGCCCCCTGCCGCGCTGCCTGCAGAGATGTTCACCTCGTAGCGGATGAGGTTCGCCATGGGGGCCCCAGGTGGTGGGAGCCAGCGCAGCATCACGTGGCTGCCTTCGTCCGATCGCCGCGCCTGCAGCCCCGCGGGGGGATCCAGAAGCACTGCCGAAAAGGGTTGTTCTGGTGGGCGGAGACCGAGACCCCCTCGAGACCACTCCGGCATTCCCGGAGAACTTACCCACTTCGTTGATCTGGATGACACGGCGGTAGCGTGGAGCGCCGGAGGAGGCCGCTGTGACGCGCAGCTCTAGGGGCACGAAGCTCGACGTGTCGGCCGTAGGCAGCGAACACCAGAAGCGCACAGCTCCTCGGGCCGCGGGCGCCTGGTGCAGGCGGCATGGCTTCCATGACTCACCCCTGTGTGCGGAGTAACCGGGGAGGGGAGGGAACAAGTTGGGAGGTATTGCCTGGACGGTGGGCGCATTTTGGACACTAACACGAGGGGGCGTCCCATCCCCGACGTACGCGACGCCTTAGACCTGATTTGGAGGGGTGTGGTGTTGTCCCAGACCTGGTGTTTGGGGTTGCGCCCCAGCGGTGATCACCGAAGTGTTCTCGCCCTGGCCATTAGGAGACGTGTCAGCCCCGACCCCGCAGTCTTCCCACCAGTGACCAACAGGGGAGATGCCATTCGGCCCCGGCCCCAGCCCGTGCCTGCCCGTCCCTTCCACCCGTGGGGGCGCTCTGCCTGCCCCGTCCGACTCACTCAAGCTGGTAGGAAAAGCTGTAGTTGTCGGGGCCGACCCCGGCGCTTGCCGCTTCCTCCCAAAAACATACCAAGTCCTCTAACCGCTCGGTGAAGCACAGAAGCTCTTCCGGCCCGCGGGCCGCCAACAGGGCCGCTGGGGGGGGGGGCGAGAAGAGGGGGTCAGGAGAGCCGAGCCCTGTCCAAGAGCCACAGCGCCCTCCCCCCTCTTTCCCGCTGCCTGTTCGGACAGATAAGACAAAAGCCCCACCCCACACTCTACCCCAGCGCGGCCCCTCGAGGGGTGCGCAGAGGTGGTGTCTCCCCCAACTGCTAAACGCAGGTTGCTTGCCTTACTGTCACCCCAACACATACCCGCCCACCCCGCGACGGGCTGCGCGCAGCGTTCAAGGCCTCCGCTTCCAGCTGCCGGGCCCTCCCCAGCCTTGGACAAGCAAGCCTGGGGGTGTGTGCGTAGGAGGCGGGGCCCCCTATCAGCCTCCACAGGCTCCCCGCTGTCCGATAGCGCCAACCGTGCCCCCCGCCCCCCTCCCTCACCGGTCGGGGCTAGGGATCTGGTGCCCGCACAAACCGTGTTTACAGTAGCCTGCGGAGAGGCCCCTCTGACTCGCCCCCGGGCTTTTCCCTCTCTCCCCCATTGGAGGGTCTGCTAGTTCCCCTGACCTCAGGGACTCTAGACCGCAGAGCCCACACCGAGTACCAACACCATTAGGATGTAGTGTGTGCCGAGCTCTCTGGAAGTCCCTCCCCAGCTTCTCCCCCAGAACTCAGTGTGGGGACTTAGACCCCCCCACACACACTCCCTGCTGCATGCCCCACCAAGACCCACTCTAGGAGTTTAGACACCAGGATGGCCCCCAGGACACAAGCGAGAAATTCAGGCCCCAGCATTGCCATCCAAGACCCAGGGCGGGGGCCCACACACAGCTCCCTCCTTACCTTTGCTTTCAAACTCGGGGCCCGGGCGGTTGGGTGGAGGAGCCCAGGCGGCCACAGCGAGCAGGAGACAGAGGGAGCCGACTCCAAGCCAGAAGGGCACCCAGAGGTGACCCATGATGCAGCCCCTGCCACGGCTGGTCCAGAGCGCCTGCCCTCCCCCTTCCTCCACCTCTGGCACACTCCACAGCTGGGTCAGCAGCTGCCTCCGCCGGACACAGCTGACCAGGCCCTTCCCGGCCAGGCGCCTCCAAGTGGCAGCTTCCCCGAGGGGGCGGGACCAGCAGGCAGCCCTGGCTGAGATAAGCGCGAGGCAGCAGCCCTGCCCGGCCCGGAGGGAAGAGCAGGGGCCCTCCAGGGCCCCGCTGCCGCTTGAGGGGAGGGAATAGCTCCGGTTTTCTGCGTCAGACACACTCTAGCTGTGTGACCCTGGAAAGGTGACCTACCTTATCTGAGCTTCAGCCTTCTCATCTGTGAAATTTGCCTTGGCATATAGCAAACATTCCAAAAATGTAAGCTACAGATATTATCTTGTTGATCACATCTCTTCCCAGTCTTGGTAGGAATAAATAATCATCGTAATAGTGACCAGCTGTTGAGTGTGCAGTGGTAGGCTGTGCTGCCAACCTGCAAGTACAATATGATCCTATATTTGTAAAATTACATATATTCTGGAGTGTGAGATTTTATTTTTTCTTTTGGAAAATATTGCTGTTTACATTTGTATACTCGGGATTTTATTTTACAAGGAGTATGCAGTTACTTTTAATAGTCTGGAAAGTAGTTATAGAACACACTATACAAGCTATCTTTGGGCCGAGCTTAAACTGGGTAAAATCCACAGAGGTACACGCTTGGAGGGGGGATACCTACCGCACTGCTCCTGCCCACCTAGATTAACTAAGCAGAACCCTCCATTCTGTGGAGCACAGTGATTGGTTCAGAGTGGGCATGTGATTCAATAAGCTTCCATCCTGGGACTTTACCTGGCATTACTGGGAGAGGTGGTGTCGCTTTCTATTTGGCAACAAAGTGGGCAGATGGAGTAGCCAAGAACATTTTTTGCCAGTAGGAGTGAAGAAATTGCTTGGTGGTGAAACTAACATGGGCTTTTACACTGTCTGTTCCCTCTGGTGGAAGGCTCTTCCTATAAATACCAGGGGTCACTTCATTTTACTCAGGCCTCTGCCCCAATGTCACCTCCTTAATGAAGCCCTCCCTGACCATCCTATTTAAAATAGCAACCCTCCCATCCCACACTTCCCATCGCCATTAAACGCCTTATTATATAATATATATAATTATATAATAATTATATATATTATATAATTATTTAATTATATATTTTTATATATTATATAATAATATATAATATAATAATATATGTATATATAATTATATATTTATATATAATTATATATATTTATATATTATAATTATATATAATTATATATTTATATATAATTATATATTATAATTATAATTTTATATATTATATAATTAATCATATATAATTATTAATTATATATTATATAATTGTATATATTATATAATTATATATTATATAATTATATATTATATATAATATATAATTATATCTAAAATATATAATTATATAATTATATAATATATAATAATTGCCTTATTATTATTATTTTTATTATTATTCTTTTGCAGCCCCTTAATTTCACCTACCATATGATATTGATGTTTCGTTATTGATGCACTGCCCCCACTAGTCTGTTTTGTTCATTTCTGTGTTCCCAGAACCTAGAACAGAGACTGGCACAGTAGAAGCTTAAGAAATATTTGTGGAGATTAGAGAAAACCCCAGCTGAGAGATGTAAGGAAACAGTTGATCTTGTGCTAGTCACTAGTTACAGCTGTGCCTGAGTACCCCTGCACTTTTTAAAAACAGAAGTGAGAATCTCTTCCTCAGGAAATTGACATGTGGACTCTGTTGTGAGAAAAACAGGCAGAAACTTTAAAGTGTTCTTACAGAGGCAAACTAGCCCAGGGGTTAAGAGCACATGTTCTGGCACATGGCAGGTTCTTCAGGTTTGCTCCAGCCTTGTCAATTCCCATGCTACCTTGGACAAGTTACTTAACCCTCCCTAGTCTGTTTTTCATGTATAAAATAGGCAAAATAGTAGTGCCTACTCCATAGGGCTAAGTATCAGGATTAAATGAGATAGATTGTGTCAACTTTTTAAAACAGTGCCTGCACATAGTAAGCACTTGGTAAGGATAGCAAGTATTTTATTGATATATAATTCACATATTACATCATACAGCAATTATTTTCTTAAGCTAGGTCAAGGATACTGCTACTTACATCCAATTGGTCCTAAGGTTTTAATACTCATAGCAGCCGCCCGCCCCCCCAAAGCCTGTAGAGTAGGATGTTGTGTATTGCAATGTCTTTTACCAGACCCTACATTATGCTTAGATTCTTCTATCTTCATTTCCACCCCAGACAGGGCCTGGGCATTCCCCATTATTGCTCCAAGAACAATGTTTAGAACCTTGGACAATGATTTTTGCCCATTCACCAGAATTCTCCCTTTTCCTAGTAACAGCATTCAAATGTAATTTCCATTTTTGTGCCCTTCCAGATTTTACTCCTGTAACTTGAAATTTCTCTGTTCCCTCAAAGAATAGGGAGAGGACCCAGGCCTGACTAATCAGCCTATTGCATTCCTCTGAA
This sequence comes from Rhinolophus hipposideros, assembly GCF_964194185.1. NCBI lineage: Eukaryota > Metazoa > Chordata > Mammalia > Chiroptera > Rhinolophidae > Rhinolophus > Rhinolophus hipposideros. The sequence goes on along the minus strand of NC_138062.1, from coordinate 38,921,387 downwards.
CACAGTCTTTGGTTCAGGGGTTGCCACATGACAAAAGTTCGTCCAATGGGCATCTGGTGTGGGGCTTTTGCTGGAGCTGATGGGGAAAAGCAGTTCTCCTTGCAGGGGAGGTGGAGCTGGTGGGATTTAAACCTGGCACGGCCTGCAGGAGGTGTGAGCCTGCCTTGGAGCAGGGCTATGTTACTTAAAATGTTCTTTTGGCTACTGTAACTGAGACCCAAATAATAGTGACTTAAGTAAGACAGACACTTATTTCTCTCTTGTGTAACAATCCAAGTACCAGAAATACTATATGGCAGCTCTCTGGTCTCAGATAGCCATGCTTTTTCCAGTTTGTTGTTCAGTAATTTAGAGGGTGTGAATCACCCAGTCCAACATAAACCACCCTATGTTTTATTTCTAAACAGCAGGACGCAGAAAAGGAAGAAGGGCAGGACCTAGCATTTACCCACATCCTTTCCCTTTATATCTCATTGGCCAGGACTTAGTCTCATGGCTACATTTTGCTGCAAGGAGACAGGAAATGCAGTTTTTACTCTGAGTGACCAGACAAAAATCACTGGTTCTATTCCCATAGGAAAAGGTGATTGGATTTGGCATGGGGGGGACAATGGACAGTCTCATTCTTAGAGCAAATGAGAGCCAAGAGACAGCAACGAAATCCTGATGATGTAGTTTGACTCCCTGGATCCTACTGTGCCTGAAGCTGGGAAAGTGAATCTTTTCAATTACATGAGCCATTCATTTCCTTTTTCTGCCCGTGTCTGTTTGAATTGGCTTTTTTGACCCTTTGAAATAGAAAATCCTGATTAATAAGTGAGCTATACAGCCCCTAGATAGTGTCCAGTACACAGTGGAGTGCAAAAGGGAGCATGTTATTATCATTGTTGTTGTTATGACTCTGTTGCAGGCGGCCCTATAACTTCATCTCTGCCTTCTCTGCCGTTTCTTCTTCCTACCCCAGTACTGACAGACAACTCACCTTCTCCTTTTATCCTCAGTCCTTATTGACTCAGGGTGATGATGTTAGTGGTCTGATTCCCACAGGATTTCATTTCTTCATCTCCCATGTACACAGCAGAAAGAAAGCATATTGCCCCAACAATGTTCGGGGAGGGAGTCCTGAACCCTGTGTGGAGGCGAGCCCTCCCCCCCACCCCCGCCAGTGCCCCCGCCTCCAGTCACGCCTCACCCAGCCCCTTTCCTAGGGCTCTTTGTTTTGTTTTTCCTTTTCTTTTACACTTTTATTATTTTTTTATTATTATTATTTTTTTAAATATTTTATTGGGGAAGGGGAACAGGACTTTATTGGGGAACAGTGTGTATTTTCAGGACTTTTTTCCAAGTCAAGTTGTTGTCCTTTCAGTCTTAGTTGTGGAGGGCGCAGCTCAGCTCCAGGTCCAGTTGCCGTTACTAGTTGCAGCGGTCGCAGCCCACCATCCCTTGCGGAAGTCGAGACCGGAAACCTTGTTGTTGAGAGGACGTGCTCCAACCAACTGAGCCATCCGGGAGGCAGCTCAGCTCAGGGTGCCAAGTGTTCAATCTTAGTTGCAGGGGGCGCTGCCCACCATGCCCTGCAGGACTCGAGGAATTGAACTGGCAACCTTGTGGTTGAGAGCCCACCGGCCCATGTGGGAATCGAACCGGCAGCCTTCGGAGTCAGGAGCATGGAGCTCCAAGCGCCTGAGCCACCAGTTCAGCCCTACACTTTTATTTTGATGAAGAGTGAACACGAGGCACAGGTGCAGAACAAACAAGACTGACCCCTATTTCATAGCTCCGATCACCGTTTTCATCCACTTCTGTCAGTTCTGATGCGTCTCCAACAGTTACAAGATTTCTCTGAGGAAGAGTCTGATCCCCAGTATGCAATGGAGCCCTCCACCAGCCACCCTGTGGGCTGGTGGCTTTGGAATAGGGATCCGGTACCAAGAGGGTCAGCGGGATGGGGCCCAATAAAGTTGGGGGGGGCACAGGCTTTGGAGCTCAATGGGCTCTCCTGGGGAACGGGAGCTTTCTGGGACAGGATGGTGATAGAAGCTGCCCATGGGACCTGTGTCCTGGAGGCAGGAAAGGGCCACCTCAGGTTGGGGAGACTGAGGTTGTGTGCCAGGCCTGCTCCTTCCGCCGCAGCATGAAGTCTCCAGGGGCGGCTGGACTCATGGCATAGAAGACGTTGGCATTGTCAGGAATCAGGAGCTCTGGCCAAGTGTGGACAAAATGATGAAAGGCCCACACAACCTCATACTTCCCCTACAAGGGATCTAGGTCTAGGTAATCTTCTGCCATTCACCCTGGGGCTGAAACAACCTGGGGTCTCCTCAGCCAGTGCGAAGCCAACCTCATTCTCCTCTCATTGGCAGAACCTAGGCAATTTCCCACTTGAAGCAACAGAACCTCATGTCTCCTCCCCACCACAAACCTGGGCAACCTCCTACCATTTCCCATGGCGTCTACACAGTCTGCACTACAAGCCTGGGCAAACACAGGCCCCAATCCTAAACAGCTTCCTGCCCTTCCTACCCTTCCCCCACAGCCAATTCCCAGCCAAGTTTATGCTGTTCTCACCATGAAGTCGGACAACTTCTGACCTCCTACTTCCAGCCTGCACAACCTGTGGCCCTCACACTTGACACCTGAACAACCTCATACATTCCTTCCTAATGTCCAGCCTACTTCATATCTGTCCTTTAACATACCAACCGCTTGCCTCTCCCTTGCCGAAACTGGACAACCTCCTGCTCCCCTCCCCTGAATTTCAATACCATATGGCCTTCTCCTGTGCCAAGTTCAGATACCTTCAGAGTCCCCATGCTGAGCCTGAACAAACTAATTTCCTCTCAAATTGAAGCCCAGACCCCCTTCAGTCTCATACCCTACCAGGTTGAGCCTGGACAACCTCATAATTTTATAGTTTAAACCCAGACAGCTTCGTACATGCCCTCTCCTGTTTGACCCTGAACAATCTCATTTCCCCATAAATGCTAGGAAGACACCTTTGGTGCCCCGTTTCCTCACACTGAGCCAGGACAATCACATGACCTATATAATTGAGGCACAAATATTTTATTGCCTCTTTCCCCCACCGTGCTTCATCTTACCCCTACTCTGTGCCTGTACCACCTCATGGCCCTGTTAGGGCCATCCTTGAGTCTGGTCACTCGGTTGCCCTCCCAGCTGCCCCCTAGCCCAGGTTCCAAGCTGTCCCTGCTCACCCCTGTCCCCAGGAAGGACTTGGAAGAGCTGGTAGTCACAGGCCCAGGGCTGGGCCACGTTGTGCTTCTGCAAGGCTCTCTGTACCACGCTGGGGGCCTTGTCCTGACTAGTGAGCTGGAAAGAGAAGGTATGAGGTGAGCTGTGATGGCCTGAGCCCCAAGGGCAGGGCTGCCGCCAGCAGGCCCTCAGCCCAGCCCCTCACCAGGATGCTTCGATACAGGTTCCCGTGGTCGTTGTCGATGCTGACGCGAATGACCCGGACTTCCAAGCCCTGCTGCCCCACAACAGGGGTGCGAGGGCAGCTCAGGGTCAAGGCCAGGGGCAGCTGTAGGCAGTGGGAGTGGCAGGCTGAGTGGTGGCACAGCACGAGGCCCCTCCCTCATTGATGTATTCAATCCCTGCCCCTACACACCCGGAGCCTGGGGACACACAGTTAGCGTACACATACAAGCCCACATCTGTGCAATCCCATCACCTACGGATCTTCATTCCCTGTTACACAACTTTACTTATGATCGATAAACACACAAACCCATGTTTACACATAAGAAATCCTGTATACACAGAACAGTGAGCACACACATATGCTCACAGTTGTTTACATAGATACACAAGTACATGTCCATGAACAGCCCTGTACATGGCCCCGTGGATATTTTGGATATACGTGGCCACATTTCTCCTTTAGGTATGCAAACTTCGGGGTACAAACATATTCTCGCAAAAGTGTGTGATTGCACCCTGGAGTGCCCTGTGGGTGAGCAGACACACGGGTCCAGGTCTGAGTACATGCCAGATGCAGGAACAATTCCTCAGTCGGGGCCATGAAGATGCACATGGTCCCGTGAAGAGAAACCCTAAGTGCTGAGCCAAGCCTGAGTCCGATCTCCTGTGTACACTCCTGGCCCCAAATCCCGTGTATACACACACCTACCGCCCTGGGTACCCACAGTCCCACATACACACAGGCAGGCCTAGTACCTTGGTGCTGGGGCCCTGGGGCCCTGGAGAGGCCGGGGGACTTCTAGGAGGAGGGTCCCTGGTTCTAGGACTGGATGGGGGTGACCCTGGGGAGAGACTGGGCGAAATGCAGAGCCTGAGGTGTGGTGGCTGCCCTGCCTTCTGACCCTGCCATGTCCAGTCCCTTCACCAAACAGGATGCTCACCTGGAGGTGGGGGATGAGGGGTCCCCAGGACTTCCGCCAGGGGATGAGCCTCTCTCTCGGGACAGCTTCCTGAGGATGGGCACAGGGGCTGAGGCTGAGGGCAGACTCTTTCAGGAGCCGCCTCCCTCATCTCTGCCCATATCATCCCACACAGACACCCCGAGACTCACGCACTGAGACGCTTGGTGAGGCTGATTCGTCGCCGCACATGTGGGGAGCTGGGGCAGGAGGCGGCTGGAGGCTCGATGACACGGGAGATGCGGTAACTGAGGGGTCAAGATGCAGATGGGGGGATGGATTGGGAGACAAGAGTTAGAATCATTTGGGAGCTGGTTTTGGGTGTTGTGGGGAACAGCCAGGTGTTGGGCACCAAATGTCAGGGTCAGGGTAGTAAATGGGGTCACCCAGCATCAGGGTCTTATTAGGGATGAGATGGATGGCTTGGTTGGCAGGTCACACAGGGATTCACAGGGTGGGACTGAGAAGTCAAATTGGGTCAAGGATGGAGTAGAAGTTCAGATAATCATTGGGTCAACGGTTAGGGTCATGGATTCAATAGAATGAAAGGAAACGATTGGGATAGCTGAGTTAGACAGTCAAATATACGTCAAAATCAAAGTCAGTTACTCAAAATTGGGGGTCAATGATTAGGCTCAGCAAGTCAGATGAGGCTTACGAATGGGGTCACAGATCAGATAGGTTCAGAGATGTGAAGAAACCAGATGGGAATGTTAAGTTGAATATTCAGCTGCATGTTAAAGTCAGAAAGTCAGATGCGATCAAAGTTTGAAGTCGGAGGTCATTTGGGGCCCTCAGTTGGGCTGGAGATAATGCAAGTTCACAGGTTGGGGGTCAGGGCTCAGGAGGGGGATATTAGGACTTGGAGAGGTGCACAGGGTAACCAAATCCAGGGTGTGATCCAGGGTCAGCTGGGATGGGGCTGGGCTAGGCCACAGGGTGGTCACCTCTGTTCCTCGCTGAGCTGGCGCTGGGCACGCAGGGTGGCCAGGATGGGCGGGCGGGGGCTCAGGCAGTAGCCACGACAGCGCCTCTGCAGCTGCTGGATATGGGCCAGGATCTCCCACTCCTGAGGGGGTGGCTTCTGAGACCCCACCCATGCTCTGCTGCCACCTTGGTCTTCCCCCACACCCACCCCAGTCCCCACTCACCTTCCTCCTCTTCTCAAAGTTGATGAGATCCCCCTGGGGGCAAACTTTGTCTAAACTGGAGTCTCCAGGGTCAAAGAACTGGAGTCTCCAGGGTCAAGGATCAAGGGTCAAGGTTCCTTGGGATGTCAGGAACCCCACTGCACTAAGGGGGCTGGGGTCGGGAATGCAGGCAGGGTCAAGGGTGGGATGTCAGGAGGCCCACTGTGCTGCGGGCAAGGGGTGCTGGGCTCAAGAATCACGGGGCAGGAGACAGACCTCTAGCATATCCGGCAGGGCTGTGTCCAGCATAACCAGGTCCGTGAGAAAGGTGCCAAGATAGGGGACCGGGCCTGGGGGCAGTTTCTGCGGTCCCCAGAGTTCCAGTCACTCTCAGCCATCACCAACCCCATCGTGCTCCCTTCCCTTCCAAGGGTCCCAGCTGTTCCCCATCTGAAACCACATCACTCACCGAAGGCAGGCTTCCTGGGGAGGTGTCCGCCTCTTGGAATCCATCAGTGGCCTCCTCCTGGTGGGGGGGGAGGACTGAGCAGTCTTGGGGTCTCTATGACCCCTCCTTCAGGGAAGAAGCCTCAATATACACCCATTTTGCTTTCAGCAATCACAAACCAGTTGCAAAGGCCATACGCAAGGGAAAATGAACAGGGAGAGGAAGGCAGGGAATAGATAAGCAGCAGGGGACTGGCCCCACTGGGGGTGACCAGAGGTGGGACTTGTGGGTGCCATGGCATCCAGGGCCAGTCTCAACACAGGTTAAAATCCTTGTCCCAGGCCTGGATGGAACAGGTCCCCAGGCAATCCCCTGGGAATGCCCTGAATGCCTTCATGACATTGCTCTGCCTGGTAATTAATTATATCATTGCAGGGACAGTTGTTATTACGCTGTGTGTCTCCGCTGTCTGGGGCCTGAATCCCTCCCAGAGCAGGAACTGTGTCTGTCTGGTTCATGGCCAAGCCTTCTGGCACAGTACCTGGTACACAGTAGGTGCTTAATGCAGAGCTCCTTGTTCCTTGAGATCATCTTTATGTGAGATATTCATTTACTCACAGATATTGAGTTCCTACTCTGCGCCAGGCACTGTCCTGAGTTCAGGGCAGGCAGCCATGAGGAAAACAGACAAAAACCCTGGCCTTGTGAAGCACACGTTATGGAGGGAAAGAGAGCAACAGCCAAATGAACATGTAATTAAGGACATGCAGAGAGAAGAATAAAGGGGGAGGAGGTGGAGACACTGGGGGCGGGGGGCGCAGCGAGGGCATCCTGTCTCTCAGGGTAGAGACCTGCAGGAGGTGAATGTGAAGAATATTCCATGCATTCTGGACTCACCCTAAGCACCAGCCTCTAATTACAATTAGAAGCTTACTCTGACCTGTTGGCACACAATGTTTTAGTTTTGCTTATCAAAGTCAAGTCCCTGGCACAATCTTTTTTTTCCACTCTTTGCTATGACTCTAGCCTTAAGTGACCTTTCCCTGTAACTTCTGGTATTTGTTGAATGAATAAATAAGGCAGTTACCAAGTGTGAGCTATCATGAGGACAGCTGAGGCAGTGAAAACATGGGGCTGCCTTGCCACAGGGCAAGGTCATTCCTGAAGTTAGGGAAAGGACGCTGAATGTGAGGACAAGTGATGCCTGGTCCCCTCCCAGGTCCCCTCCCCAGCCCTCTGTACCTGGGAAAGAATCTCTCTGCTGCTTAGATGGTTGTTCTCATCAGAGAAAATCTGTGAAAGTTTCCTGAAAGTGGATAACGGTTCCCTGGGGACACAGGAGAGGGGTCAGGAGTCGGTGGCTGGGAGAGTCAGAGCTGAAATGGAGTAATGAGGAGGTCCCACCCCAGAGCTGTCCCTACCCCCCATTCTTGCTCACCTGCTCACGGCGCCCCAGCTGCTCTTGAGCCGATATATAGGGTTAGACTGCAGGGCAGACAGGATGGCGCGCAGGGAAGAGAAGTTCCGCAGTTCCCTGCAGCGCTGGGGAGTGGGGTGGGGGCGCTGGTCAGACCCCAAGCCTGACCCCCAGGTATGATTTCCTTTTGATCTCATGACTTCTAACCCTAGGTCAGACCCCGACAACTCGTCCCACAGCTGCCATGCTACCAAGACTCAGTCTCCTCCTCCAGCAGACCCTCCCCCCCACCGGGAGCCCCAGCCCCCCCCACAGCTGCCTCCACCCCTACTTCTGATCTTGGCTTCTGGGGTCCCCACTCCTGTGTCTCCCTGGGCCCTAGACGTGCCCACAGCATCTCTTCTGGACCCAAACTCCTCCTCCCTGAATCCAAATCTCACACCAGGTTTAACTTTCTGTTCCTTCCCCTCCCCCTTCTTGTCATGCCCCCACTCTCTCCCTCCTGGACCCCCATTTCTTACTCTTACTCTCAGCCCGGAGGGACATGCCCGCCCCCAACCACTCTCTTTTGGGACCTCTGCTCCCTTTTCTGGGCTTTGGTCCCTCCTCCAAGTCTATCCCGCCCCATCACTCCCCATCCCATCCCATCCTCTTATCCGAAGACCCGCCCTACGTCCCTCTGCTGTCCCGGGCCCAGCCTGGCACAGCCTCTTCCTAGGCTTTTATTTAGGCACCTCCCAGGCCCAACTGTCTCCACATTCCCAGGCCCCTGCCCTCTGCCTTCTGCCCGCCCCCTTCCTCTCTTCCGACCTCGGTTCTGCCTCCATCCCCCATCCCGGATCCCTCCCCTCCAACTCGCACCTGGGCGATACGGATCCACTTCTCCAGCCGCTGCGCCCTCTGCGGGGCGGCCAGGCCCGGCGCCCCGAGCACCGAGCCCAGCACGCAACCGGTCACTGTGTTGAACTGGGTCACAGTGGCGCGCACAGTGGGGGCAATGCCTGCGGCCCCTGGACGGTCCCGCTGTGACCACACGGAGCCCAGGCACTCCCAGGGCCGCACGCGCAAGAAGAGTTCCTGAGCGGAGGGGGGTGAGTGGTGGTGGATGGGTAGTATCTGTGCTCAGTGGGTCCTGCCCCCCGCCCGTGCCGCGCCCCTCCCGCGTCCTCACCGCATCCATTAGGGTCAACTGCTCTGCCACCTCGTTTACACTGAAGTCCAGGAGCTCGGGGCCTTCCTGCACCAGTTCTTCCTCCTCTTCCAAGCAGCCTTCCCGGGAGTCTGGGCTGGGGGTCTGGGCAGTTTCGGGAAGTCCTGAGAGAGCATTAGAGGGAGTTAAAAACTCTCAGTTGTGAATTCAGGACCGTCTCTGTGACCTTCGGCAAGTCCCTTAGCTGTTCTGAGCCTCACTTTCCTCATTTGTTAAACGGAGACCTCCTTGAATGTGTTTAAGGACTTAGAGCAACAATAACGATCACTGAGCACCTCGTGTGGATTAACTCCATAACTTAGAACACTTACTAGTGAGCCAGGTACTGTTACCCACCTTCTATGGGTGGGGAAACAGGAATCATTTGCTCTAAGTCACACCTTCAGTAAATAGCAGGGTAGGGCTTTGAAGCCAGGTACTCAAAGGCCAGTGAAGAAAATAGAGCTTCATAACGTTGAACCTGTATTAGGATAAGTTCCTATGCCCTTTTCTTTTCTCGAGATGTGGTATAACTGTGGTTAAGAGAAGGTTATTGTCGATCCAATATATGGTGATGGAAGGAGAACGGACTCTGGGTGGTGAGCACACAATGGGATTTATAGATGATGTAGTACAGAATTGTACACCCGAAATATGTGTAACTTTACTAACAATTGTCACCCCAATGAACTTTAATTGAAAAAAAAAAACACACCAAAAAAAGAGAATGTTCTTGTCAGCAAGTGCCAAGTTCAGATCCAATGTGTCCACTGGGCTTGCTGTGCGAACAAAAGCAAGCCTTTAAACCTCTCTGTACCTTGTTTTCTTCATCGGATTAAAAAGAAAAATCAAACAAGATCATGCATACCACACCTCTGTAAAGTACTGAAGTATGCCTTTACGTAGTGGGTTTCAGTGGTTGCGCCCCCTAGGGGACATTTTGGAAATTGGCATCTACCAGAAGGGGAACCCACAAGCACAGTGAAGAATTGTGCCACCCAGCCTCCAAATGTCCCTCTAAGACATTTGTGTCCTTGAAAAACCTGTTTACAGTAATGTAGCACTTAGCTACCTTGCTCATAAACACTAATTATTTTGGTTCCAGGAATGCGAGGACTGTGAAAGTCTGGACTTTGTTTTGTTTGGAAATTGCAAGTGTTGTTCACCATTTTGGAAAATGATTATCACCAAAGTCTATGCTACTGCGTCTGCATCACCAGTGCACTCCCCTGCATTAGTCGGTGTTTGTGACTGTCACATTCACCATGACGCTCTGTCCAACAGACAAAGGCACCAGACAACTTTACCACGTCTCCTAGTGAGGCATGCCAAACATCCATACCTCAACAAGCATAGTGCATGGATATGTAAATTGCTTTCCTTTTATTTTCCTTTGTGTTACACTTACAGCATCATATTATGATTTTCATATTATCTGTGTAAGTCGGCTCGATTATCTGCCTTTCATTTCAAATTGGGATAGGTGACATTGCAAAATATTAGTTTGAAAAAGTTGGCATTGGGGAAAAAAAAATTGCACCCAAATCTAATCAAACCTTCAGATCTTACGGTAAATATGGGGATAGAGGGACATAGTACATGTCACCACGAGAAAGCAAACAGGCAAATGCAGAAGAATGTGAAACATTGCCAAGGACAAATGACCCATTTTTCCCCCCTAATGGCATTAAACAAAGGCAAAGGACTGTCATAGAATAAAAGAGACCAAAGAAACACAAATGAATTCCTTGAATGGATCTTTGGATTTAGAAAAAACAACTGTAAAAAGACGATTTAGGGGCAATGGGAGTCTTTGACTATGGGCTGGGTCTTTTTTATATTAATTACTGCTGATTTTGTTGGAAATGATTGTGGGAATGAAGGTTATATATATTTTAAAGTCCTTGTCAATTAGGTTATAAACCTAAATATTCATCTGTGAAGTGACATAAGTCTGGGATTTGCCTTCAAATCATCTTGAAAAATTTTTTCCTCCCCAATTGATAATTGTTGAAGATGAGTAGTGATGGGTATTTGAGTGTCCTTTATACTATCTGTCTACTTCTGTATGTGTATGAAATTTTCCATAGTAAAAAGTTATCCCAAAATAAAAATATTAAGGTTCCCAGAGCCTGGCATATAGCAGGTGTTTAATAAATGTTCATTTTCTCCTCTGACCTCAAGAACTCATAGCTTAGGGCAGCACTTTCAATACAGTTTTCTGCAATGGTGGCAATATTTTCTACCTGTGTGATCCTACGTGGCTGCTGAGCATTAGAAATGTGGCTAGTGAAACCAAGGAACTGAATTTTTATTTTTAACTTAATTAATTTAAGTTCAGTTTCAATACCATCTGGGGTTAGTGGCTACTGCATTGGACTGTGCAGTTCCAATGACTTGGAATCAGTTGCTGAAATCTTTTTTTCTTAATTAGTTTCAGGTGTACAAAACAACATCGTGATTAGACATTTGTATACCTCACACTGTGATAACCCCAATAAGTCTATTACCCATCTGACACTATATATAGTTATTACAATATTATTGACTATATTCCCTATGCTATACTTTACAACCCTGTGACTATTTTTTTAAAAATTAAAGTTGACATTCAATATTTTGTATATTAGTTTCAGGTGTATAGTGCAGTGGTGAGATCAGCTCATGAAGTCTTGAAAGCAGAGGAAGAAAGACGCTTAGTAACCAGGAGGGAAGATGGAGGGATAAAATACATATAAATAACTGAGACTTTATTAACAGGAGAGAGAAGGAGATGCTACTTTGTAAAGTGGAGAGAAATGTGGCCACTTTAACATGAGGATTAAAAGATGGGTATTAGATTAGGGATATAGATGCTTTTGTGATAGGGATCAGATGAAACACAGATGGGTGAAAGATGATACTTTATAAGCAGGATGCAATTATTCAGTTAGTGAATCATCGCTATTCCTGCCCCTGGTGACAGAGCTGGGGACAAAACCAATGAGTGCTGTGCAGAACAGTAAGGCAGGCTAAAGGGTCACAGAGTGGAAGAATATATTTGTTGGGAGGGGATCAGAGAAGGCACGTCTGAGGAGCTGACAACTGAACAAAGACACAATTAAAGTATGTGGATCTTTTTCCCTCCCCTAAAAGCTGTCTACAACAGAGGTTGGTAGATATTTCTATGAAAGACCAGGTAGTTCACTGACATCTACCACACAAGAAAATAAAAGTATGGCTTTTTGTATAGATTTCATTATACGTGGTTGATTCTAATAAATAAGAATCAGTGATAACAATAATGAAAATACTACTGTTTGCCAAGCCCTCATTGTTTGTTTACTTGTTTACTGATTGTCTTCCCCAGGGAACTGAGAGTTCCTGTCCACTGTTATGTGCCCAGAGCCAGTGGCTAAATATCTGCTGAATGAAGAGGCCAATGAGGTAAGTACTATTATCACCCCCATTTCACAGATAAGGAAAATGAGGCTCATACAGGTGAAGTGATTTATCCAAGGTCACACAGTCAGCAAATGGCAGAACTGGGATTTGAACTCAGGTCTTTGTGGCTCCTAAGGCAAGTAGTAATGGAACAATTTGTAGTTAGAAACACAGAGCATCCTGATTCAATGGTGGAGTATCTTTGTTGTTAGGATAGAGGGGGAAAGGAAGTGCTAGACAAATGTCAAAATGTTAGACAAAGGGTTATTATTATCTCCATTTTACAGGTGGGGAAACTGAGACTCAGACAAAGTTAAGAAACTTGTCTAAGATCTGCAGCTCCCTGAGGGAAGGAGGCCCCTGGGAAGGGAGCAAGCAAGAAAGGCCTGCTTAGGGCTCTATCAGTGCCCCAAACCCCTCACCTGCCCATGCCTGGGGCTGCTCCTCTTCTTCCTGCTTTCGCTCAGCCTCCTCCAGGAAGTCTCCCAGCAGCTTCTCTGCCTCCAGGGCCTCGGTCCCCAACGGGGCAGCCCATCCCAGAAAGGTGCAGACACTGCCTAGGTTTGAGTGGGCAGGGGGGTCCCAGAAGTCCTGAGGGTGGTCACGCAGCCAGGAGCCCAGCACAGACACCACAGCCCTGTCCAGAGGGGCAGGGCCTCAGAGGCCAGCAGGGAGCTTTGCAGCCCCCACTCATCTGACCTTTGACTTCTAGGACCCCTATCCTCCCACTGCTACCCGACGGGGAAACCAACCTCAGGTTCTTGTTGAAGCTCAGATCTTGTCCCTCTGTCTTCTTGATCTCTACCCTGGGAAGAGCCCCCCCAAATCAGTTGAAGAAGGGGGGCTGGGAGGGCTTAGGAGGAGGGCTGTGGGGTTAGGCGGTTTCCTTCTTCTAAATCGGAGAGGGCCCGGGTGAGGGTCTGTGGTGGGAACACGAGGTTTCCCATTGATACTGACCAGGGCGGCAGGGGTGGCGGTGGTGGTGGCAGGAGAAGGCCCAGCACTCTGTCAGTGGGCACAAAGGCCCGGTGGGTGGCCAGGAAGGCAGGCACGAAGCTCGGGTCCTGTTGGCTGTCTCCAGACACCAACTCCCACACCAGCCGCTCCAGAGGTGCCGCCCTCAGTGCTCGCACCTTGCTCGTGCGGTAATGGAGGAAGGCGTCGGCACTGGGGCTGGGGGCCTGCGAGGCGGGAGGCAACGACACAGAGGAGTAGATCCCGCAGCACTCCTTTTCCAGTCACGCCCATTGCTAGCACCGCTCTCGCATCTGATCCTGCCCATTCCTCTGGATCTGGCCCCCTCGATTCATTATTCTGCCCGGTTTACAAATGACCTGGACACCCTCATCCTCCCAGGCCCCGCCCTCTGCCCCCACTCACCTGTTCCCGCCCACCCCCAGGCTGCTCTCAGCTCTCCAGCCGCGCTTCACTGGCCGGCCGGATCCCTGCCGCTTGCCCCACCCACCCTCACCTGGCCGCTTCTAAAGACCACCCCCCCAGCTCCGCCCACTAACCTGGCGTACCGAGGCCCAGCCGTCCAGTTCGCTCTCCAGGTCCCGCTCGGGAACCTCGCCCTGACCTGGTCCCGCCTCACTCATCTACCCCACTCACCTGGTCGCCCACCTTACGTGTCCACCTCTAAGCCCCTCCCTTCCCTCAGCTCCGCCCCTCCACTCGCCCTAATCTCTGGACCTCCAAGCCCCTCCACTCCGCCCCGCCCGCCCTTCAACCCCCTTCTCACCTGGCTGTCCCGAGGCCCTTCCCCCGGGCTCAGGCGCTGACTGCGCTGCCGCCGCAGGGAGACACTATACACGGCGCCGTTCTCGGTCTCCTCGCCCCAGTCCTGCAGCGGCGCCTGGGCACCGAGGGAGGCTCAGGACGCCGCAGGGTCCCGGGTCCTCCGCCCCCCTCTCCCGCGCGGATTTAGGCTGGGCCTTTCCCGCTAGAGTCAACGAGACTTGGGGCGGGGTCCCAGGCTAGGAAAGCGCCCTCAGCGCCGCGGGTACCCTCCTCCGTGGTTCTGGGAGGATGAGGTGGCATTTGGGGTCGTCCCAGGGGCCAGTCTCACAGAGCCTGTCTCTGGCTCCTCCGGCAGACGCGCTCAGAGACGACTCCCCCCTCATCCCTAAGAGGAACCAGCCACTTCAATGGGTCAGAGGCCCGGAGGCCCGAGGTAGAAACTCCTGGGCGAGCCCCAAGGGTCCGGTTTGCGGGGAGATAGGGTCCGAGGGGCGGGGACCTAGAGTTTCTGAACCTGGAGGTCGCCAGGGATGTGAGATCGTGGGACCTACGGTTCCCTTACCAGGGCGAGCTCTTTCCCTGCTGTCCGCTGCATGGCCCGCGCCCGTCCCGCTCCGCGGCCGAGTGAGGCGGAAGGGCCGGCGGCGGCGCGCAGTGGCGGGGCACTCGGGGCTCGTGGGGCGGGGCGGGGCGGGGCGGGGCCGCGGGGACCTGCGGCTCTCAGGTGCCCCCAGCCGGACCCCAGCGCCCAGGCCGGGCACGTGCAGGTGAGGTTCCGGCTCTCCCGATAGGTGTGTATCAATGTGTGTCCAGAAGAAAAGCCACCTCTCTCCCAGGGGAGGGCTTTTTTGTGTCCTCAGGTGTGCAGGAGCTGGTGTGTATAGCTAAGTGGAGGGCACGTCTGTGTGCTCAGATGGAGTCCTCTGTTCTCAGGTGGAGAGGGCTGGTCCGCCCCAAGTGTGCGGATATCCCGTTTCTCTGGAGGCCAGGGGGGAGCACCATCTGTGTCCCAGGCTATGGGAGTCATCAATCCCCAGGTCAGAGGGTCTGAACCTGTGGCTCTGAGTTTGAGGGGCCGCCATCTTTGGGGCGGTGCAGGGTCAAGGAAAGGCGAATACCCGGGGGGCTTGTCGGTGACCTTTATTGCGTGATTCCGAGGCCGCCTGGGGATATTTCCTGTGGGAACGTCCAGAGGCCCAGCCCCCTTCTCCACTCTGGGCTCCGCTGGGCCGTTCCACTCCCGTGTCTCGTCTGCGTTCAGCCCTTAAAGGGGCCCCGAGGGCTGGCGGTGGGGCCTCGAAGGATCCGGAGCTCCGCAGTGGCCCAGAGGCGCCAGGTGGGCGTGAGGACGAGTCTAGGATCTCCGTGAGCGTCTGTGCCTCCTGCTGCGGAATTCGATTAATTTCTGGGAACGGATCTTGAGCTCTGCGCGAGTCACCACGTCGTTGTCTTCGTCTTCCGTCTCCTCTTCGTCTGCGGGGGTGGAGGGTGATAAGGGGCTTCAAGTCCCCCATCCCTGGGTCATATTTCCCGGCCCCGTCTTTACCAGCCACCTCCACCTTGGCCCTGAGCTTGGCCTGGGACCACCTCCGGATGCTCGGCTTGGGCCCCCAGCCCCGCCCCTTTTTCCTGCCCGTACTGACCGAAGAACTTGTCCTTGGGACTGCCAAGGGGCAGGGCGATGCGGGTGTTGTACATGGGTAGCTTTCCCTCTAAGCTGGAGTAGAACTGTGGAAGCGGGACGGGGGAGCGGGAGAGGAGTGTGGGCGGGGCAGGGACTGCAGAGTACTGTCCCCCCTCCTCCCCACCCTATTCCGAGATATATCCTGATTCCATACTCTGCCCTCTCCTCCGGTTTAGTTTTTCTTGGGCCCAGCCGCGTCATTTGTTCTTAGCGCGCACCCTGATGCCCAGCCCCGTCTCCTTGTCCCCCTCCAGGCCCGTGTCTGGGGTCCTGCTACTTGGCCTCTTGAGGTCACCCCGGCTCCCCCAACCCTCCCCTCTGGCCTCCCCGGACCTTCTGGACACGCTCCTGGCTTAGGAAACGTCACCCGTGGTCCCTAAGGCCCATTCCCAGCCCATCGCCCCGCCTTGCTCCCTCGTGTCCGCCCTGCCCCTCAGCCCCGCCCCCTGATGATGTGGTGACAGGCACCTCGCGGTCTGCGATGTGGCGCAGCATCTCAGGCACATTGTGGCTCTCGAGTTGCGCCTGCAGCTTCAGCAGCTTTTCCTCCACAAGGCCCAGCAGGTTCAGCAGATAGTCACCTGTCCTGGGATCCAGTTCCTTCTTCACCGAGCGGCTGGCATCCTGCAGCGGGGAACCGATGCTGGTCAGCCGGGAGAGGGCGGGGCCTCGGGCAGGTTCCACATGGGGTGGGGCTTTTCCTCCCACGGGTCTGGTCTTTGACGGTGAGGGGCCACCCACAGGGGTGGTGCTATCCTCTGTGGGGCGGGGCCTCCGCAGTCAAGGGCCACGCCTGTCAGGGCAGAGTCTTGGAAGTCAAGACGCAGAACGTGGAGTGGGAGGAGGTCTTTTTGGGGGGTGTAAGGGTAATAACTTGAGAGAGGCCATTGCGGGGATGACGTGAAGAAATGGGACTTGGCTGCGGTCAGGGCGGGGCTTCTGTCTCGGGCCGCTCCAGGATTGCGGTGGGGTTTCTGAGCTTTCGGGTGAGGGGCCAAGGTGGGACTTTTCCCTGGGGGAGGGATCTGAGGCCGGACAGGATCTCTAAAGTCTTGGGCCACTTAAGGAGTAAGGGGGTTCCCCAGGGTGCATGAGGGTAATGAATGCCCTGTACACGGGCCTCTGACGTCCAGGACAGGCCATGGCGTGCGTTCCCTCCAGTAAGCTGCAGGGCAGCAATCCCACCTGAGGATCTGCGCGGTCTCTTAAATCCTGGGAAGTTCCAGGAGGGACTCCCTCGGGGGCGAGGCCAGTCACTGTGACTTGGCCCAGCTTGCCCGCCAGGTGCTCAAGGCCCTCCTGCAGAGTTTGCGTCGCCCGTTTGACCCGCTCCAGCTGGCTCTGGGCCTCAGACCGCCGCTGCTCCTCCGCCTTGAGGCGCTCCTGTAACTCTTCCAGCAGCTTCTGTTCGCTGCAGGGAGCATGGAGGTCGCCACCATGGGAGCGCCGTGGACCTGCGGTCCCCACCCTCCTCGGGCAATGGGGCCTCGCCTCACCTCATCAGAGTGGCCTCCCCCGAGTACTTGAGGTCTTCAAGCTCCCGCTGCAACTGCTGCTTCTCTTGCTTCAGTCTCAGCAGCGCCTGCTCGTTCTCTCTCTTGAGCGTCTCCAACTGCGTGAAGGTGTCGCCCTGCGCCAGGAACCGCAGTACTACCGCCTGGGGGCCACCCAGTCTCAGTCAGAGCCAAGGCCTGGGCAGGCCTGGGTGCTCCCCCCCTCCCCCAGGGCACTCAGCACAGGTGGCCTAAGCTGGTGGCTTCTTCACAGCCATGTTTAGGACTCAGGGCTGCCTCAAGGGTGGGCAGCCTTGGATAAAAATGATTTGCAGAGCCCTTCCCTCTCTATATCAAGAATTTGAATAAGCCAAAAATCAGTGTGCTGGGCAGGGTAGCAATGACCATAGCTGCTTTCCAAAATCAAGGTGCTGGCAACATTCTGGCTGCAAGTCTCACCCAATCCGGCGAGGAAATATGGCCTGTGGTGGTAATGATCCGCTCACCCAGCCAATTTCTGGAAAGGCCACCAGCCACAGTGCCCCAGGTAGCCCTATAGGTCTGATTCCTGGAACTCCTCAGGGGTCTTCACATGTGAAGAAAAGCAGGTTGGAGAGGGCCCAAAGGGGAGAAAGCAGACTGGGGTCCAGGGAGATCAGTGTTTGCCAGCAGCGGACACACGGGCTTAGAAAATCTTGAGGAAGATGATGCAAAGCGTGGGTCCCAGGGTAGGGGTTCAGCTTTCCCGGGTCTGGGGGTGGCACAGGGCAGTCTACTGTGCCCCCAGACAATGTTACAAGCCATGAGACACAGGAAAGTCGAGGCAAAACTCCCAGTTCTCACAGAGTCCACAGCCAAAGAAGTCAGTGCCACTGGTGTAAGGGTGAACCCAAGGAGCGGGAATGATGGCGAGTGTAGACAGCTCACTGGGTTTTGCTATGAGAAGCAAGAGAGAACTGGGGCGGTAGCTGGAGGAGGAAGGGGGTGTCTTTTCAGAGAGCAGGCTTGTGTGCTGAGGAATTGATCCAGGGCACTGTGGGCAGCACTCACGTGCGATTCGGCCACGCCGGTGGCGTCCTTGACCTTGCCAAAGAGCACCTCCATCTGGTACATGTTCCAGCGCCGCAGCAGCTCTTCCTCCTTGGTGCGGGGGCTATCCTGGACCGGGCTATCCTGGATCGTATCATCGGACTGCAACAGCACGTGATCACGCTGGGTCTGCTCCAGGTTGAGGTCAGGGCCAGGATCAGCTTGTGGATAAGGGCTTAGGGCGTTGGCTGGGAAAGGGTATCAGGATAGGGGTCAGGGAGGGGGTGGGGCCCAGTCTGCGGGGCCAGGGCCAAGGCCGGAGCCAGGTAAGGGCACGCGGGCACGGGTCAGGAGTGCGGGACAGGGCCTTGGTCCTGGTGCCCTGAGTGTGCCACCTTGCGCTCCATGCGTTCGTTGTGCAGTTTCCTTTCCTCTGCGCGCTTCTTGCACTCCATTATGTAGCGCTCACGCTTCTTGCGCTCTTGGAACACGGTCTCCTCCAGATACTGCAGCTGGTTCTGTTGGGCGAGCAGGACCAGCTGGCATCTACTGTGGCTCAGTCCCAGAGCTAAGAGCCCAAATTTGGACAGCTGGGCCAGGCCACAGGGTCCTGGGAGATAGATGGGAAGGCTTGGGGACAGTTGCGGTTTCAGATTCTGGGGCCAGGAGACCATGGCACCTGAGCAGGACCCCTAGGAACCAGCGGGCTGGCACCTTGGCAATGTCCTGGACGGTGAGTGCCTCCTGGTTCACCACATGCAGTTCCTCAAGCTCGTGTTTTGTCTTCACCACCTCAGCCTCCATGGAATCCAGATGGTTTAACAAGCGAAGGCTCTCCTCCTAGGGGTATAGGGAGTGGGGCAGGCCTGTGACTGGCCAGGCTGGCCCTCCCACTTGCCTCCCTCTCCCCAGCTGTCCTGATCCCTACCTGTAGATAGGCTTTGAGCTGCAGGTATACATTGGTGATGTGTTCTGCCTCCTCCGCCTTCATCCGGGCCTTCTCCAGACGGTTCTCCAGATTCCGCAAGGTCTACAGTGAAGCAAGGCTGTGCTGAGTCCCCTCCCTGCTCAATTCCTCCTCCCCCAGGATCCAGTGCCCCCTCTGCCCCCGCCCAACTCCCACCCCTCCGCACCTCATTGGCCCCACCTTAGCCACCTCCGTGTTGCCATCTTGTGCCTCAGCCATCTCCAGCTCACGCAGGTTGTGCTGCAGCTGGAGCTCCTCCAGACAGTTCTGCCGCAACCCCACCTGGTGCCGCAGAGCATTGAGCTGATTCACCTTCTCCCTCAGCTGGTGGTCCAGGTGCTCTAGGGCCTGCTGGAGGGAGGGGAGCAAGAACAGGGACCTGAATCCCCCAGTCCTTCCTGCCTTCCTTCCCCTATATTTTGGTTCTCATCTCCCTTGTCTCTTAGCAGCATCTGATCCTCCTGCAGATTTTTTTCTTTGGTGGCTTCCAGAAGCCCATTCCCCGGTTTCCACCCACCTCCCTGGCTGCCCCTTGTCTCTTTTGCCTTTTAATTTGCAGCCCCAGGTCCTTCTCTCCAGTGTTCACACCCTCCCCCATGGTGATCCTATCCAGTCTCAGGGTTTTAAAGGTCACCTATACACTGAAGACACCCAAATTTGGCCTCCTGAACTGCAGGCTCATGTATCCATATCTACACTGCCTTCCAGATGTCTCCAGAGGTACCTCAAAAACCATCATGCCCAAAATCGAGCACTTGCTCTTTCCCCAAACCTGCCCTTCTCAAATCTTCCCTATGTCAGCTCATAGCAGCCCCATCCTTCCAGGTGCTCAAGTCCAAAATCTTGATGTCATTCCTCACTTGCTCTTTTTCTCTCCCACCTACATCCAACTTGTTTGCAACTCTCTGTTCTATTTCAAACGTTCCCCAGAGCTCTCTTTCTTCCTATTTCCAGCACTTTCATCTTAGTGCAGCCAACACCATTTTTCACCAGGATGACCTCCTCCTGCCTTCCACTCTTGCTTTCTCACAGTCCATTTTCCACTTCCCTGATTCTTAGCATATAAAATGCACTCTTCATCATGGCCAGCAGGCCTGCTGCAAGGTTCAGCTCTTAATGACTTCCCTGACCTCACCTCTTACTGAACCCCTGTCATTCACTTCCATCCAACCACACTGGCCACCTCCTACGTCTCCAACATTACACTTGTTCCTACTCCAGGGACACTGCATTTGCTGTTCCCTCTGCCTGGAGCACTTTTCCCCAGATCATTTCCTGCCTGTCCCATTCTCAGCACAAATATCACTTCTTAGAGAAAGGGGTCTTTGCTGACTTCCACACCCCAAAACATCCATCTCTAGTCAGTTACTCTTTTTTGTTTGTCTTGTCACTACTAGAAATTACTTTCTATATATCTTGTTATGTATATCTTGTTTCTATATATCTTGTTAGGTTTTTACGTATGTTTTCTCCACTAAAATGTGAGATTTTGGGGAGTGGGGACTTGGTTTGTTTTTTCACTGCACAATCACCAACACCTAATACCATACCAAGCACATGGTCAGTGTGTGATAAAAATTGAGTGAATAACGAGTGGCAGCTGGTGGGGAGAAAGGATTAGAGAGGGAGAGATGAGAGGTAGGGAGTCCAGTGGGGAGGGGATCCAGGCTGCAAATGAAGGGAGATGGTCAGTGGAGTGGGGATGGGCAAACCTGGCCTGTCCTGTTCTTCAGGTATGGCTTCTCTGACTTCCATTCCTGAATCACTGCCTGGACCACTTTCTCATCTCCCTGCAAGCAGAGGAGTCCAGTCACCACTTATCCAGGTGGTGTCAGCACCTGGGAATGCTGGCCATACCCCCTGGAACCTCTTCATCCACTTCTGCACCCTCACCTGGAGTAGGTCTGTCAGCTGTAGTTGTAGCACCCTGGTCTCCTCGCGAAGCTGGTTGATGGTCTCCTGATTCTTCTTGATGTTCCACTGGGTACTCTCATAAAAGGCTTTCCGGTCACCCTCTGGAGTCATGTGAGGTGGGAGGTATAAGCAGAGCATCATGAGGATTGGAGAGGACTTCTCAGGAGAAGAACCTTTGTGTAATCATCAACTCAATATTATAATAATACTTCGTGTTGAGCATTTATTATGTATTTGGTGCTGGACCAAGAGTTTTCCAGGTATCAAATACCATATGCCAATAGGTGCACATTCATATCCATATCATACCCATTTTATAGATGAAGAAGACTGAGGCTCAGGCTTATTAGATTGTTCAAGATCACAGCAGTCTGACTCCTGAGCCCATACCTTCAACCACTATGCAAGATTGCCTCCTAATAATAAAACAGTAACAATAATGGTTTACACCACTATTTTCTAGCCTCGGCATGACTGACATTTGGGATGGACAATTATTTGCTGTGGTGAGCAGTCCTGTGCATTGTCCGATGTTGAGCAGCATCCCTGGCCTCCACCCTCTATGATGACAGTAGCACTCTCCCTCAATAATATGACAACCAAAAATGTCTCCAGACATTGCCAAATGTCCCCTGGGGAGCAAAACGGCTCTCTTCCATTGAGAACCACTGCTTTGCACTTTATAATGTGTTACTATGTACCAGGCACTGATCTAAGCACTTAACACATTTCTACTACCTATGGGATTGTACTGTTATCCCCATTTTACAGATGGAGAAACAGAGCAATTAGATTACTCTTAGTCCCCCAAAGTCAAACAATTAGTATATACAGAGCCAGGATTAGAACCCAGAAAATCTGGCTCTAAAACCTATGTTCTTCACCACACCATGCGTGACAGAAGAGTTTAGATTACACAAAAGTATGAAATACAGTCCAGTTGGCTCTGAGCCCAGGAGAAGTTTTATGAGATGAGGAAAACCATGAACAAGTATGAATTTTTGCTTCCAGAAACCGACCACCTGGATGAATACTGGTGAAACATCCTTGTCACACCATGCCTACTCAGGGGGTTGGGTGGACATTGTTGACTCCTGACTCTTCTGTGCCCTTTGGAGCCATCTTACCTAAGAGATGTATCTTCCTTTGTAACTCAGCCACCTGCGTGTGCACAGCAGACTTCCGCCGACTGGCATAGACGGCCCCCTGCTTGGAATGGAGTGGGAGCCAGGCCTGTGCCGCGCCCTTGCCTCTAGGGTGGTCGCGCTTAGCCTGAGCCTGATTACCCTTGGTCTTGGAAGAGGTCGCAATCTGGTCCTGAGCAGGTAGGGCGTTGGCAGAGGCCCCCCAGCACAGGGGAGACGTCATGATTGGGTTGGGGCCAAAGACCCCTGAGGTTTAGAAGGGCTTCTAGAAATTGCTCCGGGATCTGTCAGCTCGGGTTCCTCCCGCAATGGAAATGCACTTTCCGACCGCTTGGCGGGGCCTCGCAGCATCTCCCGGTTGCTAGGTAACCTCCTCCCCTCCTCCTTCGAGCGCTCCATGGAAACCCCCCCCCGCGTTATGCACCACTGCTCTCATTGGCTGATGCTGCATGGAGGGGCGGTCCCAACAAGGGACAGGGCGGAGTCGAGGAACAGAATGGTAGGGTAGGGTACTTAAGCGTCACGTGCTCATCCCACTTCCTCTTCCCTCGTAACCCCGCCCGGGATTCGCAGGCATTTTTCAGGAACTTTCTTTGGCGACTGCAGAACCCGCCACTCCCAAGATGGAGGCGCCTTGTGCCGCCATTAAGCGCGAATCTTCAGAACTATCCCTTCTAAGGCTTCACAGTCCTATCCAAGATGGCTGTCTAGGTTCCAGCATCCTTATTTGCCACTCTCAACATGGCGTCGCTGAGCCACCATTCTGGGAGCGCGTCGTGGTGCCGGAAGTGACGTACCCGCACTTTTCCGCTTTCTTTCTGCTGGAGGAACAGTTGCCTGCTGGGCTAGGGGGGCGCGGTGGATGTTGACCTTTGCCCCGGTCTCTTGTAGGTGTTGAATTAGCCGGCGGGAGGGCATCCCAATTTCCTGTTGCGGGGTGGCCTGAGGGTATGCGTCGGGAGAGGGGGAGGCTGTTGACCCCTTCGGTCTATTGGGGGGAATTGGATAGTTCACTCCCCCACCACCCACGTGGAGAGCGGAGGTTTTGAGATCCCTACCATTGAAATGAGCAAAATTAGACTTCCCTCCGCTGGGCAGGATTGGGGAGACTCCCTCCCATATCTTTCCCCATGAGCCCCCATTGCCCGGAAGCGATGGAGGAATCCAGTTGGCCGGAGGAAGAGGTGCTTTCTTTTAGCTGGTAGTAACCCTCTGCCACTGACGGGCCTCCCCTTTCTCGTAGCGTTGGAGCACAGCGCATCTCCCCGCAGCCTGCTTCCTCCCACAGATCACTTTCCCCGCCTTCCAGTCTCCGGCAAGATGTTACTGTTGCTGCTGCTGCTCCCGGGGTGCTGGGCCGTGGAGGTCAAGCGGCCCCGAGGCGTCTCCCTCACCAGTAAGTCCGCTGCTGGACGATGGGAGTGGGGTGTGGGACGGGCCGACTTTGGCTTTGGACTAGGAATTGTATAGCCCTTTGCCTCAGTTTCCCTTTCTCTGGGTAGGGAAGGTGGCCGTGCTCAGCTGGTGGGTGGAAGCAGAGGTGCTGTTAGGTTCAGAGGGCCTCTTCCTGCCCTGGACTGAGTCCTTTCGCCTCTCCCCAGACCTTCACTTCTATGATGAGTCCAAGCCATTCACTTGCCTGGACAGCTCAGCCACCATCCCTTTCGATCAGGTCAACGATGACTATTGTGACTGCAAGGATGGCTCAGATGAGCCTGGTGAGTTTTGTCTTCATGCGTTTATCATACATCTATGGAACACCTGGTGAATGCTTGGCCCTGTTTAGTGACCAAGATGGAGCCAGTCCCGCTCCCTGTTGAGTGGGGAAAGCTGGCACAGAAGCGAGTGGTCAGTGGTTTGGTGAGGGGAGCCACAGGAGCTGCGGGAGCCCAGAAAGGTCCCTACCCGGCCTGGGGAGGTGAGGTCTTGGCTGCATCCTGAAGGGTGCAGCAAATGGAGAGGCCAGCCATGTGCAAGCATCCAGACATGGGAGAGAAGGCCAAGGCGCAGACACAGGACAGAGGTGAAGGCAAGGGAGGCAGGAGTTGGTGGCCCTCTTCTGAGGGTGTTGGTGAGGAGAGGCAGGAGGGAGTACAGGAGAGTTTTGTTTCAGGGCCTGAGTGTGCAGCTGTCTGCTTCCTTTACTCGGAAATGGTTGTTTTTATGTTTGTTTGGCTCTGTGTGCATGTGTTTTGGGGTTGGTGGGGAGGGGGTCTGTCTGAGTGGATGTGAGGCGTGAGGCTCTGAACACACTCTGAAAACTCTCCCTTCTTCCCCACAGGCACGGCTGCCTGTCCCAACAGCAGCTTCCACTGCACCAACACAGGCTACAAGCCCCTGTACATCTCATCCAGATGGGTCAACGATGGAGTTTGTGGTAAATGAGATCCCCCCGGGGTTAGGGAAAAAGGCGTGAGTGGAGGGAGGAGGCACTGCCAGGTCTGATGGCACCCACACCTCTGTCCTCAGACTGCTGCGATGGGACGGATGAGTACAATAGTGGGATCGTCTGTGAGAACAGCTGCAAGTACGTTGGTGCCACCCACCCCTCCAGGACCTTGCCTTACCCTGCCCAGTGAATGAGGCCCCCTCTCTTCTCTGCTTTTGAGTATTGAGCACTCACTCTGTGCCAGGTGCCTAGTGAATGCTCCATCACCAGTTTTCCCTCTGGTCCAGAAGCAAGTGCAGTCATTTGCCTGTTCAACAGGTGAAGCCGCTCAAGTTTAGAAGGAGACCAGCTTCCTCAGGGTCACATAGCTAGGAGACAGCAGAGCTCAGGTCGGTCCAACCTGAGACTCCATGCTTTTAATTGTTATGCTCTGCAGCAGGACCTGAAAACTGAAATTTCCACAGGCAGGTAATCTAAATGGCAGAAGCAGGCTGAATATAAGGCAGTGGGGAGTGATGGGGAATGAGACATCTAAAGGGACAGCTGCCCTTGACTCCAGTTAGTTGATAGCAGGTGACGGCCTGATTCGTTTTCCAGTGAAACCAAAAGTCCTGATATTTATGTAAACTCTCCTGAGTGAAGAGCTTTTATTTAAGTAAAGGGTGGATCACACACAACATGCTTACTGGCCAGATTGTCTGGGAGTGTGCAACTTCTGGACTTTTCTCTCCTTTCTCTCTTGGGAGCCAATTTGCGGCCCCACATGCCAGCACTCCCTAGTCCCTCCCTTGACCCTGAGAATGGGTGAACCTTGCCCACTCCCTCTTCCCAAGGACAGGGATGTGGGGAGGTGGGGGGAGAAGGGCTTGCTCTCTTATCTTTCCCAACATGGGCGCATAAGGTGGGGTTGAGCCCTTTTGGAAGAGGCAGATCTGATGGGTCCTAAGTGCCCCCTGGTGCTGCCTGTGTGTGCCCCACCCCAGAGAGAAGGGCCGTAAGGAGAGAGAGACACTGCAGCAGATGGCAGAGGTTACCCGTGAGGGCTTCCGCCTGAAAAAGATCCTTATTGAGGACTGGAAGAAGGCCCGGGAGGAGAAGCAGGTGAGGGGCCCCCTGGGGCTGATCCAGGACAATCTGGGCCCTGAGGAGGGCTGGAGGCATAAGCTGGCGAGGCTGGGTCGGGTTGACACCTGCCCCAGACACTTGCTCCTGGGGGCTCTTACTGTCTGCCTGCGCCTTGGTTTACTCATGTGTCCACTGGGCATTTAGTCATTGGTGAAGCTGTTAGCAAGTGGACAGTGGTGAGCACAGGTGTGTACTGGGGCCTTGGGTGGCAGACTGAAGTGGGCTGTGAGGAGCTCTGCTGCCTCCTAACCAGGAGTGACGCCTCTGCATCCCGGGTCACGGTTCAGTCGTCTCCAAGATGGGGCCAATGACCGTAGCTTCTCAGTTCTAGAGGAGGACTCAAGACCCTGTGAGTCAGCAGCAGCTGGGTTTGTTCAGTAGGGTAGATGCTTTGTGGGCCAGAGAGGGTATGTCCTCAAGTGTGTGTCTCCCTCTGCTGCCTGCCACCCCCATGGCCATTTCATAGGTCAGAGTCCTCAGCACCGCTCTTGGACTCCTGCTCGATCTACTGAGCAAGTGTTTCAGCTCTGTTTCTCTGCGCAGGGAAGGTTCCAGGTCTTCTCCCATCCCCATGGCTGGGCTAGTGAGGTCCCTCTCAAATTCATTGGGCAGTGAGGCCTCTCCTGAGTTAGGGGCAGTGAGATCCTTCCCAAGTTCAGGGAATAGTGGTGGAGCCATGTGGTGAGATTGCCTCCAAGTGACCTTTGCCTTTTTGGGGAGGATCCTGGCAGTAGGCCAAGTTGATGTGTAGGCCAAGTTGATGTATCGGCCAAGGTCTTGGGAGGAAAATGATCCTGTGGGGGTTTAGGCTAAGACCCTATAGCTTGGGACCCCATCTGTAAGTTGGAACCTGCCCAGCAAACTTGTTCCTTCTTGAAAGGTCCGCAGAGGCCCAAGATATGCTGTGCACTGGGCATGAGGCTAGAAGCAGACCAGGAACTGCCTCAAGGGTACACTGTCTAGTGGGAAGGACAGACAGATAGTGATGCCCAGAGCTGCTGGGAAAGGGAAATTTGGGGCTGTGGTGCATAGAAGAGACTCTTGCCTGGTCCCCTGCCCCCACCTCCAATTGTCTTGGAGGAAGGAAGCAGGGAAGACTTCCTGCAGGAGGAGGCCTCTAAGCTGAAATTTGTGGGGTAATTCAGAAATAGTCAAGCAGAATGTTCCAGACAGAAGGAAAGCATGTGTGAAGAACTGGAGGCAGAGAGCTTTTGGAGGTCTGAATATTGTCAGGGCAGTTGGGTCTAGAGTTTAAAATAGCAATGGGACAGATGGGGCTAGAGAGGCAGCAGGGGCCGGTCACATGGGGCCTTGGGACTACATTGAGGTGTTTGGGTTTCTCTCCAGTGGGCTCACACTCAGGGAGATGTGTGTTTTGGAAAGATTCTGCGGTTGCCATGTGGAGTAGAGGCAGGGAGGTGGCAGTTCGTGAGGAAGAAGGCAGAACAGGAGGAGAGCTGGCCCCTTGCCTTCTGCCCACCCAGCAAAAGCTCGCTGAGCTGCAGGCCGGAAAGAAGTCTTTGGAGGACCAGGTGGAGGTGCTGCGGATGGTGAAGGAGGAAGCTGAGAAGGTGGAGAAGGAGGCCAAAGACCAGCACCAGAAGCTGTGGGAAGGTATGTCACTGGGTGGCCATGACTCACTTGCCCTTGGCTACTGGCCAGGAAGAGCCTGGGCCCAGAAGACTTGCCCATCACGTATTTGTTTTCTCTGCTGGCTTAATCATGCTGCCTCAGTTCCCCATGCCTAGGTATCTTGGACTGTGTGTTGATATCATACTTGACAGTCAGTTGTAGGAATAATTTACAGCCTAGGATGAGAGGTCCTTGTCTAGAGAGGAGGGGCTTTTCTTTTACCATTTGGGGATCCCTAAACCCAAATTCGGGTTGGAGGTTCCTCCAACCTCTCAGGCAGTGTGAGCCGAGATCTGAGTGTAGGCTGGGTAATTTCCTGTCCAGCTTCTCTCTCCCTGAGGGGAGAGCCCCCTGGGGTCACCGTGTAGTTACTTGGAGAGGGGCGTGTATGCTATTATGCTCCCACCTTGGAGTTTGATTTCCGTCTCCTTGGCACCACTAGTTTTTATCAAAGCAAACATCTAAATTTGCCAGGATCGGCAGGGTCCTTTAGGGCAAAACCCGCTTCTGCATCTCTTACCTTCCCAAGGTCCTCTTTGCCCTGGCAATCCCTACTGCCTCGGTTAGTTGTAAGATGATTTTTTATGCTGTGTCCAGCATTTTCTTGCTGTTGGCAGGTCGTGCCACCATTATGGGAAATTGGAAGCCTTGGTCCTCATTCTCAGTCTGCTCCGTTGGGGAACATACTGTGGAAGCAGGATAGAAGGGGGCGGTGGGGAAGAAAGAAGCCTTCTACTCCAGACTAGTTAAAGGCCAAAGCATTGCTGGGAGGATTTGGAGCTGTGGCCC
This sequence comes from Rhinolophus hipposideros, assembly GCF_964194185.1. Taxonomy (NCBI): domain Eukaryota; kingdom Metazoa; phylum Chordata; class Mammalia; order Chiroptera; family Rhinolophidae; genus Rhinolophus; species Rhinolophus hipposideros. The sequence continues at coordinate 38,893,473 of NC_138062.1, read as the reverse complement.
CAGCTGCGCATATGGCTGATAACCAGGAACCAGGCAAGCCTCCCTCGGAGGCCACGCTATTGATCTCCTTTGTTTCTCGGGGCATCTGCTATAGTCTTCCTTCCCTTCCTTCCCTCTCTCTCTGCCTTGATTTCTCATAATCAAGAATTCAGTAGTTCATCCAACAAGTATTTGTGGAGTGCCTGCGAGGTATGTGCCAGGCACACCCCAGGGGCCAGCAATACAGCATTGAACAAGATGGAGAAATCCCCTGCCTGCAGAGGGAGCAGATGCAAAGGCCCTGAGGCAGCATCATATCTGATTTGTAAGGAACAGCAAGGCAGCTGTGTGGCGTGAGCGAGGAGAGTCGGGGGAGACAAGGGCAGGTGCTGATGGGCAGAGCCTTAGGGACCGTGTGGAGACTTGGGTTTTTACCCCAAGTAAGGTGGGAGTCATGAGGATTCAGAGCAGAGGAGGAACAGGAAGCCAGAAAACTGGGGAGGAGCTGGCTGCAAAGAGGCTCCCTGTCCACAATCCCACGGGCTCATTGGGCAGAAGGACCTGTAAGGGTTCCCCTTGTCCTTCTTTTCTCAGTGGAAAGGATGTGGCTGCTTCTGCCCCCACATCCTGGCTTCCACCATCTTCTGCTTCTTAGAGACCCTGCACCTTCAGTTTTCTTCCCTTTGCTGGGTGGTCTTCTCTGGCTGGCACCTTCCCTCTGCCTAGAAATACGCTCAGACCTCTGCTGCCCAAACAGCTATCTCCAAGCTCAGCCTTCCCCTCCAAGGCTGTGAGGGAAGCCTTATTGCCTCTTCATTCTGGCTGAACCTGCTTCTTTCACTCCTTGTCCCCGTTCCTGAGGCCTGGATTTCCTGTTTCTTAAGTCTATGAACTTTTCTCCACCGGCTTCATGGAAGCCACTGCTCCGCGAGGATGGTTCTTCTGCCCTTTTCTGGTGGCCCACACCCTCCTCCTCAGTGGGCCCAAGACCCCGGTGCTTCTTCTGGGCTAGGACCCTGACCTCTCTTCTCCACTCTGGTTCCCCACCCACAAATGTACCTGCCCTTAAATGTCCCACAGGGACCCCAGACTCACCAGGTTACCCCCCTTGCCTGGCTGTACCTCCCCACCACCCCCGTCTCCATTCGTGTTGGAGAGTGAGCCAGGTGGGGTGCTAGGCTCCTTCTCGTGGGGGCCTCCTGGACATGGCAACCCAAGGCATGGTCGCCCCACCAGCTCCTCACATAGTCTCTGCTGGCCCCCCACTTGTTCAAACCAAAGTCCCAGGAGTGTCCTCGGTCACCCCTCAAATCTGACCCATCTGCAGACCCCTGTCAGCTCTCTCTTCAGACCCTCCCCACTCTGGCACTTCTCGTCCCTGCCCTCGCTAGCCCTTGTCATTGCCCAGCTCCTTCCCCCAGTCTGTCCCACACGTTGGCCTGACTCAGCCCCAGTGCCCAGCGAACGGCCAGGCACACAGCCGGTGAAGGAGGAGGGCAGGTTTCAGGGTGGCAGGAGCCAGTGGGTAGGGCAGAGTGACAAAGCTGGCACCTCCACAGAGCAGCAGGCCGTCTCCAAGGCCCAGCGGGAGCAGGAGCTGGCGACCAGTGCCTTCCAGGAGCTGGACGACGACATGAACGGGGTGTGAGTATGCCTGCCCTCCCCTGGGATGCCCCTCCTCCCAGCACCCGCCTTTAGAAACCAGCCAGCCCCCCATCTCACAATGGGTCCTGAACTGGTCCCAAGCCCTCTCTGTGAGCTTCTACTTATGTGTAAAATGGGTCCAAAATAGACCAGGGTTGGGGGAGGAGATGAAGGAAACTGCCCTCCCACGGAGCTGAGCGAGGTGACGGGCCCTCTACTGTTCCCAAGCCTACTCTGGTCAAAACCAGACCCCTTGGGATCCTAGCTGTGCCCCTGAACTTGCTGGCTGACCCCAGGCAAATGGCTCTGTGGAGGGTGGCTGTTGAGAACAAGGAGGCTGGGCAGGCACCCCGGCAAGGAGCAGGGGGCTTCAGAGGAACCAAGAGGGCAGAATAGGGCAGGACATACCATTCCCTGGTTGGCAGTGGTGATGGGTGGGGGGACAGGATGTGGTGCCCGGGCCGTCATGGGTACTTGGGCTCTGCTGAGTGGAGGACACCAGTCAGCGGGCAGTTTGGATGTATTCGGTGCTGAGGGTGGAAGGAAATGGATGCTGCTGGTGAGTCAGGAAGAGAGGGGTCTTGGGGGACATGGGATCCAGGTGTCTCCTAATCCCACCCCAGTCTCTGTCCCTCCTCGGAGCTTCGGTGTTGTGGAGACGTAAGGATGGGGTTGGAGGCAGGGGACTCGGTGGCTGGGACCTGTTCTTCTCAATGGTGGGGGCTGGAGGGGACCCCAACCCTAGCTCTCCCCTCCCAACTTCCTGCTGCTCAGCCCTCTTGGTCTCTGCCTGTGTCCTTGCAGGGTCTCGGTGGCAGAGCTTCAGACCCACCCGGAGCTGGACACTGACGGGGATGGGGTGCTGTCAGAAGGGGAAGCCCAGGTACCTCACCCTGCCCTTGGCCTCCTGGAGAGAATTGCCCCGGGTGACTTCAGGGCCTGCGGGCAGGAGACAGGCTGGCTTTGAGTTGTTCCTATGGAAAGTGCCCTGCTGGCCCTGGACCAGGGCTGCTGGGGTGCCCGGCCTGGCTGATGTGGCCCGGCATTGCCTGGGTGAGCCAGGAAGGCAACTACCCAGCACCAGTTCTCCCTGACCTTTGGGACCTGGTGGGGTCACGTGGGTGCCACAGTGTGTCTGGTCGGCACAGAGCCAGGTTTCCCACCCACAGGCCCCTGCAGGCTCCCACCAGTGTGTGCGCCCAGTTCGCTCTCCTCACATGCAGGCCTTTGGCTGTCTGTCTGCGGTCTGAACCCTCCATCTTTCTGTCCATTGCTGTCCCCTGCTGGGTCCCTTCCTGTCCCTCATGGCCTCTCCCTCTGAGGGCCTGGTGATCTCTGGTGGTTGTGCTCTTTCCTCTGTCTCATTCTCTCTAGTCTCTCCAGTAGCCCCCTTCCCCACCCTTTGGTGGGGGGGGCTCCTCTTTCTGCGGCCTGTGCTGCCCCCTTCTGGCTGCTGCACCTCACCCAGTCTGGCCCGGCGTAGCCTTGTACCCAGGGCTTGTGCCTGGCACCACAGCCTGAGGCCCACCTTGCAAGTGCTTGGTGCACAGGAGGGGCACCCGGTGGCCCCGATCCTGACGCTACCCCAACAAATGCACACAGACCCTGCTTGGGGGAGACATTCAGATGGACGCCACCGCCTTCCATGACCGCGTCTGGGCTGCCATCAGGGACAAGTACCAGTCTGAGGTCAGTGGGGGAGGGGAGGTGATGTGGTCCCTCCCTGCCAGTGCCTCACAAAGGAACTGCCTCCAGTTCTGGCGCTGGGCCACTCTGGCCAGCTGGGCCGCCTCAGCCCCTCACCCCCAGCTGTCAGTCCCTCCCTCCCTCCCTCCCTCCAGGCTTCCTGGGAGGGGCAGGACGCTGACACTGCCCATGGGGCGAGGGTGTGAGCATAGACCCCCATGCCATGGGGTAGGGAGTGGACCCCAAGGCCACAGCACTGAGCGTCCCACACGCCCGTCAGGTGCAACCCACTGATTGGCCGGTGCCTTCTGCTCCTGACCTGACGGAGCTCATGGAGGAGCAGCGCCTGGTTCCCTCACCGCCCACCGAGGAGGAGGAAGAGGAGGATGAAGAAGAGGAGCCTGAGGAGGAGGAGGAGGAGGAGGTGGAGGAGGAGGAGGAGGGTTCCCAGGTGCAGGGGGAGCAGCCCAAGGTGTGTGTCTGGGGGACAAAGGGGTGTGGGGGGCCGGGGGCTGGGTCATTCGCTGATTGCCCCTTCCCCAGGAGGCCCCACCCCCACTCATGCCCCCCAAGCCAGCCAGTGCCACCGAGGAGGACAAAATGCCACCCTACGACGAGCAGACACAGGCCTTCATTGACGGTGAGGGCTCACTGGGCCTGGGAGGGAGGGGACCCTGCCCATCCCCCATCTCCTGTACCTGCAGGAGCCCATGATCCAAGCCCCACATGGTCCTCAAGCAAGACTGGGGGCTGGGGCTTGGGGAGGCCGGCACCATTGCGATCAGCCCCACGGGCCCTCCTGCCTCCTCACAGGCTGCCCCTCGTTGGTGCCACCCTCTCAGGTGGGGAGTCAGAGGGGCCGTGGGAGCCGAGTGCCTGGGCAGTGAGTGGGGTCTGCCCTGTGGCTGGCAAGGCCACAGGGCCTTCCCAGTGTCACCCAGAGCAGGCCTGGGGGTGGGGAAGCAGGTGTGTCCGGGTTCCGCCTTTCCCCCCTCCCTGGGGAAGGGTCGGGGCACCTCTGACTTCTCCCCTGCCCCCTGCAGCCGCCCAGGAGGCACGCAACAAATTTGAGGAGGCTGAGCGGTCCTTGAGGGACATGGAGGAGGCCGTCAGGTATGGGTGTCACACGGGTCTGGCCACAGCAGGGCAGCATCTCCACCGGCCCCGCCGCCTGCTGCCTAGTTCCCCAGAGAGGGTGGCAATGGGGAGTCGCCGAGGCAACCGCTGCCACCAAGCAAAGAGGTAGCAGTGGCTCCTGAGGTCCCCAGGTGGCGAGGAGCCAGAGCCCAGCCCCCACGCTTCCCTCCACCCCGATCACAGGGACTTCCAGCATCGTCCTGTCAGTCTGTGGTGACTTGGCCGCTCCAGCTGCCCCTTCACCACTTGCCTTCCCTTCCAGGAACCTGGAGCAGGAGATTTCCTTTGATTTTGGCCCCAATGGGGAGTTCGCCTACCTGTACAGCCAGTGCTACGAGCTCACTACCAATGAGTGTGTTACCCTCCACGGGCAGGTGGGCGGTGGGCTTGGAGGGTCCGAGCCTGAGCAAGGTCACAGGGAGAGTAAAGGGGTGGCTTTAGGGGCGGTCAGTGGAGTTTGAGGGGCCTGTGTATGCTCCTGCCATGTGTAGGACCGTCAGGGTGGCTGGGGTCCTGCGTCCCCCCTGCCCACCAGCCCTATCCCATGACAGGTACATCTATAGGCTCTGTCCCTTCAAGCTTGTCTCACAGAAACCCAAGCTCGGCGGCTCCCCCACCAACCTCGGGTGAGTGGTCTCAGGCTGGGCCCCCCTTCTGTTCCACCCCCGACCCCCCAAGCCTCCCCAGCTGGCCCACCCTCAGCATCCCACTCTCCCGCAGCACCTGGGGCTCATGGGCTGGCCCTGAGCACGACAAGTTCAGTGCCATGAAGTATGAGCAGGGCACAGGCTGCTGGCAGGGCCCCAACCGCTCCACCACTGTGAGTGAATGGGGGGTGGGGGGTGGGGGGGCCAGGGGGGGGCCCAGGCCCGGCTGAGCCCACCTGAGCCCCCACCTGCCCTCCCACCTTTCCCAGGTGCGCTTGCTGTGCGGGAAGGAGACGGTGGTGACCAGCACCATGGAACCCAGTCGCTGTGAGTACCTCATGGAGCTGATGACGCCGGCCGCCTGCCCGGAGCCACCTCCTGAACCACCTGCGGATGGCGACCACGATGAACTCTAGCCCTGCTTGGCACAGAGGTGGGTAGGGAGGGGGTCTCTGCCTGCCCGGGTTGGGGGTGCAGTGGGGTCTGAGGAAAACAGACCTAGGTCAGCACCGTTGCTCTCCTCACCTGTGTCCCTTGTCTTTCTCTGGCCCCAGAACCTCAAGGCATGGAGCCAGCCCTCAGCGGTGCTGCCCACCCACCTCACAATCTGTGGACCAAGATCTGCCCCTCTGGGTTTCCTTACCCTTCCCATGGGGGCAGGAACCATGAGAGGCCCCCTGCCCTTCTCTTGGACCAGGTGTGACAGAGCCATGTTCCCAGACTCCAGCGTCCCCCAAAGATGGACTAAAGGAGTACACCCTCCCCAGGCCCCCAGCCTGGTGGCTTACTGCCCACTCTGCCCTGAACCCTTACCCAGGGTATCTGCCTCCCCTCCTGGTGGGGACAGTGAATTGACTGTGACCTCAAAAATAAATGATCCCCCCAACCCATCTGTGTCTGCCGTGCTTTGTCAGGTGTGAAATGGGCCAAGGGTGGGCAGAGGGCAGAACAGACAGGGCAGCAGCTTTCTGTAGATCCTGGGCTGGCCTCCCCCATCAGGCCAGCTACCCTGCCTGAGTCACATCTGAGATGATTTACACTTGAGATGCCACCGAACAGCAAAGTCTGGCACCAAGGGACCCTGGATTTCTGCCTGAGCCAGCCTCCCATTCTCCCAGTCTCATCTGTGTTGCTTGTAAACTGAGGAGCTTGAGATGAGGCCTAGGTCCAGAGAGGGACAGCAGTCTGTACAAGGCCGCACAGCCAGGGCCAACAGCACATACTTCAGTGCTCCTCGCTTGCTGGTGTACAAACACCCGACCGAGGCCATAAGATTCTGAACTTTTATTTTCTGGCATGAAAAGTACAAATAATTAAACAATTCCATGTAAAAGTCTGTTACCGCGGCCAGGCCTATAATCCGGTAATAAATAGTCTAAATGCAACGCAAAGTGTTCTTGTTGGGTTTTTTTTTTTTTTTGTCTTTTTTTTTTTTTCTTTACAGTTCTTTATCACCTCCAACATATGGACTCTGTCATGATGTGAAACCTTCCGAATAAATAACAGGATGAAGGGAGGGCTGGAGGGGCTGGGCCCCCTCCCCACGGGCGCTGCCCCTGCCCCCAGGGAGGTGGAGGACCCCAGGCCTGCTCCTCTGGGGTGAGGGGCTGGCCCCCTGGAGGGGGCCTGGCTGGCTGGGCTGAGTTCTGTTTTAGAAAAAGAAGTGCCCTCCCAGTCTTGGGGGGGGGCAGGGGCCTAGGCCTCAGTAGGGGGTATGGGGTGGTGCCCCTTCTCCAGAGCCCAGTTCCCCCCATGGTGGGGGACAAACCCAGCCCTTATTGCTCACAGATGCCCCCAGCACGCTGCCCACGTGTGCACACGTGTCCCCGCGTGCAAGGAGGGCGGAGGGGAGAAAGCCCCAAGAAACAGCAGAGGGAGAGGGAGGGACCCGCTGGGGGGCCTGCCCTGCTGGAGGGGAGTGGGGAGATCAGGGAGGACTTAAAAACCACAAGAATAAATAGGTTCGTGTATCAAGAACAAGCTAGGGTTTTCACCAGCTAAATAGGACTGAAAAAATTCTCAAGACGAGCAAAAATAATCCCATTGAGACCCGGACGTCGCTGGCTACGTGGGGGACTGCCCCGCAAAGCGCACGTGCCCCCGGTGCCACTCGGCTACCGTTACTGTTATTAATAATTATTATTACTTTAATGATTCCACTTCCCCTTTTATAAATAAATTAGGCATAACCACGTCTCGGCAAAACTTAAAAGAAACAAAGAGAACATCGTGGTTCCTTTAAACTTGCAAACTGGATGAAGGAACAGAAATATACACAAATGTCCTTACAGGGCAACAAGAATAAATAGTTAACATAGCAATAAGTTAAAACTACAAGAAGCTAAATTCGGCAAAAAAGTACAAGAAAGTTAACTGGTGCCAGTTTATGTCTGGTTTTTTTTTCCTTTTTTTTTTTTTAAATCTCTTCTGTGTGTTTTTTTCTTCCTTTTTTTTTGTTGCTTTTTTTCTCTTCTATTTGTGTTTTTTTGTTGCTTTTTTGATTTTTTTTCTTTTTGTTCCTTGCAGCAGAAGCTCCACAGACGTTTAATAACAAACACCGGGGAGGGGTGGGGGAGAGAGAGCTGGGCAGTCAGATGGGGCCATGGCCGGACACCAAAGCAGGGACACTGGAGGAAGGTCAACTGAATCTAAAATTGGGGTTTGCGATTCTCAGTTCTGACTGGGCCTGCTGCAGGGGGTGGGGGCTGCGAAGGCTCCCAAGGTCTCCGGCCTTTGGCTTCTGTGGGAATTTTTCGTTACAAAGAATGAAAACTAGGGGGATGGAAAGTCCAGACAGAAGCCAGGGCTGGGGCTTGGGATGGAGGCTGCGTCCACTGCCCTTACTCATCTGGAAAGACGGAAAAACCCAAAAAACTGAAAGGGGGTGACGAGTGGACAGGAAAGGAATGCGGGGCTGGGCCCCTCAGCCAGTCCACCCTGGGCCTGGTGGGGAGCGGCAGGTGCTTGCTGCCGGGGAGGCCCCGGGTGTGGGGAGGCTCAGGGCCCCACCTCCCCTTCAGTCTTGTGGGCCAGGGCCTGGGCCCAGGGGAGGCTCAGCTCCAGGGACAGGGGGTCCTTTGGCCTCAAGTGTTGGGGGGTGCTGCCTCCAGCCCACCATGACGCCAAAAGTGAACGAGGTATCGTGTGTGTCTGGATGCATGGACGCGGTGTGTGCACGCCTGTGTTCTTGGGCGGCAGGGACCACTGATGGGCCAGGAGAGAGCTCTGCAGAGAACCCGGGGCAGGGGCGACTGGGGCAGAGTGCCCGGAGGAGGGGCCGGGCTGGCCTGGCTAGAGGAAGCAGACTGGGCGGGGGGCCTGGGCTGGGACCTCTCATGTGGGCCTGAGGGATGCTATGGGCATGTCTGTGTGTTCCTGGGTGTTGTGTCTGTTTCTCCATGATTGGGTGTCTAGATTTGTGTGTCCAAATGTATGTCTCCACGTGTATGCATGGAAATGTTTGCATGTCCACACCTGCCCGTGTCCACGTTTGTCCATGTCCATGTTCTATCTCTGCCATGTTTACGTGGCCCCATACTTCAGTTTTTTATGTTTTATCTGTTTGTCCACGTGTCTGAATTTGGCCGAGTTCCTAAACGTGTCTGGGGCATGTCTCTGGGTCTGTCAGTGCTGCTGTGTGTTCCTGTGGGGTGTGAGTGTGTGCCCCTGCATGTTTCTCTGTGTGGCCCTGTGGCACCCCAGCTCCTAAGCCCTGCTCCCTTTCTTTGCCCCAGTTGGTAAACATAGCCTGTCAAAATATTTTCTTTTTTTTTTTGTCTTTTTTTTGTGTTTTTTTTTCAAGTTCAAGAATCCCCAGTAAAAATTCTCCACGAGATCTTTTTTCCCTTTTTACAAAAATAGAATTTTTCTTTCCCTCCCACCCCCCCTTTTTTTTCATTTTGTTTCTGTTTCCAGCCCCTCCCCCTGCTCCTCACACATCACCAAGGAGCTCTGGGCCAGGGACGCCCACACCCCTCTCACGTTTCGCTTTGTTGGGGATTTTTAAACCTGTTCCCTCCCCTACTCAGGCTCACCTCGGTGTTAGGGAGGCCTGGAGGGCACCCCCAGAACCCTCCCAAAAGCCATCCCGAGGAGGGTGGTTGAGGGTGGGGTGGGGTCACATCTCTGCTTTCTTTTTAGCCGAAAAAAGAAACAAAAACCATCGCCATGAACAAAATCAAGACGAGAGAGTGAACAACCCAGCCTGGGGTGAGGGCAGGAGGATGGGGTGAGGGACCCCCAGGCAGCCCCCCATTCCCTGCAGACCCTCCCAGCCCGAGTGCTCACCCTGTGGCTCCCGCAGGGGTGCGGGGCCTCGTGCTGTCCGGGGTCTGCCTGTGCTGTCTCTCTCGGGCCCCTTCTCTCTCTCTCTCTCTCTCTCTGCTGCCCAGGGAGGGTGGGGAGGGCGGCGGCGGCTTAGGCCTTGTGCTGTTTGCTGGTCTTGAAGGACACCTGCAGCACACGCTCGCCCAGGCGGTAGCCATTGAGGCTGGCGATGGCCATGGCTGCCTCGTCATAGTTGGTCATGGTGACAAAGCCGAAGCCCTTGCACTTGTTGGTGGTGAAGTCACGGATGACCTTGACATTGGTGACCGCCCCGAAGGGCCCAAACAGCTGCCACAGCACGCTCTCGTCTGCCTCCGGCGACAGGTTGTACACGAAGATGCACCAGCCAGCGCCCGTTGCTCCCCCTGACAGGCCCACGCCCGCCAGGCCACTCATGCCGTCGATGGCGATGGGCGAGAACCTGGCGATGAGCGACAGGGGACTACTTTGGGGGTCACGCGGGCTCTGCCCTGACCCCCAGCATGCCCCCGACCCCACTGTGACCCCGTGACCCCCAACACTACCATGACCTCTGACTGTATCTTGACCTTGGGACTCTTGTGAGCTCTGCAGTGTACTGACTCGCCGTGACCTCCATCTGTAACCCCACCTTCAACCTCACCCTCTCTGAGACACCAGCCCCCAAAGTCCACCCTGACCTGTACCCTCTCCTGATTTCTGCCTGTCCCTGAACATTAGGCGCTCACCCAGGACCCTGCCCCGAGCCCCGAACTATACCCTGACCCCATGACCTTTGGCCCTGCTGACTCTGACCACTTCCCCACACCCTTGGCCACCCCTTCACTTAGCACATCTTCCCACACGACTGCCCTTGCCCCTATTCTGATTGCATCCTGACCCTGCTGTCAGTCACCATGCCCCTTTTATTTGTCCCACTGGCCACCCAGCCACATGGCTGGTGGTCCATCCGGGAAGGGCAATGCTGGGAGCCAGGATGTGAGCTTAGTCGCTTAAGTGCCTCCCTCCTGTTATTCAGGTGTCAGCACGACTCTCACCCCCTCAGGGTGGCCTCCTCTGACCCATAAAGTGGCCATCTCCTCCCTCTGCCCCTCTTTGGCCTTTTCCTATTCAAATTGTGTATTTATTATTGGCTCCCTCTTCTCTAGGTTTTGTTCCCTGTGGTGCCCCAACCCAGAACAGCTCCTAACAAACAGTAGGCACAGGGGATCCACTCAGCTGGGCAGAGATCCTCAGGGCCTGAACCGTTCAGTCTGAGCTTCTGGGACTAACTGCTTGCTCCATCCTTGGGGCAGTCACACCGGCTGTTCCTGCTGCCAGGAACTCCACTTGGGCTCTGTCGTCTCAGACTGGTTGGGGGTCCACGCTGCATTCTCATTACTCCTTCTGCCCCCCTCGCCACCCTAATCACTGTTCATCTAACTGTCTCCTTTCCCACTAGACTGAGATAATCAATAACAGTAACAATAATCATAATAACAGCTACCTTTTATTGAGCGCTCACTATGTGCCAAGCACTGTGCTCAATATCATTTCATCTCCACGAGGGACCAAGTCTGGCTGGGCCACACTGGATCCCCAGCCCCAAGCCAAACGCCTGGCACTCAGCATACGCTCAACAGCTCGTGATGCAATAAACACGGGACCTTCACAGGGTCAAAGATGTGGGCAATGTTGTGGGGTCCTCAAGGTCCACCCCCAACCACAGGGCAGAAGGGGGCAGTCTGTGACCCTCAGCAAAGACAACCAATAATGGCAGGTGGGACCCAAGGCTAACATGGGACCCAGGGGGCATGGCTGTGACCCAGGCAACACTGTCCACCTTCCACTGGGCTGGAGAGGGTGACGGACAGGGCCCAGGGCCCAATGCTGTAGTAGCTCTTTGTAGGCATTTACTAAGCTCCACAGCCCCCAAATCTCTTAATGGACACACTACTCCCTGACAGGGACAGACATGGCTAAGCTGGCATTCCTGGGGGTGAGGCGGGGGTGGGGGTGTCCATCAGGGTAAGGATTCGAGGAGGGACAGTGAGGGGCTGGGGGCAGCGGGGCGGGGGCACTGTTACCTCTTGACTCCGTAGGCCATGTTGAGCAAATTGTCCAGCCTGTGGAGCAGAAGGGGTGGTCACCGGTGGCCTCCAGGCACCATCCCGGCTGTGATGCTAGTCAGCCAGCCTGCCCTCCCCGCCCCCACTCTGCAGGCCAGCAGCCTCAGCCCTGCCACCGCCCCCCTACCCCTCCCCCTGGCTGGGCACCGCCTGGCACGGACCGTGGTTACTCCAGCACCGCCTCTCGCCTGCCCTGTCAAGCCCTTGTCTTCCCTCTCCCGGCTGCTCGGTCCCATTCTCCTGTCCCCATCCTGCAGGGCTCAGGTCCCCAGAAGGGAAGGTTCGAGTCTCCTCACCACAGTGCCTAGGCTGGGCAAGCGACAATGCCTCTCTGAGCCTCAGGGTCCCCATCTGTCAAATGGGCACAAGACAAGCTGCATTCTCATGGGGCTGGTATGTAGAGTAGAGTGCGCCTGGCACACAGTAAGTATTGCTGAGATGTGCTTGAGGGAACCACATGCCCAAAAGAGAGGGACGCAGTCAGAGCTGGACCTGATCAGGTGGCTCTAAATTCTTAACACTGATAATGCCACTTGTAGTGCCCTGCACACATTGAATGCCTGCTGAATACAAGGGCTTGGCCTCAGCACCCCAGCAGCCCTTTGCAGGGCCCTCAGCAGTCCCAGCAGGTGGGTACCATACTGATGTCCCTCTGCCCTGCAGGAATGGGGTTCAGGGAGGACAGTTTCAAGCCTTGGGACCCTACCCGGGGATAGGGGCAGCAGGTGGCTCACCGGAAGCGCTGCGTCTGATGGTGCAGGGGACCTGCGTAGCGCCGGGCTGATGACTGGTAAAGATGAGTGAGCAGGGCCTGCCCCGTCTTCTGACTTGGGTTGTTGGCGAACTTGACTGTGATGGGCTCAGTTGCACCCAGCGGCTTCTGCCCGTTCAGTCCTTTGATGGCCTCCTCAGCCTCAATCCTCTTGTCAAAGCGGATGAACCCCACACCCCGAGACACACCTGCCAGGGGGCGAGGGTATCCTGAGGACCCAGCCCCTCTTCGTGTGACCCCCTTCCACACTCCCCCTTCTCGCCCTGCCATTCCCCATTTCTCCATTCTGAATGCACCTTGCTGCCTCTACCCAACACCCCTGCCAGGTGCACCCTCCCCAGAGGCCTGACCTGTGACCTGGTCCACCAGGATGCGGGAAGTGATGATGCGACCATATTGGGAGAAGAGCTGCTCCATTTCCTTCTGGCTCATAGTCTTGGGGAGCCCACTGACGTACAGGTTGGCATCCCGGATGGAGGCCGAGCTGGGTCGGGCATAGGACACCTGAGGGAGGGTTAGATGGACAGGCGTGAGGGGAGACCCATTCTGCAGATGGCGAGAGAGGCTACAACTGAACCACCACTGAGTCACAGGAATGCCTCATCCGCTCACATAACAAATACCTACCTCTTGAGACGTCCTCATAGGTGCAGCTGACCGGGGTGTGGGGGACAGGGCATGGCCATGGCTGGGACAATGTGGCCATGGCCCTGCCTTCATAGAGTGATGGAGGACTGGGGTCACATGTCTCCCTGGGGATCTCAGGGACTCTTGTGTCCCCAGCTCATGCTCTCACGTTGGACATCCCAAAAACATCGATGCTTCCCACTCCTTTGGACACTGGCCCCTTCTTTTCCCAACTACACTGGGCCCCTGATGGTCACTCAGGTCTTTAGCCACCAGCTCAACCCTAATGACTCCCAAATGTCCATCCTTGCCATGGACCTGGCCACCAAACCCCATGCCTGTGTGACACCTGCCTCACTAGGGTCACACTCAGTGTAGTTATGTCAGGCTCCCAATTGCCCCCAACTTGCCTGGACTCAGTAATGGCAGCTCTGTCCTCCTGGGTGCTCAAGACTCAGCCTCAGTTGTCCTTGATGCCTCTCTGACTTGCACACCCACAGCCAATCCACTATCAATTCTGTTGACTCCACCTTCCTCGTTATCCAGAATCTGCACACTTCTGCCCACTTTGATTCCCCACTCGGGCCCAGCACCCACCATTGCGTACCACAACCAGTACAGCCATCTCAGTCCTGGTCCCCAGTCCCACTCTCACCCCTCACAGGTTGTTCCCCTCCACAGCAACCAGAGGGCGCCTGTGAACATCTGAGCCGCGTCACATCTCTCCTCTGCTCAGAACCTTCTGTGGCTCCCACCTTCCTCAGAGTTCAGGTCCTTTTCACGGCCCACAAGGCCCTACACAACTTGCCCCAGCAACCCCCTGACCTCATCTCTACACACTTCTCCTTTGATTGCTCTGTTCCAGTCGCACAAGCCTCTTCGTTGTTCCCCAAACACCAGGCACAGTCCTGCCTCAGGGCCTTTGCACTGGCTGTTCTCTCCACCTGGAACTCTCTTCCTCTGTTGTCTTCTCTAAGTCTCAGTTGAAATGTCCTCCCTGTCCTCTGCTGTTTGACTTTGGTTGAGTCCCCATTCCTAACCCTGTTACTCTCAAAGTACTTCTCTCAGTTGTGAATTAGACATGTTTTAGTACAATCATTTGATTCATGTCATTAATTATGGTCCATCCCAACAATGAAATCTCTGCAGCTGCTTAAAAAATGGTGGACGTGGATATTGATTTCCCTGAAACAGTGGTGAGTATTGTAAAGTGGGGGAAAGAAGAGTCCATTTATAGGTCAGTGAGTATTGTGTGACCCCATCTCATTGTGTGTTTATCAATGTCCTGGAAACATGGAATGGATGGCACCCCTCCCCCCAGTGCTAACAGGGTGACCTATAACTTGTGGGGGTAGGGTGGGGGGTGTTATGAGCTCCTCTCCCCCTTATTTTTGCCAATGTCTGTTTTCTATTTCTTCTAAATTAACCTCTGGGTAGATAGGGGTTAACCTCTGGGTAGATAGGGGTCATTATCAGGGGTCTGGCTTTTGTTTGTGGTTGTGAGTTGCAAGGTCATGTTACTTCATTACAAACAACTAATTAAAAAATTAACAAAATGAATAAATTGGGCTGGGAGTGGATGGGGTGAGGGTGCTGTAGGGGTGGTGGTGGAGTTTCTAATTAACACCACTGTTCACACCTGGGGTCCTCCAGGAAAGAAAGAAAACACATCAGCTGCTATTATTTCTGTAATAAAAATTAAAAATCTAGTAGTGCATTTGACAGTTTTCATTCTCCCCCATAGGTCTGTGAGCTTTGAGGGGTGAAGGCTTGTTGATGGATCGGAATTGGGGATGATGGGAAGGGGGCCTGAGCTCCTGGGTGTTTGGAGTCAAGGGTCATCTGAGGCACAGAGTAGGTCTTCAGGGGCCTTTCCTGTCCTTCCATGATATGGGTTGACCTGGGTCCCTCACTCCCTCACCAGGACAGGGCCTGGCTCACAATGGGCGGCTGGAAACATTTTTGGCAGAATCTGTTAGAACATCTAGTCGGGACTGACCATAGAACACAGCCACCCAGGCAGACACACTGTGGCACCCATTGCACAGCCAGGGCAACCACCCCTGCAGGAGGGTAACACAAGGCTTTGGCCACATTCATGGCGAGTCTAGGAATCTTGGGTAATAATAGTAAGAGTCATACCACCACACAAGCCCACAACATCACACATATTCCACCCTAAATGAGGCAGAGGTAGACACACCCACACAACTTCACCATGACACACAAACACCCTGTCACAGCCAGACACACCCATGCAGCTCCACCAGGTCACAGTCAGAGTCGCGGTGTGTGACAAAGCACACATATTAAACAGATACCATGTCCCACAGACACATAGTAACACACTCAAAGTCTATAATACCTGGATCCATGTGACAACAGCCACTCACATAGCCACAGTGTCCCACAAATACCGTCTCATAGCCTAGGGTCTCACACACACACACACACACACACACACACACACACAGTGGCCCTCTGGGCCTTATGGTTCGTCACTAGGTTCTACCCTCACACCTGGGGGCTTCTGTGTCTAGTTGGCCATGGAGGGACCCATCAGGTCATGCTCTCGCCCCTCCATCAGGAAGAGGAAAAGATTCCTGCACCTGTTCCCATGGTAAACTGGGGGCCAGATGAGTAAGTACCCCCCCAGCCAAGCTTCCCCCAGGGTTCAGTAGCAGATTTGTGGGGCGGAGCCCAGAAACGCCCCAGGAACCTAGAGAGGGGGTTTCCATGGTGATCTTTCCCCCAGGGAACCTGGGCTCCCAGGGTCCCAGCTGCAGCAGCTGAGAGGGGAGGTCGTGGGGGAGGGGCATTGCACAAAGGTAGGGGAAGGGCCCATCCTTAATCCCGCCCTCCCAGACCCTAATTAGGTTCCAGATGGCAGATGGGTCCCCACCCCTCCCCCATTTCCATGACAAAGGCAGGCAGGGGGATGCCCACCCTGGTCACACTCTCTTCTACTGCCAGCGGGGCGGGTACCTCCCTGAGCCACCACAGAATGTGGGGCTGACATTCTCCCCATTGACAAGTGAGGAAACTGAGGTTCAGAGAGGCAGAGCCATTGGTCGGGTGGTGGTGTTGGGGGAGACTTGGGGGAGAGATTTGAACCTCTCAGGGAATGAGCCATTGAGGAGGATGGGTGGAAGTGAAGGGGTGGCCGGGGGGCAGTAAGAAAGGGGAAATGGGGACAGTCAGGATGGGCACTAACAGGGGCACGAGCAGCCCAGGGGAATAAGGGCACCAACCTTGATGGTCTTCGTCTGCAGTTTGAGGCCGTTGAGGGTGTTGATGGCTTTGTCTGCGTCGTTGGGATCAGAGTAGTTCACAAACCCATAGCCCAGGCTCTGCCCTGTGGGCAGGATCAGGACAATGACCCACTGCCTGCACCTGCCAGTGTCCTCCCGGATCCAGGCCTGAGAGGCTGGCCTCCCCTAGGACATCTTAGACCCTAGGGTCCCACCTGTTCCCATCACCCCTGAGAGACCCCATACCTGTCTCTCCATCACACCTCAAACCCCCAGGTCCCGCCTGCCCTCGTCACACCTATATTCCCGAGGCCACCACCTCTGTCCCTCCTCCTCCCCACCTGCCAGCAGCCACACCTGTGATCTTGTCCCGAACCAATTTGCAGGACTCAATGTCACCAATGCTGCCGAAGAGACTCTTGAACTCATCCTGGGTCATGTTCTGGGGCAGGTAGTTGACGATAAGGTTGGTCTTGCTGTCATCAGTGGCTCCATTTGTACCAAGGAGTGGTCCATTGGGCAGGGCCGGGCCGGCCGGGCCCCCTGCCACCTGAGACTCCATGGCCCCGAGTATCTGCTGGAGACAACAGGCCATACCCGCTCACGGCCCAGTCCCCACCCCAGGCTCAGGGGACAAAGGAGGGGCTTAGTGGTGATGGATCAGTCATGTCTGACATGGGCTTGGACGTGAGGAGAGGACAACGTATTATTCTAATAATCCCTTCCACTCCTTGAGCACTGAGCAAAGCACTTAACATGATTATACTGTGAAAAATTCCATATATAAAATGCCATATGTCTCTTTGATGTTTGCCTGTTTGTATCAAACCAACCTGTGCACTTTCAGAATAAAAACGAACACTTTTGTCTTCTGAATGAGAAATGTAACATTTTTATTAGCTTTGAAGCCCTCATAAGTCCTCCTTGACTATGTACTTCCCTCCTCCCACCAAAGGTAATTCCTATCCTAAATGTGTTCATATTTCTTCTGCTTTATGCATAATTTTCCCACTAGGCACTTACCTCTCCCCCTAGTTTTCCACTGAGCTATTTTTTATGTATAACATCACACCTGCAAATAATGGCTGTTTTATTTGTCTCCAATCTATACCTGTTGTTTATTTTTCTTATCTTATTGCAGGGGCTTCAATATGATGTGCCTTCTTTATTTCTGATGTTAAAGAAAATGCTTTAAATATTTCACAGCTAAATATGATCTTTGCAGTAGGTTTCTTTTGTTGTTGTTAAATGGCCTGTATCAGGTTAAGATGTTTAATTTTAGTCCCAGTATTCTAACAAGCTATTTTTTTTAAAGGATGGATGTTGAATTTTACTGACTGCTCTTTTACTACATCTATGTTTTAAATTGAGATACAACTGACATGTAACATTGTATTAGTTTCAGGTGTACAACATAATGACTTGATATTTGTATATATTGCAAAATGATCACCACAACAAATCTTGTTAACAATCCATCACCATACACACTCACAAAATTTTTTTTCTTGTGATGAAAAATCTACTCTCTAAACAACTCTCACATATATTCTACATCTATTTTACATTGTCAAGAAGAATTTGAAAGCCACATCTGGGCTCAGGAGGAAATAGTGCTGGATTGATTGGTGTCTGTCGTGGACATGGGAAGGTAAAGTAGCCAGCATTTCCTTAGGTCTTCTCTTATGGCTCGAGTTGGAATAGGTTGCCCTCACTTGAAAACTCAAATCGATTGTAGGGTCTTTCTAGAGGGATGAAATTAAGGATTTGAAGCTATATCCAGTTTCAGCAGGAGAGACCACTGTGATGGATTAACAATATCTGCTGTAGCCACAGAATTAGTCAGTAGGTACACATCATCTCAGCCATCTCTGACCCAAAGTACAATATTATAATTGTTCCTAAATATTGTTCCCTATATGCCAGGCACAGAGCAAAGCCCTCTACAGGCAATTTTTCTTTTCTTATTCACAATAGCCCCCAAAAGAGGAGGGTTTTATTTACCCTGCTTAACAGATGCTATGGACTAAATGCTTGTGTCCCCCTCCAAATTCATATGTTGAAACCCTAACCCCCAATGTTATGGTACTTGGAGGTGGGCTCTTTGTGAGGTAATTAGGTCATGAAAGTGAAGACCCCATGAATGGGATCCATGTCTTTATATTAAAAGGGATAGGAGAGAAATGATCTCTCCACCATGTGAGGACAAAGCAAGAAGACAACTGGCTGCAAATCAGGAAGAGAGCTCTCACCAGGAACCGAATCAGCTGGCACCTTGATCTTGGACTTTCCAACTTCCAGAACTATGAGAAATAAATGTCGTTTAAGCTACCCAATTTATGGTATTTTGTTATAACAGCCTGAGCTAAGACAACAGATGAGGAAAATAAGATTCAGAGATGTTTTAAAAATTACCAAAGATCATGCAGCCTATAAATGGTCGATCAGGGATTCGCACATGAGTGTTTCTGATCCAGAGTCTGTATTTCCAACTGTCACTGCCAAACTCATGCCAGCCTTAACATTTCCCAGCTGTGTGTCCTCAGGTATGCTACTTAACACTTCTGGGCCTCTTGGCTCCACTTCGTTGCAAACTCCAAATTACTGGCACCAGTGTCCCAGGGGAGGATGTAAAGCCACATATGGGTGCAGATGAAAAGCATTCTGGGATCAGTTAGCCATGTCTGCCATGGGTACAACCATGGAAAATGGAAACAGCTTTGCCATATCCACCATCCCTGCCTCCTAATCCTGCTATTAATAATCATTCTGCTCCACTGAGCATGTATCATGTGCCAGGCACTGTGTGAAGCGCCTCAAGGCATCATTTCACTTATTTCTCTCAACAACCTTGAAAGACAGTAACACATTCTTCATTTTACAAGTGAGGAAACTGAGCTCAGAGATGTTGGGTGATATAAATGGGGAACTCCATTTCAAATCTGCTTGTGTCAGACTTTAGAGCTTTTTTAAATGACTGTGGCCAATGCGTTGGGGCAAATTTGTCACCTTATAGCTATGTGTCTTCAGGAATGATCTTAGCTCTTCTTTGGACCTCTGCTTCTTTTCCATTTATTCTTATTAAAAGGATGGCACAGAGGGTCAACTCCCCTGCATCTCTAATGAGATTGGCTACCTGGGGGGGCTACCTTGAGGATTATTCTGAAGCCACATCTGGGCTGAGCAGGAACAAGCACTGGGTTGATTAGCAATGTCTGTCACAGTCGCCTGTAGTAAAGCAGTAAAGCACACTCCATGGATCTGCGTCCCCTAACATTAATACTTTACTAATAATGTGGCCATATATTGAACTCCTGCTACATGCCGAAAAAATTCTTATGTGAGAATTTCCAGCAATTCTCCCAATGTTGAATATTAGGGGACTCTTTTCTCCATTTAACAGATGAGGAACCAGTCTCAATGAAGGGGTAGGGATTTGCACAAGGTTGGGCAGCAAGCAAATAACAGACCAAGAATTCAAATCTAGGGTTTGGACTCCAGAGTTCACTTTCCTAATAAAAAGGCCAATAATAGTAAAAATAACAGCCAACTGAAGCTGAGCACCCCACTCTATGCCACGCCTCAGACATCTATATATAAACCCACTCTGTTGCCTGAATTTACTACTCATCCAATTCAACAAATATTTACTGGGTGCCACCATGTGCCAGCTACTGGCTTCCCCCTCCCCCTGTGTGTCTTCTGACACTCACGTTGCCTCCCTGGGTCTCTGTCCCTCCACTTAAGGCACAGAAGTCCCCCAAGTGTGGAGAATTCTGAATTCCTGTCCAGACTCAGCAAGGTAGAGATCTGTAATCAGTTGATAATGTCTGCTATGGGAGCCTAACAAGCATTCAACAGTATACAGCCCTGTTTCAGGACACCTCAGATTCCAGCTTTGGGACCTCGATTACAGGGGTGTCCAAACTGTGGCCTGTGGGCCAACTGCGTCCCGGGATCCATTTTTAATTGGCCCACAGCAAATTCCAAAAATATATTTAGTTTACTTAAATAAACCAGGTGAGGCAATACATACTTCACCTCGAGTGAGTGGACAGGCTGTTTGCGTATTTTACCGCATATGGCCCTTGGTCAAAAACGTTGAAAAAAGTTTGACACCCCTGCTCTACTATGTGCCAAACACTGAGCATGTACAGTTTTCATTGAGTTCCCACAACTACACGGAAAGCTAGAGATTTCTTCATTTCTCAGATGGAGAAACTAAGGGGCAGAGGGACCTGGGGGTCCCCAGAGTGACAGGGGGAGATGGTAGTGACACAGTCATGGTTTGACTCCTGATCAGATGACTGCAAAGCCTACAGATTTACAGGTCCCCCCCCACCCTAAATACTGCCTTCAACTTGAAGGAGGTTAAGAGTTAATTGAGGGGTTCCTACCTGGGATCTTGAGCCGCAGCCTACTAATCTCACCATCACCCTTCTCCCTCCCATCTGTGCCAGAGCTTAGTTGGATCAGTGTCGCCTGCATTTCCTCCACGCCTGAGCCGGCTGAGCTGATAATGGGGATCAGATTGGTGGAGGTCACACCCACCCTGCTCCAACCCACAACAAATGTGTGGCCTGGGATGACACAGGAATCACAGGGACTTTGAGGGCTGTCCCAGGGATGGAGGAGTGAAATCAGAGGGGAGGAGGGCCTTGGATAGAGAGGCAGATGCTGACAGGGAGCAGTGGAACCTTCCCTCCCACTCTTTAACTCTTCCTCTGGATCTCTTCCTCTTTGTTTCTTTCCTGTTCCCTCCTGTTTCTCTTTCTCCTCTGTCCATCTCTCCACCTCTGAACTCTTCTCCCCCTCCCTCTCTCTCTTTCTCCAACTCTTTTGCACATACATCTGACATAAGGATTTTGCAGTGAACACACCTGAGATCACCTGCTGTGTAGACCCTCCAGTATCTGACCTCCATGACTCCCAGCTGCATGACCTCCATGACTCCCCCTCTCCCCCCACTCCCAGCCCGGTCACGGTGTCAGAGGCCTAGATAGGGACGACAATGGGGCATTGAGTGGCTATGCATGATAAGGCTGGGCCACCACGTGGTGCTAACTGAGCCTCCCACTTCTGGGCCCTTCTCCCTCTGTGCAGGGCCCTCACTGTCTCAATTTATTCCCACCTCCGCCCAGCCTGTCCCCATGGTGAGTCTCTGCCTGAGTGCCCTCCACTGGAGTAACCAATCCTCCAAGGCCCTCCTGTGACCTCTGACCACACCCTGTCCGCTTTGTGCATCTGTTTCTTTTTCAAATGAGGGAACAGATCTGAGGAATGGATGCTGGACTGCTGTGGGGGTTCCTGAGGGTTCTCAGGAAGCCACATTCACGTCCCTGCACCTGGATGAGCAGCGTGAAGCCCAGAGAGGGGAAGGAGCCACCTTGAAGTCACAGAGCAGAAAAGAGTGGCCTCTCAGGCCTTATTTCTCAGATCAGGGGGGCGGTCCCAGGATCCAGGAGAGTGCTCAGCATCTCCCCACCCACTGTGCTCTCCAAGATTGGAAAAAGAGGCCCAGAAAGAGACACAGTGTACAGAGACACACACAGAAAACCGAGAGACTGGAAGAGGGGAAAAAGGAGGCCCGGGCGCTGGGACCAGACAAAGGACGCGGCGGCGCGGGGAGCGGAGTCGCGCGGTGGGGGTGGGGGTGGAGCCGGGGTGGGGCTAGAACTGGCCAGCCCCGCCCCCGGGGAGACGCCCGGGATGCCGAGTGGAAATCCGAGGGCTCGGGCGAGGCAGGCCCCCGGGGCCCTAGGGGGCGGGGCATAGATGGGCGGGGCAGGGGCGTGGTCGGGCCGGGCGTGGTCGGGCGTGGCTGCGCGCTGGGGAGCTGACCAGCTCGGTGGCTGCTGAAAGCGCCAGGAGCCGGGCTAGTGGGGCGGGCGGGCGCGCTCAAGGTCACCCCGCGGCCCAGAGCCTTGGCGGGATGGGGCGCCTGGACCTGGCCTAGGGGGCCTGCTTGGGCCCCTTACCCCATCCCCCGGAAGGCGGGGGCCCAGCAGCCGGGTAGCACACCCCCACCCGTGGGCCCTTCTCTCCCCTCCCCCTCCCCACAGCCTGAGGCGCCCGCGCGATGCTACAGCCCGCGAAGAAGCGCCGAGAAACAAAGGGACGCGGCAGCGGCGGCGGCGGGCCCGCGGGGCCTCCGGGCGCGCCCCCTCCTCTCCCCTCCCCGCTTGCCGCAAGGTCGACGGACTCGAGGACGAGACACCCGGCTCCCGGGAGCGGCTGAGGCCCAGGGCGCGCGATCCGACGCCACCCGCTTCCCCGGCCCTCTCGGGGACGCCTTGCTGCCTTGTCCTGGCCCAGCACCAGTGATTGGGGCCCTACGTTTGCCTGGGCGGCCTGCGGGGTCCGGGCCTGGATGAAGGAGGTGTCCTCGGCCGCCGCGGCCCCTCCCCCATCAAGCCTACTGAGAGGGGCAATCCCGCCCCCAGGGCGCCATAGGATACCCCCCCGAATCTCAGCTCGGCTCCCTAAGGCCTCTAAGGCCAGACTCTAAGCGCCCTCAGCACTCTGGGTGCCGCCCTGCCCACTCTCAGGCCCCGAGGCTCGGTCCTACCCCCCCACCTGGGCCTAGCTAGGCCTGGTCCTACCCCCCCCACCTCGCCCCGCCACTCCATCTCCGCGGAGCCTGTGCCTAACCCCTTCTGGACCAAATTCCCTCTCAGCGACAGGGAATACCTACAGTGACCATTCTTGTGTGCCCGGCGGGCGCGGTCCGTGTTGAGGGCGGCTCCGGGGGTTGTGCTCTCCTTGGGGGGCGCTCGATGCTTACGCCGGGGTCCTGCCTGGGCCGCCTCTGGCACCGCCGCTGCAGAGATGTCGGTGAAGGCGGCGGCTCCCTCGAGGGCCGGAGACGGGCCCGAGCCCGGGGACGCGCGCGCGGATAACCGAGCCCCGGAGTGGTCTGCAGGCGGCAGAGGATGGAAAGAGGGAGCGGGCGCGGGAGTGAGAACGCCCCCTGCGCGGCCCTGCGGGGCCCGGGGAGGTTGCGCTTCCCGACAGAGATCGCGGCGCTCTGCCTTTTGCTGCCGCCCCTCACCCTGGCCTGTCCGGTTCGGGAGTGCTCAGTTCTCTCCCCTCGCCCGCCCTCCCTCCCACCCTCCGACCCGCGCTGCGCGCTCCGCGATCTGGGCCGCGCCGCCGCCGCCCCCAGCCCTTTATATCAGCAGCTGCCAGCGCCGCGTCGCTCATTGGCTGGAGCAACCGAGCCCCGCCTCCACAAGGCGCCCGACGGCGCGGCAGGTGGAAGAGAGCGCGCGCTGGCCGGAGTAGCTTCCTGGGGACTCCTGTCGTCAGATTCGGGCCCTTTGCCCCAGCGGATCCTGCTTCCTGTCTTGGCGCCTCTTTTTTGGGAAGGTTTTCTGACCGGTAGACAGGGCGGGCACTCCTCTGTTTAGCACCCAGAGCTGGAGGAGCGAAGAGGAGGAGATCTGTGGCCCGATTGTATGACCTTTCGGAGGGGCTGTCCACCAAGAAGACCGGAAAGGGACAAGGAAACAAGACTTCAATGGGCAGAGGCATGGGTCCCCAGATTTGGGGGTACCAGGTGTAGTCCCCTAAGACCAAGGGAGGAAGGTGGCGATAGGAGGGATCCTAATCTACCTGCAGAAGGACCTCGCACCCTGTGGGCTAGGAGTCTCTAGGATTCAAAACGTGGAGACTGACACTCTACAGTTCAGGGACACTCAGCACTGCTGCGAAGGGGGTAGAGAAGTTTGGGGCTTAGAGTTCCAGAAAAACTGCGCTGGCGCCCTGCAGTCCCTGGAAATCACTGGGCCTTCTCAGATCCCATAAATTTGGGATTGGCAGATCTGCCATGTAAATGTCCTGTCTTTCCGGCCTCGTGATTGGTCTGCTTGCGGAGTCATGCTCCTTCCTTTTCTGCTGGGGAGGACCTGGCCATTACTAAGATGTAGCGAATCCACCTTGGGTGCGCGGCCGCAGGTGCCAGTTTACATTGGGGCGGCCACCAGGCGGTTTGCTCCCTAGGACGGGACACCTGCGAATGAGGCTTCAGCACCATAGACAGCGGCCTGACGGCCCCATCGAGGGAGCTGCGTTAGGGATAGCCAGGACCCCCTAAACCCGAGAGACGCTGTTCCCACCCTATCCTCGTCCCTCAACGCCCTTTTAGGCTCCATACTGTCCGAGTGTGCCGTCAAACCCTGCGAGGAGAGCCTAATTTGACCAATCAGGGGCATCCCTCGAGAGAACGAATTGCGAGGAGGCCCTCGAATTTGAGCCAATGAGAACGCGCGGAGCAGAGACCGCTGCCACGCTTATGGAGAGGGCAGGCCAATCATAGTGGCCCGCATAGTCTGGGCGGTGGCGAAGCGGGTCCCCAGGTGGCCCCTCTAGGGTTTGCCGGGGCAACGTGGTTGTCAACCCTGGTTGTCAAACGAGCGATGGCTTGTTTCCCCACCCTGTGATCCTCCCGGCTCCTGTCGGATCAGAAGCTGTGCCTATGCCGGAAGTGGGGCTACTCCTGGGCGCGCAGACCCGACTGTGGTTCCCATGGAAACTGCTGACTACGGCTATGCAGGATAGTGAAGGGGACTGAGCCTGGTGGGAAAGGGGGCGACTGGCGGGAGGAGGCCCCAGCGGCCGGACTCGCTCATTCTTCCCGACACTTCTGTCCCTGACAAGGGTAGCCCCCTGGTCCGAAGCATAAAATAAGACTTTAGCTGCAGCCCCGCCCCAAGAGCTGGTGAGGAGCCGGCGGGGCCAATCCGCACAGGGCGCCTCAGGGCTCCCTAGGGCACGTGCCCGGGCTCGCGGCTGCGGTCCCCGCGGTCACGTGGCTGCAGCCATCAGGGCCCAAGCGGCTTGCGCGCCACCTGGCGGCACGCGGCCTGGTCTCACTCCCTGGCTGCTTGCAGGATGAGGAGGCGGCAGCCTCAGCATCCTCCTCTGGGAAATGGGGCCAGGGCAGCCATCCCTACCCCCGCGGCTTCCTTTTCCAGGGACACGCCGAGCCCATTCTACTTTGGTGCTTTGGCACTAGCTGTTCCTTCGCCCTGGGATTTGCCTCCCCCAGCTTTCTTCAGGGATGGAATCTCCTTGTCATTCTGGTCCACGCTCAGTTGCCACCTCCTCAGAGAGGCCCTCCCTGACCATCGACCTAAACAGCATCCCTGGAAATATACTACTCTATTTTCTGTACTGAACATCTCCCCAACGGGCCCCTGAGCTCTAGGGTGGGGAATGAGTGACCTATGAGGGATTTTAGAACCAAGCGTCAGTACTGAGTCCTGGGAGATGTCTAGTGGCCTCTCTGGGCCCCCAGCCACACAGCCCTGACCGTGTGAGAGAAGCGAGTGTTCGGGGTTGCCCAGGCACTGCCGAGGCTTACAGGAAAGGGCCCCGTCGGGTGTGCAGAGGCATCCCCTTCCTCCCCCGCCCCAGGCCTTGTTCAGGAAAGGATTAGAGAGGGGCCCACTCAACTGAAAATCATCCAGGCCTCGGGAAAGGTCATCTCCTTTCTCGCTCTTTAATCTCACTCTGTTCTCTTGAAACAGTTCCAGCAGTGCAGCCCAAGGCGCCAGCTCCGGGGACAAGGCAGGGTGGGGTGGGTGGGACCAGCCCCAGGGCGGGGTAGGGGCGCCTCCTTCCGGCCTGCGGTCCGAGCCGCCCTCGCAGCTGTCTGGGCCCAACAGGCCCGGGTGTAGCGTCCGAGCGATCGGACGAATAAATAGACACGGTCAGTGATAGGGTGGGTCAGGTGGGCTTGTGGTCTGGGTGGCTTTTGAGAGTATGGAACTTGACGCTGTCCAGCTTCTCGAAACGCTTCCCGCAGCGCTCGCATGTGAAGTTGTACTGCACCTCGGCCATGTGCTTCTTCATGTGCCAGTTGAGCGACGCGCGCTGTCGGCACTGGTAGCCGCAGATCTCGCACCTACAGGGAGTTGGTGGGCGGCACCAGGGCGGGGTCAGAGCGCGGGCGGTCCCAGAAAGGGGCGGCAACACCTGGGACACTAGAGCTAGTGGAACTGGGCGTGGCAACTCGAGGCGTGGAGCCCGCCAGTAAGACCTGTTTGGTGGGAATCCAGGCCAGGATCCCCTCCCTCCCAGTTCCCTCGCAGGACGCCCGTCACTCACTGCAGAGGCGTCTCGCCGGTATGCGTGCGCCGGTGTACCTCCAGGTGGTTCTTCCTCTTGAAGGATTTGCCACAGGTCTCACAGGTGAATTCACGGACACCTGGGGAAAATGCGAGGCTGAGGGCTCCACCCTTGGAGAGGAGACTGTCGGGTGTCTCTGCTGCGCTGCAGAGACCAGACAGGGTGCAGATGGACCAAACCCCATATCTTCCGAGCATGAATACTGACTCTAATAAAGAGGGGCTAACAAGAAGGGAGGCTCACGGCCCCTCCTGAGACGCGGGGAGGCTGCCCAGTTATACCCTGAGCAGAGCTGGAATGTGAACTCGGGTCCCTGAGGGGCGCAGGGTGTAAATGGTCAAGCCAAGATGGGTCTGAATTTGACCCCAATATTTGAACTTTGAGGCAACTTCACATAAAAACCCAAAGTTCTGGTCTGGAAAATTTTGAAGCTGTGCCCTTATTCTGGGCACAGATACCAGCACTGGCCACTGTGTCCACAGCCCCCAATTGAGGCAAAGGAGGAACTTGGAACAGAAGAAACAGAGGCCCTGGCCCAGGCTCACTCCACCATCCAGCCCATCTGGGGTGGTTCACTGTCCTCCCTCAGCCCCGGAATTGCTCCCGCATGAGACCTGCTTACAGGGGTAGGGAGGTCAAGGAGCCCCAGTTGGAGAAGAAACAGTCAGCCCTTGCCCAGCTCCACATGATTTGTAAGTCAGTGTCACTGTGACTTGTACAGTTTCAGCTTAGCAGAGGGTACCAGGTTAATCACTGTACTTCCATCATTTCATGCCAACCCACATGGAGGACAGGGAGGAGGCTCTGGGTCCTGTGCCTGCGTTTGACCCCACCTGCCCCGGCCCTGGCTCCGAGGCTGAGGCCCTGGGCCTGACCTGAGTGGATGATCATGTGTCGCCGCAGGTGGTTGGATAAATAGAACTTCTTGCCGCAGCCTGGGTGGGGGCACACTTTGGTCTTCCCTTTCCGATGCACGAGGTTGACGTGATTCTGGGGACAAGACAGGCAAGAGTGGGGCTGTGGGGACAGGTGAGGGCAGCTGGGAGGCAGGCTGGGGCTGACCTTGCTGGAGGAGGGAAGAGGGGTGCTTTTTCCCTTGGGATGGACTCCCAGCTCGGAGCTGGGGATCAAGGGCAAAATGGGAATCAAATAGCAGCTTTACTGAGTACCTGCTAAAGGCAGGTGAGCGGATGGGGCATCAGTCAACCTTGTCATAACCCTGTGAAGGGGCCCAGCCATTAACCCTGTGTATGGATGGGGAAACTGAGGCTCTAGAGGTTCAGTGGTTTGGCCTGTGTCTCACAGGTGGGCAGTGGCAGGGCTGGGATCGGATTCCAGGGCTGTCAGCCACACAGAGAGCTTTTTGCTATGGTAGCATGTTGCCCCCGGGGCCTGGGCAGATAGATACTCCCCAAGTCACTCCTTTCCCTCTTTAAACTCACTGGCATGTCTACAACTCCAGTGCCCAGCACCAGCCTGGCACCGGCAGGTGCTCAATGTGTGCTTAATGAAAACATGACTCAGCAAATACAAAGGTCTGCTGGTGCCACCTCCTGTGCCTGGAGTGGCGATAGGACCCTGTCTCTGCCCTTGGGGCATCCCATCCAGGCCTAGAGGGCAAACTACAGGTACATCCTGGTGGTGCAGTGACCTGGGGTTCACAGTCCCCACCAGTCCTGGGGGCCTGGGGTGGGCTTCCTGGTGTGTTCAGGGGCGTCCTCAGTTGAGAGGGTGGCCTGGGCAGAGGCAGCCGGAAGAACAGAAGTGTGTGCGGAGCCACCAGGCCAGGACCAGGCAGCAACTTGGGGTGTGCAGAGAGGCTGTGGGTGGGTGCCCTGGAGAGTGGGAAGGGAAGGGAAGGTGGCGAGGTGACGCCTGGTGCTCTGTGGCTGAGGCAGGGTCTGTGGGAAGCTGCTGAGATCGGCTGGGGAGAATGGGCATGCAGGAGGCAGGCCTGTGGCGCCTGCTGGGGCCCTCCACGAGTCACACTGCCCACACCCCAGCATATAGGGAGCTGGACACAGAAGCAGGCCCTGCTCAGCCATTCGGGTGGTGGCCTCACCTGGAAACTACTGAGGGCCACATACACCTGGCTGCAGCCCTCGTAGGGACAGTGGAACATCTCGAGTAGGCCATCGGCGTCCATCACCCGTGACCGCTTGCTACGCCTCCTCCTGGAGGGGAAGGGGCTCATGGCGTCAGGGCTCCCACACCCAGCCAGCTGTCCTCGTCTCCGCCCCCTCCCACTTGACACCCACTTCTCAGGCTCCTTGGGGATCTCATAGATGATGGCTGACATGTCACTGCCATCCAGCTCCTCCCCGTCTGCTTCTGCCTCAGGCTCTGTACTCGCAGGAACTGTCGCTGCCAGCTCTGCCAGCTCTGGGGCCACTGGCTGTTCCTTCTCCTCCTTCTTGAGCATGTACAGGTCCTCCTTCTCTACGGGGTGGACACAAGGTGGGTGTCCACAGGGACTGAGGCTGTTGAGGAGCCCGCTGTGGGGCCACTCCTTGCCCTCCCCCTCCCACATCCCCCACAGTCCTCCCAGACTAGCATGGCCCCCCACACCTTTCTTGGTCTCGATGCCTGCCATTGCGGCGGGGTCCATGGTGATGGGCTGGCTCCCCTCAGGCTCCGTCTGGGTGTAGGCCGCCACACCCTCCATCATGGAGCAGGGCACCTCGTCGCCCAGGCCCCCACTGGGGGTACCGCTGCCTGCTGCCACGTTGAGGTGGATGCCCTCGGCCGTGAGGGCATCATAACCAGGGCCTGCGATGATGATTACCTGGGAGCCGGGCACCATGCCTGGCATGGGACAGCTGGCCACCACCTCGCCCAGTGCCTCCTGGGGCATGTTCTCAAAGAGGGTGCCAGGGCCCGGGCCCACCTGCACAGGAACCGGCACGCACACCACCGTCTCCAGGGTTTCGGGTCCACTGCCTGCTGGGTTGGGGCACAGCGGGGTGCCCTGCTCAGCCAGGCTTTCCACGTGGTGGACATCAAAGGGGATGTGCACGCCCTCTTGTGTGATGAGCCCACTGCTGCCCGCTGGGCTAGTGGGGGTAACTGCCGCTGTTGCCACTGTCACTTTGGCTGGCTGACTTTCAGGGGGCTCCTCGGAGTCAGAGCCAGAGCTGGAGCTGGACGAGTCGGAGCTGCCGGCCACCAGGCCATTGTCTACTGTGGTGACAGAGGAAAGGGGACAGTTACAATAGTGGCAGCAGCAGCTGGTGTTTGCTGAGGCCTCACCAGGAAGCTGTGACTCCTCACTGCCACAAACAGCAGTCACTTCTCAGTCTCTATCCCCTCAGCCTCCCCAGGCGACCTGGCTCCTCAAAGACACTCTCCTTCCTCGGCCTCTGGACCCACTCTGGTTTCCTAGCCTCTCCCTGATGGCTCCTTCTCAGTCTCCTCTTTTGCTCTTACAGGTCTGGAAGGTTCTAACCAGGGCCTCTCCTGAGTGCTCTGCTCACGCCAGGGTCTCACCGGGGTGATGGTCTTAAATACAGCCCTGGCTCTGACACCAGCATGGTTTCAATGCAATTTTCACATTCTCTACCTGGAGTTGGTGTCAGTCCCTGCCAGACTGATCCCACCTCCGATGCCAGCCGAAAGTCATGGGCCACCTGTACTTCTGGTCCTAGACTGGGAGTTCCCACGACCAACTCCCTGCTTAGGTTTGATAATTTGCTAGAACAACAAACAGAGCTCAAGAAAATGCTCTACTTCTGATTATAGTTTTATTATAAAGGACGTAACTCATCAAGCCGGACGGAAGAGATGTATAGTGCAAGGTACAGGGGCAGGGGTCGAGAGCTGCCAAGCCCTCTCTTAGGTGTGCCAACCTCCCAGCACCTCCATGGGTTCACCAACCTGGAAGTTCTCTGAACCTTGTTGTTCAAGAGTTTTCATACTCCCGTCTCCAGCCCCCGTCCACTGCCTGGGGATTCGGGTAGGGCTGAGAGATCTCCACCCTCTAATCACGTGTTTGGCCTTTCGGATGACCAGCCCCCCTCCTGAAACTACTTTGGGGTCACCTCATTAGTATAGACCCAGGTATGTTCCAAAGGGGCTCCTTATGAAAGGGACTCATTATGATAACAAAAACATTTCTATCACTCAGGGAATTCCTAGGGTTTTATGAGTTCTGTGCCAGGAACCGGGAACAAAGACCAAATATCTATTTTTATGATGCTGCCACCACCCTGGTTCCTCCATGTGGATAGCTTCTGCCTGGACCTGGACCTCGAGTGGAGCTGCAGACTCTTACGTGCCACTGCCTCCTCTGCTGTCCCCACCCCACCATGGGGTCTCACAGGCATCTCACACTCAGCAACTCTGGGCTCTGAATGTGCTCTCAGAAAAAGCCTGCAGCATTCACGGATGTCCCTGTTACAATAGATGGCAGCTCTGTCCTCTAGTTGCTCAGGCCAAGTCCCAGGGCTATGCTTGACTTCTCCCTTTCTCTCACACCCACTTCCAATCTGTCAGAAAAACCTGTTGGTGCTGCATCCAAAATACATCCACAGGCTGACAGCTTCTGCCACCTCCCCTGTGCACCCTGGTCACGGCCCCGTCATCCGCCTGCCAGCACCGTGCAGTCCCTTCTACCTGCTCCCCTGGCTCCTACTTCGACCCCGCCTCCCCAGTTTGTCCCCCCCACAGTGCCCAGGGAGCCTAGGAACACCTGCTTAGGTCATGTGCCTCTTCGGCTGAGAACCCGCTCATCAATTTCTGTGAAGGAGACAGGCCAGATGCTCACCAAACCTGAGTCTGTTTCTCCTGACACCCAGGTAGACTACGTTTCCCAGCATCCCTTGTAGATAAGTGTGGCCACACAGCTGAGTCCCAACGGAATGTGAGTAGTAGTGAGCTCCCAGCCAGGAGCTTCCACCTCTGTTCCCCACAGCCAGCCAGGACTCAGAGGAGGCTGGAGCCCCAGAACAGGAAAAATCCGAGTCTTGGGATGGAAGGCAAACTTGTGGGTCAGGGGTGTGTCTGTTTCAGTAGTTGGTCTTACTGAGGTAAGGCCCTTCCCAATTCACTTGGCATAGCAGCCCAAGCTCTCACTGCAGCCACACAGCCTGCCCCTTCCCTCGAGCCCCACTGGTCTCCCTCCTGTGCCTAGGGACACTAGATAGCTTCAGCCTCAGGGCCTTTGCACTTGACATTTGCTCTGTGTAAACCCTCTTCTCTCAGACACCTGTGTGGGCTCCCTCCCTCACCTCCATCAATGGTGTTTTTTCAAGGGAGGCCTCTGAGCACCTGTCTCTCCTTTATTTCCCCCTCTATACTTCCTACCTTCCCGTGTACTCTGTATTTTATTGTCCACTGCAAAGTGCTTCCTGCGCATGGTCCCCAGGGCCCACAGGCTGTATGGTACACAGTGAGCCCATGTTTGTAATAGTGAGTGACCCTCAGGCCAAGGATGTGAGGAAGGCCAAGGGGGCTGACATCTTACCCAGGTGTTTGGTGCTAAGGTCCTAAGGGGACAGGAAAAAGGAATGACTGTCCCTAAAGTTACACACTCGTGACATAGTTGGGCACACTGTCTGGGAACCCATGTGTTC
The DNA here is from genome assembly GCF_964194185.1 of Rhinolophus hipposideros. Taxonomy (NCBI): domain Eukaryota; kingdom Metazoa; phylum Chordata; class Mammalia; order Chiroptera; family Rhinolophidae; genus Rhinolophus; species Rhinolophus hipposideros. The sequence continues at coordinate 38,861,616 of NC_138062.1, read as the reverse complement.
CACACCCCCAGAGGGTCACATGGAGAGTGCAGGCTCTGGAGACAGACAACCGGTGTGTGTGGGGGGATTCCAGTGCTTGTTCCTCCAGCTTTGTGAACACGGGCACCTTATATAATCTCCCTGGGCCTGGGGATAACTTGGCACCACCTTTGGGTGTTTGATGAGTAAACATGTGTAAAGGGCTGAGAAGTTAGCACCCTGTGAATGTGTCCCACTATCGTTAGTATCCTAATGCCCCACTCAGGCCCTGGGTGGGAGCGCGGGCAGCAGAGGATCAGCCCCTCCTTCCTATCTCCGGCTCTACCCTGATGGAGGGGGCAGTCACCTAGTGAGTTGGGGGGCTGGGTGTGCGTCTGGGTCCTTGACGGCAGTGTCCAGCTGTTAAGGCTGCCACTAGACTTCTCTCAAGATGATGACAACACTCATGACTGAAATGGCTGTGCACCCCCAGCCTCCCACAGTACTGGCAGGAGGTCCTTTTCCTGAGTGCGAGGTGGCAGGCGTGCCCCAGGCACAGAATAAATAAGGGTGATGCTGAGGGACCAGGGCTGGGACAGGGACACAGCCACTCCCTCACGACCCCCAGCACCCACAGCAGACCTGGCTCATCAATCATTCCGAAGAGCCCAGATCCAGCAGCCACTAGTGTCAAAGTTAGATTGGGGTGCAAGGGGGCTCCTCTGGGTGTCACATCCATCCCAGCCGGACTCATCAACACATGGGCCAGTCATGTTACTCCCAAGGCCTTAATTTCCTGAACTGCTCAGTGGGGCTAATGACAGGGCTATGGGGAGGACTCAGGCTTTGGGGTGGGCCTGGAGTGGAGCACAGGACAGGATGGCCAAGGGGTGAGCTGCACGCGGGAGGCCTGACCAACACAACGGGATGGTCATTGGCCAGGGTGCCTACCCAGAAAGCCTCTCACCCACAGCTTCCCCTCACCAGCTGGGATGCCACCTGCTCCGAGATGCCTGCCAGTAAGCACTCAGCCCCGTGACTGATGCCACCCTCAGCCCTGGGAGGGCACCTGGCATGGGCCCCACGATCCTCATCACAGCTCACGCCAAGCCCCTGAAGCAGGCTGGCGGCCCCTCCCCCACAATGTCTCCTCTGCTCCTCCACCAGGTCCCACTGGGCCTTTGTAACCGAGTCCCTCCCAGTCCTGAGCTGACAGCCAGCCAATTCGTGTGACCTGGGATGGCAGGAGAGGGGCAGGGACACTGAGAGACAGGACTGCGGGGACAGAGACAGAGATGGAGGAGAGATGGGGAGAAACAGAGGGGGGAGGCAGGGAAAAGGAAGGACACAGAAGAGAGAGGAAACACAGAAAAGATGAGTGAGAGAGACAGAGAGCAGAGAATGGAGAGTAAGGAGAAGGTGAGCAGGATGGACAGAGGGAAAGAGATGAAATTGGGAGAGACAGATCTTGAAGCCGAGAAAGGTCCAGAGAAAATAGAGGAAGAGGAAGAGGCCAGGGGAGAAGAGCCACACTGGTGAGTCTGAGGCCCAGCAGCCCTTCCCTCCTACCAGCCACCGAGCCAGGTTTCCGGGACCCCAAGCTCAGCCCTGCCTGCGACTGGCCTTGGGCACAGATGGTCAAACTGCTCCGTGCCTCAGCTGTCCCTGTGTAAAACAGGACCTCCTCTCAGGCTCTGTAAGGACTCAGAAGATTGCAGCCCAGCTCTATGAGTCTGCGCTCCACCCCGGAGCTAGAACCAGTGCCATCTAGTTGCTGTGACATTTGTGACAGTAGCCTGAGGCTACGAAACCCAGGAGGGCAAGGAGTCCAGGGTGACTCTCCCCTCAAGAGGCTGTAGCCCTCCAGACACTGGAGGCCACTGTGTGCCTTCGCCCTGCAGACCCACCTTTGTCACTGTCGGGATCCGAGTCGCTGAGCGGCTTCAGGGGTGAGTGCAGGTCTTGGAAGTAGCGGTGGCCAGCTTCGCACTGCCACACGGCCGTGGTGTACAGGCCAAAGGTGGGGTCCAGCTCAGCCAGGTGCGGTTCGTACGGGCAGCGGTGCTTGTGGTCCTCGTACCAGATTACCACGTTCTTCAGGCAGTTTACATTGCGTCGCCGCCCTGCGCACACAGGGCCGGGGTGGGTGTGAGGGGCACGGCTAGGTCACCCATGGCAGCACGGCCCCCAGAACTACCCGGGCCTTCTGGCTCCTAGGGATTGAGACAATCTTGAGCACCGTCCAGGCCTGTCCCTGGTTTATAGGTGAAGAAACTGAGGCTCAGAGAGGTGGGACACACCCTTGAGATAACAGACTGGCCAGAGACTGTCCTCACTAGATGAGTTAAGTCATATAACAGTGGGGCGTGATGCATGTAGGTGCGCAATCACTGTTAGCTGTTTCTTATTGTTATAATCAGTTCCCCTAACCGGCCCAGCTCCCACCCTGGTGCCCTAGTCTAATCCCCCCAAAACCACCAGAGGGCGCCTGTGACTACTCCGGTCAGGTCACACAGCGCTGCTCAGAGTGCTCAGGGCTCCCCCCTCACTGGGGCTGCAAAGCCAGTCCTCCCGTAGTTCACAGGCCCTGCATGTTCCGCCTCCTGTCCACCCTTGCCCTGGCTCACTCCACGCCAGCCTCGTGGCCTCCTCCCTGTTCAACTGCGCCAGGTACGGTCGTGCCTCAGGGCCTTTGCATTGGCTGTGTCCTCTTCCTTTCACTCGGGTCTCTTTCTCAGTCAGCCCACCCTCCCTTTCCCTCCAGCAGACCTGACTCTGTCCTTTTTCTCTAGGTAGCACCTAGATACCATCTATGCTTATCTGTTTCCCTTTCTTGTCTGCCTTCAGCACTAGATGTCAGTTCCCTAAGGGCAGGGACACTTATCTGTGTTCCTCCTGTATATCCAGCACCTACAACGAGGGGCTGGGGACAGTGAAGTCAGACCACCGGGGTTCACATTGTGGCTCTACCACTTCCTAGTTGGGTGGCTCCAGGCAAGTGATTTGGCTTCTCTGAATCTCAGTTGCCCCCTCTGGCCAGGGGTCCCCCTTCCGAGGGCTGCTAGGGAGGAGGTTAGGGAGTGAAGACATCTACAGGGCACAGAATGGGGCTGAGGACACTGCAAGTGCCCAAGCAATATGTGTGATGATCCTGCTCCCTCAATGGAGTGGGAGGAAGGTGTGCCCCCACGCTTCCAGGCTGGGAGATGAGGAGGGGGCCCAGAAAAGGTTCTTGGGCCTAGGGATGCTGCCCAGGGCCTCCAACACAGTGACAACCACAGGGACACCGTCAGTAGCACTTGCCCCCTTATCTCCATCCTCACCGCTTTAGGATTTGGGGGTCATAGACTTAGTTCACCCGGCCCCTGCCCCTGAGAACTATGAGAAGGAGTGGGGCTCACTACCACCAGACTGCTGTCCCTAGACTGCTGGCTCTCACCCTACTTGACGTGGCTCAAGACCCACAGCCCCAGGGCTCAGGGTCAGGAGGGATGGGCTCCAGCCTCTGCTCTGACTGCCCATGCCTGGCTCCCCTTGAGCCTGGCACACAATATGCCCTTCAGGCCCTGGCACAAGCTGTTCCCTCTGCTCTGCCTGGCTTTTTCCTGGCTGACTCCCACACACCGGGAAGGAGAGTGGAGGAACTAAGGGGGCCACTAGGAGACCGGAGGACCTGAGTCGCAGTCTAGTACCGCCACTTTCCAGCTGTGCAGCCTGGCGCAGTGATTTGGCCTTCCTGGGGGTCTTCATGTGTAAGATGGGGATGATGAGGGCACCTGATGGGCAAAACACAGGTTTGGTCCTGGCCCCACCCGGGGCTAGGTCAGAGCCCTCCTCTGGGCCCCAGTGCCCTGCCTTCTCCCATCATAGCCCTGCTCAGCTGGTTCCTTGTCTTTCCCTTGAGACTGTGGGCTCTATGAAGGTAGGGCTGGGTCTGTCCTATTTTGCACAGCACCTGCCACATGCAGGCCCTCCACAAGAGGTCGCTGAGAGAATGAGGGAGCAAAGGGGGAAGGAGGGAGGGAGGGAGGGAGGGAGGGTGGGAGAAAAGAGAAAGGGAGAGAGGGAGGGAAGAGAGGAAGGAGGGAGGGAAGAAACAACAAAGCCAGTTACTCCCAACACCCGGCCCCGCCCCCCTGGCTGCAGTCCTACTTACTTTTCTTCCTCTTTGGCTTTTTAGGGACCTGCTCCCAAGGCTTCCTGTAACAGAGAGAGGCAGGGGGGAGTGACACAGGGCTTTACTGATGTTGAGATAACGACAGCAACTCTGGCTACTGCTCATGCTGCTCTGGGGCAGCATGTTAACTTCTTTCCTGGGCCTGTTCTATTTCTCACGGCCCTTCACTTGGGCTCTCTCCTGCACAGACACCAGCCCTTGGAGGGAGGTCTAGTATCATCACCCACCTCGCAGAGTAAAAATCTGAGGCTCACTCAGCTGGTGAGGCCTCCAGCCCAGGGTCCCGTAACCAGGGAGTGGAGAGGTCAGAAACGGTACGGAAAGTTGGTGTGGCATGCAGAATTCTAAGATAGCCCCACAATCCCCCGCTCTGGGGTACATGTCCTGTATAAGCCTCTCCCCATGAGTGAGGCGCGCCTGTTAATACCACTCCCGCGGCTAGGTGACTGAATTAATCAAGAGGGAGCTTATGGAGGTGGGCCTGACCTAATCAGGGGAGCCTTTAAAAGGGTCCTGCTGAAGTCAGAGACCAGAGGCTGAGAATGAAGGGGTCACGTGGCAAGGACATTAGAATAAACTGCCGCTGGGAGCAGAGAGCAGTCCCACTGACAGACAGGAAGACTGCAGCGACCTCAGTCCTACAACCAATAGCACATGAATTCTGCCAATGCTCTGAGGGCGTCTGGGAGCAGATCTTTACCTAGTCTTGTCTCTAGATGAAGACATAGTTGGCTGATAATGTTGATTTTGGCCTTGTGAGACCCTGAGCTGAGGACTCAGCTAAAATGTGCCAGACTCCTGACCCATAGTGAGATAATTTGTGTGGTTTTAAGCCACTAAGTTTGTGGTCATTTGTTACACAGCAATAGAACCTGGGCTGCCCCATCCAGGGTCCTGCAGAGTCTGCCCCCCAGGCTGGCCAAGAGCCCCGGGAGATTGTCAGGCTGGCATTGCTCTGACCCTAACTGCCTATTCCATGAGGACCTCAGCCCAAGGTGCTCCCCCTCCAGCAGTCCTGCTCTTGCGGGCCCAGTCAAACACCTCCTTGTGGGGCCTTCCCCACCCTGGCTGAGGCTCAACACCCCAATTGCAAGCCCCAGTAAGCCATGGCCTTAGGGAGCCCCGGCCAGGGCCCTCATGGCCTCCTACCCCAACACGGCCATCAGGGGGGCTCCTAACCCCACTTGGGCCACCTGGCTGTGGCCCAGCACCAGCTCTACATAGACTGAGGGCAGGTACTTTGGATCCATCTCTGGACCCTCTAGGGGCCTCCCTCTGCCTTCCTGCCACCATGCTTCCGGGTCTGCCCACCTCACTCTGGCTGCTTCCTTGTTCTTCCTTTTCTAAGCTGCAGCAACAGCAGGCTCCGTGACACTGGGTGAGTGACCATGCCTCCCTGTATCTCAGTTTCTCCATCTGTAGCAATCATAACAGCACCTTCCTCATGAGGTTACATACATTGTAAGGAGCTTGGTGCAGCCTGGCAATCAGTACTCACTCAGCAAATGGTGATAATGATCATTATGATTATCAGTGTTATCAGAGCCAGACCCTGGAACACTGACCTCCTCGCTGTGGCTGGGGCCATGCTCTCAGCACAAATATCCTGACAGCCAGTCCAGGGTCTCTTTTCAGCTCCATTGCCCACCCTCTCTGTCCTGTCTAGCCTGATAACAATTCTCAGGCCCCGAGCCCCAATCTTCTTTGTCCTTCTTGCCCCAAGTTCTAATCTCTGCCTGGTGATCCACTCCCCCTCGCCCATCCCAGGAGTCTCTATCCCCACCAAGGGATCAGGCTGTGCAGACCCTCCTGCAAAACCCAAGTCTAAACACCCACGGCCACTTCCACCCACTCATGGCCTCCCCATGACTGGGGTGCTGGGAACACATTGTGGTGGGGACAGGCTCATCTCTGCTATCGAATGGCTGTGTGGCCTCAAGCACGTCCCATCCCCTCTGAGCCTCAGTTTCTCATCTGTGAAATGGGTATAACAGCAGTGCCTCCCACAGAGAGCTGCTGTAGGGATTAAATGGGATCAGGCCACATTCTGACCTCAATGCAGTGCTTTCCCCTTCAACCCAAAGTACCTTCCTTCACTGCCTGCTTCTCTAAGCTCTACCACCTCTGTGACTCCCTGTAGTTGTCACCTGCATTTGAGGACAACAGTTGTTGTTGGGGTTTCTCTAGGGCATGGTGGTGCTTTCCTCTCAGCGACCAGCCCCAAATGGTGGCCAGCAACTATCCTTTGCTCCCCTCTGCGCTTTGTTTTCACTCTTGACCTGACATTCCCACCAGCATCCAAACACGCTGGCACTTCTAACATCTTGGATTAAAATGACCTTGATCCCCTTCCCTGCCAACTTTCGCGCTATTCCTTTGCCATTCTCTGCCTGAGTTGTCTACACTAGCAGTCTCCATGTCTGTGCCTTCATCTCCCTTGAGCCCCTCTAGTCAGGATTTTCCTGCACCATGCCTCAAACTGCCCGGCTACAATCGCCAGGGACGGCTCGCTCATCCAGCTCGGCAGTACTTGACCCGTAGATCCTCTCCTTGTTCTCTAGGACATTGCCCTGCCTGGTCCTCTGCTGGCCTCCCAGGCTGCTGCTTCTCCCTCACCTCTGACTTCCTGAAGCACGGAGAATGGCAATGGGCTCACACATGTGTGCTCTGTTCCCACGCATCCCCTTGGCAAGCTCCATCACCATACCGTCACTACCCTGGTGACTGCCACACTCAGCTCCTGCCTGGCCCTCTCCCCACCACAACACTCCAACCTCCTCCTTGACACCCCACGTAGGAGTCTCATATGTAAGCTGTCATTCTGAACCCCAAGGTGGCCCTTCTCAATTAACAGCAACTGCAACTTTCCAGGTGCTCAGGCCCAAACCTGTGGCATCTCTCCTTCCCTCACATCCACTTTTCTCCACTTCCCGTGGGCCTGCCCTGGTCGAGCCCCACCACGGCTCTCCTGGACCAGCGCAGTCACATGCTTCCCGGTCTCCCAGCTCCTGCCCTCCCCTCCCACAGTGTCAACATAGGAGTCAGGATGATTCTTTCGATTTTCTTAAGAGTTTAAGATTTAAAGTCTTTAAAAAGACAAACACACATAAAGCTAGAGAGAAGAGTGAACCTCCTTGAACCCATCACTAGCTTTAATAACTGTCAACTCTGGGCCAACCTTCTTTCAACTTATACCCCACCCATTCCTCCTGCTACACACACCCTGGAGAGTGCTTCTTTTAACATCTAAGCCGGACATGTGACTTCTCTGCATTTCTGAGCAAAAATCAAAACTCTGCACTCAAGGAAGGCAAAAAAATCCCACCAGAGCTCCCACTTCACTAGGAGGAAAAACCAGGGTACTCCGTGTAGCCCACAAGGCCCCATCACCTCCCTGCCTTCATCTTCTCCCTCTCTTCTCCCTCACTAATTGTGCTCCAGCTACACGTTCCCCTTGCTGGCCCATGTACAGATCAGGACACCAGGCAGGGTTCTGCCTCTGGGCCTTTGCACTTGCTATTCCTCCTTCCTCTAACACTCTTCCTCTGGATATCTGTATGGCCCTCCCCGGCCTCCTTCCTTCAGGTCTTTACTCAAATGCTGTCTTCTCAAGGTGGCCCCCGATGCCCTATTTAAACCTCCAGCTCACACTCCTGATTCCTCTTTCATTATTTCACTTTTATTTTTTCCACAGCCCTTATCAATCTTTCACATACTACATCATTTATTTATTATGTTTCTTGTCTGCAGCAGACAAGCCTTTGCATGCCCTCTGCCCTTTAAAATGTCAGCTACATGAGGCAGTGATCTTTTTGTTCATTGCTGTATCCTCAGCACCTATACGTGTGTCTGGCACATAGTCGGTGCTCAATAAATGTTCCTTAAACAAATGAATGAAGAAACACTGGAAATTCCCCTACGGACCATTGTTTCCCTTTTCCCACTGGCTGCTAGAAAGCGCCAAGGCAAATTCAGGGCCTATTCGCCATTCCCACTTCATGTCTCTTGAACTCGTCTGGTTTTACCTCACCATGGCACAAAGCTGCCCTTGTCATGTTCCCTGTGCCGTATGCCTCAATCCAAAAGCACTGATTCTGGCCTCACTGTGTCCTTAGTTTCTTTTCACTTCTACCTTCTTGTCCACATTCTACAGACCTTGAACAGAAATCCTTCCAGGTATAAGACAGGTTATAAATAATTGAACAATTGAAATAACTGATTCCCTACCTCTGGTCATGTCTGTTCCCCAAAGGGTACTCCTCACCCAGGTTGGCATATTTTCCTGACTATCCATGGACCCAGGGCCAGGTTTTTGCCACTCACTGACTGGGCTGTCTCAGTGCCTCTGCCCCAATTCTGCAGGCCCACACAGCTCCAGCTCAGCCAAACCAAGTTTCTGCAAATAACACTTTCAGTTTAGGGACCTCCAGGGGCTCCCTCTGGCCAGTAGTTCTCCAGCTGCAAATCAAGTCTCCCCAGAAGCTTTGCAGAATAAATAAATAAGTAAGTAAGTAAGTAAATACAGGGTTTGCAACTCCACCCAGAAATCCAATAGTTGGACACTGGCTTGAGGTTTTTGAAGCACCCAGCATTTCCTGCCATGCTCTTGGGCATATAACCCAGCCTGCCACCCTGAGGAGTGGGTGGGTACAATTAGGCAGGATCTGGTTGATTCCTGACCCTCAGAATCTCTCCCTGGAGAAACGAGAAAACGTGTACAAATAAAACCAGGGCGGAAAAAGGCTTTTGTTGCAGCACTGCTTGTGATGGAGAAGAAACATCCTAACAGCTAATGCATGCAGTGCTCACTATGTGCCACACTGTTGTAATCCCTTTGCTGTATTTTAACTCATTTAATCATCCCATCAACCTACAAGGCCGGAAGCGAAAAATTCCACCAACATTGCTCATTCTCAAGACAGAATCTGCAAAGGCCTCTCCCTGCCCTCCACCTGTGCAACTAACTCTGGGTTTTCTCTTCACCTGAGTCTCCCTGGGCTGAGGTGCTCCACAGAAGCTAAGCGGTTTAGGGGAATGAGATCTGGATTGTGAGGGGTCCTCAGGTTATGTGGGTCGAGGGTTGTGGGAATGGGGCGACACACAGTCCAAGCTGTGGCACTGGAACCTCATGAGGGGCAGAGTCTCAGGCTTCACTGTTTTAGAGTTTTAGAGGATGAGGCTTGCGAGACCCCACCGGTCAGCAGGAGCCTCCGGCCACGGAGGACTCAGGAGGCGGGGCCGCCCCTTTAGGGACTGGGCAGTTAGAACGTTTGCAGGTGGGGCCCGTACCAGGATTGGGCAGCCAGAGCTCTAGCGGGCGGGGCCAAGCGCCCAGGAGGCAGGTCGAGGCTGGGCGCATCCTAGGATTGGGCGGTCGGAGCGACGGGAGGCGGGGCCGAGAGCCAGGCGCGTTCTAGGACCGACAGTCAGAGGGAGACCCAGGCCAGGACTGGGGCTGCTGGGCGGGGCTCAGAGGTGCTAGGGGCGGGCCCTGGACGGAGGGGCGGGGCCACACTCAGCGGGGGATGGGGGCGTCTCCTCCCTCGCTCCCTCCCTCCCTCGGGCCGGGCCCCCTCACCCGTGGCGACCGCTCCGCTGGCCGCGCTCCAGCGAGATGAGGTAGGCAGCGAGCTTGGCGTCGCTCCAGCCGCTGCGGCGCCGCAGGTCCACCCAGGGCCCGTGCGCCTCGCCCAGGTACACGCGCCGCACGTCGTACTTCTTCCGGGACTCGAGCCGCCGTCGGGCCCGGTCCGACTCCGTGAGCCGCGGCCGGCCCCGCGCCTTGCGGCCCGCCGCGCCCTCCTCGGCCGCCGCCTCCCCGCCCGCTCCCGCCTCAGCCTCAGCCTCCGCCTCTGCCTCAGGCGCCCGCTCCGCCATCCCCCCCTCCCTGGTTACCAGCCTCCCCCGTTGTTAGGAGCCCGACCGGAAGTGGCGCGCATCTTCAGCGCCGCCGGGAAATTTCTCATGGACTCACTGCCTCGCGGCGCCAAAAGGAGACCGAGCACGAAAAGTGCGCATGCGCGCAACCCGCACGTGCAACAGCTCATTTCTTACTCCTTTTCTGTTAAACTTTCTAACTTCGTAGAGATGGAGGAGGGGCTGAAGGTTTGAGGGCAGCCCCAGGAAGAAAGAGGCAGATGAATCTGTAGACCTTGGGGGATGGGGGCTTCTCCTTCCGTGCCTTTGAGTGCATGTTGGAGATGACAAGGTAAGGGTGGGAGCTGTCAGGTGAAAGCAGAGGGAAGGCCTGGGTCTGACCTGTCAGTCCTGGATGCTGGAGGGCCCTTGGAAAGCCGTGCCGCCAGGCATTAATGGGGCAGGGATGCCACAATGCCAGAGAGGAGGGAAGGGAAGGCAGTCCAAAGCCGGAAAAATTTATTTGCTGTACATTCAAAGGTCATGCTTTCACAGCAGTCCAAGCCTGTGCCCTTGTGACGGCTCAGGCTCAGCTCTGGCCCCGCTGCTGTCGCTGTGGATCATCTTCCTCTTCTTCCTGCTCCTCGGGTGGTGGTGGGGATGGCTCTTCTAGTCCTGAGGATGCCAGGAGCTCCCCGGTGGATGCTGCCAAGCGGAAGACCACGGGAATCTGGGCCAGGGCTGGGTTGGTCTCCTGCAGGCCCTGGATCCACTTGGCCAGTGTGGCCTGGTCATGGGCACCCGCCATGCACATGGCAAAGATAGGGCCTTCCTCCACTGTTGGTAGAGACAGGCCCTCAGAGTTTACGCAGTGGAGACGGGAGCAGTCCCCCGCTCCTCCCACACACACACACCTCATGCTCACACACCTTCCAAGGGCAGGTGCTTTAAGTTCTCTTTCGGCTTTCTTGTGTGTCCAAACCTTTGCACAAGATACGCACTCTACCTAGACTGCCCATCCCATGTTTCACCTGTGATGCCTCCTGGTTCTTGGAGACTCCACCAGAAAGTCCTCACCACGCCCCACCTGAGACTAGGTGGTGTGCTCTTTCCCTGAGACACCAGGAATATAACTTACCTGTTTCCCGACTGGCCCTGTCCTGGTCAAGCTTGGCAGCCAGCGCAGAGGTGCTCCATGACTGAGGGCTGACAGGCCTGGAGCCCCTGGGCGGGGTGTGTGTGTGTGTGTGTGTGTGTGTGTGTGTGTGTGTACTTGGGTATCTGCTGGGTATGTGTGATAAATGGGCTGGGTCTCAGCCTGGACCCCACCCTCCGACCCGAGGCTGCACCGCATCCAGGGTGTTGTTTGGAGTCCTGCTCATCCCAATTTTTACCTTCATTAATATCAAACTGATAGTCATCCCAGCCGCTCCTCCCATAGTCCAAGTCAAGCTGCATCGGGTAGTAGAGGTTCCATTCCTCTGGAATCTCCTCCACTTCCTACGGGGCGATGGGCGTGCAGGCAGGGTGAGAGGCCTAGAATTTTGCAGCCACCTACAGTCTCCCCCTTCACCACCACCTGGAACTGCCACCACCCCCAACCCCCACCATCCAGAATCTGAGCCCTCATGAGCTCTCAGGGCAGTGCCAGCCCACCCCCTCAGCCCCCACTCATGCTTTGGGACCTCACCCTCTCCTCAGGGGGCAGCAAATCAGCTCTGAGGATGTGGTAATAAACACATTTGTTGCGAAGCCACAGGGAGAAAGGGCCCTCGACGAAGATAGGCCGGGCTGGGTTGTGGCGGGCCAGGGCAGCCTGCTGATCGGGACTCTGGATTCCTGGTAAGAGAAACACATGCCCAAGGGGCCTTGGCTAAGGGGCTCAGTCCGAAGCCCTTGTGAGTCCACCCAGCAGTCCCTGTGAGAAACTAGCTGCTCCATGCGCAGGGCCTTACCTACGATGTGTGGCTCGGTGGGATCTGCTGTACCTATGGAGTCTTTCGATGAAGGCATCTGCAAGGAAGAGTAGGGGTGGAAGCTTGCAGCCCCCTGCCCCTACAGAGGAGCAGGGGAGAGAGAAGTTGGAAAGGGGGGGGGTTTCAGTGCATTTTGGGCCCTTCTTCTGGGCCTCATACACATCACTCAAGCCCGCCCTCTCCCTGCTTCTGTCCAATTCAGCATAATAGCCACCAACATTTAAGATGTTCACACAGTGGGAACGTTGGCACCCAACCACCTGCGTTAAAATCTGTGCTCTGCCACAGGCTGTGTGACCTTGGCCAAGTCACTGTACCTGTGCGTCAGTTTCTGCAATTCAAATGGGGATAATAACAGCACTTACTTGAGATAGTTCTAAAGATGCTGAGAATAGTGCCTGGCACATAGTAAGTGCTCAGTGCTTGTAAAATTTAGAGAAGAAAAAGAATTCCACATGCACAGAATATTCCATAAGAGACATAAGAAGCAAGTCTCAGTGTTTGCCTCTGTAGAGGACAGGGAGGGAAGGAATACCCTTTTGCATCTACTTAGTTTTACACTCTGAATATGACTAAAAAAAATGAAATTTAATTTTTAAAAAAATGTACATATGCGGTGGACAATACATCTGAGAGTGGACTACTATTGGCACACACATCATCCATTTCAAGTTAAAAAGAACTGAGATGGATCAATGGATACAAACATAGAATGGATGTCCAATTGTATTACTGAAATCAGCAAAAGGCGTGATACAGAACGTGTGTGATGCTCTGCCATTGGTGAAACACTTTTTAAAGTATATTTTTGGAGGTGGAAAAAGTATGTTTTGCTTTGGGGCCCTTTTACTGGACAATATATTTATACTGATTTTTCATTTCAAATTTAACACTATGGAGTTTTTTAAACATTTGATTATATAATTATATCTCATGCTAAAAACCTTGGTTCCTATCAGCAGTAATACATGCACTTATTGGATTTATGCGTCAATATACATAAATAGTTTTGATATGACTACTAACCATAAGGTTGTGGAGTTAAATTCAGGATTTCTCTGCAGATCTTGTTTCTTTAGCCACTGAGGATGGGCAGTCAAATGACAGTGATTCAGAAGAGTTTTTTTCCTCATTGGTTATGCTATCAATTAGATATTTAGCCACTTTCATTTGTTTGTTTTTAATTTTGGTGGTGTTTCCTCTTTTTATTTAATACACTAAACATTTACATAGTTTAAAAGCCAACTTGTATTAAATAAAACCATGTCTCTCTTCCTTTCCTATTCTCTCTACTCCATTTCTGCCTGCCTAGAGGTGATGATTTCTACATATTTCTTTTATTTTTTTAAGGAGGGCACAGCTCACAGTGGCCCATGCGGGGATCGAACCGGCAACCTTGGTGTTATCAGCACCATGTTCTAACCAACTGAGCTAACCAGCCACCCCAAACTGAGCTAACCGGCCAGCCCCTCTATATATTTCTGACTTATCTTTGCATTGTTTATTTTTGTGAAAATAGGCAAGTAGATATATGTACTTTTATTTCCCCTCCCTTCTCACACTGATGGTAGCTGACTAATACCTACATTAACAAATAAGGTATAAATAAAGGGTGACATACTTCACCCTTTCACTTGTTCTTTTCACCCATCTTTGACTGAGGTGCCACAGTCTACAGGCACAACTCGCTCTTGATGGATTGTTTCCCTTCTAAAACTAGGTAGTGTCAGTGATCATTTTACCATGCTTTTAACCTTTCTGTATTTTTCATGAGGTGGGGAAAAATAAGACTAAACACAAAGGATATATGTGCCAAAAAAAAAAAAAGTGCATTTGCTTGCAAACGCATAGAATCTTTCTGGAAGAGACATATAAGTGATTACTTCTGGAGGAGACAGGGCTGAAGGGGCAGGAGTGGAGAGAACTCTTCACTGTTTGTTCTTATGTACTGTTTGGCTTTTTAATGCATTACTTTAAAACAAGGAAGAAACGTGTTAAAAACTACCCTGCAACATGTTGCTACACTCAAGGCCAAGTCTCTGTCTTCTCTCACCTGGACAGCACTATCCTAGCTTCTCTGCCCTCTCCCCCACCATCCAACATCAGCCACACAGCCACTAGCGAGCACTTTCAAAATGGCAGCTCCTTCCAGAAAGTTGACTTCCACCCCATCCCTCCTCTTGGCTCTCCTCACCAAGAGATTCAAAAACCATCATCCTCCATGCCTCTTCTCCCCCACCCCGACCTCCTGCACCAAAGGAAGCTCTTTCAGTATCTCCTTTAACCCTCCAAGTCTTGGCACATGCTGCTTCCTCCCTGGAATACACTCCTCGCCCCTCCTGTCCTGCCTGAGCCCAGTTTACCTTCACCTCCTCCAGAAAGCCCTCCCTGCTCCCTGCCCCTTCTGGGCTACCACAGCCTCCAGGCTTCTCCATCTCAGAACCAGTGCCTCTGAGGGAAATTGTCTGTCATCCAGTGTCAGCCTCCATGACCAGACAAGTGCTGTGAGGGGCTTTCTTTGGATCCCCCGTGGCCTGGCATGAGTGGGCCCCCAGGACATGGGAGATAAGGAATATTTCATTCAGTCATTCAACAAACAACTGCTGAGTGTCATCTTTGTGTCAGATCCCATGTTGGGCCTTGGGTGACACAGGGAAAACAGAGTCACAGTAAATGAACAACCATGCTCAGTACAGGGAAGCAGTGGTCAGGAAGTGGGACCTGAGGAAGGGATGATGGTGCTGAGACTAGAAGAACGTTAAGTCCCTGGGGAAGAGTGTTTCTGGCTGAGGGAACAGTGGGCGCAAAGTGTAAAGGCCTTTGGAGGGAACTGGCACAGATCACTCAAGGAAGAGAAAGGCAGGCAGATGCCTGGATTATAGTGTGTGTGGGGTGAGAGGCAGGAGCAGAGGTCAGGGGTCAAGCTGCAATAAGGAGTGAGAGCCATGGGAATCTAGCAGAGGCTTCGGCCTGGAATCATGGCCTGTTGGGCTGACTGAAGGGGGGCCCAGGCCAGGGTGGTGGCCAAGGGTGTGGATGGGTGCATACCTGGTAGACGGTGACCCTGGCGCTGAGATCAGGCTCCATGTGCCGCAGGCCCAACCTGGCCAGGTCCACAGGGTCCTGGGGGAGGTCCCGGGGCACCGGGAAGGGGTTGATGTTCTTGAAACGGGAGAACCACAGCTGCATGCGCACGAACTTGAGCATGGGATAGCTTTTGCGCCCAAATATCTGAATCAGCAGAAACTCCGTCTCCTTGTTGGGCATCAGCCCTGTACCGGGTGGATGGTGGCAGAACCTCAGTGAGGGGGCAGAGAGGGAAGATGCGGGACAGAGACCAGTGGAAGGGACCAGGACCAAGAGAGAATCATGGGAGGGCCAGATGTAAAGAACCAGAGACAGGGAGAATGGAAGTCAGGGAATTGATGGTAGAGAGGGAGGAGGGAGTCCAAGAGAATTTAAAGAAAAGACAGAGGGAGAGAGAAAAGATATAAAAGATAGAAAGAGAGATTGAGAAAGAGGGGGAGGGGGAACAGGCCAGACAGACCGAGAGGAGTCAGAGCCATGGAGCAATGGAGGGGCCCTGACACGGGACGGGGAGACAGCCACTCCCCTGCCCCAAGCCTGCTGGTCTCACCGTGGTTCTCCATCTGCTCCAGGACAGCAATCCCACACTCCTGCTGCCGGGGGTAGTGGATGAAGATTTTCTGGAAGATGTTGCGAGGTCGGAAGACCTCCTTGGGGAAGATGTCGAGCAGCATGTTGTAGACGGCCAGGTCCCGCTCGACACCATACTCCTTCATCTTGCGCAGCGCCAGGTAGATGAAGTCCACGTGGCCCCGTTTGTGCACATTGTGCTGCCCGAAGTTCTGCACGGCGCGCACAAAGCTGGCCTTGTCCCGTGCCCCAGCTGGCGTCTGCCTAAACAGCTCCTCGTGGAGTGCCAGGGCCTTGGCAGGTTTCCGCAGGGGCTCAGGTGGGCGTGGGACCAGGGATGAGTCAGAGTTGTGGGTGGCTGAGCTGCCGTGGAGGCCCCTTGGGCTCTGGGGGGGCAGCTGGGGACAGAGAACCACTGCTGGAATCTGGCACCCCAGTGCCCCAGGGGACTGCCGGACTGGCTCTTTCCTGGGAAAGGTGCCAATGGGCATCCCTAAGGGCCTCTGAGAAAGTGTGCTGTGGTTACAAACCCAAGATCAGGCACCATCACAGATGAGAAAACAATGGTAAAACCTCCACGGAGGCAATTTGGTAATATCCACTATGAGGAAAAACACACACCCTCTGTCACAGCAATCCTGCATCTGGCATTTAAATCTGACAGCTCTGAATACACCTGCACTAAGTGACTTTTGTGCATCCGCTGTGTCAGTGGAAATGGCCTCCAAATGCATCAGCAAGGAGATGATAATGCATATGGTCATGAACTTGGACAAGAGCACCTTCTGCTGTAAGACACACTGAGGCGGTCTCATGTGAGCTTGGAGGCATATTGTTAAATGGAAAACAGCAGGTGTAAAACTGTAGAGTAGGTTCCCGTATGTATAAAAAAAACCCACTTATATACAGTAGATCCTCATTACTTGCGGATTCCATATTTGCAAATTTGCCCACTTGCTAAAATTCATTTGTAATCCCCAAATCAATACTCTCATGGCACTTTCCCGGTCATTCACAGACATGTGTGGTTGAGCCCCTCCAACCCAGTGGAGGTTGCTCTGCCTTCTTGTTTCTGGTCTCTTATCCTGTCAATAACTGTCCTTTTAGAGGTTTATTTAGTGCATGCCTGTCACATCTTTTTGTTGGCGATTCTGCTGTTGAAAATACCCCCCGGGTGTGATGCAGAGTGCTGCCTAGTGTTCCTGTGTGCAGGAAGGCTGTTGCTTACGGTAACATGCACGTGGTAGACACGTTTCGTTCAGACATGAGTTATATAGTTATAGTTATAGTTATAGTGCTGTTAGCTGTGAGTTCAATGTTAATGAATCAACAATATATTAAATAAGTTGTCTTTAAACAGAAACACACTTACAATGTTATGTATTGGTTGGTTGAAGAAAATGTGACCAGAAGCTCGCAGGAACCCCACCCCGTATTTCCCTTGGGAGTAAAGGTCTAATAATCACAATTCAGTATATGTGGCAACTTTACAGACCATAACTACAGCGAATAATGAGAATTGACTGTGTGTACATATATTTTTTGCTTCTGTGAAGTATCGCTGGGAGGAAATACAATAAGTGGGTAACATCTCTTGCTTCTAGGTGGGGAGCTAAGTGGTGGCCAGATGGGAGGACAGACCCCTGTCATGACGTAGCCTCAGAACTTTCTGAATTTTGAACCACTTGAATATTGCCCACTGTAACTAACTGTAGCACCTCTTCAAAAGGTAAATTTCAAAAACTGAGATAAAAAAAGAAAATACAGATGTTGGAGTCAGCAAGAGTCTCAGTTTGACTGTCCTCTGCCAGGTGACACCCACATCCCACTTTATTGCTCAGGCCTCAGTTTCTCCATCTGTTACGACGGCATCTCCCTTGGGTTAAAGAGAAATCTTATTTCCAGAGTGGGGAGTGCATGCTGCTGGGAGCAGATAGAGCAGAACAAAAGTAGGCAAACCACTGCCTGTGGACAAATCCAGCAAGTGCCTGTGTTCGTTAATAAAGTTTTATTGGAACACAGCCATGCTCATTCATTGGTTTGGTGTAGGGTTGCATTGTGCTACAGAAGCAGAGTTCAATAGTTGTGACAGAGCATGTGGCTTGTGAAGCAAAAATATTTACTATCTGGCTCTTTATGAAAAAGTGTGCCAACCCCTAGTCTAGATGGTACACTAACAAATTTCTTAATTTAAACTGAATGTTTAAATTAGAATGGTTATACATAAGGCATCTTTTAAAATATACAGCTAATAACAACTAATATACTGCGTATTCTTATGTTTCAGTCATTGCTGAGCACTTACTGTACCCATTTTACAGATGAAAAACTGAGGCAGAGGGGTAAAGTAGGATGCCTGGTGTCACATAGCTGCAGAGCAGCAGAGCTGGGATTAGAGTTTCTGCTCTGCTGCCATCCGGAAGTCCTGCTTAGATAGGGTAATGTCAAAAAAAATAAATAAAAAAGCATTCATTTAAAGTGAAAGTGTAGGCAACTAATACTACAGGTGGTGTGTGCATAAGGCAAAACTCGGAAACGATGCTCTAGAATCCCCAAAATAAGGGGAGACCCCACAAAGGAGACAATGTAAATGAAATGCATAGCACAGGGCCTGGCACAGAGGAAGGGCTCATAAGGGAGCTATTACCACCACCATCATCACTGTTGTTGCAATCTATGGCTGTTGTTTGGTTTGGGCCATCTGGTCACTTTGGGTAAGGGGTTGAAGTTCAATTTTCTGCCCACATCTTCACAAGTGGACGTAGGAGATACCACAGTCACCACCTACTCATCTCATACGAGTACATGCTTAGTTTCAATTTCAAACCCCTCAGACATATGGGCACCTGCACTTTTTAAAATGAATAAGAGATATTCAATTGGCCCTTAGAGCAAACAGACCAGCCCAGATCCTGCAGAGCTGGCTTCACTGGGTGGATTATGAAGGGCTTGGAAGCAGATCCCAGGCTTGCCTGTCTGCCTCCCTCCACCCTGATGATTGCTTGGCTGGCAGTTACCTGAGAGAAGGGGGCTCCCGTGAGGGCAGCGCCACAGATGCCTCCCCAGGCCCGAGACAGGCCCCGGGCCAGCAGGATGGCTTGGGCCCAGCTCATGCCTCTCTCTGTTGGACAACCACCTGGACAAGAGAGAAGAGACAGCATCAGCCTGGCACCCCACCTGCTTAGGCAGGAAATATGTTGCAGACTTAATGGCTAACTCACCAGCCCACTGGTTTCCTCATCCATAAGATGGAGCTTAAATGACTGTTACAATCAAGAGTCCCTGTTCTGCTGGGCCAGAGCCTTCAGTATCTAGAGGAATTTGCTCCAGCAATGGTCCCCCTCCCTACTGATTCATTCATTTTTTTTTTAACAACTTTATTCATGTACCATACAGTTCACCCTTTTAAACTGTGAAACTCAACGTTTTCTTTTTTAGTACATTCAGAGAGTTGTGCAACCATCACTGTAATCTAATTTTAGAACCTAGACCCATTAGCTGTCATTCTCATTTCCCCTCATCCTCAACCCTGGGCTGCCGGTAATCTACTATTTCTATAAATTTGCTTACTCTGGGTATTTCATATAAATGGAATCATATGATATGTGTTCTTTTGTGGCTAGCATCTTTCACTAAGCATGTTTCAAGGTTTATCATTTTTTAGAATGTATCAGACTTCATTCCTTTTAATTGCCAAAAATATTCCATTGTATGGATATAATGTTTTATTTTTCCGTCCATCAATTGATACTCATTTGGGTTGTTCCCACTTCTTTACTATTATGAGTAATGCTGCTATGAACACTCATGTAGAAGTTTTTGTGTGAACATGTATTTACATTTTCTTGGTTATAGACTTATAAGTCATATTGCTGGGATATATGGTAATGCTATGTTTAGCATTTTGAGGAGCCCCTGGCGCTGTTTCCCAAGGCAGCTGCACCATTTTACATTCCCACCAGCAATGTATAAAGGTTCCAATTTCTCCACATCCTTGCCAATACTTATTATTGTCTATCGTTTTTATTACAGACGTCTTAAGGAATGAGAAGTAGTATCTCCTTGTGATTTGGATTTGCATTTCCCTAATGATTAATGATGTTAAGCATCTTTTCGTGTGCTTATGTGGCCATTATGCACCATCATTAGAGAAATGTCTATTTAGACCCTTTGTCCATTTTTTAAATTGGCTTCTCTTTTTATTGAGTTGTAAGAGTTCTTTATATATCCTAGATACTAGACCCTTATGATTTACAAATGATTTTCTCCTATTGTTTGGGTTGTCTTTGCACTTCCTTGATGTTACCACTGCAGCACAATTCTGATGAAGTCCTATTTATGTGTCTTTCTTTTATAGCTCTGCTTTTGATGTTGTATCTGAAAAACCATTGCTGAGCACAAGGTCATGAAAATTTACTCCTGTTTTCTTCTATGAGTTTTAGCTCTTACATTTAAGCCTATGATCCACTTTGAATTAATTTTTATGTATGGTGTGAGGAAAGAGTTCCCCTCATGTGGATATCCAGTTGTCCTAGTACTATCTGTTGAAGAAACTATTCTTTTCCCCATGTTATTTCTCAGCACTCTTGCTGAAAATCAGTTGACCATAAATGTAAGGATTTATTTCTGGGCTCTCAATTCTATTCCATTGATCTGTACGTTGAGTCTTAGGCCAGTACTACACTGTATTGATTTTTGTAGTTTTGTAAGTTTTAAAATCAGGAAGTATACAAGTCCTCCAGCTCTGTTCTTTTTCTGTATTTTTTTTTGTTTTTTTTCTTCAGTCTAGTTGTGGAGGGCGCAGCTCACTGACCCATGTGGGAATCAAACCAGTGACCCTGGTGGTATGAGCACTGTGCTCTAACCACTGAGCAAACCTGGCCGCCCCCAACTCTGTTCTTTTACAAGATTGTTTTGGCTTTCTGGATCCCTTGAAATTACATATAAATTTTAGAATCAGCAATTTCTGCAAAAAGCCAGAGGCATTCTGATAGGGATTGTGTTGACTCTGTAGATCGATTTGGGGAATATTGGTATCTTAATAATTATCTTCTGATCCTTGAATATGGGATATCGCTCCATTTATTTAGATCTTTAATTTCTCTCAATGTTTTATAGTTTTCAGTGTGCGAGTCTTTTAACTTTTTGTTAAATTTATTTGTATTTCAATCCTTACGAAGCTATTATATATGGTATTCTTCTTATTTCTACACTGTTCATTGCTAGTGTATAGAAATACAGTTTATTTTTACATGGTGATCTTGTATACTGCAACTATGTAGAACTCACTTATTAGCTGTAATAGATTTTTATTTGACTCCTTAGAATTTTCTATATGTAAGATCATGTCATCTGCAAATAGAGATAGATTTACTTCTTCCTTTCCAATCTGGATGACTTTTATTTCTTTTTCTTGCCCAAGTGCCCTGGCTGGAACCTTTAGTACAACACTGAATAGAAGTGGCAAGAGCCACTTCCTTGTCTTGTTCCTGATCACAGGGAGAAAGCATTCAGTCTTGCATCATTAAGTATGATGTGAGCTATGGTTTTTCATAGATGCCCTTTATCAGGTTGAGGAAATTCCCTTCTATACCTACATACTGAGTGTATTGGATTTTGTCAAATGCTTTTTGTTGTATCTATTGAATTAATCATGTGGTTTTTGTTCTTTATTCCATTATTATGGTATATTTTATTAACTGATTTTCAGATTTTAAACTAACCTTGCGTTTCTGGGATAAATTCCACTTGATCATGGTATACAATCCTTTTTTACATGTTGCTAAAATTTGGTTTGCTAGTATTTTGTTGAGGATATTTACATCCATATTCGTAAGAGATATTGATCTGTAGTTTTCTCTTAGTGTCTGGTTTGGTATCAGGGTAATGCTGGCCTCATCCAATGAATTGGGAAATGTTTAGATTATTCCGATCACTATTTAAACTTTCTCTAGCATCTCTCATCTTGACCTGAAGTCTCCCTTCAGCCTCTGCTCCACATCTTGCTCCCTTTACAGCAAAGCTTTTCCTTAGAGGTGTCTACATACTGTGTTCTACTCACTCCAACTTGGCTGCTGCACTAACCACTCCACTAACACTACCATTAAAGGTCCCTGTGTGTTCTAAACTTACCAAAGCCAGTGTGATTATTTCTCAGGCCTCATTTTGCTTGAGTTCTCAGTAGCATGTGGCATGGGTGAGGCCCTCCTGCCATCTTCTTGACAATCTTGATTTTCTTCCTAGCACCCAGGCCTGTTTCTCAGCTAATCAGCAAGACCCACTTCCTTCTCTACAGTTTACAATGTTTGCAAACTTGAATGTGCGGACGAATCACCCGGATCTTGTTAAAATGCTAATTCTAATTCAGCAGCTCTGGCGTGAAGCCAGACTCCTGCACATCTAACACACTTCTGAGTGATGCTTATGCTACTGATCTTACTTAGAGACCACACTTTAAGTAAGAGGGCTACAAAGAGTACTACATTCTAAATTTGTCTGTTTACTACTCTGAGGTGTCATTCAACTTGTTCCTCTGTTCTTTGTATTCCTGTGGGCAGTTCATGTTAGAGTCATCTAGGGAACTTTAAAAAATTGCCATGCCCAGGCCATACTCCCGACATATTAAATCAGAATATCAAGAGGCAGGGCCCAGGCACCAGCATTTTAGCACACGCCAGTGACTCTCATACACAGCTAAGATTAAAACCTTAATTGAAACATTCACTGCTCAAAGTGTGTTCCAGGGACAAGCTACATTGGCATCATCATCTGGGAGTTTATTAGAAATGCAAAATCTCAGCCCTAACCCAGACCTACTGAAACAGAATCTGCATTTTAACTACAGTCCAAGTTTCTTCTATGTGTGTTAAAGCATGAGAAATGACGATCTATGTGCAGATGAATCGAAATGTTTATCGCCAGTTGTGAGCAGCGGCCTCCATACCTAATTGCACTTTGGTGTATACTCAGCCATCTCAAACTTAATTTGCTCCAAACTGGTATCCCTGCTTACACTTGTTCCTCCCCATCATAGCCAATGACACCATCATTCCTACTCATTCATACCACAAACCTAGGATTCACTTCTGAGTCCACTGTGTCCCTCATTTCCATATTCAATCCATATAGTCCTGATGACTACTTCCAAATCCATCCCAAATGCGTCCATTTCTCTCCATCTGCAAGCCAACACCCCAGGGACCTCTTTCTCATCCTCCCACTTCTTTCCTTACTTGTCTCCAGTCAGCTCTCCCAACCTGGGCCAAAGGAAGCTTTTTAAAACGTGAACTATATTCAGCATTCTCTGCCTAAAATTGCTAATGATATATCATACTTAAGATAAAATCAGACAGGGTCTACCCTTCCAAACTCAACCCTTACCACTGACAGCTCCAGCTACCTCTATCTTAAACAAGCTACGTTTATTATAGTCTCAGAGCCTTTGCACTTGCTTTTCCTTCTGTTTGGAAATTTCTTCCCCTATCAGTCCACAGGTGTCTCTGATCATTCAAGTTTATATTCAAAGTAGAGGCTTCCCTAACCGCTGCTGCCACACTTCCTATCTAAAGCCTCCATCACTCTGATAAATGCATTTTAGCCCCTACTAGCATCTGAAATCATCTGTTCTCTTTCTTTCTGACTTGTTCAATGTCTGCCCCCTCCCTCCGCCCCCAGGAGATGACGGATTTTTGTCTGACCTCCTCATTGCTGTGTCTCCAGCACCCAGAACAGTGCCTGGTAAATGATAGGTACCTAACAAGTATCGGTGTAATGCGAAGAAGAGCTAAACTTCTACAAAGCGTCTATAATCCATAAATCTGAATCCCATAGCCGGGTGTACCTACAGCAGCTTTGAGACGGGCTGCCAGGATTCTGGGCTTCTTGGGAGAAACGGGCAAATGCGGGTTTGAATACCAGCCTAGCTGCCGACCTGCGGCGTGACCTCGGGAGGGGCCCTTAACCACTCTGAGCCTCAGCTATCTCATCCGCAAAATGGGCAATTAAGGACAGGAAGAGGCGGGTGCACAGAGGGAGGCTTTTCCCCGCATGTCCCAGCCCGGCACCCTAAAAGGTCATGGTGCCCTGGCTCTGCAGCCAGGTCCCTCCGGGCCCGCCCTTCCGCGCTGCCGGTCCAGAATGGGACTCCCCGGGGTCCTGCAGTTCGCGCTCGCCTCCCCACGCGCGACCTACCTACTCACACGGGTGGCCGCGGAATCCCAGCCAGCTGCCTCTTGCCGCTGGGCGCCGCCATGTTGCCCGGAGAGCTTCCAGGTCACGGACCACCAAGGACACAGCAAATCAAGAACGCCGGTTTAAAGAAGTCCCGCCCAAAAGGGATGATCACCAATAGGAAGGCAGATGACCCTGGTACCGCTTAGTAACGAACTAGGCCCCTCCCCCCAACAAGGCAAGCCACATCGCTGACCAAACGAATTGAAGAGTATGGCCGGGGAAGGAGTGACAGGATCGTTTCCGGGTTGGGAGGCTGGACTTGGTGACGGCCGTGAATCCAGTTAGCGGTCCGTTTACCTACGTGAAATGTGGGAATGAAATATTAAGGGTGCAAGTATCCCCAAACGTGTCAAAAATGTAGTGTCTGGGTCCCTGTATTTATACGTCTCCCCTCTGTGCAGCATGTCCATGATCACCGGATAATCCCTTTACCCCCCGGCAGGGCGACAGTAGAGATGGTGTATCTGGCATCCGCCCCGCTGACTATAGGAGCTGGGCAGTCGGACATAGGAGGTACCCGGAGCGTGGACGTGGCTGCAGCGCAACGACTACACATACCCATCCCTATGGTCCCCCCTCTTCCGTGGTTCAGCCTCCTGACTTCCTCTTGCGCAAGATCAGTTTCTGGGTGCTGTGGGGACAGAGCCAGGAGTGCAGTTTCCAGGCTCTCACCCTCACGTGGAAAGGTGCTGGCTCAGGTAGTAAATGGCCATCAACTGTGATTGGCTGGCCATCAGCTGTGGCTAGTTGGCCGTCAGCTGTGACCAGTGAGCGAATGGCCACTAATATAACTGCTGTGGCTACTCTAGCAGCAAATGGGGGCTAGCAAGAAGATGGTGGCTGAGCTGGCAAGAGCGGATTGCAGTCAGCATGGAGGATTGCAGCTAGCAAGTGAGTTTGGTTGGCAGAGAGAAGTGGACGGCAGGTTGCGGATAGTGTGGCTCCTACTTCCTATGTATCCGTCCCAGCAGCCGGGAAGAATATAGTGGTATGACTCTCCAATTATGGCTCTGTGTGTGTTCCTTTTTGGCCTCACCATATCCTGCGTTCTAATGTGGGGAGCGGGACCAGAGACCCCGCATGACACCCTGCATGACAGCGCTCAGCCAGCGCGTGTTCCACAGTCTCACGTGGGCTCAGAAGCACCTTGGAGTCACGCAAATGCCTCCAGGTAGTGCGGGGCGGGATCTGAGGGCCTGGGCCTAACTCCCTTTTCCTCCTTCACTCCGCTCGCTGCCCTCGTCCCCAGGTGCCCATCCATCCTCCTCTTCCTGGCCATGAGCGCCCTCAGGCGGTACAAACTGCTCTCCAAGGAGAAAATCAAAATCAACCTCACTCCATGAATCAGCTGGGTGAGGGTGGATATTCTCCACACCACTCCCACCCCTGCTCTTCGCTCCTGTGGGGGCGGGGAGCTAGTAGCATGGGGAGGACACTGCTGAAACTGTCCACGTGAGGAAGGATCCCCTCCAGGAAGGTTCTCAGAGCTAGGCTAAGGAGCCTCATGGGCCAGCCCTCTGTCTCTACCCCAGCCCTGGCAGAGGTTGACTCAGGGTCTTGACCCCTCCATGCCAGGCCCCCAGTTACCCTGTCCAGAGCTGTCCAGAATTTTGGGGCGGGGGGAGTCAATGGACTCTGTGCCCTGGTGACTGTGGCTGATGCTTCTAGTTACCTGCTCCATGGCAGATGGGGTACAGCTGTGTGGGCCCAGGGTCACATTCACTTAATCCCTTGCCCCCCTCTGACTCCTCCCTCCCTCCAGACCTCGTGCTGATCCACTGCAACTAGGCCATCAGATGTCCCCGCGTTACCATGCAGTTTCTCTCTTCAGCTTTCACCACTTGGAATAAAGACCCTTGGAGACACCCCACACACACACCACCATGATGTATGAACATCTCCTGTGTGCTCCTTTAACATAAGCTCCATGAGAACATGGAGATTTTGTCTGTTGCGTGTGTTGTCACCAGCATTAGAGACAGGGCCTGGAACATGGTAGGCGCTCACTAGATGTTAGTTACAAAACGAATAAATGAGTAGATGAATGTTCTTTTCATCCTAATATTTAAACCCTAGAAACTGTCCCTTGTGAGTTGTCACAACTGTCCTGATGCTCACCCAACCTTTAAACCCCAGCAGTGACACCTTTAAATCCCTTGTGACAGTACCATGTGACTGCCTTTGCATGCCTAATTACCCTACCACTGCCTTCCCCCATCTTTCCCCAGCTCCAGAGCAGCCTGCATCACCTCACAGACCTCTATGCCAATTTGCTCACAGTCCTTTGTCAATTTGGGGTACTTGGATTTGGGGACATGTGAGGGCCTTCCTGCTCCTCTCCTGCATTCCCCTTTCCCTCCCTCACCTTGACCCCCCCTCTACTGTCCAAAATTGGTTGCTGAGTACAGCGAACTGCCCCTACAATTTGCTAATGGCCTTACTGAGTGGTGTGCCTCTGGCTGTGGTCTGTGTAGCTGGCATCAGTGTGATGTTGTTTTGAAGCTTGAGGGGTATTGACTTAGGCTACACCGGCCGTGGGCATCCTCAACGTGCTGTGAGTATACCATATCATGCTGTCCAGAGCATGAGGCCGGGGAGCCCTCATGTCCCAGAGCAGAGTGCGGGAAGGTGTTGAAGAGATGTGGAAGAGCTCCCCTAAACCTGCTGTAGACTTGGACCCAGGGCCAGAATGGTGGAGGCTGTGCCCATCCCACAACCAGAAGGCTCAGATTCCCTCAAGAAGCATTCATTGAGTGCCTCCTTTGTACCAGTCACGGCTCTAAGCCTCGAGGAACAGCGGTGAGCACAAAAAGATTCCTGACCTTGGGGAGCTGGCATTCTAATGGGGAATACAGACAAAAGACCCATGTTCTACAGAAATATTTTACAACTATTTGCAGCTTGAAAAATATTAAGTGCAAACTCTAAAACTTTTGGATATGATTTCGTCTATCATCTTGTTAACCTTAATCTACTTTTGGACTTCGACCATGTTACCTTTTGTTAATAACATTTTTCAGTCCTTTTTGCTTGTGTGTAGAGCTTGACTCTGTGTTCTGTGTATTAATTTAGTTATTTAGATTTATGTATTCCGTCATTCTGCCATCTAAAACAAAGCATCAAAATACATTCATTATACATATTTTAAAACAAATACGTGTTGTGTGCTGGATCCAGAGGGAAATATAAAATTAATTTGAAAAGGGAAAAGAAATTTAAGTTCGCCAAATGCTTAGAATTTTTTTCCAAATTCATGAAGGAAAAATGTAAAATGCGGGGCCAACCTGGTGGCTCAGGTGGTTGGAGCGCTGCGCTCCTAATGCCGAGGTCGCCAGTTCAATTCCCACATGGGCCAGTGAGCAAAAAAACAAAACAAAACAAAACAAAAACTATCAGTAAAAATGTAAAATGCTACATGTGATTAACATAATGGTTATTATTAGATTAAGAATTTTTTTTAAAAAATAGCTTGAGCTGTGTGGCAATTACATGGTATATATATGTAAAACTTCATTGAGCTCTCCATTACTCTTTGTGCATTTTACTTTAATATTTCAATTTAAAAGTTTTAAAAAGTGATAAATGATTCATTGAGCTTTAATTTGTATAGTTTTCTCTATACATTATATACTCTAAAAGTCTATTTAAACACTTTAAACCCATTAGGATGGCTATTATCAAAAAAGCATAATCTAACAAATGTTAATGAAGGTGTGAAGAAAGTAGTACCCTTGTACACTGCTGATGGGAATTTAAAATGGTTCAGCCACTATGGAAAACAGCACAGTGGCTCCTCAACAAATTAAAAATAGAGCTACCATATGATTCAGCAATTCCACTTCTGGATATATACCAGAAGAATGGAGAGCAAGGACTCAAATAGTTACACACCTTATTCATAGCAGCGTGATTCGCAATAATCAAAGCAACTCAAATGTCCATCGACAGATGAACTAATAAAATGTGGTATGTACATATAAAGCAATATTATTCAGATTTACAAAGGAAGGAAATTCTGTCCTTTTGTGAAATAAACCAGTCACAAAAGGACAAATACTATGTGATTCCACTTATATGAGGTCCCTGGAGTAGTCAAATTATCATAGAAACAAAAAGTAGAATGGTGGGTACCAGGGGTTAGGAGAGGAGGAATAGGGAGTTAATGTTTAATAGGGACAGAGTTTCAGTCTTGGAGGATGAAAAAAGTACAACATACGTGTGTACTTAATACCACAAAACTGTACACTTAAAAATGGTAAATTTTGTTATAAACTATACCATAATTTTTAAAACGTCTACTGAAAAATGATAAGTGATAAGAAATTAGGTCAGATTGAAGTGGTGAGGGAGAGGTCCTGGGCTCCTGGAGAAAGCTTCAGTTTTAGGGTGTTAATCTAAGTGGACTAGCACATAAAATGAGGGCTTGGCAGTAGCAAAGGCTCTAGTCAAGGACAGTTATCTGCCCCCATTAAGAAAGCCATTTCTGCAATACTTTGGCTTCCATGACGCAGGACACTGGCAAGGGGACAGGAAGATACACGCAGCCAGCTTAGGATGCCTCAATGACTGCGCAGTGGCAGCGTCTCTGCCCTATCAAGATTCCTGTGATTGGTCGATCTGAGACAGACTTCAGCCAATCAGCTGTTGGTCCAGGAGGGCTTGCGCACCCCGCCCCAGCACGTTGACAGCCACGTGGACAGCTGCCGGCGCGCTACTGCCCTCTGTCACCCGGCGCGTACCTAAGGCGCAGGAGCAGTCAGCGTGGGTGAGGGCACTCGTGTTTGTTGGTGGGGTTGCCATCTGGCAATCTGGTTTCAGAGTTCCCAATGTCCATTCCCCTCTTGAGGCAGTTACGGCTTTTATTTTCTTCACAGAAGTAGTCATTCAAACAGCAGCCTTTACATATTTTTGTATTTATTAACAGAGACCACAATGGTATGTGTTAACTTTGCAGACCCTTTAACACGCAGTCCTCAAAACAACCCTGGAGAAAATAGCAGCTTCACAGTGGAGGGTCCTGGCAGAACCACTTTAACCAAGGGACCAAGGTTAACATCACCAGCGATGACTCATAGTGACATCATATGCCCCCTCAAAAGGGAACATCACCTCTCTGGTATCTCACTATCCTTCCTAGCAATGCAAAAACCTCAGTCTGATCAAGACAAACCAAATTGAGAGGCAATCTACAAAATTACAAACAAGTACTTTTCAAAAGAGTCAAGGTCATAAAAGACTGAGGGACTGCCACAGACTGGAGAAGTCTAATAAGACATGACAACTAAATGTAATGAGGAATCTTGGATTGTGTCCTGGAACAGAAAAAGGATATAAGTAGGAAAATGAAAAATCCAAATCAAGGCAGTCTGTAGTTTATTAATAATATTGTACTAAGATTAATTTCTTAGTTTTAATAAATGTACTATGGTTATGGAAGATTCACAGCAGGGGCATCTGAGTGAAAGGTATATAAGCTATTTTTGCAACTTTTCTGTAAGTGTAAAATTATCTCCAATAAAAAGTTAAAAAAATAAACCTATGAACCAGTCACTATTAATATGCCTATTTTCCAGAGGAGGAAACTGAGGCACAGAGAGGTTAAGACACCTGTACAAGATCACACAGCCAGGAAGCACCAGGGTGTATCTCAAACCCATGGAATATGGATCTGGAGCCCCCACTCATAACCACAGCACCACAGTGCTTTTATTTAAATGAAACAAAGTGCTGCATATTCTGCCTTCATCTTTGTCTATCTCACTTGTTCCCTGTTGATGAGCTATAGTGTGACTTGTTATTAAAAGGCCACTATAAGAAATGTTCTTGCACATACGTCATTCTTCACACCTACACTTGTACTTCTTAGGACTATCCAAAAAAAAAATTTGCTGGTTCAGAAAGTAGGTAAGACAGAGTTCTCCAGAGAAATGGAATATATATATATATATATATATATATATATATATATATATATATATACATATACACATACATACATATATACATATTATATATATTATATATATATAATTAGTTGGTTCATTGTAAGGAATTGAGTCACATGACTATGGAAGCTGGGAAATCCAAGATCTGAAGTTGGCAAGCGGGAGACCCAGGAGAGCCAATGGTGTAAGTTCCAGTCAGAATACTGCTGGCAGGCTAGAGACCCAAGAAGCACTGATGTTTTAGTTCCAGTCTGAAGGCAGAAAAAGACCAATGTCTTGAAGGCACTCAGGCTGGAACTGTCTCTTAACAGAGGGTCAGCCTTTTTGTTCTATCCAGGCTTCCAACTTGAATTGGAAGAGGCCCACTCATATTGGGGAAGGCAATCTGCTTCACTCCATTACCAGTTCAGATGTTAATCTTATCTGAAAAACACCCTCACAGTCACACCCAGAAGAATGTTTGACCAAATATGTGGACAATATAGCCCTGTAGCCCAATCAGATTGACACATAAAATTCACCTTCAGAAAGGTAAGGACACTTGTCATTTTGAAAGCTATTGACAAATTGCCCACTCTCATCAACAGTGTTGCCACAGCCTTGGTCAAGTGTTCTGATTTTCACCCATCTGATCGTCACCTGTCCACTTTTTAAAAAT
The DNA here is from genome assembly GCF_964194185.1 of Rhinolophus hipposideros. NCBI lineage: Eukaryota > Metazoa > Chordata > Mammalia > Chiroptera > Rhinolophidae > Rhinolophus > Rhinolophus hipposideros. Next base: position 38,831,157 of record NC_138062.1, on the reverse strand, counting down.
GCTCTCTTGTTTAACTAGATGTTGCAAAGCTCACGGCTGGACAAGGGAGTGGGCAGCTGTAGAATGGCCTGGAATAACTGCAGCCACAGACTGTGACCTAACCCCCTCTCCATCATCCAATTGGTCTGGGGAGGGTTGGAATGCAAATGCAAAGATGACCCCCACCTCAACTGTCCTCTGCCAAGGAGATTCTAGGAAACTGTACCTTTTGTGTGTGTTTAAGCACCAGTATTTTAGACAGACATGGGTTTGAGTCCTGGCTCATTCCTTTAATTCTATTTATGCACCGAGAATTGTTTGAGCACCTGATGTGTACAGGTACTGTACTGGGCACTTGGGATAGAGCAGTGAACAAGCAAAGCCTGCCCCCAGGGGGTTTCTCTTCTTATAGTATGAGATAGATAATAAGCAAATAGGAGATGGTAAGAAAAAGAAAGCAGGAGGTGCTTTTTTAAATCAGTGGAGGTAGACATTTTATGCCAGGTGCAAACACAAGTGAATAGCTCCTCTCCCTCATGCCCACCCTCTCGGTCAGTCTGGTGGGAGGGGATGCTATTATTTTACAGCAGGTGGTCAGAGCGAGCCTCTCTGAAGAGGTGACATTGGAGCAGAAGAAGTGAGGAGAGGCCATGCCATGTAGGTATCTTGCGGAAATGTGTCCAGGTCGAAGGAACTGCCCATGCAAAGGTCTTGTGGTAGGAGCTTGCTTAGCAGTCAAGAAATACATGGGAAGGATCTGGGAGCAGTGTGGCACTGGGAGAGTGGCTTCGCCTCTCTGAACCTCGAGTTTCCTTATCCATAAAGTGGCCCTGAGAGTTTTCACCAAGAGGGTGGTGGTGAGGATTAAATGAGATTGAGCCTGGCACAGTGCCTGCCAGGGAGTGAGCCCTCCAGAAACAGAAGCCATTGGGAATAACAGCCTATTCCTCTTTTCCGGAGGGGAAAACTAGGTCAGAAGAGAACAGGGCTGCCAAGGTAGGCAGGTGCAGGGGGAAGGGCTTGCGACTCTTTCCTGGAGACTCACAGGTACAGAGAGGTGTGTGTGTGTGTGTGTGTGTGTGTGTGTGTGTGTGTGTGTGTGTCTGTTCTGAAAGTCAGGTAGGTTTTAGAGGACTCTTATTAAAGTTGAGAAAACGCAGGGCTTTTCTTTCATGACTAGACTGGATGGACCCTTTGGACAACTGTTCTCTACAAGATCCCATCTTTTCATTTAGATGGGAAACCTAGGGGCTGGGGCCTGGGTAACACGAGATAGGACTTGAGTGGACTCACACCAAGCAGCCAATGATAGGGGAGTCCCCTGGGGTGGGGAACCCCGGGATGGCATCAACCCCCCTCTCTGTCTCTACTCTCATTTACCCAGCAGAGACATCGAGAAAGAAAAACAGTGGTCCAGAGATGTGGAACAGAGACAGAGAGATACTAGAGGAGACATGGCCCGGGGGTGGGGGGGGGAGGGGGGGAGGCAGTGTGACAGGCAGATTCATGGAGACACAGAGAGACAAAGGGTGAGACAGAAAAGGGTTAAGCGACGCGGAGGGACAGACACAGAGCAACCAAGAAACAGAGCATAAGATACAAAGACACAGACCCAGAATTGGAGGGACAGGACAGACCCAGGAAGGGCCGTCCTCTAGGGAGACCCCCGGTTGCCCTGTCGGGGGGCGCGCCAACTATTTCTCCACTCCGCCCCCGTCGTGCCTGGGCCGTGACTTCAGAGCCGGCGCGGATTCTATAAATGGCCAAGCGGCCGCAGATCGGGAGGCAGGGCCGAGTGAGTCAACGTGCACGTCACCACCACCGGGTCCCTGCCAGACCCTCCCCCCGCATCCTGGGCCGCCAGGGGGCGCGGGCCACGAGCTCCTCAGGGGCGTGGGTCTTCACATGCGCAGTAGCGACCTGTGGCCCGCCGAGGGCTGCTCCGCGTGGGCAGAATACCGGAATCTGCGCGTTCGAATCCTGGCTCCGCCACCCTCGTGCTGTGTGATCTCCGGCAGTCGGTTCCTCCTCTGTGCCTCATATCCACCCCACCTCATAAGGCTGTTGTGAGGAATGAGTTAACAGATCCAATGCATTTAGTACATAGCAGGAGCTAATTGTTAGCTCATTTATGTATTTTAGTGTATCTTCAACATATTATTACACGCCAGAATTTGTCTAGCCCAGTCGATCTCAAATGGGGGAGAACTGCCCCCCACCCCTCGATCATTTGGCAACGTCAGGAGATATTTGACTAAAGGGGTGCTACTGGCATCTGGTAGGTAGAACCCCCGGGATGCTGCTTAAAACCCTACAATGCCCAGGACAGCCCCCTACCTCATAGAATTATCCAGCCCCCTGTCAACAGTGCGAAGGTTGAGGAACTTGCCTTTGCCTCTTAGCATTAGGGGTAGGGACCTGGGTTCAAATTCTGCTCAGCCACTGGCAAGCAGTGTGACACTGAGGCAGTGATTCCACACTCCTGTGCCCCAGTTTCCCCATCTTTAACTTTCATATAATAACAGCGTCCACTTCTGAGAGTGCTGTGAGGATTGAGCTGACAACATGCACAGCGCTTGGAACAGGGCCTGATATAAAAGCTGCTGTGATGTTAGCACATCACAGGTGTGCCCTTGGCATGTGGGCAGCAAACTGCATGTCCTTAACATATTAGAGTATGGCAGGTGATGACAAGTCATCCAAGTGTCACTAACAAGGTCTTGACCTATGTGGCATAATGTGGGCATGATACCCCCCCCCCAGTGGTCCAGAGGTAAGATCTGGCCAGGGGGAGCTGCTTGCAGGTGTTCCCTCCAGGCCAGCCTGGCTGGTACAGGGACACATGGGGCTGTCCAGGGCCTGGAACCTGTTAACAGTCAAGACACAAAGACACAGACCCAGAATTGGAGGGACTGTGTCTCAGTCTGTGTCTCAGACTGTGTCCTTGGATAATTGGAGAAGGTGAGATCCGGGATCTCTGCTCCCCCCAAGACCTTATGAGGGACTGGAGGGGACAGAAATGGATGCCAGAAATGGGTCCCCCCAGAATTGGAGGGACTGTGGCTCAGGCAACCCTTGGGTAGTTGGAGGTGAGATCCAGGATCTCTGCTCCCCCAAGACCTTATAAGGGACTGGAGGGGGCAGAAATTGGTGCCAGATTCTCAGCAGAAATAGTGCTGTTCCCTGAGTCTTCCCCTGTGCCTGGCACTGGGAAGGCATGTTGGAGGCCTTTTTACTTCTGATCCTCAGAACACCCTCATAAGCAGGGACTATCATTAACCCATTTTACGGATGTGGCAACAGAGAAAAGGAACTTGCCTACAGTTATGGACTGTTATGTCTGGAGTTAAATCTAAGGTGGTGCTTGCTAAACTACCATGTGTCGCTGTCCTGCCTCAAAGCTGGAGAGAGACATGGAGAGATGGCATCAGAGACACAGCCTCAGAGACAGACACAAAGAGTCTAGGAGACCCAGCCAGGGCCCAATGAACAGTTGGGGGTGGGGAGGAGTGAGGGAAAGGTTGGTCTCTGTCTGGCTAAGCACCCCCTCAAAGAATAACCCAGGCCGCCCCTCTAGGTGGAAACAATGACACAATCAGCTCCCAATACCAAGGCCCTGACATCACGAGGTGGGGGTGGCCGAGGTGGGGGTGTCCCGCCCCTTGGCAGGCCCCTGCAGCCAATGGGATGGACTTGGACGAGGCCCGGGCCGCCTCCGTAGCTTCAAAACCGTGTGAGGAGAGAAGAGGGTACAGACAGAGCCTCAGCTGCTGCCCAGTCCTCAGCACCACTGTCACCACTGCCCACCACTGGCCAGCATGTCCTCTGCTCACTTCAACCGAGGCCCCGCCTACGGGCTGTCAGCCGAAGTCAAGAACAAGGTAGGGCCGGAGTGCCTCCCCTGGCCTGGCCCACATGCCCTGCCAGGCAGGAGGCCCCACTCTTGGGGTTCCCTGGATCCCCTCCTGCCTATCCCATGTGACTTAGAACCTAAGAGGGAAGAGGGACAAGTGTGCCACAGGGGCTGCCTTCCTCCCCCTGCTGAGCATCCCAGAGCCCTCAGCTTTGGTTGGGGGGTGGAGTGGGGGGCACATAGGCAGCCACAGGTAAACAGAGGGAGTTGTTCCATTCTGAAGACACCACTTGATCAAAATCCCATTAACCCTTTGTTTTTATGGTGGCCTGGGAGAGGACTTGTTGATTTTCCCTACTCCCCTAGCGGGACAAAGAAGTTGGGGAGTCCTTGAGAGCTGGGGTTCCTGGGAGGTGAGGCCCAGAAAGTGTGGGAGATCTTGAAGGAATAAGGAGACAGCTGAGGAGGGCAGAGAGTGGGCATTAGAGATACGGCAGGAGTCTCCTAATTTTGGAATTAAGAAGGTACTGAGACACCACTTCCATGCTATGGATGGGTAGACTGAGGTTCAGAGAGGAGAGGCAAGCAGCTAGGGTCCTACAAAAGGGAGGTGTACAGCTAGGACCCTGGGCTCACCTTCTTTACACCAGAATGGGGTTAGCTTCTCTAGGGCAGCACATTTGAAGTACCTAATCCACTGGAATGCTCCCTTGAGGCCTGCCACGAGAGGAATCCCAGCCCCATTTGACAGGAACACTGAGGCAGAGGGTGGCTTTTGCCAGGGTTCCACAGAGAGGAAGTTCGGAGCTGGGATTGGAACCTGGGTTGGGAATCCTCGTGGCTGGACGAGGGAGCAGGTGGGGGGCGGGTGCTCAGGCTTGAGACACATCCCAGCACCACCACCCCCCCTTTCAGAGCCGGGCCCCAGAGCTCAGCGGAGCCGCCAAGCCATATAAGGCGGCCTTGGGGAGCCCGGCCCGCGGGGCCGTGCTATATAAGGGCCGGTTTGCTTTATAAATCCGGCTGGTGGGGAGGGGGACAGCAGGGCCCCTGGACCAGGTGAGGGGGCCGTCCTCCTCACCTCTCCCTCCCCCAGAAGGGGCAGCCCTGTCCTCCAGTGGCTGGGAGCCTGTCTGGGCTGGGGGAGAGGGTTCTAGAGAAACGTGATTCTGAGAGCCTGAGACAGAAGAGAGACAGATGTGGGAAGGCAAGCCAGGAGCGAGATAAGGCTGAGACGGGGATGGAAGGGCAGAGGGGGGAAGACAGACGAGCCCCACTCCCATCGGAGGGAGGAAAACTGGAGTCCGAGTTGAAAAGTGACCCAGAGATGGATGAACCAAGAGCCCCACCCCCAGCCAGACATGGAGAGATGGTGGGGACAGGAAGACAGGGCCAAGGAAAGACAGGCATAGCTGAGAGACAGACAGAGGACACGGGAGATGGGGAGAGAGACAGAGAAATACAGACACAGCGCACAGGGCCAGGAGTAAGACAAAGACAAGCCCAGACCCCCAGCCAGAGCTGGAGCCCCAGAGATGAGGGCCTGGAGCAGTCCTCTGCGAGGCAGTATTCAGGGGCACCCTCTTAGGTCTCCTCCCCCACTGCCTGAGGCACCCAGTCTTCCAGCAGGGGGGTGAAGAGGGGCAGGGCCAGGGGAAGCAAAGCCCCAAGTTTGGCCTGGAGGGGGAACTAGGAGGCTAGGCGCCACCCCCCAGCTCAGAGTATCCCCCTCTCCACCCACCCTTGTCTGAATTCTCTGGTGCCAAACCTCAGAATGCCCGGAATGGCCCCCTGGGCAGGTGCCATCTCAGTCCTGGCCCTGAGCCCCCTCAGCCTACCCCACCCCCAACTTCCATGGACACTGTGGCAGAATTGCCTTAGTTGGGAAGGAACAAAGAAGTATATCAAGCTTAGGGAGCGAAGCTTCCCCCCACCTGCATCCTCACCATCATGTCTGTGCCCCACACCCCCAGCTGGCCCAGAAGTACGACCTCCATCGGGAGCAGGAGCTTCGAGAGTGGATCGAGGGGGTGACAGGACGTCGCATAGGCAACAACTTTATGGACGGCCTCAAAGATGGCATCATTCTTTGCGAGTGAGTGGGACACTGGTGGCCTAGACTCTGCCTAGGGCTGTTCCCCAAATTGGTACCCATCTCTCCCCCTCAGTCCCTCCTGGATTGGGTACTTTATATCTCAGACTTTGAAACAGTCCTCTTGAGGTGGCTAATAATCATTGTGCCCATTGAACAGGAAAGAAAACTGAGGCTCAGTTAGGTAAAACACATCACTCAAAGTCCCACGCTGTTCCAACGGAAATGTCTCTACATTCTAGCCTTTTAACCATCATGCATACAGGGCACACAGGCCCATTAAAGGCCTCTAGTGTCCCAAGAAAGAGTGGTCACAACTAAAAGACAATGGGGAACAATGGCTGTCCATCATGGCATGATGACACGAGGGATATGCCACAGTAATTTAAGAGGGCCCTGATTGTCTACCTGTCTCAGAACTTAAATCACTGAGGAAGACGCAACCCCTCCCAGCTCCCAGATACAACCTCAGCCCTAATGCTGGGCGGGAGGGGCCCTGAGCCTAGCAGAGGTCCTGTCTACATTTTGGAGTCTGACCCAGGGCAGGGTAACCATGAGGTGCAGAGTGTGCCCTTGGTAAGGTTCCGGAAGGTGCAGCCTAGGTACTGGGAAGGGGGAGGGGAGGACGGGAGAGTATCTTTTTCTACCATATCCACAGGGAACACGGAAGAGGGGGACAGCCTGGTGTCCCAGCTCCGACAGGGCTTAGGGAGAGAAGAGTGCAGAGCCACCCACCCTGGCAGTCCTTCATGCACCCAGCATTTATGGAGCTTCTGCTGTGTGCAAGGTCTAGACACTGGAGATATTGAACAAAAGAGCCTCGGAGCTCACATGGAGATTGAGACCTAGTGGGGGATCAATCGAGAGATCAATGAAATAATCACATACTTGCCTGTGGTGGAAAGCACCATGGAGAAGTCAGTGGGGAAAGATGGGGGCTGGATGGGGTGAAGGGTTGCTGTTTTGTATAGAATAGTCTGGGAGATCTTTCTGAAGAAGTAACATTTGAGCAGAACCTTGACTGGAGTGAGGGACGGAGCAGGGTGAACATCTGAGGCAAGAGTGGGACAAGCAGAGGGGACAGCCAATGCAAAGGCCCTGAGGCGGAACGTGCCTTGCGTGCTCCAGGAAGAGCTAGGAATGGCCGGCTTCGGGAAGTGGAAGGATGTTAGCTGGGGGCCGATGACTTGGGGCCTTTTAGTCATGCTAAGGAATTAGGAAACCATGGGAGCATTTTGAAGTGGGGAGTAACTGGAATTGTTTTGAAAAGGCCATTCTTGCTGCAAGATGAAGGGTCTGTAGGGGACGAGGTGGAAGCCGGGAGCCCATGGGGAGGCCATTACAAGAGTCCAGGAGAGAGACCCTGGCTCAGAGCAGTGTGGTGGGAAGCTGTGGTGTTCTGGATGTTTTCAGAAGGCAGAGCAAGAGGCCTTGCTGAGGGATTGGATGTAGGGGTGAGAGAAGGCAGAGAGTCAAGGAAAAGTCTGAGGGCTTTGCCTATACCCCCGGAAGGCTGGGTTTCCTAAGCCGCGGAGGAAGGAGGGAGTTCTGTCACTTCTCTCTCCCACTTCTTTCTTATAGGTTCATCAATAAGCTGCAGCCAGGCTCTGTGAAGAAGATCAATGAGTCGACCCAAAATTGGCACCAGGTGAGCCCAGACTCTTTTTAACTCTTTCAACCCCTGGCCACAGCCCCTCAGACCTCCCCCCAACCACCTCCTACCACTGACTCCCCTCCAGCTGGAGAATATAGGCAACTTCATCAAGGCCATCACCAAGTATGGGGTGAGGCCCCATGACATCTTTGAGGCCAATGACCTGTTCGAGAACACCAACTACACCCAGGTGCAGTCTACCCTCCTGGCCCTGGCCAGCATGGTGAGTGAGGGTCAAGGGTGGGTATGGGGCAGGGGGCGGTGGGCAGTCTGGGTTAGGGTTTGAGTGGGTCCATTCCTGTCCTTGAGCCCAGGGTGGGTGGGAGAGGGAGAGCAGGTGCTAGGAGGGAACCCTGAAACCCAGTGGCTCCCTCGCCAGTCCCTGCCCACCCCTCTACCCCCAGGCCAAGACGAAAGGGAACAAGGTAAACATGGGGGTAAAGTATGCAGAGAAGCAGGAGCGGAAATTTGAGCCGGAAAAGCTACGAGAAGGGCGGAACATCATTGGGCTGCAGGTACTGCCCCTTCCTCACCTGGGTCTTCTGCTGCTGAGCCAAGGTGGGAGGTCAAGGAGGCCGGGAAAGTAGCCTGGTCCCTGTAGGCTTTGGGGGACAATATTATCTGGCCTTAACTAAACTATATGCCAAGCATTGTGTTCTAACTCCATACCCTAACTCACTCCTACAACTCTAACGGGTGGGTACTGTTACCATCATACCCTTTATACAGATGAGGAAACTGAGGCCTAGAGAAGCTAGCTCACTTGTCAGGATCATCAAGGTGATGAGAGGCCAGGCTGGGACTTGAACCCTGGAGGTCAGGCCCGGGTGCTCTGGGCCACTTACTGGGCTGTGATGCACTCTCTCCGTGCCTCAGTTTCTAGTCTGTAGCCCCAGGGTGGACACAGTGCCTTGTTAGAGGGCTGTGTGTGCCCACTGATGTTAGTGTGTCTCATGGTGCGTGGTGAGGCTCTGTAACCCTTGAGGTGACTCTCCTTCTGGCTCTGTAGATGGGCACCAACAAGTTTGCCAGCCAGCAGGGCATGACGGCCTACGGCACTCGGCGCCACCTCTATGACCCCAAGCTGGGCACAGACCAGCCCCTGGACCAGGCCACCATCAGTCTGCAGATGGGCACGAACAAGGGAGCAAGCCAGGTGTGTTGGGGGACTGTGGGGCAGGTTGAGGGCCCTTTGCCCTCGCCGTGCCCACAGCCTGAACACGCTGCCTTCTGCAGGCCGGCATGACGGCGCCCGGGACCAAGCGGCAGATCTTCGAGCCAGGGCTGGGCATGGAGCACTGTGACACACGCAACATCAGCCTGCAGATGGGCAGCAACAAGGGGGCCTCACAGCGGGGCATGACGGTGTATGGGCTGCCGCGCCAGGTCTATGACCCCAAGTACTGCTTGACGCCGGAGTACCCGGAGCTGGGCGAGCCCGCCCACAACCACCACCCACACAACTACTACAACTCTGCATAGGGCCCTGGGCCTTCTGCCTTTTCCCCAGGGAGGCCAGCTGCTGCTCTCAGCAGGGCCCAGCCCGGCCCTGCTGACCCCCGCCCCCTGCATGGCGCCCTCCAGTCCCCTGGCACCTGCCTACAGGGTTAGCATTTGTGGGGAGCAAATTGGGAGGCTGGTGTGGGGGAGGGGACCCTCCTCCCTGGATTGCTGCAGGGTCCAACATCGATCGAGCTAGGTGTTCCCAACAGCACCCAAAGGACGCACTGAACAAAGCTACCCCAGCTGTCCCCCAACTCCCTCACAGTGGGTCCCCCCAGGACAAGAAGCCCCCCCAAGCGAAGCCCCCAGAGCCCAGGCTCTGCCCGCCCCCACCCCATTCCCGCAGTGGGAGCCAACTGCATGCCCAGAGACCCAGCGGACACACGCGGTTTGGTTTGCAGCGACTGGCATACGTGGATGTGACAGCGGCGTTTGTAACTCGAGCACTTTCTTTTTCTACTTCACTGGAGCACAATAAATGGCTGTAAAATCATCTGAGGACTCAGGTGGCTCTGTCCCAGGGCCTGTGTGGCTTTTGCACATGTGTCGACAGCCTTGCTCAGACACGCACCATTGCTCTCACATACATCTGCTCAGGCGCACATACTCACACACACCCTACGATACACACACGGAACTCACAGCCACTCACACACAAAAGACACACAAACACCACTTGGTATGGTGTGCACACACTCTCTGCAGCCTTAGGTATAGATACACACATGCAGCACACACTCCTACATAAAAAGACACACGACAATGCACACCCTCACATACGTACACAATACTCACACATGCTCAGTGTTCATGTACCTTCCCTGGGAGCCTATGGGTTGCGGTGAGAAAGAACCCAAGTGCTGAGACAGGATAGATGGGACTAGGTGACCTTGGGCGAGTCACTTCCCCTCTAGGCCTGCTTGTTCATCTGGAAAGTAGGGACAGCAAGCAGGGGGTCATGAGGAAGCTTAAACGACACCTCCAGATGGGATGATATTTGGCACCGACCAACGAGAATGGACAAGCTGGGTCCTGGACGCGCGTGTAGGCAGGGGGAGCCCTTTAGTCCTGGAGTGGATTGTGGGGGTGGAGGAGAGGGCAGTGGGGGAGGATGGGCACTTCAGTGGCCCAGGGCAATAGCCCTTTACCGACTGGCACAGAGCATGCGCCCAGCTCAATCTGCCCTCTTAGGGCTCATTCAGGTCTCGCCTCCTAGCCCAGGACCTTACAAGACTATGGACAGAGCCCCAACCCTCCTACATTTCAGAGGGGACCCTGTTCTGTGATGTGGGCCCCAGCTATCCTTCCTGCAAGCCACCTCTGCCAGGGTTCCAAGGAGAGGATGCAGCCATGCAGGGGTCACAGAGCAGACTCCCCCTTCCCTCCGCAGGGCAGGGGCGAGGCTGGAATGTGGGCACCTACAGAGACAGACACCAGACAACCCACATGCACAGATGCAGTCCCTGGGGCCTTGTAAACCAGATTCCAGGCGCTCTTGGCCTGGCTACCGTGAGTCCTGCTCCCCCATGGCCAGCACGGGAAGCCATACTGAGGAGGATCCACGCCTGGCCCTGGGCCCTGCCTCCTCGGGAAAACAGCACCATATTAGCACTTGGCCTGTGAGACCGGGGTTGGCGGGCCCTGGATGCCAGAGGAATTAACCCCCTTTCCCTGGACCCTGGAGACAACTCTCCCTACCATCCAGGCCAGTCTGCCCATGTCTTCTGGCTTCCGCCTGGGCCAGGGTACCCTACCTGGGCCTTGGAGGGGAGTTGGGAGCAGCAGGAAGGGGCATGCCAGGGCAGGATGGACCTCTGGGGGCACACGCCAGACCCAGAGGCTGGGTCTGGTGGTCAGGGCTTCCAGCCAGCTCAGCATCTTCCCTGGCTATTCACATTCCTCACTACCTGGGGTAGGTTCCCGAGTTGGTCAAACCAGGCCAGGCACCGTGCTAGGCGTCTCCATCCTCAGCATGGCCCCGGGAAGAAGGTTCCATCGTCCTTCCCACTGTACCAATGAGAAATCCAAAGCAAGAAGAGGAGCTGGGTCTGCCCCCCGCTGCTGAGCACCAGGCCCTCCATACCCAGGAGACCACCTCAGGGCACCATGAGTGCCCAGGCACTTACCATCAGTCATGTTCAGATGCGTGCTTTTTCCAACACTACCAAGCAATGAACTCAATTTTGACACTGGCCACCGGGAGACAGCGTCAGAGCCCACCGGATAAGGGGCTGCTCCTATACGACGGCCTCTCCCGCCCGCACTGCAGGTGCCAATTCCAAGTCCAGCTTGTCACCTGTGCTTTGGACCCACTGGCTACCGATCAGGTTTGCCCACCAGCCCCTCCTTGGGTTTACTTTACTAGTAGCTCACAGAACTCAGAGAAGCATTTTATTTATTAGATTACGGTTTATTGTAAGATATAAACTCAGGAACAGCCAGATGCGTGGGGCAAGGCACGGCGAAGGGGGTGGAGCTTCCATGCCCTCTCCCAGCACCACCACGTGTTCACCAACCTAGCTTATCAAATCTTGTTGGTGTTTTTTTTTAAATTAAAGTTTATTGGGGTGACAATAGTTAGTAAAGTTACATAGGATTCAGGTGTACAATTCTGTATTACAACATCTACAAATTCCATTGTGTGCTCACCACCCAGAGTCAGTTCTCTTTCCCTCACCATATATTTGACCTCGTTTTGAAGTTTTTAAGGGAGCTTACTCAGTAGTCACCCACACCCACCTCCTCTTCCCAGAGGTGGGTAGGTGTGGCTGCCATTCCCACCCAATAATCACTTGGTCTTTCTGGTGACCAGCCCCACCCTGGGTGATCACTCAGGAAATTTCAAAAGTTTTAGGAGCTCTGTGCCTCGAACCAGGCCAGCATTTACTGTAACACACACCTGCATCTGGCACCACCTCCAGCCTTCAAGACTCTTTACCACCCTTGGACAAAAGTGCCTTTTGTGGACTCTTACTCCTCGAAGTTCCCTGTCCCCTACAGCCCCCAGGAAGCCACCAGCTGTTCCCATAGCCTGAACCCTGGGCTGTGAAGCCAGGTTTCCCAGGTTCAAGGCCCAGCTGCACCACCCTCCGGCTGTGGGATCTTGGGTCAGTTTTCTCATCTGTGGGCCTGAGGCACGTGCCTCCCAGGGCCGCTGTTGGGACACAGCATAAGGCAGGCAAGCCTGAGAGCGGTCGGGCACAGGGGGCCCTGGAGCACCACCTCCTTCAGGCCAGGAAGGCTGCCCTGACCCCCGCCCCCGCCACACGCTCTGTTGGCCCCATTTCTCATTGGGACTAAAGACTTGCCCAGATGTCTGTGGGTTCCTCGATGTCCCTTGTGCCCAGCACTGCCCTGGTTTCATCATGAATGCTTGTCGAGTGGATAATATTGGACAGTTTGAAGGACTGACCAAACCCCATTTCCAATGGCCTGGCCAAGTTAGTCTCTCCCTCCCCTCTTGTTGAGCCCTGGGGGGTGATCAGAACCCAGGAAATCCGAGAGCCAGGAGTTTGCAGCGACTGCTTTATTTAAGGGCTAGTGACCAACAGTTGGCCCAGACCCAGCCTCTCCGTCCTCTAATAGAAGCTACTAAACATGATTCGGGGTCGCCCTACCAGGGCCCAGCTGAGGAGCCCGTGGCTTTGAATCCCAGGCCACAGGCCTTGGAAGGCAGGCAAGGAGGACGGGCAATCCAGTTCAAATGGGTCAGGTGCTGGGGAGGTGGGTGAGGGTGCTGGAGTCCCAAAGCTGTCTCTGAGGGGCTTGCCCTTGCTCAGGCTGTCAGGACATCGGCCCCAGGAGGAGCCAGGGCTTCAGAGACGGGGGGTCAGGGGCTGGAGGAGGGAGCAAGCCAAAGGCTTTCGGAGCCAAGGGAGGCAGTTCAGGCTCCCAGGGCCTAGCAACTCCACCCCACCCCTGCCCATAAGCACACCCCATGGCCACACTTGCAGCCACACATTCACACCCACTCCCACTACACCTACACCCACACCCACACACAGAGCTGTGAGGGTGCTGGACCCACCCTAGACCCCAGGAATGTCTCTGGATTGGTACCCAATCCACAGCTGCGGGGCTGCCAAGGGGGTGGGTCCTCTGCATCGCTACTGATTGGCTGCCTCGCAGGCGTCTATCCAATCGCTGTACACATCCACTGGTTCTGACAGATCTGAGCCACTGAGGTCAAGGGCAACCACTAGCATCGGACCCCTTCCGCTATACATCTCGTGCTGACATTGCTCATGCTGGTGTCAGCCAGACCCTAGCCCTGCACACTGTGCCCCCACCTAAGTCAGAGGCACCCATTCTTCTGAGTGGCCGCAGCCCTGCACCAGGGCACACAGCATGGCCAGAGTTGCAGGGGCTGGGTTCTAGGCCCCTTGCCCTTTGCCAGGTGCCCTGGAGCAGCCCTGACCACCCCCCTCCCACGCCCGGAAAGGGCCCAGTTTCCCAAGGATACATGTGATGGGTGTCTGGAATTCCTCTAGGCACACAGTACAAGAAATGACTCCGGTGTTACGGGCACGGTCCCTGTAACAGGAGATGGAGGGACTGGTGAGTGAAGAGGCCTACGTCTGGGGGGAGCCACCTCCTGACTGAGGGGAAGGGAGGCCCCCACCCTCTACTCACATTTTGACGTCACAAGACTTCTCGTGGTTGCAGAAGGGACAGGTGAACTGGGTCTCTAGGGTGCCCGTCATCTTCTTCTTCGGGGGCGGCTTCCGTTTTGACTTTCTGCGCCCCATGCCTGTAGGAGGGCGAACCTATGGGGTAAAGGGACAGAAGTCAGCGACTCATGGGACCCATGAGTCTCTTCAGATGCTCTTGGAAGCAGGCCGGGAAGCTGGTCTGGCTGGCTTATGGTGAAGGGAGGACTTGTACAATAGGCCAATCCCAGTGCACTCTGGGTGAAGGAGGTGGGAACAGGCTCTGGGTTCTAACCCCAGCCCCCCACTTATGGCGTGACCCTGAGTAGGTTACTTAATCTCTCTTTGCCTCAGTTCCTTATCTATAAAACAGAGCTGCGGTTGCTACCTCAGAGGGGCCAACATGACACACTATAAGTGCCTGCACACTGACCCATTCATCGTTGGCACCTGCACAGGAAGCCACTGTTCCTGGTAAGGATGACACGAGGGACTGACAGGCCAGTTGTCCAGGGCTGGGCAGAGTCTAAGTGCTCAGGAGGTGACTTAGGAACAGCTGCTCCTCTTGTCACGGGACAGGCGAGTGACACCAGGAGGAATGACACTCAAGGGATCTGAGAGCCTCTGGATGGGCCCCTGGCAGCCTCTCCAAGCTCAGGGGCCGCTGGGCAGAGAGGGGAGGACAAGTGTTTTGAGCAGAGAAACACAACATGCAAAGCTGAGGGGCAGGTATCTGAGGGCCCGGCCAGCATTTGGGGACCATGCAGGTTGAAGAGGGGGCACAGGCTGAAGAGGGAGCAGACAGGAGGTTTCAAATGTTTAGATGGATCCTGGAGGCCACGGAGGGAGAAATAACGAAATCGTTTTCTGCTTTTAAGGGACTGAGGTACGTGAGTCAAAAGTCTGGATGAAGATGAAGTCAGAACCAGGACAAAACTGTTTGGGGTGGAGAGACAGAGGCAACACTGGGGAGGCAAGTCAACAGAGTGAGCGAGTACGGCGTGAGGAGGAAGAGTCCAGAATGCCTCTCAAAGACTGTGGTGGGGGACAGAGTTGGTGAGTAGGGGGAGAAGGTGGCATTACCCTCTGATGTCTAACATATGGGAAGAACAGGGTATTGGGGAAAATGATGGGGTCAGATCCCAAAGGGACGTCTAGGGACAGATGTCTCGGAGGCAGCAGCTAGCACTAAGCACATCTCTATGCCAGGTGCTGGGCTCAGGGCTCTGAATTCACCACCCCTGAGCCTCCCAAGGAGCTCCACTCCCCAGTCACACTCCGTCTTTCTCTCTCTCTGTCTACTGCTTGTTCTAGCATCATTCCTCTGTGACAGGGGAGGTCAGCAGCCTGCCAGAAGAAAGACCCGAGTTTCAGTCACATTTAGCCATTGCTTTTTATGTAACATCCTCATTCTTAACTGAGGGTGCTTCCAAGTCACTGAGTAAACAGAAGCAGTTGGCAGAGAACATCCATAAGCCCCCAGGACCACACATCCGGCCTTTCCTCCTTTGCCTTGGAAGAATGTCTATGCTCCCCACAAAAACAGCTTGTGACCTTGTACTCTGGATCCCAACATCACACTTTCTCTCTCTACTGAATCATTAACAAACACACTCGCTACTACAGCTCCCATCATTCAAATAAACAAATAAACATTCTCTGCAGGCTTTTCCAGTAGAGCTGTCTGCATGTGCCATCTGCATTACCTCCTCTTCTCCCTCCACCACTCACCCTATGCTGCTCATCCCAAGGGGCAGTCCCCACTCCTCAGGGCACTGGATACACTGGTTCCCTCCTGCCGCCCTTCCCACAGAGCTCTCAGGACCCTGCACTCTCATTCCCCTGCTTCACTGGCAGCTCCTTTTAGTCTCTGCTGCTGCTGCTCCCCCCACACCCACAACTGCTCTAATGATGTGAGTCCACAAGCTCAGTCTTTGGGCCCCTCCCCTCTCTGTCCACATTCACATCCATGGAGATCTCACCCAGCCTCAGGGCTTCAAATGCCTCCTCTACACTGATGCCACCTGACTCTCTGGCCTTGCTGTTGCCTCTGAACCGCAGACTCGCCTGTCTACCTGCCTCGGCCATATCTCCACCTGATGCTCACAAACGTTTAAATCAGGGGTGTCCAAACTTTTTTCAACGTTTTTCACCAAGGGCCACATGTGGTAAAATACACAAACAGCCGGGCCACTCACTCGAGGTGAAGTACTTATTGCTGCGGGCCAATAAAAAATGGATTGCGGACCACAGTTGTCCAGCGGGCCGCAGTTTGGACACCCCTGGTTTAAATGTAACCTGTTCAAAACCAAGCTCCTGACACCTCAACCTGCTCTCTCAGTCTTCCCCTCTCAGCAGATAGTAAATCCATCTTTCCAAAAACCTCGGGCTCATCCTCGATTCCTTTCTCTCTCTATCTGACCCTGCTGCTCTACCTCTAAAACTCTTTCAGAATCTGGCCACTTCTCACCACCTCCACGGCCAGTGCGCTGGTCTGAGCCTGGAGTCCCAGTCATCTCTGGCCCAGGTGATCACAACAGCGTCCTCATTGGTCTCCCTGAATCTCCAACCCTGCCCAACACACTCCAAACGTAAATTCCATGAGGGCAGGGATTTTTGTCTTTTCTTTGTATCCTCTGAGCCTAGAACTGCTGGTGGCACAGAACTGGCACTCAGCAAAATGAGTGAATGAATGAATAAACGAATGCCAGGCCCTACCTACACTAAACCACAGCAATGCTGCAATTGAGGTGAGCAAGGTATCTGCCTTTGTGAAATATATTCTAGTGGATGAAGACAGACCCTTGATAAGTTAACTAATAAGCAAGATCATTCCAAATATTGGTTCGTCCTCTGAGGTTAACAGGTAAACACTTCCAGAAGGGGGCTCAAGGGTGGAGTGGGAAGGACCCTCTGGGTAAGTCATTTAGGCTGAGGCCTGAATAATGAGAGAAGGCACCATGCAAAGTAGTCCAAGCAGAGGGAACAGCAACTGCAAAGGCTCTGAGGCCGAAGAAGTTTTTCTTAAGAGAAAAAAACCTGGTACAGCTGAAGCTCAGTGAACAATGGGGAGATAGGTATGAGCTGCAACAGAAGATGGAAGCAGCAGTTAGACCCCACAAGACCTTGCAGGCTTCACTAAGACGCGTGGTCAGCCCATGCTCTCACCAGCCAGGGCACTGTCCCCCCCCCCCCGCCCCCAAAGTCCGGCCCTGGGTACCGCCTGCAACACAATCACCTGGGGCTGCTCACTAAACGCTGATTTCTGAGCCTCACCTAGATGTCCCCGCACTGGAATGTCATGAGAGGCGGGGCATGATTTGCCCACTGCTGAAGCCCCAGCACACATAGTGCCTCGTATGCATTACGCGCTCAGTAACTACTTGTTGAATGAATAAATGAGTCTCCTGAATCAGAAGCTACAGGTGGGCCCCAGAATCTGATTTTACCCGCTGACTGCAGCACCCCCACCCCGGAAAGGGCCTCGGCCTGTCTTTCAGTGGCGACTTAAGTCCAAGGGCGCCAAGGTTGGGATGGAAGAGGGGTCGGCCCCTCATCCAGCTGTAACTCAAGAGGTAGTGGGCGAGCGGTCCCTCCGTGCTCACCGAGGCTTCGGCATCGCCTCCCGCCCGTCGGAGCCAGGCACACGAGCAGCCGCGCTTAGCACGCGGGGGCCTGGGGGAGTCAAGCTCCCCGACCGGCCACCCCCCAAGCCCGAGGCCCTCGGCGCCTCCTCCAAGTCCCCGTGAGTGCCCCCAAGTCGAAGAGCACCCAGCACCACCCGGTTCCAACGCCCGCCCGCGCGAACAGTCACCCACACTCGCCTTCCCTCGTTGGGACAGCTTCGTTCACTCGAGAGACAGAGACTTCCGGCTCTCGGCGGAAGCGGAACCACCTCCTCTCCCCACATGTCCCGCCCACTCTCTGCCGGGACCACCCAGCGAGCAGTCCCGCCTCCTCCAGCATCTCTGGGCGCATGCGTACTCGCATTCGGGGAGAGGGACGGCGGGAGTTTCGCAGTGCGCCTGCGCGAGGGCTTGAGCGCGTTTGGCTGTATCGCGTGCGTTAGTACACCGGGTCAATTTCCCGGGCTGCTGGTTCCCACGTTGTAGGGGCGAGGGGCCGGGCCATCCCAGCTCTGGAAAGGCTGTCCTGCCTCGGTCGTAGCATCTTCCTGGGGGTGTGTCACTTGTCTTTTCCCGTTCAAACCCCAGTTCTTCTCAGGCCACCTAGCTCTCCCCAAAGTGGGACACATTCAAATATCCCGGGGCTAAGGAATGGCAAATACCCATATGGCTGATTCAGGGTGAGCGGGAGGCTTGTAAGACGCTCTGTCAAATCTGAACAAGAACCTGAGGCTCTTATTACAATTCAGGTCTGATTCATTAGGTCGGGAGTGGGGCCCGGAAGTCTGCCTTTCCAAGTAGCTTCACAGTGACATCCATGCTGCTGGTCCGAGCACACTGTGAGTTGCTGAGGTTCCAATAGCAGAGGTTCTATAGGGGGGCAGTGGCTGGGGAGGGGACAAGGCTCCACAAGTCCCACAACTTAGTGAAGAGTCTGGACACAAACATTAAGGATCGATCACTACAATCTTCAGTGCAGCAGAGGAGAGTGTGGATCTCTGAGAGCATGGGACGGTGGAGAGGGTTGCCGAACTAGGCTGAGAGGTTAGGGAAGGCTAATGCTCAAGTTGAATCTGCAGCCTGAGTAGGAGTTACACAGACAGAAGTGGCACCTGTGGAATTTGTGATGGAGTGAAGGAGAGAGGAGAGTCAAGGATGACTCCTACTGTGGAGCCCTGGGTGCTACTTTTTACTCAGACGAGGAAGGCCCAGGGGAGATGATTTGGAGAAGTCAAGGGCTGTGTTTTGGGTAAGTTTGAGACGAGCAAAGGGAGATGTGGAACAGGCCATTGGAAATGGAGTCTGGAGCTCAGGAGAAGGACCTGGATTTGATTTTCAGAGTCGGAGGCATATGGAGATTACTGGAAGTCTTGGGGCCAGAGGAGGTCACCTGGTTTCAGGCCTGAGAGGCAAAATATAGCAAAAGAAGAGGCGTAAGAAGGAGACGGGGGCTCCCCAACCGTAGAGGTGAGGAGGAGAAGCCAGCAAGAGACTGGACAGGCCAGTGAAGTAGGAGGAGAAAGAGGTGTGTTTCCTCTTTGGGAAGCCGCCAGAAAAAAGGTTTTTCAAGTCGTGGAGAGTGGTCAGCTGTCATAGGTAGCTAGGAGTTTGAGTAGGACCAGACTGTTGACATTGGCAAGCGTTTGGTCACTGGTGACCTTGATAAGAGCTGTTTCATTAGCGTGTTCAGAAAAATAAATAACTTATGAGACGTCAAATAGACCTACCTCCAAGGTTTCCATCAGGGGGCAGTGTTACCCTTGGAAGTGCCTTCCTGGAGGCCCCCCCCACCACCGCACCCCCCCAGTGTTGATACAAACCTGAATACACACACAGGATGGGATCATACTATGCACGTTGCTTTGCAACTTGCTATTTCCACTTAATGGTCAATACACATACGCGTACAAGTAACTCTTGTTTTTAGCATAGCTACACAATTCATAGTGAGACTCTGCCACCGTATATGGGCAAGCCTATATTTGCTGGAAATTAGTTCTTCCTCCCTCCCTCCCTCTCTCTCTGCCTCGGTCCCTCCCTCCCTTCCTTCACAGCTTTATTGAGATATAATCAACAGACAATAAACTGTATGTATTTAAACTATGAAATTTTGTCTTGACGTGTATACACCTATTATGAAACCATCACAAAATCAAGATAATGAACACCGCAAGAAGTTCCCTCATGTCTCTTTGTCGTCAATTCCTTCCCCTACCCCCCCCCCCCCCCCCCCCCCCCGCCAGCTGATCTGATTTTAGTTCTTATAGGTTTGTATCTTTCAGAAAGTCACATAAACAGAATCATACAATATGTAGCCTTTTGAGTTTGGCTTCTTTCATTCAGCTTACTACTTTCCAGGCTGATCCAGGTTGTGTCTACTAGTAGTTGGTTTTTTTTCATCATTGAGTTGTATTCCATTATGAGGATATACCAGCTTCTTTATCCTTTCGGTTATTGATAGACATTTGGATTGTTTCCTGTTTGGGGGCAATGATGAATAGAGCTACTGTGAACCATCCCATTCAGATTTTTGTGGGGATGTTTATTTTTCATCTTCTGTTTTATTTTTTATACTGAGAATATGTGATCCATCTGGAATTTATTCTTATACATGGTTGGAAGTAGGGTTCAGGCTCTGTCTTCTGGGCAAATCGACAAAGTGAATTATACCTTTTCCGTAAAGTTGCAATGCCACCTTCAAACTAGATGATATTCTCATGTGTTCTTGAGTTTCTTTCTGGATTCCCTCTGGATGTTTTCCTAGAGCCAGTGTCCCGCTGTTTTGATGACAGTGCATTTTGCTGTTTAGTAAGGCAGGTCTATCACGTTCTTATTCATGATTCTTGGAAGTTGTTGAGGAGGTGGGTGTGGCCTGACTCCCCAGTGGTGGCATGCTTGCTGCATGAGGGTGCTGGTGCCCCTCCCAGCACCTGGTGTGAGGAGTGCAGTGGGGACATGGCATCTGTGATGACAGAATGAGATATGTGGCTCAGGAAGAGTGAGAAGAGGAGAGTCCCTGTGACTGGTCTTGAGGAGCTCTGTCATCTTGTTCCTTGCAGTTTAGAAAGCATCTTTTTAACAATGGCTGTCTGCTCCTTGGTGTCGTCCAAGCTGGACAGAAGCCCTCTGAGGGAGAGTGTCCATCCTGCCTTATTGTTTTGGTGATCCTTGTGTCCCCGGCTATCGGGCACAGGACTTGGTCCTTGGCACTTGGTAGAGTGCTTGGCCATTGTGGAAGAGGGGTCCGTCACCCTCCCTACCACTCATTCCCTGTGTCAGTTTGTATGTGTCACTTCTCCTTTCCACCCTCTGGGCCCTGTGAACAGGGACATTGGGCAAATTCCACGCTCTGGGCCCTGCAAACGGAGACATTGGGCTGACCTCTGATTCAAACCCCTGCCTGCCCAGAGCCTCTGAGTCAGTGGGAAGAGGCCGGGTGGCTGTGAGCTGTCTTGACTGCCGGGGTTAAGAGTGACGGTTTGCCACTCCTTGGCATGAGCCTGGGCACTTAATCTGTCGTTTCTGTAATGTTCTTTGAGAAGCAAGAATGATTATGGCCCTGGCCTCATGGGTCAGAATTAGAAGTGATGGTTTTTTTTGGCATAAAGCTAGGCTGGTAGTAAGTAATACCAGCCAGGTAAACGTCAGCTGGAAGGAATTCATGGCTGACCTTTTGGTGAAATAGCTTTGCTTAATTTTAACAGTAACACATGCACCTTGTAACGAATTCAACACCATCGACATCGCTAAAGTCGTGAATGGAAGGTGTCACTTCCACCGAGTTCCTCTCCCCAGCAGTAACCTCAGCCACATATTGTCCAAGTTGTTATTTCAGTTCATTCAGCTGAGCTAGCAGTCTCAGCCCTGCAGAAGCTGAAGTGACAGTTGAGGGCAGGCCCAGGGAGAAGTTCCGGTGACTTGCCTTGTGGGGGGCGGGGGCGGTGGCGGGGGCGGGGGAGGGGTCTGTGGGTGGGTGTTACTCAACTCTTCCCAGAGGGGAACTGGGCTTCTCTGCAGCTTTCAGCTCAGGAGGCACACTGTTTTCAGCATTCGGCATAAGCATCAGGCCCTGAAATAATTCCACTACTGGAAGTTTTCCTACATATATACGAGTACTTGCACACATGTACAAAAGTGTAGGTCCAGGGATGCCCACGGTAGCTATGTTGCGAAAAGGGTAAGATCGGAGAGGATTTCAGTGGACCCCAGTAAAGAGCCAGTGACACAGGCCGAAGCTCTGTGGCTGTGAAAAAGAAGAGCAGTCCTGCTCTTGGAAATGTATCTCGTTTATCCCACAAACATCGCTGCCCACATAGGAAGCAGGTACAGGGTCATTGATTGCAGCAGTTTTTGAAGATAGCAACATTATTGGAAGCGCTCCTGGCAACCCTCAGGAGACGGCTGGTTAGATAGGCAGTGGGTCAGGCATATGGTGGGGCGTCTGCAGCCAGAGTCAGGAGCTGCTGACAGCTGATGGGCAGATCTCCAGGTATAACAGGCAGGAAAAGGAAAGTGCAGAGAGCACCTTTTGAGGTACAAGACATGCATATATCTTGATTGTGATAGTGGGTTTGTGTCTTTGTCAAAACTGACAGAACTTATACAGAACTATACGCTTTAAATGCATCAATTACACCTCAAGAAAGTTGTTAAAAAAAAAAAAAGCAAGGTGCCATCAGTGAGAAAGGGAAGAAAAAAATCACATTTGCTTTTATTTGCATAGAGAGATACTAGAAAGAAACAAAGAATTTATAAAATGTTATTTCTTTTTAGGAGACGGGGAAGGAAAGAAAGGGAGGGGGTGAGAGATTGTACCTAGAAAGGTGAAATTTTAGACTTTTGAGCCAAATGACCATATTAACATGTTAATGCCATGTTGAAATTAACAAAATGAATGTTCTGTTAGGAACAGCTGAGTTGTGTTTAAGTAGAAACAAGAGTTATGATTAACTAGAAAGAACACATGGAGAACTGTGTGTCTATTGTATTGCTTTGTATAAAAAGTGGGGGAGGGATGTGTTTATTATGCAGGCATCAATTGTGGAAGGAAAGAAAATGATGGTGGTGGCTGCCCCTAGGGAGATGGGCATGGGAGAGGAAGGCTTGCTTCATGTTGTACCCTTTTTTCTGTTTGGTCTTTACTTAAAATTGTATCCATGTATGGGGCCAGTTGGTTGTGGATGGGATAAGAGATGGAGGTGCAGGCCAGCAAGGGAGTGGGCAGCCACTCTCAAAGCCAGGTGATGTATCTCGCCAGAGATGTGAGGAAAGGGACACTCGTGACACACGTTCAGTCATCTATTCTTTTATTGAATATTTGGCAGTGACAGAAGGATGTTGGGTTCAGGAGCATCTGTGGTTCTCCTTCCTGCTCAGCAGGACCACAGGCCCCTGAGAAAGCTGGCAAGGGGCAGGGTCC
Source organism: Rhinolophus hipposideros (assembly GCF_964194185.1). Classification (NCBI taxonomy): domain Eukaryota; kingdom Metazoa; phylum Chordata; class Mammalia; order Chiroptera; family Rhinolophidae; genus Rhinolophus; species Rhinolophus hipposideros. Next base: position 38,808,382 of record NC_138062.1, on the reverse strand, counting down.
TAGCAGGGCCCCGCTCCCCCGGCAGGGAAGCCCCTCTGCCTCAGGTCCCTCACAAACTCTCAAGCCTGGCTCGCCTTGGCAGCCTGGTCTTGAAGAGGGACTTGCCAGAGGCCTCGATGTAAGTGACGCTCATCTCTTTGGGGCTGATCTCCACATAGGCGAAGCCACCGAGTGAGTTCTCGACCCCATAGTGGAAGCGCAGGTAGCCACTAGGAACCTTGCGGAAGTGCCTCTTTGAGGGGTCCATGAAGTTCCCAGCCCCGCTCAGTATGTAGCCCGTGCCGTTCTCATCCTGAAGGTACTGTGGACAGAGGACCCAGGGTCAATGGCCTCCAGCCCCTCAGGGGTCAACCATGGGCTTTGTGCCTACCTGTCTTGAATCTAGGGTCTTAAGTGGTCCCTGACCACAGTCACCTTGGGCATGGAACACGAATACCCTCTAAGCCTCAGTTTCCTCACACGTAAGAGTGCATTGATCCTACCTCACAAGTCTAGCTGAGTAAGCTATTGGCAACCTGTGGCTATTATGACGGATTTTAGGGAACTATGGGTTTTTTTCTTGGTTAAAGAGTATAGAGTTTGAGGGACAGTGATATTTGGGAGACCACCAATGTACTATGTGGCACATCAACTGGGGTGGGGACCCCTTATCTAGCTCCCCACCCCACCCCACTTGCAGACCTCTCACCTGCAGGTTGTGGTCGTGGCCACAGAGGTAGGCAGTGACGTTGTAAGCGGCCAGCAGCGGGAGCAGGTGATGGACCAGGCAGTGGGTGGGCCCGTGCTCGGCAATGGACCACACCGGGTAGTGGCCAGCCACCAGCACATAGTCCTCCTTGGCTGCTGCCAGCTGCTTCTTGAGCCAGGACAGCTGCGTGCGAGCCATCTGTGTGTCACGGGGCCTCTGCGGCTGTCGGCTGAGGAAATCGTCCGAGTTGCCACACAGTGTCACTGTGTCCAGCATGAAGATGGCCACGGTCACATTGGACCGTGGGATCTTGAAGTGCAGGCGGTAGTAAGGGCTGGGGAAGTTCCTATGGAGGGATAGAGACAGCAGGCGTACATGTTGTGTGGAGAGGCCCCAGGGTCAAGCTCAGGCCAATGGGTCCCTCTGCCCATCAGAGCGAGGTGTGGGGAGGGGAGGGGGCAGGTTCACCAGCGCTTGGAGATCTTGGAGTAGGCGATCTGTGCTGAGACGTTGCCCAGGTGGTCGTGATTGCCAGCCAGCACGTACCAGGGCACGCTGCGGAGGGAGGGGGCGGAGAACACATCCTCAAAGGTCTCCTGCAGTGGACAGAAAGGGCACCCCCCACCCAAGGGTCAAGCAGCTACCCCGTTGCTCCCACCAAGTCAGGAGCTGGGGACAAGAGAGACACTGAGTGCTCTAGGTCCCCACAAGTGTCAGCTTCCCTCTGCCTTCTTCAGAATCAAAAGGTTGAATGACTTCTCCACATGTCCCGCTCCCCCCACTCCAGTGGCACACACCCGGAACCTCTTGTCGTTGGCATCCTGCACGCCAGTGAAGTAGAAATTGTCCCCCAGAGACAGGATGAAGTCTGTGCCCAGGATCTTTGCGGTCCTGGCAATCTCCTTGGCATTGGCCGTTTCCCGGGCTGTGTAGAACGGGGCATTGGGGACCCCTCCCCAGTCACCCACAGCCACAAAGCGCAGGATGGGGGCAGTACTGTCAGCCAGGGGGAGCACCAGAGAGGCTTGAAGGATGAGCAGCACCGTCCTTGTGTCCATCTGGGAGGGGAGAGACAAGTGTCTGGGGGCCCTGGGCTGAGTGTGGGCAGCAGGCTCTTGAGATGCCCACTTGCCCTGCTCTGGCCCAGCGAGAAACCTTTGGGGTAGGCGGGCCTACTTCCCAGGACTTCAGGGAAAGAGTTGGCAGGGAGAGTGGGACAGGCAGGGTCCAGCCAGGGGCCAGGAAGGATGGCCATGCAGGCCCATTCTGCCCTCCCTCATCCCGGGCCCAGCACTCACCCTGGCAGAGGCACAAGCCAGTCAGCTGGGCCTCCAAGAGGCAGGTGAGCTCCAGGACAGAATGGTGAGGGTCACTGAGCCTTTATTCTCCGGGGCGGAAATGGATCATTAGCAAGGATGATGCAGTTTCTCCGAGGATTGTTTCAGAAGCCCTCCCCTTAGGTCATGTGAGCCTTGCAGTTCCCCAGTGCTGGACAATGGATTGGGGTGGGGGTCTGGCACATGCCGCCCCACTCACACCCATAGGCTCTGTCTGCCTGCCTGAGCTTGTCTGTGTGGTGGGCCTGAGGTGCCGGGTATCTGCACATGCTGTGTTTATCCCAAACACACATCTTGTGTGTCCATGTTTTCTGAGGACGTTGTCTGTTTGTGTCTGGGTGTGTCTGAGTTGCTTTCTGTGTGCAGTGAAGCGTGCCTGGCTGGGTCACATGTCTGCTGTGCCTGGGAGTCCTGTGTAGATATGTACACTGAGCTGGCAAGGCGCATGTATCTGTGATGAACGCCTGATTTCTCAACTGAAACTGTGTGGGATGTTGATTTGTGTGTCCATTTTGTGCCTGCGTGGTGTTGTGTCTACATTGTCTCTCTAACATTAGTTGTGTGTCCGGTGTGTGGTGTGTTTGACAACCACTGAGTATGTATCCCAGGGTCATACCCCTCCCCCAGACAGCAGGGTCTCCCTTTTCCAGGAAGTCCTGCTCACACCTTCCTCTCCTCCCCACCCCCATTCCTACAGGAGGAACCCAGGCAGGAGGCAGCTGATGACACACCATGTGACCACAAACTTTTGACCCTCACACCCTCAGCAGCTGCCCACAAACTCTCCAAATAACCCCAGCCCGTTGAGGACAGGTGGCTAGGTGCCTGGGCAGTGGGGCCCCTGCACTTGTGGCCTGAGGTGCCCCTCACCTCCCTGCCTCCCTCCTCCGCCCGGATTCGTCCCTTGCTGGGGGGAGGGGGGCCGCTCATTCAACGCCTGGGTCACCCAGCACGGGCTGGCTGTCTCTCTCACTCCTGCAGCCCAGACAAACAGGAAGTGGGTCACGAGGACAGGCGCAGACCCCTCCCCCGGGACACGGCCCACCCGCATCTACACCCGTGGAGCCGGTCTCACCTGTGGCCAGCGGGCCCGGGGTTAAGCTCAAAGGCAGGCGCCCCGGGAGCCCAGCTGCAGAAGTGCGGGGTGCTGGTAGTCGGGGGTTGCCCGACTTTCAGGTGCAGTGGCCCATTCGCCCTGCCCGGGGGCCCTGGGCCGGCCCAGGTGACCTCTGGGGCTCAGCGCTCCTCACCTGGCCGGGCAGCCGCGCCCGGAATCCTGCTCGTCTACCCTGCGCCGCCACGCCTCCGCCTCCCGGGCTCAGGCAGCGCATCTGTCAAACAGGGTAACATACTTCAGAGGGCGGCCCAGACCCAACGATTGGGGCTCGCCAGGGGGGCTCGGGAGGGATTTTCTTCTTTCCCCCACAGAGGCCCAGAGGCCCAGAGTCGCCACCTGCCTTCACACGTGGGGCACCACAGCCCTGAACCACCTCTGGGTGGGGCCTCACCCTCAGCTGGGCCACCCTTTAGTGGGGAAGTCTGTCGTCTCGGCTTCAACCTCAGTTTCCTGGTCTTTAAAATGGGTGTGAAGAGGGCAAAAGAGTCAAATCTTCCTTAGAATTCTAAGTCATGTAAATTGAAAGTCTCCTCCAAAAGCTAGAACTCAATCCTTCCTGCTTCCTTTTGAGTGTGGACCAGATTCAAAAGAGTTATTGACTCTTATCCAATGCATAAAGTATGGAAAAGCAAAAGACTTTACTGTGGAAACACCCCGCAGACACCCCTCACCCAGACGGTCCAGGCTAATATTATAGCGGTACATCTTTGTGATATCACATGGCCCTGACATACTGTAGTGAGACGGGCACGTCACCTCTGTGGGTGAGGTAACCAGTAACGAGTAACCATGGGCCGATGATGAGAAGGACAATACCAGATACACCCAAACTGAGGGATATTCTACAGAAGACCTGCAAAAATATCCCAGTAGTGAAAAAGAAAGAAGTGTGAGGAACTGTCCCAGGCTGGATGAAACCCAGCACACAGGAGGACACCATGAAATGTGGGATCCTGGGCCAGAAAAGGGGCATTGGTGCAAAAACTAGTGACACCCAAATAAAGCCCCGAGTTTCGTGAATGGTAACATAATTAAAATACATAATTTCTTAGTAGTTGCAGGAGGATCACGGTGCTAGAAGATATTAGCCATAGGGTAAGCTGGGAACACTAGATTGGAGCTCTTTGCACTGTTCTTGGCAACTTTTCTGTAAATCTAAAATTATTCCCAATTAAAATAGTTTACTTTGAAAATGGGCAGGACCCAAGAAACTGAAAAACGTACTCAACATGTTCTGAGCACGCACTGTACCATAAGCCTGACAAAGCAGTGAACAGGACAGACAGGAAATCCCACCCTGCTGGGGCTGACATGCTAGAGAAATTTATACTCTAGCTGTTAATTACTCTCCTTTTTTGGAGGGTGGGGTGGGGCGTTCTCTTTCTCTTTTATAATTTATGTACTGTTTGGAGTTTTGTTTAAAAAGCCCTTTTAGTTATTTTGCCAGCAGAACAAATGCACACTTCCTCTTAACATATCTGTAGTCAAATGCAAACACAGGAAACAGAGACCTCACTCCAGATTCAGGTCAGTATTTGTTTTTGGGGGGCACGGGGTGGGGGGTGGAGGTGGGGGTGGTTGGTGTGGGGGGGTGGAGGGAATAGAATTGGGGTTTGGGGACAGTGGGGGGGGTTTGGAAAGGGGCTTCAACTTTATCCCTATTGTTTCCTTTCACACAAAAAGGAAAAAAGAAATCAGAAATCAGCAATTAGGATCAAATGTTCACATTTGCTTCTTCATGTGGTGGGTACAGGGGTGTTTTTAGGGATACTCTTCTATGCTTTCTGTACTATTTTTAAGATCACACAAAATTATATTGTCTAATTGTAATACATGGTCTTTATAGAAAAGTTGGAACATACTGAAAAGCACAAATAAAACGATCACACTCGCCAGTAATACCCCTGCCTGGACAGTCACTATCCATTAATTTTTCATGCCTGTTGATATTTCTATGCCTATATTTGCTCTGCAGAAAAATGGGATACTAGTGATACCATTTTATAAGTTTTTAAAGTGTTAATGTTTTCTATGTTTTTTAAATTAAAAATCACAAAAGCAGGTGCACATGACTAAAACAAACCAGACTTTGTGCAGAGTGTGCAATGAAACTTGTGAATCCTTGGCTAGACCTCTCTGCTCACCTCTCGGGTTCTGAAATAAGCTCTTTGCCCTCCATTTGCCCAGGGGAGCCCTGTTCTGCTGATTTTCGGTGGCAGTGGATCAGAATTTGGCTCAGAGACTACCTCCCCCTCCAACCCTGCTTTGCTTCCCAACTGCAACATCGATCCCTTGGTTGAGTTCCTCCTTTGGCGTCTGCACGCCCTGCTCTCACTCCCCTCTCTTCTTGCTTTTACCACTCCTCTGGTCTTCTTAACCTTCCTGGGATAGGGCCGTGCTCTGACCTCAGGGCCTTGGCACTTGCTGTTCCACCTGCCTAGAAGGCTCTTCCTTCTCTAGATTACCCCCACCCCATGGCTCCCTTCCCAATGTATTTGAGTTTCTTTAATTTATTGAAAATGCACCCCTCCACCCCATTCTGACTCCCTTTCCTGCTGCAGTTTTCTCTGTTGCCCTTATCCTGACTTGGCAGACGACACACCTGTTTATTTTGTTTTTGGTCTGTCTCCCCACCAGAGTGAGCTCCAAGGGGCCAATAACTTTCTGGGTCTTGTTCCCTGCTTTGTTTCTCTGGCATCTAGAATCCAGGGCACAAAGGTGGTTGCTCAGGAATTATTTGGGGGATGATGGAGTGAAGGGATGATCCTTCAGGACCCCTCTTCCCTCTAGTCTGAATGTGCAGACTTCCCACCCCCCCACCTCCCAGCTTCATCCCACCAACTCCTTTACAGCTGGTTCCAATTCTAACATTGCTGGTGGTAGTGTTGATAATCTGACCCAGACACAACTCTTGGAGATATTTCAGTCACCCCTGATTAGACTGTACATCTCTTTCACATCCGGGTCACAGCGCTCAAATCACACTAAGGGCAGATTATTCTCACCTCAGGGCCTTTGCACTTGCTGTTCTCTCCACTGGACCACACTCCCCCCATCTTCCTGTCATGGAGTACTTGCCTTAAATGCCACCTCCTCAGACTACCCTGACACCCTGACACAATTAGCACACCTCCCCATCACCCACTCCCTAGTTTCTACTGTTGTCAAGAACGCTCCCCCACCCTCCCCACCAAGAGTTCCCATGAAAACAGATCTGAATGGATAACCAGTGTACACTCAACGGGGACAGATGGGGCACGGGGCTAATATTACTTCTGACAAGCACGGGTCAGTGAAGGGAGCTTGGCACCGACTGGTACATGTGATGTAAGGAGAGCCTGAGGTGGAGGCCAGTGGATGGTATCAGGAGGTGGGGAACAGAGGCTAAAGGGGCCATCGGAATAATGGCCTGGAGCTATGCAGTAGGGACTTGATCTGGAGGGTGACAGGTTTGGAGGAGGATGGGGTCCAAGCTGTGTTTTTACAAGATCAGGGTGGAAAAGAGCAAGTCAAAGAAGATCTATATTATATATCTATCTATCTATATATCTATCTATATATCTATATATCTATATCTCTCTATCTGTCCACTTATCTATCTCTCATCTGTCTCTACGTATCTCTCTCCCACTCTCTATCCTTACATCTATCTATCTATCTATCTATCTATCTATCTATCTATCTATCTATCTATCTATCTACCATCTGCCTACCTACCTACATACTTATCAATCAATCACACTATATCTTGATACAAAACTACCAGTGCTCAGTTGCTACACACCAAGAAGAAATTCCGATGTCAACAGGAACCGAATTAAGAGTGATATCCTCTGGGGAGGGTTGCTATAGGAAATGATTACTTTATACTTTATCAATTTCTTTATGGAATTCATCTTTACAAATTATAAGCGGGTACTATTTTTGTAATCAGGAAAATGATATTTACCTAAATAGTCATTCAGCACTCCAGATGCCTGTTCAAAGATGGTCGAGCCTGGGTGCTCTGCAGCTGTCTGCCTGGGTTTGGATTGCCGCTGCTCAGCTGTTATTTAGCTGTGTGACTGTTGTTTAGGGACTTCACCTCTCTGTGCCTTATTTCTTCATATTTAACATTGATTATGTTACAGTTGTTCAATACACGGTGTTGTGTGGATCCAAAGAGCTGCCACAGGAGGAACGTGTGGAACAAGGCCCTGCCCATAGCAACACTCGCTATAAGCCAGCTGCCGCTGCTGATGATTATTCTACCATCACTATTCTGTGCATTATTCTTATAGGGCAGTGAGAGTTTGGATAGACCGAACATGCTTAAGAGGCAGAAATGATAGTTAGGGGACTAACTAATCCCAGTTTACCCAGGGCCTTTCCTGATTTTAGCATACAAAGTCCTACATCCCAGGAACCCTCTCCGTCTTAGGTAAATTGGGAGGACAGTTGATCACCCTAAGATAAATCCTGGGACCCAATGGTGACAGAGAGGAATCACCGGCAACCCCTTGCTTTTGGGCCTGGTGAATCAGATCCCACTCCAAGGAGGACACTCGGGAGAGGAACCATTTTACAGGGAAGTACTCATACATAAACCCAAATGTGGATGTGTTGAATTTGAGGGACCACTTGCCTGTCCAGGTGGGAGAAGATAGATTTTCCTGTGGGAAGTTAAAGACAGACGTCCCGGAATTTTATTCGGAAATACTTCAAACATATGAGGTCTAACAATTAAGTTCGCAAACTTATTGCAATGATGTTGCTAACCATTTTTGACATCAGAGGGATTATTCATTATGAATTTGTACCAACTGGACGATTAACCAAGTTTACTATTTGGAAGTGCTGAAAAGGCTACGTGAAAAAGACAAAAATGACCTGAACTTTTCACCAACAGTTCATGGCTCTTGCATCACGACAATGCACCAGCTCACACGGCACTGTCTGTGAGGGAGTTTTTAGCCAGTAAACAAATCACTGTAATGGAACACCTTCCCTACTCTCCTGATCTGGCCCCCAATGACTTCTTTCTTTACCTGAAGATAAAGGAAATATTGAAAGGAAGACATTTTGATGACATTCAGGACATCAAGGGTAATACGACAACAGCTCTGATGGCCATTCTAGAAAGAGTTCCAAAATTGCTTTGAACGGTGGACTAGGCAATGGCATCAGTGCATAGCTTCCCAAGGGGAGTACTTCGAAGGTGGCTGTAGTGATATTCAGCAATGAGGTATGTAGCACTTTTTCTAGGATGAATTTGCGAACTTAATTGTCCAACCTCGTGAACATCCACATACTCACTCCTAGATACTGCAATTAATATTTAAATATATTTGCTTTAATGTCTATTCATTCATCCATCTTACTTCTTCCCCATGTTAGTATGTCACAGACATCTGCACACTCTGCTCTCAATACTTCATACCATTAACTAGAGTTTAATATTTGTTTGTAGTTCTTTGATGTAAAATTTACATAAAGTTGTGTACACAACTCTTAAGTGTATGCTGGCTGAGCTCTAATGAACCTCAGCTATAGCCATTAAGGAAATAATTTACTCATTCCTGGTGAGATTCAAAACAAAACATAAAAGTTACTGGAGGCAGCTCAGACTCTGCCGTGTGCAAAGCTCTGAGACACAGAGCAAGTGGCTTATCTTTTCTGGGCCTCAGCTTTCCATCTCTAAATGGGAAGAGTAAGGGAGTCTACTTGAAATCTGACGTGGTTGTTGTGAGTGTTAAACTAGTTAATCTATGTAGAAATACTGAAGAGTACCTGGCATGTAGGAAGTGTCTTAAAAACACTTTCCATATTACCCAGATGGAACAGTCAAAAGAATTACAGTTGGCGGAGGAAGAAGTAAAGGCAAAAGTATGTTGTTGAAAACTTTCAAAGATGGCCAACAGAGGAACTTCAGCAGGATCCACATGGTTGTGAGGAGACAGGTGGGGGGAGAGGGAGGCTGTGAGCTAAATCGTGATCCACTGCCACGGAAAACCAGCAGGTGAAGGCTCCATTTACCTGTGGGTGAAGAAATGGAGGAGAGTGCATTCAGAATCTGGACATGACCAGAGGGAGAAAGGTAAGACTCCACAGGTGTTTGCCATTTATTATAAGCCCTGCAAAAGATCTCATTTATTTAAATCATGTACATATGTTTTTGTATTTTTAATTTAAATTTAACTTGAAAAACAGACAAGATTCTGACACATATTGTAACATGGAGGAACCCTGAGGACATTATATTAAGTGAAATAAGCCAGACACAAAAGGTCTGTGAGATTCCACTTATATGAGGTCCCTAGAGGAGTCAGATTCATGGAGACAAAAAGTAGGATGGTGGTGCCAGGGGCTGGGGGAGGGGAGGGGAGTGAGTGTTTAATGGGGACAGAGTTTCAGTGTGGGAAGGTGAGAAAGTTCTGGAGATGGATGGTGGTGATGGTTGCAGAACAATGATAATATGCTTAATGCCACTGAAGTGGACACTTAAAAATGGGAAAGATGGTAAATTTTATGGTACAGGTATATGTATTTTACCTACATTAAAAACAAATTAACAAATCAGAAAGCACAGAAGATTATCCCTAAAACACCCCTGTATCACCACAAGAAGAAGCTAATGTTAACAATTGATTCTAATTATTTCAGATATATATTTTCCTTTTAATGAAATAAACTTGTACTGGATAAAGTTGAACACCCTTACCCCCTGCCCGCCTTGTAATTTCAATTTAAAAAATCCCAAGTAGTTGTCATGCAGGGTGTCATGCGGGGTCTCAGCTCCCGCTCCCCACATAAGAACGCAGGACACGGTAAGGCCAAACAGGAACACCCACGGAGCCACAGATGGGGGAGTCATACCACTATATTCTCGCTGGCGGCTGGGTTGGAGACACAGGAAGCAGGAGCCACACGATCCACAACCTGCCGTCTGCTTCTCTATCAACCAACCAACCCACTTGCTAGCTGCAACCCGCCATGCTAACTGCAATCCGCTCTTGCCAGCTCAGCCACCGTCTGCTTGCCAGCCCCCATCTGCTGCTAGCATAGCCACGGCAGTTATATTAGTGGCCAATGGCTCACTGGTTACAGCTGACGGCCAACTAGCGACAGCTGATGGCCATCCAATCACAGTTGATGGCCATTTACTACCTGAACCAACACCTTGACAACCTGGAAACTGCACTCCTGGCTCTGTCCCCACAGTAGTTTACAGTGAGAAGCCTCCCTCCCACTCTGGGCCCCCAACTATTCCCCCCCTCACCACCACTTTGGAGGGAACAAGTTTACCAGATTTTTGTTTTCCTTCCAGAGATGATTACTTGATTTCAGGCTGGTAACTTTAAGTTGAAAAATATACAATAATTTGGCTGAGTTTAGGAGCAGTACCAGAATGTTTAAAATAATACATTTCCTCCTATTTATATGTTTAATTTTTAAATTTATAACTGCTAAGGACCTCAGAAGGGTTTGTTGGGTGGAGGCACTTAACAAGATTAAAGAATAAAATATATGATTTAATAAGTGTCACCTATAATGTTTGAGTGATTTCAACCCACTACATATGTAGTTCTAAGTGGACCCAAATGTGGAGCCAGTGGCCTCGTGAAAGTGATGGTCCACTCTGCCAGGTATAAAGTAACATAGTAGCTGTAACTGGAACTTAAAGGCTGAAGTGAAACTGTGTTTCTCAAGGAATAATTTAAATGGACCATACATTTACAAAATAACTATAAAGATGGATTTTTCTGGGCACCAAAGCTGCTCCAAACCCAGACACTGTGCTGAGTTTGACTTGAGGAACCAAAAGGCTAGTGTGGCTGGAAGAGAGCAAATGAAGGGGAAAGTGGGAGGAGATGAAGGCAGGGACGTGAGGAGGTGTGCGTGGGGTAGATCGCGTGGGGCTTTAGGGCCTGCGGGGAAGGGGGCTTTTATCACCAGTGAGGTGGGTGCAATGGAGAATTCAGTGCAGAGGAGGAACTGATCTAATTTAGGTTTTGCATAATTTTCACTTGCTGTTGCGCTGGGGGGCACCGCCACTGGATGGGAGGAGCAGGTGGGAAAAACTGGGTCTTACTCGTTAAAAAAAAAATTTATTTTTTTAAAAGGAGCAGAGGTCTTGGCTTGGAAAGCTCCAGGGATGCCAAACGGATCAGAAGGCGGGGCTGCCTTTTAGATCCTTGACCTGTCCATTGCTGCCCCCCCGTGGCCACAGCTTGAACTGCAGAAATTTAAGTTGTACAGCAGGACTTACATAGATTGTGAAATGATTACCACAATAAGTTTAGTTAACATCCATCATTGCATACAGATAGAAAAAAAGAAAAGACAAAAAAAGTTTTCTACCTTGTGATGAGAACTCTTAGGATTTACTCTTTTAACAACTTTCAAATACACAATACAACATTGTTAACTTAGAGTAATGCCCTCAAGGTCCATCCATGTTGTTGCAAATGGCAAGATTTCCCTCTTTTTAATGGATGAATAATATTCCATTGTTCATATATACCACAACTTCTTTATTCATTCATCAGTCAATGGACATTTAGGTTGTTTTCATGTCTTGGCTACTGTGAATAATGCGGCTATATACGTGGGGGAGCAGATATCTCTTTGACATAGTGTTTTTGTTTCCTTCGGATATATTCCAGAAGTGGAACTGCTGGATCATAAGGTAGCGCTATTTTTAATTTTGTGAGGAACCTCCATACTATTTCCCATAGTGGTTGCACCAATTTGCAATCCCACCAACAGTGCACAAGGGTTTCCTTATCTCCACATTCTCCCCCACACTTGTTGTTTGCTGATTTATTGATGATGGCCAATCTGACAGGTGTGAGGTGTTATCTCATTGTGGTTTTAATTTGCATTTCTCTGATGATTCTTTATATGTCTGTTGGCCATGTATGTCCTCTTTGGAGAAATATTTATTTAGGTTCTCTGCCCTTTGGAGAAATGTTTATTCAGGTCCTCTGCTCATTTTTAAATTTTTTCGTGTTAAAGTGTATGAGTTTCTTATATATTTTGGTTATTAACCCCTTATTAGATGCAAATATCTTCTCCCACACAGTAGGTTGTCTTTCATTTTGTTGATGGTTTCTTTCACTGTACAAAACCTTTATAGTTTGATGTGGTCCCATTTTCAATCTCGCTTTTATTGCCTTTGCTTTTGGTGTCAGATTTTAAAAAATCACCAAGACCTACAACAAGGAGGTTACAGACTATGTTTTCTATAAGTTTTATGGTTTCAGGTCTTAATGTTTAACTCTTTAATCCATTTCGAGTTAATTTTTGTGAGTGGTGAGAGACTGGGGTCTGGTTTCATTCTTTTGCATGTGCATATCCAATTTTCCCAGCACCATTTATTGAACAGATTTTCCTCCATTAGGTTTCTTGGCTCCCTTGTCAAATAATAGTTGATTGTATATGTGTGGGTTTATTTCTGGGCTCTAGGTCTATGTGTCTGTGTTAATGATTGTAACGTTTTGTTTTGACTACTATAGCTTGGTAATATAGCTTGAAATCAGGAACTATTTTTGAAATCAGAAAACTTTGCTCTTCTTTCTCAGAATTGATTTAGGTATTCAGGATCTTCTGTGGTTCCATATAAATTTTAGGATTTTTTTTTTCTATTTTGTAAAAAATGTCATTGGAATCTTGATAGGGATTGCATTGAATCTATAGATGGCTTTGGTAGTATGAACATTTTAACAATATTCTTTCAATATATGAACACGGGCTATCTTTTTATTTATTTGTGACTTCTTCAACTTCTTTCATCAGTGTCGTATAGTTTTCAGTGTACAGCTCTTTTACCTCCTTAAATTTATTCCTAAGTATTTTATTATATTTTTTTATAGTTTAATGTATTTTAATAGCAAATTTACAGGAATAGCACAGGTGCTGACATTAAAAACAGATACCTGCATGTAGGACAATTCAGGTAAAGAAGTATAGTGAATGGATGGAATCTACTGTATGATAAAAATGCTACAAACTCCATTTTGTTGCCATCAGTAAGAATTTTTTTTTTTAAATAAAAATCTAAATGCTGGCATTGTTTAGAAAAATTTAACAGGTTTATTTATAATTGTTATAAAGTGAAACTGTTGAGACGCATTCACTGAAACATTTTGACTTGCATTAATGCTTTATGTCCCCATGTTTATATTAAAAATTCACACACAAATGAAAATGGAAAAACTTTTAATACCTGATTTCTGTGCCCTATTTTTTCACTTGCAACCATCTACTTAAGTACCTCTTGACCCCATGGGAAAAGATATTTAACAACCAATAACAGGAAGACAAGAAATTTGGGTTTTTAAAGAATGAAATAGTTCCTATCATAGTGGATTGTTAAGCACATCTCCACATACATGGCATGATAGATGGTGTCTTTTGGCATAATTGTTACACATTTGGCATAGATAGCACACAGGTTGGTGTCCTCTAAAAGGCCAACCAGATGGGCCACACTTGCCTCCTGCAAAGTAGCAATAGCTGTGCTCTGAAAGCACAGGTCTGCTTTGAAGTCCTGAGCATTTTCTTGCAACAAATGCTGGAAGGGAACTTTAGACTTTTACCTTTATTTTTTATTGGGGAATGTTGGGAAACAGTGTGTTTCTCCAGGGCCCATCAGCTCCAAGTCGTTGTCCTTCAAGCTAGTGGTGGAGGGCGCAGCTCAGCTCCAAGTCCAGTTGCCGTTTTCAATCTTTAGTTGCTGGGGGTGCAGCCCACCATCCCATGTGGGAATTGAACCGGCAACGTTGTTTTTGAGAGCTTGCGCTCTAACCAACTGAGCCATCCGGCCACCCCTCCAAAAGCTCAGCGGCAGCTCGTTGTCTTCAATCTAGTTGTGGAGGGTGCAGCTCACTGACCCATGTGGGAATCGAACTGGCAACTCTGTTGTTGAGCGCTCACACTCTAACCATCTGGCTGCTCCCGGTCTTTCTTTTTTCTTAATGTAGGAGTTTATCACTGTAAACTTGCCTTTTGAACTGCTTTTGCAGTATCCCATAGGTTTTGTTATGTTGTGTTTCCACTTTCATTTGTTTGAAGTTATTATTTTTAATTTTTTTTGGACCCATTTGGTGTTCAGGTGTATGTTGCTTAATTTGCACATATTTGTGAAATTTCCAGTTTTCCTCCTATTATTGATTTTCAGTTTTATTCCATTGTGGTCAGAAAAGATACTTGATATGACTTCAGTCTTCTTAAATTTGCTAAGAATTGTCTTGTGATCTATTATATGATCTACCCTGGAGAATGTTTCATGTGCACTTGAGAAGAATGTATCTTCTGCTGCGGTTAGATGGAATACTCTGTATATGTCTGTTAGGTAGCACAAGGGTCTCGGGGTCTGGGTGTTTCTTGTTATCCTTGCTAAATGTTAAAGTGTAGCACAGTATTTGGAGATGCAGCTGTAAACAGGATGAGCTTGATAGGAACCCAACCTGATAAGTATATCCAACTGCACAGAAGAAACTAACATGTAATTAGCCAAATAGTATACACAAGCAATGGCCAAGCCTCTCTTTAGGGAGACAGAGCTTTGGATGTGAATCCTGTCTCCTTTACTTGCTTCAAGTAAATAAAACTACCACCTAACAACAACTATGGTTTGTTCTTAAATGGTGAATGCTTTGAGTTTGGTAATAGGTTCATTTGGTCTAAAGTATGGTTTAGTTGGATGTTTCCTTGTTGATTTTCTTTCTGGACGATCTATTCATTGTTGAAAGTGGGTACTGAAGTCTTCTACTATTATTGTATTGTCTACTTTCACCTTAAGATCTGTTTGTATTTGTTTAATATGTTTAGGTGCTCTGATGTTGGATGCCAATATATTTATGACTGTTACATCTTCTTGATGAATTGACCCCTTTATCATTATAAAAGTATACCTATTCCTGCTCTCTTTTGGCTTCTACTTGCATGGAATATCTTTTTCCATCCCTTCACTTTGATTCTATCTGAGTTCTTAAAGCTGAAGTGAATCTCTTGTAGCCAGCATATAGTAGTTGAGTCTTGTGTTTCTTTCTTTAATCCATCAATCTACTCTACGAGTATGTCTTTTGATTAAAGGATTCAATCCATTTATATTTAGAGTAATTATTGATAGGTAAGGACTTACTAGTGCCATCTTATTAATTTTTTTCTGTTCCTTTTGTAGTTCCCTTGTTATTTTCTTCATCTCTTGCTGCCTTCCTTTGTGGATTGATTTTACATATTAGTATGCTTTGATTCCCTTCTCTTTATCTTTTGTGAATCTTGTAGGTTTTTGCTTTGTGGTTACCATAAGAATTACATAAAACATCTTGTAGATATAACAGTCTATTTTATGCTCTTAACAACTTAACTTCAGTCATATACAAAAACTCTACCCTTTTACATTTTTGATGTCACAATTTACCTTTTTTATTGTGTACTCATAAGCAAATTATAATAGCTATAGTTTTTTTTTTTTTTTGGTTGTTGAGAGCCCACTGGCCCATGTGGGAATCGAACCGGCAGCCTTCGGAGTTAGGAGCATGGAGCTCTAACCGCCTGCGCCACCGGGCCGGCCCCTATAGTTATTTTTAATACTCTTGTTATTAACCTTTATACTGGAGTTAAGTGTTTAACTCTTCACCATATTACAGTATTAGAGTATTCTGAATTTGTCTTTACCTTTACCAGAGTGTTGTGTATTCATAGGTTTTCATTTTACCAGTTACTGTCCTTTCTTTCAGCTTGAAGATTCAGCATTTCTTGTAAGGCAGGTCTAGTGGTAATAAACTCCGTTGGATTTTATTTGCTTGGGAAAATCTTTCTCTCCTTTCAGTTCTGAAAGATAGGTTCTCTGGGCAATGTATTCTAGGTTGGCAGTTTTTTTTTCTTTTTCTGTCAGCACCTTAAATATATTTTACCACTCTCCCCAGGTCTGTAAGGTTTCTGCTGAGAAGTCTCTGATAGACTTATGGGGGTTCCCTCATAAGTTACAAGCTTTTTTGTCTTGTGACTTTTAAGATTCTTTGTCTTTGATTTTTGACAGTTCTATTGTAATGTGTCTTGGAAAGGGTTTCTTTAAGTTGATTTTGTTTGGTAATCTGTGAATGTCACTTCCTTGGATATCCAAATATCTGCCCAGATTTGGGAAGTTGTCAGCCATTATTTCTTTAAATAAGCTCTCTGCTTCCTTCTTCCTCTCTGTTGCTCTGCAACTCTAAGAATTTGCAAAATTTTTTTTTGATGGTATACTATAGATCATATAGGCTTTCTTCACTCTTTTTCGTTCTTTTTCTTTGTTCTCTGACTGGATGTTTTCAAAGTTCCTGTCTTCAAGCTCACAGATTCTTTTTTCTGTTTGATCACTTCTGCTGTGGATGCTCTCTATTGCATTTTTCATTTCATTCTTGATATTCTTCAGTTCCATAATTTGTTTGGTTCTTTTAAATGATTTCTATCTCTACATTAAACTTCTTGCTTGTGTAGTCTTTTCCTGATTTCATTGAATTGCCTGTGTTTTCTTATAGCTCACTGTTTCCTTAGAACAGCTATTTTGAATTCTTTATCTGCTAAATTGCAGATCTCCCTGTCTTTGGGTTTGGTTAGTGAGATTATTGTGATCCTTTGGTGGTGCCATGTTACCTTTATTTTTCATGTTCTTTGAAGTTTTCATTGCTATCTTTGCATTTGAAGTAACAGTCAACTCTTCCAGTCTTTTACTAACTTCCTTCAGGAAAGGGATAACTTCCATCAGCCCTGCTAGAGATGCTGAGGGTATCTCAGACCTTCTGTGGGTACACCAGCTCCATGCTTCTTGCTCCCTCTTGTGGCAGAATTTGTAAGTTTGTAAGCCTTCTCTGGATCTTGTAAACACTAAGTCAAGTGTGGACAGTCTTCCCCCCTACCCCAAAGGTGGCACTAAAGCTCGTTTATGGTCTCTCCTTGGCCAATAGATTTTGCTGATTTTTGCACGTGCTCACTAGCCATCTGTGCACAGAGAGCTGGCCACAGGGTAGGGGAGGTGTGTAGGTGAGGTATGCAGAGCCCTTGGAGTATCTATGGGCTAGTTGGGAGAATCCATGGGTGAGGAGTTCCCAGTGGTTTGTTGGCAGGCTTCTTGATGGAAACTGATGCAGAGAGTAGGATCCATGTCCCTTCAATGTCCTCTGAGAGTCTTATCTGCCACTCTTCCTACCTCTCTCCTCCCCCAAGTCTCGCAGCTCACAATTCAGTGCTCTCAAGATCTCTCTTTTGGCCTATAATTGTGCCACTTAATGGAGAGATGATGCAGGTAAAATCAAACTGTTTCTCTTACCCTGTTCAATGTATCCAAAATCACTCTTTTTTTGTTTGTTTCCTCCAATGGAGTGCTGGAACTTCTCCTCCAGAAATATGAACTTCCACACTTCCTCTCCATGGGTGATTGTTTGAGTCAGTGTTCTCCAGGGGCTCCCAGACCGTGGCTGAGAGGGCCTGAAGCCTGTTTACAGGCCAGTAAATGGTACACAGCTGGAAATGAGGTCTGTCTGTTTGGCAATTTCATGCACATATTTCACTTGCTCAAGTGCGTGCACGTGGTTTGCCATGTCTGCATTCATTGGGTTGCAACCCTTACTTCTCCCCCCAAAAGATCCATTTTGGTGATGAAACACCTAGTCCATATTATTTTTCACTCAAATTTTGGGGGCTTGTCTGGGATTCCAGAGAACAACACTGACAGCTTCATGGCAGGTGAGCAACCAGTTGCTGGCACCCGACACAGAGCCACTTTAGCTCCGGTCTTGCTCTCCAATTTGAAAGCTTAGGGTAAGTCTTCTCCAGGAATTGAGCTTCTGCTTTTTGTATTTTGAAGCTCTCTGGGCTTTATTTGGTAATTGTTTAAAATTTTTGTTGTTGTTGTTTTTGTTTGTCTTGTTGTTGTTGTTGTTAAAAAGGCCTTGTTTGTCTGTGTCTATAAGTACTCGATTTGGCACATTGACCTGATTTCTTTGGAAACAGGTTGTCCACTGAGACAAAGCTAGCTTTGGCCTAAAGATCCCTTTGGGGATAGAAGTTATTTCCATGGAAATTAGTCAGTTTGGCCCAGAATTAGACTGTCGTCTCATTGAGAGGAGTGCCACTCAGCTTAGCCTATAACTGGACTCTTCCAGGGTCAGTTATATAAAAGGCTAGAACTGGCTTTTAGCCTTCGGCCTGGTCTTCTGTGATCAGACTGTTCCAGAGTGAGGCTGGCTGGTAGCTCACCTGCAGGCTGCTCGAGCTTGTTTTGGTCTTTTGGCTCTAGAGAAAAGTATCTGACAAATGGGATATCGGCTATCTAAATATTTTAAGACTGTCTCTCCTCTGCCAGGGACTCTGGCCGAGTACAAGGTTAAAAGCCACAGACAATTTTCATGCACGTTTAACTAAATGGACAAATCTGACTAAAAGTAATTCAGAAAATCAGTGGCCACTGTAGGGAACTTTTGAGATTCCCAAAATTAATTTTCTTAAAACCAAATTGGACAAACATAGTGCTAAAACTGAGTGGAATCATTTTGAATGGTATTTCAAGGCTTCCAAATGAGACCAAGAATCTGAAGCCTCCTCTTTGTTAAATAAAATCTTAAAAGGTTACTAAAACTTAAATGGCGTCTGAAGTCACGTGTTCTTCCTCTGCAGCACTGTCTTGCCCTCCCCCCTCGACTCCATTGTCTCAGGTTCCATCTTGAGGTCCACCCTATCCTTCTATGCAGACTTTGCCTCAGGTTTATTCTCCAGTTTGTGCAAGTGTTTCTTCCCCAACTCCATTGCCTCACACTCCACTTTTGACACCATCTTGCCTTCCACCACTGCTTTTACTTCTGGTTTCACCTTAAGGGCCATTTCCTCCTGAATCCTCCCCTGCTCTTTCTTCCTACAGCACAGGGAAACCTGTGTGCACTGCCCTGGACAGTTTAAATTGCCTAGCTCTTTTGAGATTTGGCAAATAGTTTTTACACAGCTTCCCCTCATCTCATGGATATGTTTTAGTCATGACATGTTTGTGTTCTCACTGGACTGAAGTTTCCCTTGCAGACAAGTTAATGCCTCTAAAGTGGCTAAAGTGCTGTTAGAGATTATTCCTACTTGGGAAGTCCTCTTGAACGCCAGTGATCAAAGAATCTATTTCACTGGTCAGGTGCTACAACGAATCTATTTGGCCAGTTTTACATTTTCACTGTGCTTACATCCTCAATCCTCAGGTTTAGTTGAACATTATGAAGATTCATTTGGCAAAATTTGCAGTAACTCTCCAAATACGTTGGCCAAAAGCATTGTCATTGATCCTCTTAAATGTCAGATCTACCTCTTTTGGGACTCAAAGGCTTTCCCCTTTTGAGATAATTACAGCACTCCCCATGCATTTGGCTCCTGCTTCTTTTGATCCACAGTTGGTAAAAGACGTACTTCAATAATGTAAAGGCTTGTTTCTATTGAAAATCATGCTTTGGTAGAACAATCTTTTCACAGTGTACTCCAAGGAAATGAAAAACTCAAGATCTATACAACCTGGAGACTTCGTTCATTGGAAAAGACACCTCAAAAAAAGATTCCCTCCAGCCTTGTTGGAAAGGGGTCTGTCAGATACTATTGACAAACCCCTGTGCTGCTAACTCCAGGCAGTAGACTCTTGATTACATGTATCAGGTCTAAAGAAGGCACTAGTCTGATGACCTAAAACTAAAAAGCTGTCAAAAATTAAAGCAGGTGGCCTCTGAAGATGAATTGCCAAAACAACTGAACCAGGCCTGGACAATTTCTTTCTTACTATTCTTAGTTCACTTTCTTTTCCTAAGCTATTGTGAAAAGGGGGGAATTTCTGGTTATTGCATCTGTCATCAAGAACTTTGATCTAAGATAACGATGGTCTTCATCTACAGGCTTGAGCTCCTGTTTTAAATTCATCATGTAGACTAAGTTGTTATATTGTTCTAATCCTGTTTTGAATTCTTAACTTTTGCATGTGTTGCCTATTAACCCTGGACAAGCTGTTCCCAATCCATACACCTTTCCTCTGATATGAGACACAACACCCAGAAGAGGTCCTGATATCAAGGGACAAAAAGGCTGAAGTTGGAAGACCTGTGATGCTTTCAGAGAAAGACCTTGATCAAAAGGGAGGAACGATAAAAGACTAATTAGGCCTTTAAGCGAGCGTAACCAGTCAGGAGGCTCTATGGGAAGAACTAGAGCCTATGGGAGGACTTCTCACACTCTATGTAATCACGCGAACTCTACACATGAGGACCCTACAGGAAGAACTGTTTATAATAAAGCTCTATGGTTCTAACTACTCCTCCCCTTAATTTCCTTTCCCTTTATATATAAATACTTCTCCATCTTGGCACGTGGGCCAGAGTGTGCACGTGGCTTGCTATGTCTGCATACACTGAGTTGTAACCCTTTCTTTCTCCTGAATAAATCCTTAGTGATGAAACACCTAGTTGATATTTTTCAGTTGATGAGGCTAATTCCAAAATGAAAAGTGTCTGTGGACAGGCTGGAAAGACAAGGCTCCCTGTCCCTGCTGTTCCAGAGGGCTTTCTTCCTAGGAAGAGCAGGACTTCAATGTTTATAATCCCACCCCAAGGTACCTATTACTGAGGCTATGTGCCTGGTGAGTGTGCTTGAAGAGTGGTAGTTCACCTCCAGAGGCAGTCTGTTGGCAGAATTCCTTCTTGCTTAGGGAAGGGCAGTCTTTGTTCTATTAAGGCCTTCAACTGATTTGATGAGGCCCACCCACATTATGAAGGGTATTCTGATTTACTCAAACTTTTATCAATTTAAGAGATGTTCTCACTCAAAAAGCACCTTTATATAAACATCAAGTAGAATATTTGATCACAGTGGACTTGCATAAATATCACTCTATTCAGAGAATAAATTCAGCATGGCCTAAAACAGTGCAGATAACCTAACCTTTTCTCAAAATTGAGAGGGATTCCAGGGTTTAATATAGGAGCAAAATGAAAATCCCAAATACTATAAAACTTTAAAAATAAAGGTGAATTAAAATTTTCTTAAATGATGTTAAACACAAAGACACCAGAAAGAGTTGTGGCCTAAATCAATGGAAATTCTCAAGGTCCAGATACTCATGTCCAAATTCATGATCACGTGCAAAACTGCAAAAAGAATGAATATGAACTACGTCTGTATTTTTATGGGGAATCTTCCCTGTCAATTACAGGAATGCAGGACTTCCTCCATTGCTGTCCTCTATTTACTTCCACACCAAAGCGGTTCTTGAAACTGTAAGGTGTATTACATGCTGGAAATTCATGTGATTGAAAATGACACTGTCACTCACTGAGGCTTCTACTTTCAGAGAAAATATATACATACATCCAGCCTCCCTAATATCTTGTTTTTTTGTTTTTACATTTCATCAAAGCTCTAATTTCCATCTTATAAACCATACTTTACCACTGGTTAACCATCTCTTTTCCTGTAAAAATGAGCATCAGATGAAAGAACTGGTTTATTTCACACCTCTATATTACATCTGACTGCGCCTTATTTGTGCTAAATTGGGTATGTTTTGAATCTACAGTGTCTGGCAGATGAGGTATGTTGAAAAATTTGTATCAAGAGTATAGTCTCTGAGCAAGAAAGGATTTATTGGAATAATGGTCCTGTCTTTCTCCCTTGCTAGGTTTGTGTTCTCTCACAATTTACCTAAACATATAGGCCTCAGTTGAGTCACAAAGGAGATGTTAAAGGTTTTATGTACTTTACTAAGATGTGAATTTTTACATTTTCACTAACGTACTTTATGATAAGTAATGTCCATCCAGTACACCGGTATCAGTATTTAGATAGTGAGTAGGAAAGACAAAAAAACTGGCCCAGTGGACTAGGGGCTGGCCTTGCTTTTTCTTATTGTGAAGTGAAAAATGTCAAAGGCTTCCATCATCAAACAAAGCTACTCAGTGATCACAATGGATTCATACAAAAATAAGGGTATTTTAAAACTGTATCTGTAAAACTGGTGAGAGAGACAATTCCAAATCATAAAAACGACCAAAATTTCCCTCTTAATAACACGACTCACTGGAGCTTATGGGTTAGGTTTCACTCTACTACACTGTTTTAGCCTTCTAGAAAACAACATTTATGATTGCCAATGATAGAATTAAGTTTATCTCACAGCACTCAAGACATCCAGAAATGTCTTGCTTCCTTGAATAGTAATCAAATGACTTGCAAAAGCCTAAATCATATATTGTTTTGAGCACCCTCTTACTGACAAAGCCATAGTCATTTAGGGTTTGCAGTCATTCTTAACACTACAATATACACCACTCTTGTCGACTCCTGGTGTAATCCTGGTAGGTTTAGTTGAAATGGCACCGACAAAACAAATGAACAAGAAATTAGCTTCAAGACAAAAACTGTTAACTATAAAAAAACAAAACACAATTTACCAGAAAAAAACCCAAAATATGTATATGCAAGGTAATATTGAGTGAGAATATAGAACTATTAATTTGACAAAATTACAAAGTTGATCTGAAAATCCGTAATTACAATGGGGTATTTTAATATATGTGCTCAGGAAATAAAAATCACAACTGTTATATACAAACTGTATGAAAACAATATTTCTAAGAACTACAGATTTTATGACAAAAATACCATGTTTTTAACCACAAACACACATAATCAAAAATTTGCTGCACACTTATGTATAGCTGTGAGCAATGGGAAACATTCACAATCTGCCTGATATGAGGAAGGTGCCAATTCTCACATGGAAGGAGTGGGTCACAGAAGTCACTACACAGTGTAGCAGAGGAACAAACTCCAACCTGGTTCGTTTGGACGGCACCATTGCAGCTGTCATAGTGGAATCAGAAACACATGGTCACTAACAGGATTACCAGAACAAGGTTTACTGTACAAATTAGATCTTATATGAATACGGTCCAGGAAAGATGGAAGTGCAAGCATCAGAAAATACTCCAAACCATGAAAGTTCAAATTAGTTTCCTAGTAGACACATGGAAGATTGCAAGAAAATTTGGGAAGACCCAAATGATGGATCTTTGATGTGGAACTTCTGAAGGTATGTGTGGAAACTATACCTCTGAGAAAATGGAAGCAGTTGATTGTGGTTTTGAGGATACTCTTGATTGACAGAGCAAGGAATCAGGAAAACAGGCTGGAAGCAGGTGTCCTCAATTCTTGTGCACCTGCGCCCCTCCCTGTATGGTGACTCCAAAACCTGACTAATGCCTTCTATACTTTTGCATTCCAAATCTCATACAAATGAAGCTATAGGTGAATTCTAAAATGAAACCATAGAAGGAAAAAATATTCTAAAACTGGTCACGTTACCCAGGTGACAAAACACAATTTAGGAGAACCAATTCTACATTTCATTGTTCAGTAACAACAACCCAAACGTCAACTCTATGGTTGGGAATCCATGTTTGTGGACAACTGACTGTAGTTATACTCAGATCTTCAACTGCATGGGAGGTCAGTGTCCCGAACCCCTGCATTGTTCAAGGGTCAACTGTCATTCACATGAGACTATATCATAAAATTTGCATATTTACAAATTTATGTCATCTTTTATTAGCAAGGAAAATGGAATAAGGGTCTTCTGGTGAAAACAAGAGTAGGTTTTCTCGTAAAAAAGAAGGAAAATATATAGGATATCCAGTATCTGGCACAGGAGGCCAGTTGAAATCCCAACAAATATTAAAATATCATGTCAATAACCCCTTATAAAACAATTGAAACATAAAAATCTATTGCATATTAGAAATACATTTCACCTGTATATCAAACAGGCTCCAAAATAGAAAGAGAAAAATGTTATTAAGTAATTTAAGAAGAAAATACCTATAGATCCTATGTAGTATTGCATAAAGAGTATAACTTCAATGTTCATTTTTGGAAGTAGTAAATATCCACAGTTCAAAGATCCACTTTAAGAATGAGGCACTAATAAAGACAATATATTTGTAACTTTTATAATGACTTTCATGTTATAGTTTTCTGGAACTTTATACATGGATTAATTTGTATCGGGTTTTCTCATATGACTTATATTTATAGGATCTCATTCCAGTGGGAATTTTCACATGTAAGGATGAAGGCTGACTGATGTCCTTTTCAAATTGTTTACATTCAAGACGTTTTTATTCTGTATGACATTTTTCATGCCTTCTAAAGGAATGGGGACGACTGAAGGCTTTCCCACATTGTTTACATTTGTATGGTTTCTCACCAGTGTGCGTTCTCACGTGTCCTCGAAAGGTAGTGCGATAAACGAAGGCTTTTCCACACTCTTTACATTCAAAAGGTTTCTCTCCAGTATGGGTTTTTTCATGTGTTCGAAAGGATGTGTAACAACTGAAGGCTCTACCACATTCCTTACATTCATAGGGCTTCTCTCCAGTGTGAGTCCTTTCATGTATTCGAAATGAACTGGGAAAATTGAAGGCTTTCCCACATTCCTTACATTTATAAGGTCCCTCTCCAGTATGCATTATCATGTGTGTTCGAACACTTGAGGGAGAAATGAAGGCTTTCCCACATTCTTTACATTTATAAGGTTTCTCTCCACTGTGCTTTCTCATGTGTCCTTGAAAGGTTGTACGATAAATGAAGGTCTTCCCACATTCCATACATTTATAGGGTTTCTCTCCAGTGTGTATTCTTTCATGTATTCGAAAGGAACTGGGCCAACTGAAGGTTTTACCACACTGCTTACATTCATATGGCTTCTCTCCAGTGTGAGTCCTTTCATGTGATCGAAAAGAACTGGGACAAATGAATGCTTTCCCACATTCCTTACATTTATAAGGTCCATCTCCTGTGTGTGTTACCATGTGTGTTCGAATGCTTGAAAGAGAAATGAAAGCTTTACCACATTCCTTACATTCATAGGGTTTCTCACCAGTGTGAATTCTTTCATGTATTCTTAATCCTAGAGGAGAACTGAAGGTTTTTTCACACTGCTTACATTCATATTGTTTCTCTGCAGTGTGAGTCCTTTCATGTCTTCGAAAGGAACTGGGACAACTGAGGGCTTTACCACACTGCTTACATTCATAGGGTTTTTCTCCAGTGTGATTTCTTTCATGTATTCGCAGACCTAGAGGAGATCTGAGAGATTTACCACACTGTTTACATTCATATGGTTTCTCTCCAGTGTGAATTCTTTCATGTGTTCGAAGTGACGTGGAACAACTAAAGGCTTTCCCACATTCCTTACATTTATAAGGAGCATCTCCAGTGTGTGTTATCATGTGTCTTCGAAAGGTTGTGAGCCACGTGAAAGCCTTCCCACATTCCTTACATTCATAGGGTTTCTCTCCAGTGTGAGTCCTTTCATGCCTATGAACAGATTTGCGGTAACTGAAACCTTTCCCACATTCTTTACACTTATAAGGCTTCTCTTCACATTCATGATACTCATATGGTTTGTGTCCAGTGTGAGATCTGATGTGCCTATTAAGCGATGAATGACGCACAAAAACTTTTCCACACACACTACATTTACATAGTTTTACTTCAGAAGTTTTCTTGTTCAGATTAAGATTCAGAATTTGGCTGATGGTTTCTTGACACTGACTACCTTCTTTGCTTTCATGGAGTTTTTCTACCATATAGCTTCTGTAAAAAATGAGAAGCATGTTATTAATGATTTCTCTAATTTCATATTTATTAGTAAGTGATTGGAATTGCATTTTTATAATTTACAACAAAGGTGAAGGTTTTCTGTCCTTTCTGAATAGTTTGTAAATGAATATACTGAATACTTTGTAAGAGGACTTGGCCATGGCTATTATGAAAACAGTAATCTTAATATATGGGATTAAGGATAAATAAATTTGAAGAAGGGGTTATCTTATTTGCTTGTTTTTAAAAATTCATGACATACTAGAGTTCTCATGTGGAATAAGGCTGTCTATTGTGTAACTTACCTTAGTTTTCTCCCCTGGATTTTGTACTGATTTTCAATGTTATAATCTTCCCACTTTTTTCCTAAATGCAGACCTAGAAAAATAATTCCGAATTATGAGAAATTACAGAAATAGCACTAGATCATAGGTTCATAATGAGCCGTGACCATGCTTAGTTTATTTACTAATGTATTCCTTTTCCACATTCTACATCTTGGAACAATGCTGATGGGCAAGAAATACTTTTTCTGTAATTCACAAAGTAAGTAAAAATGTTGTCATCCCTACCTACTGAGGCCAGGTTCCTGAAGGTTTCCCGCATCACATCTCTGTAGAGTTTCTTCTGTGAAGGATCCAGTAAAGCCCACTCCTCCAGGGTGAAGGTCACAGCCACATCCTCAAAGGTCACTGAGTCCTAAAACATTGCAAATATATGTACAGTAGGATGAGTGAGACTGACAGCACTGGGGATTTACATTCAATTTATAGGAAGGTTACATATGATTCTGTGGTCTCAAAACATTTAGTTTATGTCTCGATCATCAGAAACTCACTTTGTCCACACTTAATTCCTCATAAATTTAACAGTGTCATGAACGCATGCAAAATATTTATGCATTTTTACTGTGATTACTTTAAATATTATTGCTCTTTAATGGTAGGATCTGGAGAAATGAGAGAAATGCTATACAAATGAAACAAACATCATTTTAAATACAGCAATTCCTTGTGAGAAAAACTCTCATCTCCTTTCTTATTACCTACCATTTAACTCAGCACTCCATGATGTACACGGTCAAATCTACATGAGGTTTTAATGAATAAAAACATGGCAAGACATTGGAAGCTTTTACTTCTATTCCCATCTCCAAACATGAGAGTCCAGGCAGCCTGGGGAAATCCAACCTGTAATAAGAACCAACTGGCCATATCAGTGTGAAGCACTCCAGGCCATTAGAAGTAGGCAGATCCAGTTGGCTAAAAAAATATTCTTGTGAAGTAGTAAATTTTGTAATATTTATCACAGACTCAGTTTACACATTCTCTCTGTCCCATTTCATGGAACTAGGAAGTTAGTTCTTCAGAAGCTAGGCCTTAGGCAACTTCACATGATATGGCATACTAAAAAGGCATGACGACTTAGGCCTTCAACCATAACCCTAAACACATGAGCCCCAAAGGTGCTTCTCACCAGTTTTCAGCACACATACTAAGATAAGGTGCTAGAAGAGCTCTTTTCGGTCAAACCCTACCAGTATGTCCCATCCTTTGCTGACCTGGAGTAATAGATTAAGAGCTGCAAATTGCAAGGAAGTTCAATGAAATCCACAATGGCTTGATGGACTGCCCATAATCATAAAGTATATAAAGGATTCTGCAGTGCTTTCCTCCAAAAGAATCTAACATCTCCATTTTCTAATTTCAGGAGGACGTTTCCTGACCAGCCACTCTAGAGGCAGCCCTTCCAACTTCTCTCACTTCTGAGCTCCCCTAGGGTGCACAGAAGTATAAGAGCCCCCCCGCCCAAGTATAGGCATCCCTAAGTTGGTGACACCACACACTGCCAAAAGGGTATGAAAGAGTTTATTACTTCCATAAATGATGTCTCTGGGGAGTAAAGCAGGCCTCTCAAGGTATGAAATGAAAGAGCATGGAAAAGCACATGGACTTGTTTTATTCAGG
The DNA here is from genome assembly GCF_964194185.1 of Rhinolophus hipposideros. Taxonomy (NCBI): domain Eukaryota; kingdom Metazoa; phylum Chordata; class Mammalia; order Chiroptera; family Rhinolophidae; genus Rhinolophus; species Rhinolophus hipposideros. The sequence goes on along the minus strand of NC_138062.1, from coordinate 38,780,632 downwards.
TTGTGGGTGGACTAAAGTGAGTTCACTCACGGGGGCAGCAGCTTGCGTGGACTGAATCTTTTGCCACCCCCAAAGGAGAAGCACGAAGTCTTCCTTATCACCCTGGATAAATGTGGGGCACAAGAAGGAGGAGGATGAGGCTTTAAAGCTGTCAGCAGTCGATCATCAAAAACTGGAGTCAGAGATTTGTTTTGCTTTTTTCTCTCTCCTGTCTGTCATATAGTGAACTTAGTAGCTGTTGTTCCCAACCTCACAAGACAAAAGCAAAACACCTAAAATGAACAACCTTCTTGGGTCTATCAGATAACTGGGGACATGGGGAAACCACCATCTCCAAAATTGGAGAGACACAAAAAAAGCTACTTTATAATATGATCAGAATATTCTATAGTTAACAAAACCTGTCCTTAAAATAACATTTCACCAGGGCCTACGCAAAAACAATAAAGAACACAATATCCAAGAACTGTGCAACACTGTCATTGTAACATGACAGGTGTAACATACACATAATAGGAATACTTGATAGAAAAAAAAGGCAGAAAGGAACAGAAGAAATAAGTGAAGCAATGATCACTGAGATTTTCCTCACATTAGTGACAGACAGCAAAATATAGATCCAGTAAGCAAAGAGAACACAAAACATGAAAACAAACAAAACATGAAAACAAACCCCCAAAATGCACACCCAAGCATATCATATTCAAAGTGGAGAAAAATCAAAGACAAAGATAATTTACTGAAAGAAACCAAAGAGGAAAAACAAACCTGAAACAAGGATAAGAATTGGATTTATTTTCAGAGACCATGCAAGCAAGAAGACAGTAGAGTGAAATATTTAAAATGCTGCAAGTTAAAAAACAAACAAACCAATATCCTATGATTCTGTGTCCAAGCAAAATTATTCAAAAGTGAGAGACAAACAAAGACTTTCTGAGATAAAAACTGAGAGAATCTGACCCGTATCAATACCCGTTTTGCAAGAAATGTTAAAAGAAAATGATCAGAAAAAAGGTAAATGATAGAGGTGGAGCATCAAAAAAAGGGATTAATGAAGATAAAATATATTACCCTTGTAATACATATAAAATATATATTACTCTTTATTTGTACTTAATCTGATATTACTCTGTTCAAGGATAAGTGAAACAAATGACAGCAATGTTAAAAGAGACAGAGGGAGGAATTGAAAATATATGTGACCCTTGAACATTTATGGGTTTGAACTGTGTGGGGCCACTTATATGTGAATTGTTTTCAGTCCAGTTGGCCCACTTATACTTGGATTTTTAAAGCCTCCTGTATGACTCTCCAGGCCCTCCTGCAGACAATCAGAAATGTAAACATAGTCCACAACTGCCAGAGACTAAAGGAACCAAAGGGAAGAAATGGAAAGGAGAGCTTTTTGAAAAGGTTCCCTTCTCTAAGCCCCCGTACTCCCCCCCCACCCGCCATGCTTACTTAAAAATTATGTGTCAAGGACAAATACAAATCTTAAAGGTGTTCTTTAAAAGTAGTAAGAGCCTTGCCATCTGAACAAATAAACCTAACAACTTATTCCAACTGTAATAAGTTAGTGAGTTTTTTGCCTTATTATACTTGTCTCATGGCTGAAATTTTAAAAATGAAACTATCAGGTCTCTGGTTGAATCTGTCTATATATGTGTGTGTGTACCTACAGAGTATATTGACAAAATTGGTTTGTAAAATTCTCTGTTTAACTTATAAAACTTAAGTGCTTATATAAATTAACAGAAACTAACCCAAATAACAGAAACTTACCCAAATATTTTTCAGACTCTGGAAAAATACTTGATATTAAAGTTAATTAAAAAAGGCATGTCTTTAGTTATCAGAATTTAATACTTTATTCTACCTAGGCTTATAAATCTATCAGCAAAAATAATAACTTAGAATGACTGCTGACTTGGTCTAACATCTCATGAAACTTTTATGGGTAATCTAAACATAATTATCACAACAGGTAAAATAAATAGATATAGGTAGGGACAAAACGTCTTTTAGATGAAACACTTTAGCAACAATTATATGTACTTAAAAATAGTTTCTGAAGCTCTTTTGGTAACTTGAAACTTTAAAGTTTTGCTAGCTAAATTAACTGGTGATTACCTGAATATTTAGATCATTTTCCAAATAAAATACTAAAATATTAATTCTTAATAAGTCTATTTTCTCTGCTTATTGCAAAGAAACTAAAACATAAATTTGGATTTGCTGTTAGTAAATGTGTCACATTGAAACACTGCACTATTAAAAGGGAAACATGTTTCTTCAAATTATGAAATACATTAATAAATTTTCCAATCTAAAAAAAACCCCTGATATAACAGTTCACAATAGCTTCCTTAGTTTTCATTAGAAATTGAGGTTTTTAAGAGTTAGAAATTCCAACATATATAATTGAAACTACTAGGGATATGTTTTCAGTAAAAGAAGGTGTAAGGTATGGAAATGGGGTTTTGAGGAAACGTTTTACAGGTTTGTGAAAAGGAATCCTGACAAAGTAAATTTTGTACATGATCAAACTAGATAAGGTTGAATGTATTTATTATAAATTTTATTATCAACAACGTACTTATGTAAAACTAAAACAAATGTACTTATGTAAAAATAAGACAATGTTACCTGCTAGAAGCACAGTTTTCCTGTACAACTGGTATGCTCTTAATAAGAGATTATAAAGCAAAAGCAAAGATTTTATGTTTCATTAAAATGATTTCTTGTGCTCTGTATCATCAGGTTTTTCACTGCTTAGGTAAACCAATACTGGGGGTGCCAAAAAAATGTATACATATTTTAAGAGCTGTTATCTATGTATTAGATACTTTTTGAAGTTGACTTGAATTACGGTAGCCATGTGTAGTATGATGTTCACTCAAAGGATGGCGTTAATGCAATGAATGCCAGCGTCACCATGTGACAGGCAGTCAGAAAATGGCAGAAGCATGGTTGTCGTTTGAGGAGCGCAAGGCCATTTTGAAGTGGTATTTGAAGTTAGAGAATGTGGTGGAAGAAAAACAACAATGGAGACGTGAGTCTACAACAGAGCCTCCAACACGCCTACCAACTGCTGGCACCGTGATAAGTGAGACGCATGGTGCTGTGTGTGATGAGCACAAGGGAAGAGCCGGGAGGCCTCCCACAGCAACAAGTCCTGCTGCCTCTGCTGTGGTGTTGGAACGCTTTACATGCTCGCCACAGAAGTCTACCGAATAATGTTCACTGTAATCAGAGGTGTCTGGACGCTGATGGGAACCACTTTGAGCACCTCTTGTAATTGCAGAAGTCAAACGTGAGTTGTATTCATCTTTTGTTGTTGGTATATATTATTACAATTTTAATACAGTTTTTCCCTTTCTTAAAATGTGTATGCATTTTTTAAAAGAACTACATTTCTTAAAATGTGTATGCATTTTTTTAAAAGAACTACATTTTGCTTACTACATTTTGCTTACAACTATGTAATTTTCTGTATTTGCTTAGGAAGTCTTGAACTGTCACCATGATTAAATGGATAACCAAGTATTGTTTAACAGTGACCTATGATCCTACTTGACCAAGCGTTTTAAAAGCTTTTGATGTTTGCCAAACTTCCCCAAATTCAAATATTAGTCTTTTTCTTAACCTGAGATTTTTAAGGGAATCCTTGAAACATTTCAAATGGTATCTCTCTCTCTTTATAAAAGGGGGAAATTAAACCATTTAGGCCTATTTGCTATGCTAATATTACATGGGAAGCATTGTAAAATAAGGAATAACGTACTTGTAATGCAAGTATTATTGTTACTAAAATAGTATGTTGTAGAAATTATATAAAACTTCTAAAGATCTAAAACATCCTGATGTATTTTTATTTGCTGTTCTAGATGTTACCTTAGCATGTTGAGTATTGCACAGAAAAGCAAATTTCTTTTGTCAATTGCATTGTAATCAGATCTCTAACCAAGTCATTGAAAATCAGGAAAGTCACTGAAATTAGGAATATCATTAACAATCAGAAAATCAGGAAAGACATGCAGTCAGTTACACATTGCTTAACAACAGGGACATGTTCTGAGAAATGCGTAATTAGGTGATGTTGTCGTTTCAACATCAGAGTGCACTTACACAAACCTAGATGGTACAGCCTACTACACACCTAGGCTACATGGCATAACCTGTTCCTCGTACGTTACAAACCTGTACAGTCTTATTGTACTGACTACTCTAGGCGAGTAAAACTAATGTATCGTGTTACAACATTACGACAGCTATGATGTCACTAGGCTATAGGAGTTTTTCAGCTCCAATGGGACCACTTGTCATACATGAACTCCATTGTTGACCAAATGTTATGTGGTGCATGACTGTAGTTGAATTGAACAGCACCATCAAACAACCGGTTTAGGGGTGACATAAGCAGCATGCAGTGTAAGATGTCTTCCAAGTCTCTCCCTTTGATGTTAACAAGTTGCACAATTATAATTTCCCTCCCCCACAAAGGATTCCCTGCTTAACACACAAAGAGGTCTGAGATTTCCTCACATTAAAACATCTGAAGGTGGGCGTCTTTGAGCAAACAGGAAAGGACAGAGATGGGTGCCACAGGCTCAGCTCAGTGCTCACTGAGGCTCCGGAGGATTGAGCGCGGGGTGCAGGCAGGTTACAGCAGATGCACTCTGCAGCCCTAAGGAGCCCTAAGGAGCTCAAGCAACATTCCTGCGTGAGCAGCCAATACACACTGTAGCTGAACCCATACAGGGGCAGAGATGGAACACAAAGGTGTGGCAGATGTGCTTCAGCAGCCACCATTACTAGGCAGAAAACAAAGCCCCAGTTGTGTAGTCACCTCTCCTCACCCTCCCAGCAAAGTATCCCCAGGGGACTCTGTAATAGCAAAAGTGTTGGGTTACAGAATACACTTCTGGCAGCCCTGAAGACTGCAGGGACAGAAACATTTCTCCCTATGGGGCAGGCACATACTAAACCCAGTTACAGGGGCGGAGATACAGAGGTGTGGCTGAGGTCTGGCAGCCGCCATTACTGGAAGGAGAACAAAGCCACAAATGCAGGAACCAGCGTTTCCCACCCATCCTGCCACCTCCCATCATAGCAGAGCAGGTGGAAGCACCCGGGATACCTCACGTAGTACAGCACTGCTGGCAGCATCTAGTTGCATGAGGCAGCGCTGAGCATTTGTGCACCCTGAGTCCCACTGCTTACCACACTGCCCCATGGGGGTGGAGCCCCAAGACCAAGGTGACCTGGTCACAGAGAGGATGCCTCCTCACCCCCAGGGAATATGGGTATTTTCCACAGCCAGGTGACACCACCCCAGCGATCCTGGAAACCCCTGCAGTGTATTTGAGAGACAATAAACACTTGCACTTCAGCACCACCTACTGGAAAGCAAAAGAAGACATCTACAAATCAATTCAAAATAGTGAAGTATCAAATACTTTCAAAAAACCAAATTTCGGGGCGGCCGGATGGCTCAGTTGGTTAGAGTGTGAGGTCTTAACAACAAGGTCGCCGGTTTGGGTCCCCCACGGGCCAGTGAGCTGCACCCTCCACAACTAGATTGAAAACAACAACTTGACATGGAGCTGATGGGTCCTGGAAAAACACTGTTCCCCAATATTCCCCAATAAAACAAAACAAAAACTAAAACAGATTTTAGCTCTCTTTCTTGGGCTGCCTATGCAGGTGGAAGCCATCTCCTACTCAGTATCATGGCTGCCCTCAGACCCCTTGTGAAGCCCAAGATCATAAAAAAGAGGCCCAAGAAGTTCATCCAGCACCAGACTGATATGTCAACATTAAGCATAAGTTATGGAAACCCAGAGGCATTGACAATAAGGTGCAAAAGATTCAAAGGCCAGATCTTCATGTCCAACGTTGGTTATGGGATTTAACAAGAAAACAAAGCACGTGATGCCCAGTGGGTTTTGGAAGTTCCTAGTCCACATTGTCAAGGAGTTTGAAGTGCAGCTGATGTGCAACAAATTTTACTGTGCTGAGATTGCTCACAACAGCGCCTCAAAAAACCACAAAGCTATCAATCCCAGTGCCAGACAGCAAAGGAAATGAATGGACAGCTTGTACGCACATTTTATTTGTGTTAACAAAACCGTAAAATTCTCAACCCCCCACAACAGATCCCATTCCCATCTGTGTCTAGGCAGAAAAATAATCCACTAAATACCATGCATAACCCAGATAACAAGTAGCTCAGAAAGAAAATGAAAAACCTCCAGAAAAAATATTTTTAAGGACATGGAAATATATGCCTTAAATAACAGAGAATTCAAGATTAGAGTTCTGAAAAAACCCACAACTTGAGATACAAGAAAATTCAGAAAGGCAGTTTAGTGAATTCAGAAATAAAATCAATGAACACAAAGAATACTTTACTAAAACGATTGAAACTATAAAAAACAACCAAACAGGGCCGGCCCGGTAGGTCAGGTGGTTGGAGCGCTGTGCTCCTAATGCTGAGGTCACCAGTTCTATTCCAACATGGACCAGTGAGCTGCGCCATCTACAGCTAAGTCTGTGAACAACAGCTCTCCCTGGAGATGGGCTGCTGTGAACATCCAGAGGTTGGCGTGAGCTGCCGCAGGCTGCTGAGTGCTGTCGCGGGCTACTGTGTGCTGCCATGAGCGACCTGTGGCCAGCGTGAGTGGCCGTAAGCCATCATGAGCAGCCGGCAGCCAGCGAGAGCTACTGTGAGCAGCCCATCAATGACTGGCAACAGCCGGGGGGAGCGCAAGGCTCATAATACCAGCATGGGCCAGGGAGCTGTGTCCTACACAACTAGACTGAGAAACAACGGCTTGAACTGGAGGGGCGGGGGAGGCGAAGAAGGGGGGGAATAAATAACTAAACAAACTTAAAAAAACCACACAACCAAATAAAAATACTGCAGCTGAAGAACTCAAGTATATATATGCAGAATGAACTAATGAACTTAGGATTTAGAGTAGACCAGGTGGAGGAAAGAAGTGATGGCAAAGATAGGAATCTAAAAATGACTCAGATGGAAAAAGAGAATTGTAAGAAGAAAAAAAAAGAACTCTATGAGAACAGACTCTACCAGAAAAATATAAGAATAATGGGTATTCCATAAGAAGAGAGACTGAAAGGAACAGAAAGCTAATTCAAACAAATAATTTATGAGAGCTTCCCAAACCTATGGGGAGAACTGAGTACTCAAATCCAAGAAGCTAACAGAATACCTAATTATTTCAATCCAAAAAGGCCTCCGAGGCACATGTTGAAACTGTCAAAAATGAATGACAAAGAATTCTCACGGCAGCCAAGCAAAAGACAGTAACCTATAAAAGAAATAACATTAGATTATCATCAGAATTTTTTTTAAAGCAAAAACAAGCTGGAAAGAGTGGAATCAAATACTCAAATAACTGAAAGTGAGAAATCACCAGGCAAGAATAATTTTTCTAGCAAAGCTATCCTTTAGATATGAAGGAGAAATAAGGGCTGTTCCCGACATACAGGAGCTGAGAGAATTTACCATCACTAGATAGACCTGCATTACAAGAAATACTGAAAGGTGCTCTACCCGAAACAAAAACAACAAAGGATACAAAACTATGAGTAAGATGACTGACAGACATAAAAAAGCAGGAAATTACAACCTTTGTTCAGAATGCTATTAAACACTTAAACAACATAAAGGTTAAAGGAAGCAAAAACATTAAAAAAAAGAGAGAATGTAGTAGCTAAGTTGCAAATGAACTCAGCATAAAAGGGGTGATTTGTGACAAGAGAAACATAAAAGTGGGCTAAAAGACTGAACTTGCACAGGGGAATGGAGAAAAGATGCAATCAGAAGAAAAAGAACTACTGTATATTGTAAAGCTTTCTTTTACATAGACCTAATTGTAACCACACATAGAAAATCTGGAACTGAGAAACATAACATTAAAAAAAAAAGAGGAAACAGCCCCGCCCCCGCTCCACCTCGACCCCGACTGCGCGGTGGCGGAGGAGCTGCACCACGACCCTCTGCACTCGGGCGAACATGGCGCTGCGATCGGCGCGGAGCGTGCGGGCGGCGGCCTGCAGCCTGCGCGCCGCCTCGGCGCCCTGCGCGCCACGGCCCTGGGGCCTGAGGGTGGGCGCCGTGCGGACGCTGCGCACCGGCCCCAACTTGCTCTCGGTGCGTAAATTCACAGAGAAACATGAATGGATAACAACAGAAAATGGTATTGGAACAGTGGGAATCAGCAATTTTGCACAGGAAGCTTTGGGAGATGTTGTTTACTGTAGTTTGCCTGAAGTTGGGACAAAATTGAACAAACAAGATGAGTTTGGTGCTTTGGAAAGTGTGAAAGCTGCTAGTGAACTCTATTCTCCTCTATCAGGAGAAGTAACTGAAATTAATGAAGCTCTTGCAGAAAACCCAGGACTTGTCAACAAATCTTGTTATGAAGATGGTTGGCTGATCAAGATGGCGCTCAGTAATCCCTCAGAACTAGAGGGGCTGATGAGTGAAGAAGCCTACGAGAAGTACATAAAGTCTATTGAGGAGTGAGAATTGAACTCCCTGAATAAAGCAGTGTGAAACAATTTAATCTAGCATAGTTGTCTTAAATTAGTGGTGGATAGAAGATTTAAAATAGCAACCTTTAGTAACACCAATGGAAAAGAAACTACAATGTTTCTGGGAAAAAATACCCTTTAACTTTCCAATGATTGCAGATAAACACAACATACATCTTCATAACACCCTATGATATTTTTAGGCTAGGCTACAGTTCAATGTTCAGAATTCCTGAAACTATTTGAGGTAAAATGCAGTTATAAAATTTATGTAATTCAACAATAACATACCTTAAGCACTATATAGTATTATAACTTGCTTACACTCATCTCTGGATTTGGGTCAGAATACTTAGTGATCTTTACATTTGAAATAACTGGCAGTGGAGAAAAGCTTTTGCTGTTACAGTATCAGGTGATGAACAATTCTGTCTTAATTTTGCAATATACTGCGTTTGCTGGTGCTATTTTTATACAGTGAAGCAACAGCCTTGCAGGAGAACAAAGTTTAATAATAAAACATTCAATTTCTTTATTAAAAAAAAAAAAAAAAAAGAGGAAACAGAGAAAAACAATCACAGAACACCACCAAACTAAAATAACAGACAGAAACAAAGAGAAAAGAAACAATGGAGACACAGAATTACCAGAAAACAAAAGATAAAATGGCTATATGAAATCCTCACATATCAAGAATCACCCTAACTACAGATGGACAGAACTCAATTAAAAGGCACAGAAGCAGGCTGCATCAAAACACAAAACCCAACTCTATGCTGCTGGCAGGAAACACATCTCAACTGCAAGAAGAAACAGACTCAAAATGAGGAGGTGCAAAATGATACTGCAAACATATGGCATCCAGAAAAAAGCAGGTGTAGCTGTACTTATATCTAACAAAATAGATTTACAAGATAAAAAAACGAGGGGGTGGAGGGGGGCTTAGTTGGTTAGAGCACCAGCTCTGGGTAACAGGGCTGCTGGTTCGATTCCCACATAAGCCAGTGATCTGCACCCTCCACAACTAGAATGAAGTCAATGAGCTGCCGCTCTGCTCCCAGGTGGCCAGATGGCTCAGTTGGTTGGAGCGTGGGCTCTCAACCAGAAGACTGACGGTTCGACTCCTCGACTCCCGCAAGGGATGGTGGGCTGCGCCTCCTGCAACTAACAATGGCAACTGGACCTGGAGCTGAGCTGCACCCTCCACAACTAAGATGGAAAAGACAACAACTTGACTTGGAAAAGTCCCAGAAGTACACACTCTTCCCCAATAAAGTCCTGTTCCCCTTCCCCGATAAAATCTTTAAAAATAAACAAACAAAAAAAACATAACGAGACAAAGGTGGACAGTTTATCGTTATGAAAGGAAGAGTACATCAAAAAGACATAACATTTATGTACACACACACACACACACACACACACAAACATAAAACCAAAGTGGAAGCACCAAAATATACAAAACTACTACTAACACAACTACAGGGAGAAACTGATGACAATGCAATTATAGTAGAGGATTTACATACCCCATTGATAGCAATGGATAGATCACCCAAACAGAAAATCAATATGAAAATATAGGCCTTAAATAACACATTAGACCACATGGACATAATCGATATTTACAGAGGTTTTCATCCCAGAACACCAGATTATACATTATTCTCTAGTGCAGATGGAACATTCTCAAGGATAGACCATTTGTTGGGACACAAATAAATCTCAACAAATTTAAGATACAAAGCAACCAAGCATATTCTCTGACCACAATGCTTTCAAACTGGAAATCAACTGCAAAAAAGAAAGCAGGAAAACCCACAATACATGGAGATTAAACAACATGACAGTAAACATCAACTGAGTCAAAGAAGAAATAAACAGATCAAAAGATACTGAGACAAACGAGAATGACAATACGACATACCAAAATTTTTTGGGTATAGCAAAAGTGGCAATAAGGCAGTTTATATCATTACAGGCCTACAGTAAGAAACAGTAAATATCTCAAATAAAATCTAACATTTCAATTTTTAAAGAAACAGAAAAAGAACACAGAAAGCCCAAAGTCAGTAGAAAGAAGGAAATAATAAAAATTAGAGCAGAATTAAACAAAATAGAAAAAAACCCAATAGACTAAAATTAATGCAACAAAGTGCTTGTACTTTAAAAAGATTAATAAAATTGACAAACCTCTGGCTAGTCTCACTAAGGAAAAAAGAGAAAAAAGACTCAAACAAAATCAGAAATTAAAGAGAAGTTACCAATAAACATCACAGAACTACAAAGGACTATATAAGAATACTATGAAAGACTATACGCCACCAAATTTGATAACATAGAAGAAATGCACAAGTTCTTAGAAATACATAACTTTCCTAGACTGAATTATGAAGAATTGGAATATCTAAATAAACTGATCAAACGAAGAAAATTGAGTCATCAGAAATCTCTCCCAAAAACAAAAGTCCATGACAAGATGGCCTCACTAGTGAAGTCTACCAAATATTCAAAGACGATTTAGTATCTATCCTTCTCAAACTCTTCCAAAAAATTAAAGAGGAGGCAATACTTCCTAACTACTTCATGAGACCAACATTACCCTGATACCAAAACCTGACAAGGACAACACACACACACACAAAACTACAGACCAATATCTCTGATGAATATAGATGCAAAAATCCTAAACGTAATACTAGTAAGTCGACTACAACAATACATTAAAAAGTTAATACATCCCAAACCAGTCGGATTCATTCCAGGGGCACAAAGATGGTTCAACATATGCAAATCAATGCGATACACATTAACAAAATAAAGGATAAAAATCATGTGATCACATCAATAGATGCAGAAAAGCATTTAACAAGATACAATATCTATTTATATTTAAAACACTCAATAAAGTGGGTATACAAGGAAAGTACCTGAACATAATAAATGGTGAAAAACTGAAAGTTTTCTCTCTAAGATCAGGACTAAGGCAAGGATACCCACTCTCACTGTTATTCAACATGGTACTGGAAGTCCTCGCCAGAGCAATCAGGGAAGAGAAAGAAATAAAATGCATGCAAATTGGGAATGAAGAAGTAAAACTGTCACTTTTTGCAGATGACAGGATTCTTTATATAGAAAATCTTAGAGACTCTACCAATACAATAAATAAACACAATAGAGTTGAAGGACACAAAAATCAATGTACAAAAATCCATTGCATTCCTATATATTAGCAATGAAATTTCCGAGAGAAAAAAATTCCATTTGCAATTGCAACAAAATAAATAAATAAAATAAAATACCTAGGATAAATTAAAAGATGTGAAAGACCTATACACTGAAAACTAAGACACAATGAAAAGAAATTGAAAAAGAAACAAAGATATGGAAAGATATTTCCTGTTCATGGATGAAAAAATCAACATAATTAAAATAGCCAAATTACCCAAAGAAATATACAGATTTAATGCAATCCCCATCAAAATCCTAATGACATCTTTCAAAGAAAAAGAACAAAAACATCATCAAATTTGTATGGAACCATGAAAAACCTCAGATAGCAAAAGCAATCCTGAGAAAAAAGGACACAGCAGGAGGCAACATACTTTCTGACTTTAAGTTATACTACAAAGCTGCAATAATAAAAAAAAAAACAGCATGGTATTGGCAGAAAACGAGACACAGACCACTGGAACAAAATTGAGAGCCCAGAAATAAACCCACATACATACAAGCAAACAATTTTCGAAAAAGGAGCCAAGAACATAATGGAGAAAAGAAAGTTCTTCATAAAATGGTACTTGATCTTTGGAAAGCCACATGCAAAAGAATGAAACTAGACTGCTATTTGTCACCATACATAAAAATTAACTAAAAAATGGATTAAAGACCTAAATATAAGACCTGAAAGAATAAAATACATAGAAGAAAATGTAGGTACTAAACTTATGGACCTCTGTCTCAGAAAGAATTTTATGAATTTGACCTCAAAGGGAAGTAAAAGCAAAAATAAATGAATGGGATTATATAAAACTAAAAAGCTCTGTACAGCAAAAGAAATCATCAACAAATAAGGCAACCAACTGAATGGAAGAAGATATTTGCAAACAGTACCTCTGATGAGGGGCTAACATCCAAAATATGTAAAGAACTCATACAACAACAGAAAAATCCAGTTAAAACATGGGCAAAGGACCCAAACTGACTTTTACTAAGACAACATGCAAGTGGCCAACAGATAAAGGAAAAGATGCTCAATTTCATTAATTATAAGGGAAAGACAAATCAAAACCTGATCTGTTAGAATGGTTATCATCAATAAGAAATAACAAGTGTTGGAAGGGACATGGAGAAAAAGGAACCCTCATACACTGCTGGTGGGAATGTAAATTGGTACAGCCACTAGGGAAAATAGTGTGGAGGTTCCTCAAAATATTAAGGCAATCCCTCTTCTGGGTATCTACCTGAAAAATTCGAAAACACTTATTCATAAAGATATGTGCTCTTATGTTCATTGCAGCATTATTCACGGTGGCCAAGAAATGGAAACAACCTAAGTGTCCTTCAATGGATTATTGGATAAAGAAAATGTGGTATGTATACACAATGAAATACTACTCAGTCATAAGAAAGGATGAAATAATGCCATTTACCACAACAGGGATGGATCTTGAGAATATTATGCTAAGCAAAATAAATCAGATGGAAAGTGAAGAACTATATGATTTCATTCATATGGGGGATATAAAACAGAAAGCAACAAATGAACAAGACGAACATAAAACTCATAGTCACAGACAACAGTACGGTGCTTCCCAGCAAGGAAGGGGGATGTTGGAAGGTAGGGGGTTATTGCGAAGTAGAAGATGTTAAAGAGAGTCAAATATACGGTGATGGAAGGAGACTGGATTTTAGGTGTTGAACACACCATGCAATATACAGATGATGTATTACACAAATGTATACTTAAAACTGTTATAATCTTATTAACCAACGTCACCCCAATAAATTTAATTTTAAAAAAACACACCACCTTCTGGGACATAAAACATACCTTAACGGATCTGAAAAAACCCCAGAAATCATACAAACTATGCCCTCAGAACACAGTGGCATTAATATAGAAATAAGTAACAGGAAAATAGTTGGAAAACCCTTAAAGACACGGAAATTAAACAACACTTCTAATCACACACAGGATCAAAGAATTCTCTAGAAAAATCAAAGCTTATTTTGATCTACACGTGTTTCCTGGCTTATAGTGCAATCCCAGTAAACCCATCGTTAAGTTGCAAATATCATAAGTTGAAAATGCATTTAATACACCTAGCCTACTAAACATCAAAGCTTAGCCTGGCCTACCTTAAACGTGTTCAGAACACTTACATTACAGTTTGGCAAAATAACCTAACACAAAGCATGTTTTATAATAAAGTGCTGAACAGCTCATGTAATTTAGTGAATACTGTACTGAAAGTAAAAACATAGAATGGTTGTATGGGTATTACTTTGGCACCACTGTAAAGCTGAAAAATTTTAAGTTGGGGACCATCCGTAAGTGAAATGAAGATAGAACATATCAAAAGTTGTCTGATGCAGCAAAAGTAGTGCCTAGAGGAAAATTTATAGCACTGAACAAATAAACTAGACAAAAAGAATAATCTATAATCAATAATGTAAGCATCTCTCTGAGAAAACGATAAAAAGAGCAAATTAAAGCAGCCAAGTAAATACTCCAGTTCAAAATGGTGATGTAAGAGGATCCTGAACTCACCTTCTCCCACAGGTACACCAAATCTACAGCTACAAAGAAAACAATTTCCTTGAAATAAAACCCCCCAAAACTAGCTGAGTAACTTCTACATCTTGGGTGAACAAAGGAAAATCCACATCCAAGCAGGTAGGAGAGGTTGAAACACAAACTGGCCGTAAACTCCACCCGCGTCGTTGGAAACCCATCATTGGGAGGGAACTCAAAACCCCAAACTTCTTGAGGAGTGAAGGTCTTGAACCCCATGAATCTGGCACATTGACTTGAAGACCTGCACCTAAAGATGAGCAAACATGTAGCTTTGAAAGCTAACGGCTTAAAAGTCTCAGGTGAATGGACTCAACCACCCCAGGACCCATCCTAGAGGCAGCCAACGGAAAAGTGCCCAGACATTCTGTGAAAGGCGCTTACTTGCTTGTGTTAAATCATCGGCCTGACGGACAGGCATGTACTTCAAACACCTCCAGGGACCCACTGAAATACTGTCCAAAGACAGAGCTTTGCGGACACAGCTGCTGCACTCCCCTTCTGCCTCTCCAGCTCTCCGCTATCCTGCAGAAGGAGCCTGTGCCCTTGACTGGTGCCCCAATTTTGGCAGCTGCCACCTGGAGAACACCTCTACATCACCTGGCTCTCGTGGCCAGTGGGGCTTCTGTTTGAGGATTCCAAAGGAATATAACAGACGGAGAAAGAGTTCCTACCTGGCTATCACCCCAAGGACACAGCAGGGACAACAGGCTGATGGTCCCAGTCTTTTTGTGAGAGATGCCTGTGAGCATATCTTCATTGCTGTAGCCCGAGGGGCAGGCGTCTAATTGAACAGACATCTAGGAGCCTACTGAAACACCTCCCAAAGACCAAGGCCTCTGAGTGCAATCTTTACACTCTCACTCTGCCTCGTGCTAGCTCACCAGTATCTCCAGGAAGAGCTTCTCCACTTGGTCTGGTGCCCCGATTTCTGTGGCTGCTGCCCAGGGGACATCGTTAAATTGCCAAGCTCTGGTGATGGCGAGGCTTTTATTCATGGGTCCCATGAAGAACAAAGGAGAGACAAGTGTTGGCACTGCAGAGACAGCACTATAACACACATCTCAAGTTTTTCTGTGATCCACATCCAAATACAAAACAAAAAAATGAATGTATATACAAGCCTCACACCTTTCACAAAAATTAACTGAAAATAGATTTCTGGCGCCAGACGGTCACCATGAAGTTCAACACCTTCGTGACCTCGGACCGCAGCAAAAATCGCAAACGCCACTTCAGTGCCCCCTCACACGTGCGCCGGAAGATCATGTCGTCCCCGCTCTCCAAGGAGCTGCGGCAGAAGTACAACGTCCGCTCCATGCCCATCCGCAAGGACGACAAGGTCCAGGTGGTTCGAGGACACTACAAAGGTCAGCAGATCGGCAAGGTACTCCAGGTTTACAGAAAGAAGTATGTCATTTATATTGAGCGGGTGCAGCGTGAGAAGGCTAACGGCACAACTGTCCACGTGGGCATTCACCCGAGCAAGGTGGTTACCACCAGGCTCAAACTGGACAAAGACCGGAAATAAATTCTTGAACGCAAAGCCAAATCTCGACAAGTTGGAAAAGAGAAAGAAAGATATAAGGAAGAACTTATTGAGAAAACGCAGGAATAGATATTAATATAACCTGTTGTCTGTGCAACCCCAGCTTAACTGCAGATTTTTAGCCTGGTTTTGAAGGTATCTCTGGAATATTTGTTTCCTTCTTGTTTTGTTATTGATATGTGGCTCTGTAAATCTACTTTTTCTGTTTTGATTTATGAATAAAAATTGGAAATGTTTTATAAAAAAAAAAATTAACTGAAAATAGACCACAGATCTAAATGTAAAATGCAAAATCACCTAGAATATAACAAGAAAATGAAAGTGATCTTGGATTGACAAATTTTAAGATACAACAAAGGTAAAATAGTAAGTGTCACTTCATTAAAATAAAATCCCGTTCTACAAAAGGCAGCGGTAAGAGAATGAAAAGACAGGTGGGGGGGAGGGGGGGCGCAAGGGGGGACGGGGAATCTTTGCAGAACACTTATCTGATAAAGCACTGGTATCCAAAATGTCCAAAGAACCCTTAAAACTCAACAAGAAGACAATCCATTTAAAAGTGGGGAAAAGATCTGAATATACATCACTAAAGAAGATATACAGATGGCAAATAAGCATATGAAAGTAAGGTCAAAACCAAATGTTATAAGGGAATTGCAAATAAAACAACAATGGATATCACTTAAGACACTTATTACAACTGATAAAATTCAAAGGACTCAGAACACCAAATATGGTGAGGATGGTAAAGTTACAGGAATCCTCACTGCTGGTGGGAATGCAAAAACGGTTTGCCTACTTTGGAAGACACGCAGTTTCTTACAAAACTAAATATATTCGTACCATAGTATCTAGCAATCATACTCCTTGGTATTTACCCAAATGAGTTGAAAACTTGTATTCACACAGAAACATACAAATGGATACGTATAGGTGTTTTATTCATAACTGCCAAGACTTAAGAGTTATCCTTCGATATATCCTTCAATAGAATAAACAACCAACTTGTGGGAAATCCATAGGATGAAATATTGCACAGTGATGGAAAAAAATGAGGTTATCGAGCCATGAAAAGACCAGGAGAAAACTTAAAAGTATATTGTTAAGTGGAAGAAGACATTCTGACAAGGCTACACACTGTATGATTCCAAGTATATGACAATCTGGAAGAGACAACACTATGAGTCAGTAAAAAGATCTTTGCTTGTGAAGGAATTGGGGATTGTAGGGAGGAATGAATGGATGGGTAGAACACAAGGTATTCTGAGGGACGTGAAACTATTCTATACGATATAGACAGGTTGCGAAAACCCATAGGTTGTGTAACACAAAGAGTCAATGCTAAGGTAAACACTAAACTTTAATGCATCGATATTGGGCTGTCAATTTTAAGAAACATACCATGGTAAAGGAGATGTGAATAAAAGTGCAAACTGTGTGAATGCACAGGGGTCAAGTGGAAACTGTACTTTTTGATCAACTTTTCTGTAGATCTAAAATGCTCTGAAAAAACTGGTCTCATCATTTCACATCTTAAAAAACTACTAGACTTTAAAAAATTAGTATCTAGTGAATTTCTTATGCTCCACATGCATGTATTTAAAATAAACAGAAATTTATATATACCATAGTTTACTATTTAATAGATTGTTTTCAATTAACTTTCGCTAATTCAATTTTAAATTAATTTAAACTTTTCTATATAGGAAATCATGCTAAGATTTAGTTCTTTAAACACTAATGGATATAAAACTGCATACCATAAAAAATAAAAATTTTCAAAATTTTTCAAAATTTCAAAAATTTTCTAACTAAAAGGACAAGACACATAGTTTGTCCCTCCACTTCATTTCACATCAGGGATACTGTCAGAAGTTAGCAGTTTAGGGGTTTACATTTAATCCTTGAAACCTACTAGGATTTTCAAAGAGTTACATAAGCTTGAGTTGTTTTTCTTATTATCAATTAAAACAGAAATTCAATAGCTTTTTCCTTTCATCAATTAAAATAGAAATTCATTTGTCTTTAGTTTTCAAAATATCAAAGTTCTCTAGGGACATGCACATACAAAAACTAATCTAAAACTGAAAAACGTGCCTGAGAATTTAAATACACCCATCTCACAGCCTGAGATTCTGTTGCCTGAAATGGAACAAAAAGTCTGTTTGGTTTCAGGATTTTCTTGCTTTACACACTTATTTCTCAATCAACTTACATTTTCAAAGTCCAAGAAATAAAAAATC
Organism: Rhinolophus hipposideros; assembly: GCF_964194185.1. Lineage (NCBI taxonomy): Eukaryota > Metazoa > Chordata > Mammalia > Chiroptera > Rhinolophidae > Rhinolophus > Rhinolophus hipposideros. The sequence continues at coordinate 38,762,478 of NC_138062.1, read as the reverse complement.
TTACACACTAAAACAGGAAATAAAACTGTGAACTGCTAAAAGAAACTACAATTAAATGACTGATATATTCAATAGATAAAGGTATCTAAAGGAGAGAAATACAAAATACTAAAATTAGTTGAGATAAGCAGCCTGCTTATCCATGGTTAAAAAGAAAAACCCACGTTCAGAAAGTTAAACACATTCCCAAGCTTGGGGGTCTAGATACCCCCAGTTGAGACAGAACCCATAAATCGAGTCAGTCCCTGGGGAAGGAGGGACACCTGAGCAGCCCCAGGAATGAGCTCTGGGAACTCCACACACACCCTCCTCTCCTGTAAGCATGGAAGCGCTCCCTCCCACACACTTCCATTATCACAGTGAGGAAAGTTTCAGCCTGAGTCAGTTTAAGGTTCTGACCCAAATGAACTTCCAAATTCATAAACCTTTTTTCCAGGAGATAGGAATCCCGACTCTCAATGTGCACAAATTACACTCTGTGTATCTATATCATGAATACAAAACTCAACATGTAAAAATCGTCTAGGCCTAAGAAAACCCCCTTTGCCAGGTCAAGGAGGGGTTGGGGGAAGCTTAGTTTGGAGTCAGTGGCCTCAGACCTCTGCTCCCCAGTCACAATGCTTTGGACCACCACTGATCATTTAAATGACATAAACCCAGTGTTTCAAGAATCCAGCAAAATCACTTCAACCCAGATTGTATAATGAGGAAAGAAAATGGTAGGGGACTCTTACTAGTTCAACAAGAAAACCCACAAATGTCTATTCCTATCAGGAATGAGGATGCCAGTTAATAATTATTTCAAAAAAAAAAAAAAAAAAGTGATTTGTAAACAACCATATTGGAACACTCCTAGATGCTTTAAGTCTAAGGCCTGATATGCCATTTGAAATCACCCAAAGGAAAAGAACAGACCTTAGGATATTACTACACCCACTTAGGGGGAGAAGAAGGAAATAAAACTTTAACAAATGTATGTAATAATGAAATATTTTATTCTTATTTTTTTCTTAAATTCACCTCTTTCTTGCTCCCTTGGAAATATTTTATGCCGTCTCCCAAGCTGTAGTGATTAAATAAATTTTCATTTTTTTTGAAAACCGACGTCGCAAGTGAATAAATCTTTTCAAAGTGGCAAACGTGGGGAGGGGCAGTACTGACTAGGAACTGCGCTGACAGGGCACATCACCCAGGAAAGTTTCCCAAGAGGAACATCCACCCAACGGACTTCCCACAGGATGTCTGTTCTCACGGGAAAGGTCCTGGGGGGCGGGGGGGTCGGAACGGGGATTTCATACAACATATTCCAGGTGGTTATTCCCTGCTTTCCTCTCATGGAAAATATCCACAAAAATTAATCTTTGAAAAGAGCCATCCGTACCTCAATAAGTGATAAACAATTAAAATGTTGCGTCTGTTTGAAATGCACCACGGAGGACAAATAGTTAATGGTACTATGAACTGGAGAGAAGATGGCGTCTGGAAACGCGGGGAAAGATCTGGAAATTTAGGGATTTACTGCCAGCCCTGGAAAGAGGTAAGCGGAGGAGGCAGGATCGTGGATTTGAGGCCCTGCTTCCCAAACATCTGGAAAAGTGAAAGGAAAACGAGTCGCCTGGGGCAAAAGGAGGAACTGGGGATCCCCCACACCACAGCGCTTCCCAGGCACGAACCCTGGAGACTGAATCACGACTGTCCCGTTGACCCTTCCGCGATCACTACACAATCTGGGGGCTACACGGCCACGCCACGCGCGGTGACAGGACAGGCTGCCCGGAGGTCCCGGCTACCAGCAGCTGCCAGCAGAACTTCCACGCTGCGTGCCGGAGGGGACCTAGGTCCGAGCAGACTCCGGTCCACAGGCTCCGGGATGACCTCTGGGAGGTTGGGTCCTGCCTCGGCTGGTACCAACCAGCCCCTGGTCTCCGTCTCCCGACATCCTGCACACTCACCATTTCCCGGTTTCTGGGGTTCCCTGCCGTCCACCCTACGACTTCTGCGGCAAGTGCAGGTCACAGCGCCGAAGGATGATGTGCCGCAGGCCTTTGAAGGCAGTGAGATGTGACCCGCTACGTTCACAGGAGCTAGAACCTACTACCACGCAGTCCACACCGTCCACACCGTAATCAGAGCACCGCCCCCACGTACGTTACCACTGACTCCCCTGATTGGACAGTTCGAAAGGCCCCGCCCTCTCCTGCCTGAGTGACAGTAGGCCGGAGGTCTCGTCTCTGGGCCGACTTTGTGTCGGCAGTGGGTCGGAACCGGTGCTCTAGAAGGACACTGCGTTTAACTATAAGGCCACCAGGCCACTTACAGAACTGTGACCCTTCTTCACAAACACAGACATTGAAAAGTGACCTCACCATAAGTAATGATGAATCTGGCTCCATTTTGATCTTTGATCAGTTCCAGCGGGGAGACGTCACCCTTCCCTCCCCCATCCCCACTCCTCTGGTACTTGAAAGAATCCTGTGGTCTCAGGAGCACTTGGCTCTGACGGGAAGTTTGAACCCCACAGTCCGAGACCAGGTCCGAAGCTTCGGATGACAGCATGTGTGAAACAAATGAGGCAAAGTAACCGCTGGGAAACCTTTTCAAGGAATTCCATTAATACCCATTTGGTGAAAGAACAAAGGAGGCACAATTGAAAGAACAGTCCTTAGTGGAAAATAGTAGATGGCAAAGGTATGAAGAATAAAGAATCAGGACAGTGGTCAGTATGGGGCAGGGCAGAGATGAGTCAGGGACGGGAACATCAAGACACCCTGGCCACTGCCCACAGGCCATTTATGAATCTTGATGATGATTCCAAGGGTGTTCATGTTGTTATTACTAGATTGTACCATAACACAGTTTGTATATTCTTTTCTGAATGTATTTGAGACTAAACATTTTAAGAAGAAATTCAGTTTTGAAAAGAATATAATTCGTATGTTTGTTTGCCCTGTAAAGTGGCAATCTGAGTTTTCACGCACAGTTTGGCAGCAAAAATTGGTAACAAGCCATGTGTCTATTTAGAAAAAGTGGCTTATATAAATTCACCATTATATGTACACTTTAAGAACAAAGAGTGGTATGTATTGATACGTGAAGATCTGGAGTATTTACCAATAGAACCATTAAGTAAAGTGTATTGCAATATATGTAATATACCATGTTACCTCTTCTGTAACTGTTATGGTCACTTGCAGAGTTAGGTGGGCCCCTACTCTAGGTTTGGTTGACAACACATTCTTGCCAGAAACATACGAAAAGGTTTATTACTTCCACAACTGAAGTATCTGGGTAGGCCTCTCAAGCAGGTGGGAAATGGCTTGAGAGAGCAAGAAACAGAGGCTGGCCTGGGTTTTGTTTTGTTTTTAATTGAGGTGAGGGGATGGGCTAGGGTGCACACAGGACAGAGGCTTCCAGGGATTAAATTCTTACCAGCTCCAAAGAAGTGAGCATTCAGGCTTTATTATCGCCTTGCACAGATGTGGGGCACAAGGGGAAGAAGGAAGATGAGGCTTTTAAAGATGTTAGCTGTCAATCATTAAAAAATGGAGTCAGAGACCTCTGGTTTCTCCTCTGACATGTAAGGAGCTTGAAAGGTGACATTCCTATCCTCACCAGAAAAAAGCTAACAAACTTAAAATCAACAACTCAGCTCTATCAAAGCATTAATCACAGGGCAAAGAAAGAGACAGAAAAATAGCCGTTTTGAAATATGCCCACAATATTCTGTTCTTCTTAACAAGACCTGTCCTCAAAGATTCTATTTCAGCAGAGCCTAATAGACTGGGATTTTACCAGCACCAACTGACACGGGGGAGGGAAACTGGCAACTGAAGTCCCTTTCTGCCTGACCTAAGTTGACGTTGGGGAAAACTTAGAAACATTTGTGAGGTTAGTTTTTTTTAAACTCCTGACAGCAAATATGTGGTATTTTTCCAAAACCACTCTCCAACACCAACCGGGTGGCTTACAGTTCAATTCAATTCTGACAGTAACCAGAGTTAATATCAGATTCCATAGTTTAAGGGCTCAGTTCCACAAGACTGCCCCCACTTCAGATGCCAGCCACAAATAGGGAGGCCCAGGCCACACACATTTCTGTATGGCCGACTGCAGATTTGGAGGGTCTCTGGACACACCTCATGTTTGTTGAATGACTTTTAGAACTAAGAAAAGTGCTTTATTATTATTGGTTGATTGTAAAAGATACAACTCAAGAACAGCCAAGTAGAAAGGATACGCAGGGCAAAATGAGGGTGGGAGCGTAGGAGATTCTAGGCCCACTCCAGGAAAGACACCCTCCCAAAGCACTGATGTGTTCACCAACTCAGATCTCTGAATTCCAAGGTACAGGGTTTGGATGGTTTCATTATGTTGCTGTGACTGATTGAATCATTGGCCAGTGGTTATTAACTCAATCTCTAGTCCTCTCCCCTCCCCAGAGTTTGGGGCCTGGGCTGAAAGTTGTAAGCCTCTAATCTAAGTTTGGTCTTCCTCGTGACCCACACCCATCCTGAAGCTATTTAGGGGCCTGTGGTCACCTCATTAGAACATCATATGCTCCCATCACCTTATCACTCAGAAAGTCCTAGGGCTTTAGGAGGTCTTTGCTAGGAACCATAGACGAAGACCAAATATCTTTCTTATATACCATAGAATGTCATAGACCAGGACACAGACTCATTAAAATACTGAGACCAAATCACCGAACTATAGAACACTTCCTCTCCACCCACAACAGAGCACTACATCAGGAGGACTCCTAATTATAACAGTGGATACACTGAATTTTTTTTTAAACTTATTTAAGAAGACTCTATAAACCCCTAAAGATGACATGGATGACAAAAGCTAAAACCCCTGAGTATATTTTGGCCTCTGACAGTTACAGCAAATAATAAACACAGCCTAAATCCTAGTCAGATAAACATAAAACCTCACACGAAAGGCTTATTTATCTAAGTTCCTTTTACACAGTACATCATGTATGGCATTCAACAAAAAACTACAAGCAATGCTAAAAGAATTAAGACACAGTGTGAAGAGACAGAACAAGCAAAAGAACATAATTCAGATGTAGTAGATATGATGGATTATCAAACCAGAAATGTAAAACAATCATGATTAATGTGCTAAGTGTTCTCATGTAAATAGGGGACAATATGCAAGAATAGAGAGGGAATGTAAGCAGAGATGGAAACTCTAAGAAAGAACCAAATGGAAAATGCAAAAAATAAAAAACAGAACAGAAATGAAGAATTTCTTTGGAGGGCTTAGCAGTACAGTAGAAATGTGTGAGGAAAGAATCAGAGAGCTTGAGGAAAGGTAAATACAACTTTCCAAAATGAAATGCAAAGATAACAAATAAAAATAAAAAAGAACAGAAATCCAAGAACTTTGGGACAATTACAAAAGGTATAACATATACATAATGGGAATACATGAAGGAGAAGAAAAGGACAAATAAGTAAAGGAATAATGAGTGAGATTTTCCCCCAATATAATGATAGACACCAAAACAAAGATCTAGAAAGCTCAAAGATCACCAAACAAGCTAAAAACCTAAAAATGCACATCTAGAAATATTATATTCAAAGTTTAGAAAAATCAAAAACAAAGAGAAAATCTTGAAAGAAGGGGGGAAAAAAAACTTAGAGGGAAACAAAGATAAGAATGAAATTGGACTTCTTTTCAGAAACCATGCAAGCAGAAAGAGAGTTTTGTGAAATAAGGTGTTCAAAAAGAAACCACCCAACTAGAAATTTGTGTCAGCTAAAATTATCTTTCAAAAGTGAGGGATACATAAAGACTCTCTGAGACAAACAAAAAGTGAGGGAATTTCTCAACAATACCTCAGCTGTGTAGGAAATGTTAAAAGAAATTCATCAGAAAGATGGTAAATGATAAAGGTAGGTGGCGTGTTAGGGAAGGAATAAAGAAAGGTAAAATAAAACCATTTGTTTTTGTCATTCTTAATTAATCTGACAGACAGCATTTTGCTGAAAATAATAGAAGCAATCTACTCAGTAATTACAGCTTTTGGATACATGAATGACAGCAATGTTATAAGGGACAGGACAAGAGGAATGGGGAATACTCTATTTACACATCCAGTGAATTGTTCTGGTGTTACTTCAGAGAGGACTTGGGATAGTTGTAAAAATGCATACTGCAAACTCAAGGGCAATGACGAAAACAGTGAAAAAAAATAATGTAACATGATATGCTAAGAAAAAATTAAAAAATGGAATCAAGTAAAATGCTTTAAAAAAGGCAGAAGAGGTAGAAGACAAAACAGAACAAGGGCAACCTAAAAAATGATAAAAATATGGTAGATATTAATCCAGCTATATTAATAATCACTCTAAACATCAATTATCTAAATATGACAAGTAAAAGACATGTCAGTAAGAAGGTGAAATAGGGAGTGTTCTACCAAAATCTCCCCACCGTGCACCGATTTTGACAAACCACCCACGTATAAGAATACTTTTCTGGGAGTCCAGCAAAGTTTCAGCACACCACTGGAGAGAATAAACTGAGAATACACACATCACAGACTAAGAATCACAGTTTCATGCTACCCACATCACCACTCGCCCCATGCAGCACACCTCACTGCCAAGAGAGACTCCCTTGCTCTGCCTGTGTTTTCTCCCACTAGGGAAAAAGCGTAGTGACTGAGCATTTGGCTTTCCCAGTGGCGTGGGACACTGCCCACGAGGCTCACTGCTTTCTTGTCTCATTTTTCTCATCAACATGACAAAATGACCTTGAACGAAACCACATTATTTGAGGACCTGCTGTACTTCAGAAAAGGGGGTGTTCTGTCTATCCTGGTACAGGCCTACCACAGAGATGATGTAGGTTGGGTTCCAGACCACCACATTAAAGCAAGTGGAGCAATAAAGTGAGTGGCAATCTTTTTGCTGGTGGACGGTCTTGCCTTTAATTTGTAACAAACGCAACATCTGTGAAGTGCAATAAAGCAAAACACAGTTAAATAAGGTACGTCTGTATTTACATTTTTTTTCTTCCGAAGAGCCTCTAACTAGTGCCATCAGGGTCAGGAGCCTCCGCCAGGACAAATGGTTTGTTGTATAGGGTTTAAGGACCTAAGCTGAAGTCAGGTTTGAACTAATCCCTTGAGTATGCCCCAGTGGGGCTATGGGTGTTGTCCGCTTAACCCAGAGGGTCAGGATCTGGGCTGCAGTAGAGGCAGGGGCAGCAGCAGCAGAGGCATTTAGGGGTCCTGGGGAGCCCTCTGGTATGATGTGGATCAACCCGCCACTTATTGGCTGCCTTTCCCCACCCGCCCTCCTTTCTTTCTTTTTTTGAGTAACTGCTCTTTAAGAAGTGATCACCCCATGGGCCCACCCCCCACACAGGGTGTAGTCCCACTCTCCCTCCCCATCCCCGGGTATGTCAGGGCCAACCCACCCTCTGTCACAGCTTCACTCTAACACATAGAGAAATCCCGGCAAAGACATCGATCCAGGACTTTAGGGAAGGCCCCAATCCCATACGCCTGCTCCCAAATGCCTGGAAATTCTCCAAACTGCCCACTCTGGTGGACTGCACATAGCACTGGGATTGGGTGGGGTCAAAACTGTCCCACGCGGCAGCACAGCTCACAGCACCAACTCCCCGGCACCCAGCAGCCCACAGTGCGGCCGCCATCAGGCAGCAGAGCAGGTGAGCAAGTCAGAGCAAGAGAAGACAGACCCACGGGGTGGTCACGTAAGGACAGGCTGCTCACAGTGCCAGGCGTTATGATCACCTGCAGAGGGGTGGTTCTCATGCTGAGAAGGATGCTGGTGTGGGCCCTTCTTCCCCTCTCCCGCCCCTACACACACCCCAAGAGAGTAGGAAAAGGCTTACAACTCACATAACAGGTCTCAGGCCTCTGAAGCAGCTCTCAAATGACTTCAGGAAGAAGGAAAGGATCCTGGTCTGGGTGTCCACTGTGGCTGGGTGCGGGGCCAGGGCAAGAGTCCTGCTCATAGGCAGGGGCTTGTGTGGTGGAAGGTGACAGTGCCAGAGGAGGGAGCCCCGCACTTTGTCCTCAGCTTGTCCAGCTGTGGACACAAGGGGAGAGAGGAGGAGGAGCCTTAAGCTGTCAGCAAACAACAGAAAATGTGGAGTCCAACAGCTTATAACAAGGACAAATGCGGGTAAGAAAATTATGCATTTACAATGGTTTGTTTTTATATAAAGAAATACTAAGGAACCTGAAGAAATGATCAAAACTGTATTTGGGGGTGGTCGGAGTAACAGTGCTAAAGGGGACAAGGACATGTTTGCAGGAAGTCTTCTTAACTCAGACTCTTCTATCGTATACATTTATTGAAAATAAACACAGAAATTCATACACCATAATTTACTATTTACTATCCATTCTAAGATTTAAATCCTTTAAACACTAATGGGCACAAAAGGATAAACTATACAAAGAAAATGTTCAAATCTCTTGCTAACTAAAAGGACATGTAAAATTCTCGTTCGTCCTTCCCCTATTTCTCACACTTGGGGGTATTTTCAGGAATAGGTAGAATATTAGACTGCCACAGTGTTTTGAGTTCAGCCCCTTAAATGTAGTAGGATTGTCAAAGATTTACATAAGTTTTTGGCAGTTTTCCTCACATGAATTACAATAGGAATTCAGTTGCTTTAGCCTTTTTATTTTTCAATGTGCATACAAAACCTGATCTAAAAATAGAAAATGTACATCAGAACTTAAATGCAGTCATCTTACATCTTCAGGTTCTCTTGCCTAAACGAACAAAAACTCTATTTGATTCCACAATTTTCTTGCTTTCCTCACCTCACATTTCTCAGTCATTTTCCAGTTTGGGTGAGCCTCCACCCAAAAGACTTCCCAAAGGACATCTGTGCCCAGGACAGGTCCTGGGTGAGAGGAACAGGGATTTCATACAACGTCTTCCAGGTGGTTATTCTCGGCTAAAATATCTTCTAATAAATCTTCTAATAAAATATCTTCTAATAAAATATCCACAGACAAATGTAAATCTTTTAAAATGATCCATTCATTGACTGTAGGAAAATGACACTTAAAATGTTGCGTCCGTCCGTTCCAAATGCACCACTAAGTACAAAAAAGTGACAACGAGGCTGTCAGTAGAAGAGGGGAAGCTGAAGTTTGGGAATGCCTGGAGGTTCTGGAAATTTAGGGACTTACTGCTAGTCCCGGGGAGAGCTAGGCTGGGAGGACAGGGTACTGGATTTGAGACCCTGCTTCCCAAGCATTTGGAAAACTCTTGAGAAATGGGTCCCCTGGGGAGAAAGGAGGAACCCCACAGACCACAGCCCCTCTCATGCACAAACCCCAGAGAACGAGTTATGATTGTCAACCATGACCCTCCCTGTGGTCACCGCACCCTCTGGGGCCCGGGCCCAAGTCGCAGTGCGCAGTGACAGGACAGGATGCCAGGAGCCCCGGCTGCCGGCCCAGCGCCCACGCTGCGTGTGGAGGGGACTGAGGTCCAAGCGGAGCCCGGGTCCGCAGACACGGGAGGTGACAGGGAGGTGACAGCGGGGAGGCCGGGTCCCGCTCCCAGCGGGTACCAACCAGCCCCTCGTGCTCCTCTCAGAACCTGGCCCCGCACACTCACCGTTTCCTGGGTTCTGGGGTACCCCAACGTGGTACCTACGGCTCGCTCGGCCTGTGCAGGCCACAGCGGGAGTGACTGACGTTAGAGCAGAGACACCTGGACCGTTAACCCGCAGGTGAGGTGAGATCGCAAGAGCTGCCAGGAGCATCTACCCGGTTAACGGAGCGTGGCCCCACCCAGCTGCCCTGATGAACCTCTGATTGGACAGTTCGCAAGGACCCGCCTCCCTAATTCCTGAGCTGACAACCAGAGAAACTGGTCAGTTGGCTGAGCAGAACTGTTACAGAAAGAGGGTTCTTGGCCTCACATATCAACGGAAGTCCATATAGAGTTTAAAGTAAAAGTAAGTTTATTTAGAGTAAGAAAACAAAGTCCACCCATAAACAGAGTGGCGGTCTCTAATCGCTAATGGAAGAGACTCTTTCCATCCCCTGGGCTAGAGTTTATACCTGTTTTCTGCTTCCATGGAATATTCATTGGTATGGGGGCGGGGGAAGGAGAATAGAAAAACAATGTTTATCTTTACCTTTAGTAAGATGCAAGAAGAACAGGGGCAGTTTTGTTTTTAACTCTTATAAAGCACAACCAGTGTTTTCTCTCCGTGGGCTTAACTAAGAGATGGTCATAATGGAACCTCTATTTTTTCAATAGTTTGCTCTGTGTAATTGATTAACATCTGCCTGAGTTCTGTGTGTTAAAGCACATAGGCAGCGGGCTTGGAATCCAACCTCTTAGTTCCCTCTTCTGTAAAATTAGTCCTCATGCCCCTTCCCTATATTAGAACCAGCTTCTGCCTTTGGATGTCACCATGTCTCCCTCAGGGACATTTGCTTTTAATAAAAATTTGTCCTGGGCCGTAAAGGGACAGTGGTATCTTCCTGTAGCTCTTTCTGAATGTGGGGACACAGGTGTGCACAGAAAATTCCACACTCAGTTTCCAAATAGAGGGATGCCCTTGTCCTGAGCAAGAGGGAGATCCTAGGCCAGGCCAGACTGGGACCAGAGGTTCAGAGGTCTTCCGTGGGTCAGGGGTTTGCATAGGCTGTAAGGCCACTCAGAGAACTGTGACCCTCGTTTAAAAACACACCTAAAAATGACCTCACCATGCGTAATACCATTTTGATCTTTTCTTACATCATTAAGGCTTCTACCCATCCCTTCTCCACTTCCATACATGTGTTTCTAAAGCTAGAGAATTCCATGTTGCTGGATTAGGTTTGCTAGTATTTGTTGAGGTTTTGTGCATCCATTTTTACAAGAGCAATTGGTCTCTAGATTTTTCGTGATATTTTTGTCTGTTTTTGGTATCAGTGTAATACTGGTCCCATAGAATGAATTTGAAGTGCTGTGTTGATTCTGTTTTCTGGGAGAGTATGTGAAGAATCATATTAAAACTCTGAATATTTTGGAGAACTCTGTGGTGAAGCCCTGGGCCTGGGCTTTCCTTTTTAGTAGTTCAACCACTTCATCTGTTACACTTAGGTTTTCTGGTTGTTTCTTTTCCCCTTGAGTTAATTTCAGTAGTTTGTGTTTTGGTCCATTTCATCTAATGTGTTGGTATGTTGTTGTTCATTGAATTCCTTTATAATCCTTTTTATTGCTGTAAGGTAGGTAGTACCTCTGTCTGTCTGATTTTAGAAATCTCAGTCTTCCTTCTTCTATAGGCCAAATAGCTAAAGATTTGTTAATTTTCTCCTCCCACAACCACATCAAAATTACAACTAAACCACAGAACAACCATCATTAAGAACTGCCTGAAGTCTAGCTGAATAGAAATCCTATAAATAAGTATATATAGAAGCAGCCACGATGAGACTGGTAGGAGATGCTGAATGGGCTGCTCCCACACCCACATGTTGTGGTTAAAAATCGGGAGGGACATCTTGGCTATAGAAGCCCCTGTGAGGAGTGAGGGTTCCCACATCAGGCTCCCCAGCCTAGAAATCCAGTGCAGAGAAGAGAAGTTCCCATAACTTCTGGCTATGAAAACCAATAGAGATTGTGACTGAGTGAGACGGAGGGTAGCAGGAATCCGAGGTGTTCCTCTTAAAGGGCCCACACATGGACTTAGTGCTGATGGACCCACTTGCTCTGAGCTCCAGTGCTGGGGCAGCATCTTGAAAGAGACCAGGGACAGATGAGGAGGAACTAAATTGTTTGGCTTCAGGACAGAAGTACTGGCAGAAGCCATTGTTCCTTTGTTAAGCCCTCCCCCACCTAGCCTGCACACACAGGCAGGTGCCATATCTGAGTCTCCATCAAACTAGCTAACACACTACACTCAGGTTTCAGGCCTACCCAAGGCGCTTCCAGTGGCTTTTCCATACAAAAAGTTTGTCTTGGTTCATGCTGTGAATTTTCCTAAAGTCTCTCAAAGGTTCACAAAACCCCATCAAGCAGCATCTGGCCTCAATATGCCCTGTACCTCTGGCTGAGCAGCCCTAAGCCAAGCACTAGTGGCAGCCAGCCTTGGTTCACAGCTTAGCCTCTTAGGCCCCTCCAAGCCCAACACAAGTGGTAACTATTTGCAGATCACTTTATAGGTCATACCAAGTGGCTGTGGGCAGGGCATAGTCGGTGGCTGATGTTGGTCTGCACCAGAGCACCTCCCAGGAGGCCTCAGAACCATCACACCTGGTGCCCGCCTTCAGACCACACCACAGCACAACCCAACTACCTCCACAAATGAATTACCCAAATGGCAGACTCAGTAGGAACCAGACACCCACTGAAGTGTATCCTGCTCTGGAGGGTCAGCCTTGACAACAGCTCCTCCACTGTAGTCACAGCAAGTTCTCACAACCAATCAGCCTGAAGGTCAATCCCTCCCATTGCCATGCCAATAGCAGTCAAGACTCAACTACAACAGGAGAGCACACACAACCCATACAAGGAAAACACCTGGAGCACCTGGCTCAGGTGACCAGGGAGATGGCACCACTGGGCGCCACAGGACACCTACATTAGGCCACTCTACTAAGACCAGGAGACATAGCAGCTCTACCTAATACATAGAAACAAACATGGGGAGGCAGCCAAAATGAGGAGACAAAGAACCATGTCCCAAATGAAAGAGCAAGAGAAAACTCCAGAAAAAGAACTAAATGAAATGGAGGCAAACAATCTACCAGATGCAGAGTTCAAAACACTGGTTATAAGGATGCTCAGTTATAAGTTCTCAGGGAGAACTTCAACAAAGAGATAGGAAACATAAGAGAGGACATAGAAACCATATATAAAAGAAACAGTCGAAATGAAGAATACAATAACTGAAAGGAAGAATACACGAGAAGTAATCAACAGCAGATTAGATGCAGAGGATCAAATCAGCGATTTGGAAGACAAGTTAGTGAAAAACACCCAATGATAACAGCAAAAAGAAAAAAACAATTTAAAAAAACGAAGATAGTTTAAACCTCTGGGACAATATCAAGTGTACCAACATTCGCATTGTAGGAGTACCAGAAGGATAAGAGAGAGAGCAGGGGATCGAAAACCTATTTGAAGAAATAATGATGGAAAACTTCTCTAACCTGATGAAAGAAATGGACATACAAACCAAGGAAGCACAGAGTTCCAAACAAAATAAACCCAAACAGGCCCACACAAATGACAAAGAAGGACCCGGTAATCCCACTTCTGGGTATTTACCTGAAGAAACCCAAAACACTACTTTGAAGGGACATGTGCGTCCATATATTCATTGCAGTGTTATTTACAATGGCCAAGATGTGGAGGCAGCCTGGGTGTCCATCAGTGGATGAATGGATAAAGAAGAGGTGGTACATACATACAATGGAATATTACTCAACCATAAAAAATGAAATCTTACCATCTGCAACAACATGGATATCTAGAGGTTATTATGCTAAGGGAAATAAGTCAGACAGAGAAAGACAAATACCATATGATTTCTCTTATATGTGGAATCTAAAGAACAAAATAAACAAATAAAACAGAAACAAACTCATAGACACAGAGAACATTTTGATGGTTGCCATACAGGGGGATGGGAGATGGGTAAAAAAGGGGAAGGGATTAAGAAGAACAAATTGGTTACAAAATAGTGATGGGGACATACAGTATAGCATAAGGAATATAGTCAATAATATTGTAATAACTATGTATGGGGTCAGATGGGTACTAGATCACGGTGATCACTATGTAAGTTATATAAATGTCTAATCACTATGTTGTACACCTGAAACCAATATAATATTGTACGTCAACTGTAATTGAAAAATAAAAAAACATTTTTCAAAGGAGCATTTTATTATAGAGAGCATATAGTTGGATATTCTTCTTGTCAAAAGTAGGGTAATAATCCCTAACTCTTGGCTGAATTATGCAACCCATTCACATTTGGTATTATAATTCCAATTACATTTGCCATTTTAATTTTTCCCCCTACAGTTCTCATGTCTTTTTCAGTTCCACTTTTCCTTCTTTATTGATTTTTTAAATGGAGTATTTTATAAAGGAGCGTTTTACTTTTTAAAATAAAAATTTCCTAAACACACGACAGGATTGGGTTAGCATTGTCCGGGGCCTTCAGACAATGAGTGGGATCTCAAGGTCTGGAGAAAAGAGGTGAGGAGGTAGGTGAGCCATCCCTGGGTATCAAGTCCAAAATCAAAGGCACTGTTTTGGAAAGTGTCTTTCATGGATACAGGAAAAGGGACAAATCTAGTGCTGAAAACATTAGAAAACAAAGATAAAGCTTTGTGGTCTTTCGGGGTCCAACTGTGCCTGTGCAATCCGGTGGCCTTTTCCCTGTGTTTTATTATTATGGTAAAATATATATAACATAAAATTTATCATCTTAACCATTTTCAAGAGTACAGTTAATTGATAATTACATTATATTTTTGTGCAAGTATCAACACTTACCATCTTCACAACTATTTTCATCTCCCCAAACTGAAACTCTATACCAATTAAACAACTACTCCCCATTCCCCTCACTTCCCATCCCTGGAAACTGTCATTCTACTCTATCTCTATGCATTTGACTTCTCTAGGTACCTCACATAAGTGGTACCATACAGTATTTGTCTTCACACGCATAGCGTATTTCACTTAATACAATGTCCTCAAGCTTTATCTATATTGTAAGATGTCAGAATTTCCTTTTTTAAGATTGAACAATAATCCACTGTGCATGTATACTACCGTCAATCATCCAATCATCAATGTACATTTGGGTTGGTTCCACCATTCATTTGCCTACTGTGACTATTGAAGCTATGAACAGAGGTTTACAAATATGTCTTGAGTGATTTTCTTTTTTTTTTAAATGAGGGCGCAGCTCACAGTGGCCCATGAGGGGATCAAACAGGCAACCTTGGTGTTATCAGCACCACGCTCTAACCAACTGAAGTAACCGGCCACCCCTTAGAAATATGTCTTTGATTCTCTGCTTTCAACTGTTTTGGGGTATACCTAGAAGTGAAATTGCTGAACTATATAGTTACTGTTTTCAATTTTTTGAGGATCCAATGTACCTTTTTCCATACTGGTTCCAGCACTTTACATTCCCAACAGAGCACAAAGGTTCCAATTTCACCACATTCTTGCCAATATTTGTTATATATTTTCTCATATTACACATCCTAATGTATGTGGGTATGCCTTTATTTTTACAGGAAACATTACTGTTGCCCACAAACACAGAACTGTGTCTGTATTGTGCCCACTATTTACATTCACACCTGAGCAATTCCTGAAAGTGTTAATATGTTAGATGGTAGAAACGGAAATGATTCATGATGACATCCTTAATCACTGAGGCTGTTACTCCATATAGGAGATCCACAACACACCCATGGTTCCTGTTATCTCACACGTCATTATGAACTTTCCTTCAAAGCTCTCGTTTCTGGTTTATAAGCCAAGCTTTATTATTTGTTAACAATGTCTCTTTCCCCACAAACACAAAAGCCGCAGAACTGGAAAAACTTGTTTCATGCCTCTATATGCAGAGCCAGAGTGCCTTGATTAATTTTGTGTTTAATTACATGTTTTGAGTCTAGAGAGTCTCCCAGAAGAGACACTCAAAACTCAACATTAACACATGCTCCCTAAGCTAGAAAGGCCTGATTTGAATAGTGGTCCCATCTTTGTCTTTTGCTAGATTTGTGTTTCTGATATTTAATCTAAATACATAGGCTTCAGTTGACTCATTAAAAGTGTTAAAACACTTTTAAAAAATTTATTGGGGAATATTGGGGGACAGTGGGCTTCTCCAGGGCCCATCAGCTCCAAGTGGTTGTCCTTCAATCTAGTTTCGGAGGGAACAGCTCAGCTCCAAGTCCAGTCATTGTTTTCAATCTTTAGTTGTAGGGGGCGTACCCCACCAGCCCATGCGGGAACTGAACCGGCAACCCTGCAGCGAAGAGCTCACGCTCTAACCAACTGAGCCATCCCGCTGCCCCTCTAGAAGTTCAGTGACATCCCGTTGTCTTCAACCCAGTTGTGGAAGGTGCAGCTCACTGGCCCATGTGGGAATCGAACTGGCAACCCTGTTGTTCTGAGCTCGCGCTCCAACCAATTGAGCCATCTGGCTGCCCCTTAAAGTACTTTTTAAACTTCATACTTCATGAAGTGGGCAGTCTCCAGTCTCAAGAGTACAGAGAACTGCAAAGGCAGCAAACTGTGGTAGGGTAAGGCATTCAGAGAGTAAGGAGAGTGTTTGGTGTCAGTTCATTGGCTGGGGTTGCACATCTGACCTGATTCAGAATAAATAAATTACAGCTGGGGATTGGCTCACTGGCTATACTGTATTTTGGGTCAAGCAGAGCATATACAGGAACAGGAAAGTTAGGGTTCCTTGATGCGGTACCTTGGGCTAAAGCAGCTCCATCTTGGGTCTAGGAATTTATTTCAACAAAAGAGATAATTAAGTATGACAGAGTTTGCTAAGGAAAAAGTGAATTTATATATAACTAAGTTACTGAATGGAAACTCTTGAAATGATGTCAACTATACAGCAAGAAATGTTCAAATGTTTAGATCATAACTGAGAAGAAAAAATAGTGCTGAATAAATGAGAGCTGCCTCCCACTCCCTGGTAGTAAAAATTCTGTCGAAGTAAAAAAGTCACATTCATCCCCCATCAGACAGTGCTGCCTGATAACAGTGATGGATCACAACAAGATCAACATACAGACTCATACAATTCAGCAACAAAAAAACCCAAACAATGCAATTAAAAAATGCACGGAGGACCTGAACTTTACCAAGGAAGACATGCAAACGGCCAGCAGGTATACGAACAGATGCTCAGCTTCACTACCTATACGAGAAATGCAAATGAAAACCACAGTGAGATTCCTCCTCACCCATCAGAATGGCTGTCATCAACAAGACAGGAAATAACAAGTGTTGGAGAGGCTGTGGAGAAAACAGAACCCTCAGACACTGTCGGTGGGAATGCAGACTGGTGCAGCCACATGGAAACCAGTGTGGAGGTTCTTCAAAATATTAAGAATAGAATTACCGTATGATCCAGCAATCCCTCTCCTGTGTATCTACCAAAAAATATCTGAAAACATTTATCTGTAAAGATACATGTACCCCTATGTTCATTGCAGCTTTATTCACAATAGCCAACACATGGAAACAACCTAAGTGTCCTTTGACTATAAATGGATAAAGAAGATGTGATACATACATACAATACTACTCAGCTGTAAAGGAAAAAAAAGATGAGATATTGCTATTTGCAATGTGGATGGATCTTGAGAGTATTATGCTACCCTGTTTCCCCGAAAATAAGACCTAGCTGGACAATCAGCTCTAATACGTCCTTTGGAGCAAAAAATAATATAAGACCCGCTCTTATAGTAAAATAAGAAACGTGGTAAGTAAAATAAATCAGGTGGAAAAGGACAACATGGTAAGTAAAATAAATCAGATGGAAAAGGACAAGAACCGTATGATTGCACTCCTATGTGGGATATAAAACAAGAAACAAACAAAAAAACAAATTCATAGATAGAAAATGGAATGGTAGTTACTGGAGGGAAAGGTAGAAGAGGGGTAGGATGAAGAGGGTAAAAAGGGGTCAAATACGAGGGGATGGAAGGAAACTAGGCTTTGGGTGGTGAGCACACAATGGAGTAAACAGATATTGTATTATAAAGCTGTACACCTGGAATTTATATAATGTTATTAACCACGTTATCCCCTAAGTTTAATAAAAAATATACATAAAAAAGATAAAAGGACTTCTGTAATGTCTCTTAAAATGGTAAATGGGAACAGAGTCCAAACCACAAAAATGACCAACCATTCCAAACAATTATGATTACCAAACACAGAATTACATTTATCTCCTCACAGCATCCAACAAAGTAATGTTGGGGTGGCTGGATGGCTCAGTTGGTTAGAGCACGAGCTCTGAACAACAGGGTTGCAGGTTTGATTCCCACATGGGCCAGTGAGCTGCGCCCTCCACAACTGGATTGAAGACGAGATGCTGCTGAGCTGCTGGAGGGGCAGCTGGATGGCTCATTTGGTTAGAGTGTGAGCTCTCAACAATAAGGTTGCCAGTTCAATTACCAGTTCAATTCCCACCTGGGATGGTGGGCTGCGCCCCCTGCAACTAAGGTGGAAAACGGCAACTGGACTTGGAGCTGAGGTGTGCCCTCCACAACTAGATTGAGGAACAACAACTTGGAGCTGATAGGCCCTGGAGAAACAGTGTTCCCCAATAAAAAATAAATAAAAAAAGAGAGTAATGTTTGGATTCATTGAATATCAATGAAGTCACCTAACACCAGTCCAAATTCTCTAAGAAGACCTTTTAAGCACCCTCTTACTGATACGTGCAATCATTTATTGTTTGCAGTCGTGCTTATTACTACAAGTCAATACACCACTATGACTGCATGTGTGTCCTGGTTGTCTTTGGTAAGAGGGTACTGAAAGAAACATGATTTAAGTTTATGGTATTGTAAGTTAATGATGATAAGTTAGTTTAATGACAAAAATTTAAACTATGTAAGAATCAAAATTAAATTTGCCTGAAATTTTCTGAACTGGTATGACATTCTAATATTAACTCAGAATGTATGATTAAATGGAGAAAATTAAAGTGGATCTGAAAAATTCAAAACTGAAAAGGAACATTTTAATATGTGCTCTCAGTAAATGGAAAATAAAGACAATAATATTCATTACTAAAGCAGTCATTTGAAAACACAGCTGTATTTCTAAGAAATATCCACATAAGTGTTTGACAAAAATTATAGGTTTTTGCAATACCAGAGGTAAATTTAAGTATTCTTAAGATTTTGAATTTTGCCCCAGGTTTTTATTTTTGTAGTTTATCTGCTCATAGTGTTTAAAACATAAATACATTTTCTCTTTGAGGTGGACGTAGACATAAAACGTGTGTCCTTCATGCTCTCAAATCCAACACTTTATCTGTTTCGGCTTGAAATTCCCAAGGTTTGGCGAATACCTGACCAGAAAATACCCAAAAACTCTTGTTTATAAAAACAAAAACAAAACAATTTTAACCAAGCAAAATCAGGACGCATGTTAATTTCCGCACATCTGTGAATTTTAACAATAATGTTGGAAATAGGCCTTTAGTGTAACTTTTTGTTTTCTTCAATAGGAGGTACACTGTTTTTCATGTTCACTGTACCTTCAAGTGTCAGGGACTTCAATAACCTCTCATGTCCTTGTCTTTTTCTCTCCTGGTGTGTTTGGGTTTCCCTAGAAACTCATTTTGTGTCAGTCAGTTTCTTGCAGCTCAGCTTTAATCACTGTTTTTACTGGAGCCCTGGTGCTATGATGCTCAGGTATTTGGGTGCAAAAATGTTCTCTTATGTTATGATTAAATCTGTCATGTTTTCTGGGACAGAATCCTTGGACTATGAACTTCAGAACAGGTTCTTAACATTGATTCCTGCCCTTTTGTCAGAAGGAAATCTGAAGGGTCTGGCAGTTGTCTGGTGGTTCTTTCACCCATAAAATAAGGAAACACCCAAATTGTTTATGGTTTATGTAAAAATGAAACCAAAACAATTTTAACCAAGAAGTGAGATCAGGGAGCACGTTTGCTTAGTTTCCACATACTTGTGAATTTTCACACTAAGATTTGAGGTAACTAGACCTTTAGTGTGGCATTTTATGATTTCTAGAATAGGCGTCCAACTACGTTTAATGTTTGCTGCAGATGTCAGGGGATTCACTATCCTCTAGTGTCCTTGTTTATTTGTTTGTATATTACTTGAAAATCAATCTTAAGTATACTCTGCATCTTCATTTTAATCCCGTTTTTATACTGGAGCCTTGGTGATATGGTGGTCAGGTATTTGGGTGGGAAAATGTTCTTTTATGTTAAGCCTGTCATGTTTTGGTGGGACAGAATCCCTGGATATTGAACTTCAGAACAGATTCTTAGCATTGATCCCTCCCCTTTTTTTCAGAGTAAACCTGAAAGTTCTGATGGCTTTCACTATGAGATAAAGTTTTGACAGTTTTCTTTGAGGGAGGGATGGCCTAAATTACACAGAGGACAGAATGCTTTGTGTATTATCAAAATGTTTCCCCATTTTTTGCAAGAAGCACGAGGCAAATTTTTCCAATCTTCACTGTGAGAACCTGTTTGGGCTCCTGCAAGAAAAATTCATGAACTGTGGGAAGCACCCTAAGACAGATCCCCACTTAGTTTGTAAATCTTAAGCTAGTTCTTAGTGCATCTCCAACGATTCATCTGCAGTTTACATGTTCCTAGAAGTAGCTGGCTCCACTGGCCTCTGGTCTCAGTAAGTGGCAATTCGCCATATTCACTAGCCTCTCGTTTTGGGTGCATTCCTTTGCCATATGACCTCAAATGTCTCACAGATTTAAGAAGCAGTGTTGCTTTTTCGATTTCTTAGTTTTTTTCTTGTGAAGACAAGAATGAACATTCCAAGGTCTTTACATGTTGGGATATAAACCATCCATTCACTTGTATTGCTCTGAATATTTCCCTTAATGAGACTACACCATTTTCAATTATTGATTCTACTGCTAGATTCCATGTGGGTGGTTTCAAAGTTTTTCTTTGGTGACAAATGCATCTAGAAACATTATCATACTGGGATCTCTGCTTTTAGATTTCCTATCATCTTCTGAAAATTCCCCATACTGAACAGCTGTTTGTCACATGAAAAACCTTTTTCATTGATTATCTTGTTGTATCACTGCCCCTCTGGGGGCTGGAATCATACTCTACGTAAAATGGGATCGAATGTCAAGACTGTCACCACATGTGTCAAGTGAAGAGAAAAATAATTATTACTCAAAGGTACTTCCCAAGAAGAGGGAAAGGGTAAGTGAGATATAGTTAGACTCTACAAAGAATGTGTTGGCCCTTTAAGCTGTGTAAGGTTAGAGGATGCAAGTTTTCAAGGTTTGACCCTCCTATCTGCTGACACAAGAGAAAAATCTCTATTTATAAGGTGTCATTAAAGCCTGATGATCAGACATATTGTAATAGGCCCCAATGACTGGGCACTGAATCTAAATACTAACTCAAATAGCAGGAAGGTCCACTTAGAAGCAAGCAAGACTTCTCTAAATAAGCCGTAAAGCCAACCTATGAGAGTTCTAGAGGGTCATGAGAGGTACAAGGTCCATGGAATGCCTTTGTCAAGAGCCCAGTGTTTTCTATTTTGATAAACTAGTTGATAATATTAGTTTCTAGAAGGTCTTCATAAGTCCTTGCATTTTGGATTCAGTAGGGTCATGTACACTAATATGAGTAATTTGTCTCAGTTTCTACTGTGGTGTGAACATAGCAAGTAGTCCAGCAGAGGGTGTGAGAGGCCCTGAAAAGTGCATTTGCCATTAGCTGTAAGAACTCTTTCCTCGGTTGGAAAAGTATGTGGATTGATTATATTACCGGTGGTGCATATGTTTTTCACATTGGGTGCATTAGTCAGTCACTGAATTAGCCATGGCAGAGGAAGAAATTCCCTTCAGTTTTGCCTAGACCTTTATAGGTTAGAGGCCTCTAAATGTTTCAGTATTATGTTTCAGTATTAAGCCAAAGTTAATCGCATCAAGTCTGAGGTGTGAGTATGTATCTCAGAAGTTTGACTCAGTTTATCTCCGTGAGCAATGAAATGAGTCTTTGCAGATTGCAGTTTAATATGTGCAGTTACGCGTGACCTTGATTTATACCTGGTTATTGTGAAACAAGATATTCCCAGAGTTTGTTAAGCCAAATGGGGTAATACTGGATAAGGAGTTGTTGCTATTGGTGGGATGAGACAGCTAGACATTGGAAAAAGACAAAGGATCTATAAAAATGTGTAAATAAATTCAATTCTTGGCCAAGGAATTCTCTAATGCTAACACAATTGCTTTATGTCCTTTTTTTTTTTTTAATCAGGAATGGCCTGTTTGATCTAGGGACAGAACACAGCATCTGTGCCATGGACTCCATCAGGCGTGGTGGAGTCCATATCCTCTCTCTAAAGTATATAAACTCCTTGGTCATTCATGTGCTCCCAAGAGACTCCCTAAGTGGCCAATAAGTCTAGAAAAGTGACCTCCTCCAAAATGGATTACATTAACGTGAAGGAAGCACACTTATTCCTGTAGGTGGAATATACTGGGACACCATTTTCGGCTCTGTGCTGTAAGTACCAGTATCTGTTCAATGGGGAGACTTATGGTTAGAAAGCCTGAGGTTCCTACATTCATGACCGAAGGCAAAGTGGGAAACAGGCTGTAGAGTATCATCAATGCAGGGCCTGGAAGGGCCTCCATTACAAAAAGAGTTTGTCAGTTATCAACAGTGGCTGCTCTAATTATATGCAGCACAAGCTGAGGAAAATAGTCTCTTGAACAAGAATGCCCTGAGCAACATATGTCCACCATGGGTGGTTTGGAGACTCTTAGATGCCTAAGAGAAAGCTGCTAAAGCCTTTACAGTAAAGAGATGTTAAGTAAAGGAGAGAAAGACACTAATGGAGTGACTGTTATTTTGATGAACGCTCGAGTCATTTTTCTCATCCAAAGTCAGTCAAATTTTAAGTATTCTGGGAATAAGAAAACAGAGCTGATAAAATTGTGACAAGGTGGGACTGTGTGGCTCAGGGGAATCAGCCCATCATATATGTCCTGCCATTGACTCTGTCATCCCTTCAGTTCATAGCCCCCTAGTGTTGTCTAGGAGAAATCAATATGAAAATAATTACTCACACGAAACTATATTCTTTCACACACTTGCCATACAGAACTTATTCCAATCATTCATTAGTGTGGAAAATGAAAATAGGTTCCTATATGCCGCCTCTGGCCTCCCTCCCAAAAAGTGCTCTCAGTAAGATAGGTAGTATATAATATACTAAAAATATCCAGGAATTGACACAAAACCAGTAGGAAAATCCCAACAATAATCAAACTTTTATTTTTCAATGTTCCCTTAACACACAACAAATAGAACATTATCAAAAATTAAACCTAATTGCATATTAAAAATATACTTCAGCTATGAATAAACAGGCTTCAAATTGGAAAAAATAAGATATTATTAACTAATTTAGAGAAAAAGCACTACCTATAATCTCAGTATTACTGTTGAATAATGATTCATGGAGTAATCTCAATATTCAGGTCTGAAAATTGTAGAAATCCACAGTCTAACAATGCACTTCAAGAAGGATCAACAATATGTTTAAAAAATCAACAATATATTTACAACAATTTACAATAACTCTTTCGTGTTAAAAGTTTTCTGGAACATACATGGATTAATTCCCATCAAGCTTTCTCATGCTGCTCACATTTATCTCTTTTTCAGAATTGTTTTTGTTTTCTCTCACGTGTAAGAATGTGGGATCAACTGAAGTCTTTCCTATTCTATTTACATTCAGCAAGACTTGTCCAGTGAATCTTTTTATGCCTTCGGAAGGAACTGGGAGAACTGAAGGCTTTCCCACATTCTTTGCACTCATATGGTTTCTCTCCAGTGTGGCTTCTTTCATGTGTTTGGAAACTTACCTGAGAAACAAAAGCTTTACCACATTGTTTACATTCATAAGGTTTCTCCCCAGTATGAGTTCTTTTGTGTATTTGCAAGTAACTGTAATCTCTAAAGGCTTTACCACATTGTGTACATTCATGGGGTTTCTCTCCAGTATGAATCATTTCATGCTTGCGTAATGAACTGAGAATATAAAATGCGGATCCACATTCTTTACATTGATATGGTCTATTTCCAGTATGTATTTTCATGTGTGCTCGAACACCTGATGGATAAATGAAAGCTTTCCCACATTCCTTACATTGATAAGGTCTATTTCCAGCATGTATTTTCAGGTGTGCCCGAAATCCAGACGGATACATGAAGGCTTTCCCACACTGTTTACATTCATAAGGTTTCTCTCCTGTGTGCAGCCTGCTGTGTATCTTTAAGCCTTGGTGACTGGAGAGGACTTTCCCACATTCCTTGCATTCATAAGGTTTCTCTCCAGTATGAGTTCCTCTGTGTAGGAGTAAGGAATAGTAATAAATGAAGGCTTTACCACATTTACACTCATAGGATTTCTCTCCCTTGTGATTTCTTTCATGAATCTGGAAACCGCGGTAACAATTGAAACCTTTACCACATTGCTTACATTCGTAGGGTTTCTCTCCCTTGTGACTTCTTACATGTATTTGGAAACTTTTATGAGAACTGAAAGCTTTACCACATTTCTTACATTCATATGGTTTCTCTCCTTTGTGATATCTTTCATGTATTTGGAAACCTCGATGAGAACTGAAAGCTCTACCACATTGCTTACATTCATACAGTTTCTCTCCTGTGTGAGTCCTTTCATGTGCTTGAAAAGTACGATGATATCTAAAGACTTTCCGACACTGTTTACATTCAAAGGGGTTTTCTCCTTTGTGATATCTTTGATGTACTTGGAAACCTCGTTGAGAATTGAAAGCTCTACCACATTCCTTACATTCATAGGCATTCTCTCCTGTGTGAGTCCTTTCATGTGATTGAAAAGTACGATGATATCTAAAGACTATTCCACACTGTTTACATTTATAAGGTCCACCTCCAGTATGCATTGCAATGTGTCTTCGAAAGCTTGTGAGCCACATGAAGGCTTTTCCACATTCCTCACATTCGTATTGTTTTTCTCCTGTGTGAATCCTTTTATGCGTTTCAAAAGATGGGCGAAAATGGAAGGCTTTTCCACATTCCTTACAAGTATAGGCTTTCTCTTCAGTGTGCATCCTTTGATGTATTTTAAATGAACTTGAAGAAATATAAGCTTTCCCACACACCTTACACTTATATGGCTTCTCTCCATAACTCAGATACTCATATGGTTTGTGTGCAGTATGACACCTCATGTGCCTATTAAGGGATAAGTGATGTGTGAAGACTTTTCCACATGCACTGCATTCATGTAGTTTCACTCCGGGAATTTTCTTGTTCAGACTGAGATTTGGGATAACGCTGGAATTTTCTCCACAATGACTAGCCTCCTTATTTTCACAGAGTCTCTCTACCATTTGACTTCTGTAAAAAATGAGAAGCACATTATTATTGATTTTTTCAAAGTACTTATCAGGATTCTTAGGAAAGGATGTAAGTTTTCTGTCTTGTCTGAATTCTCTGCAGTTGAACATACTGAATGCTCTCCAAAAGTACTTCACCCGTGCAATTGTCAAAACAGTGATATTCATATATAAGGTTTATTAATACTGTTTCTAAGTAAACAATTTTGCAAACACTGAATATCTATGTCACATATAAAGTATTTCGAATTATTGAAAATTTTCTAAGAATAACTAAATTTGAAGCAGCAGTTATTTATTTTGTTTCCTTCTTTTAAAAATTCATAACATACATACCACGATTCTCACATGAGACTCTACTTCCTGTTGTGATTATGACTCACCTTAGTTTTCTCCCCTGGTTTTTGTACAGCTCTTCAACATCATTATCTTCCCATTTTTTGCCTAAAATATAGATCAAGAAAAATGATTCCCAAATATTAGAAGTTATAAGAAAATTGTTATATTCTATGTCCATTGTGACCATGCCTCATTTATTTACTAAGGTCCTCCTTTTACACATTCTACATTTTGGAAAAACAACGATGAGCAAGAAATACTTGCTCTCTAATTGAGCAAGTGAAGGAAGGTCATCATCCTTACCTAGTGAGTCCAGGTTCCTGAAAGTTTCTTGCATCACATCTCTGTAGAGTTTCTTCTGTGAAGGATCCAGTAAGGCCCATTCCTCCAGGGTGAAGTTCACACTCACATCCTCAAAGGCCACTGAGTCCTAAAACACCCCAAATATGTGTACAGTAGGATACTGAGACTAATTACAGGATGCTGTAGACTCACCTCCTACAGTAGGATGTAAGACTAACAGCACTAGACATCTATACTCCATTTATAGGAAGGTTACATACGACTGTGTCATCTCCAAAAATTTATTCTGTGACTTGACCATTAGAAACTTATTGTCCACACTTACTCATAAATTTAACAGCATGATGAACACATGGAAATTATTTACACACTTTTACTGTGACCACATTACATCCTATTTCTCTCTAATGGCAGATTCAGAGCATGTTGAGAAGTGACACAAATGCTATACAAATAAAACAAATATCATTTTAAAACCATCAATACCTTGTGAAAAAAACTTTTCATCTCCTTCCTTATTACTAACCATTTACAGCTCTCTATGAGGTGGAGAGTCAAATCTGCATAAAATTTTAATGAATAAAAACAAAATAAAGAATTGGAAGTTTTTTCTTCTATTCTCGTCACCAAATGTGAGAGCCCAGTGGAAATCCAACTTTTTCTTTTTTTTTTTTGATTTTATACTGATTATAGGTCAAATTTAATTTCTGACTAATAAAGTACTTTTAGTCAATTTTATTTCCCAGAAAACCTATTAAGATATGATACTTAATCAAATGTTTGTCACCTGTCCAAAATATTGTAAATGGGTAAGTAAAAATAAAAAGAGAACAAACATACATAGCTTTAATGCTTTCAGTGAGGTTTGTTTCAAAAGAGAGGAACTGTTTTCCTCTCTTTGTGAATCCTCTAATCTCAGATCCTGCAGCAATAAAAATTTTCTCCTGTGGTGTGTTAAGAACCCCTCCTAGTTCCAGTCTTGTAATCTTCTGCCTGGGAAAAGTCTTGAACACTGCCACTGCTTCTCCTTTCTTCATGCCAAAGCAAGTAACTACACCATTATGATCTCCAATAACTACCTTTTTTGTAGCTCTATGTCTTGAAGCAGGAAGTAGCTTCATGGTCTTCTGAGAGGTCACTCCCCCCTGTAAATAATCCCCTCGGTTTAAATTCAGATCCATGATGGCGGCACAGATGCACTGGGCGTCGCCGAGCCAGGAGGGACAGGCCGGACCCCAGGCTTCTGAGAGGAAACAGCTCACCTCCCCTCAGAGGAGCAACCCCAGCTCCAGGTACCTCAGCGGAGAAGAAAACACCGAGCGTCAAGCATAAATCCAACTTTTAATAAGGTCTAGCTGTCTATATTGTCCCTAAAGTACTCCAGGCCTTTAGAAGTAGTCAGATGCAGCTGGTGAAATCAAAATATTTTTGTGAAAAAGTATGGTTTTTGCCTTGCATAATATGTATTAGACTCAGTTGTTCCTTTCTCTAGCTGTCCAATTTGATGGGCTAGAAAGTTAATTGGAACTTAGAGTTCAGACACTACGAAAAAGGCATGACAACTTAGACCACAAAATCCCTGTACTCATGTGCCTCACGGCTGCTTGGAGCCAATTTTTGGCACATAGAGAGAATCACACAAAGTGACAAATGTACCAGAACTGCTCTTTATGGAAGAAACAACACTGTGCCCTGTGCCCTGTTGACCTTGACGAATAGGTTGAGAGCTGCCAATTGCCACTGTGTTCATTGAAAGCCACAGTTGTTTGATGGTGAATTTACCCACGAGCACAACACAAATGAAGGACTCAGCAATGCTGTCCTTCAAAAGGATAAAATCTCCACCATCTTCCACTTGCAGGAGAAAGTGTTTCCTGACCAGTCACCTGAGGCTGCACTCCCAACTTCTCTGTCAGTGTCTGGAACTCCAAGTGGATGAGGCGTGTCCTGGTGAGTCCTGGGATGTAGAGTTAGTAATGGACAGACAAGTGTCACCTACATTTATATTCTGGGGATTATAAGTCAAGAGATTCCCACAAAGTGGCAACTCTTGGACAATTATCCAAACATCTGTGAATACATGTAGATGGGGCCAATTTTTGGCCAGTCATAAGATGACTGCCTGATGTTCGGTTAGTAGTGGTGACCCTTGGGTTTGGTTCATCATCAGCAATGTCCCAATTCAGGGATGAAGAACAGCAACTCTCCACAGAGCTCCATCACGTACGAATGTGCACTGTCCTCCTGAAAGCCTGCACTGCCCACGCTGTGCATTCAGTGAATCCCAGGGAAATTCTGAGGAAACTCTGTCTGCGGAGTGGTGACCTCCTCCAACACTATAGCATCTTTCAATGGACTGAATAGAGAATAAAGCACTCTCCTACAGGTGGCATAAGCCAGAGGGCCATGGTTTGGTTCCATCTTGTCACATGGAGGTGTTGGTAGGCGTGCTGACCTGGTAGGGTGCTGTTTCTAGGGCCAATAGCTCAATGGCAGCTCAGCAGAGCATCACATGCTCAGTGCTCATGAGAGCCTCTAGTTTCAGGAGAGCTCAGTAGGTGATAGCATAGTGACTGAAGTTCTAATTACATATAGTAAGGGAACTAGGGCAGTTTCTTGCATCAGACGCCTATGAACATTACATTTATAATTGTATCAAAAAGAATAAATTACCTAGGAATAAATGTAATCAAGGTGAAAGACCTGTATTCTGAAAAGTGTAAGACTGATGAAAGAAATTGATAGTGACACAAATTAATGGGAGGATACACTGTGCTTATGCATTGGAAGGATCAATATTGTCAAAATGTCCACGTTACCCAAAGCAATCTACAGGTTCAATGCAATCTCTATAGAAATACCAATGACATTTTTCACAGAACGAGAACAAATAATCCTAAAATTTACAGAGAACCACAAAAGACCTCAAATAGCCAAAGCAATCTTGAGAAAGAACAAGTTGGAAGTATCATACTAATTGATATCAAGCTATACTACAAAGCCATAATAATCAAAACAGCCAACAAAACTGGCAAACACACACACACAAATCAGTGGAATAAAATAGAGAGCCCAGAAATAAAAAACCCACACAACATCATGGCAATGAGAAGACCTCTAGGTCTCTCCCCTTGAAATTACAAGTTGGACAGCTATAAATCAACAAAGGATTCTCTGTTCAACACATAAACACAACTAAAAGAGCTGTACATCGAGACATCTGAAGGTGAAAGTATGGGAGGCAAGCAGGGGAGGCCAGACAGGGAACCACAGAACGGGAGCCACAGTGCAGTCCAGGGCTTGCTGCAGCCCCAGAGGGTGCAAGCACAGTGGAGGGTTGAGGTACCACCTCCACTGGGTAGACTGGAGGGGCAGAGGCAGCAATCCAGCCTGAGGGGTAGGGTGCACATTAGGGCTGAGTCCAAGGTCAGAGACAGAGAAGTGGTGCAAAAGGTGGCAGCAGTGGGCCAGCTGCTACTACCAAGCAAACAAAGCCATAGACATAGGAATTTGTCCCTACTCACGCTCCTGTGCCCACCTTCCCTGCAGCATAATAACTCTCAGACGGCAAATTGCAAAGCACCAGATACAACATTCCAGGCAAAGTGGTGTGAACTCACTGCAGTTGAACGCAATGGAAACAGAGCCACAGAAACTCAACCTTGCTTCCCTTCACCTTCCCCTCCCCCCAGCCATCATGGTGGATCCTGGCAGAGGGAGATGTGACACATCACACAATGCAGAAGCAGCAGGCAGCTTCTGGTTGCAGGAAATTAGCCCTGGGAATACAGAGACATAACCCCATCGTCCACCACTGGAATGGTGTCTGACACCGTGGCAAACTGGATTTAAAGAGGACACCAACATCCCCAGGAAACACGGGGCATTTTCCACTGCTGAGGTGACACCGCCCTACAAATATCCTAGAAATCCCAGTATTGCAGGTAGGTAAAAACAAAAATTTGCACTACAGCCCCACCTACTGAAAAACAAAACAAAGACTTCTACTTGTCAATCTGCTAAATGGTTAAAAAAGAGACAACTACTTAAAAAATTTCATTCCATCAAATGCCCAGGCAGAGAAATAATCCATCAAGTATCATGAATACCCAAGGTAACAAGGTAAGTCAGAAAGAAAATGAAAAATCTCCAGAAAAACTTAAGAAAGGGAAGACTGTGATTTAAATGACAAGAACATTCAAGATTGCAGTTCTGAAAAAAACTCAGTGAGATACAAGAAAACTCAGAATGTCAGTTCAATGAGCTCAAGAATAAAATCAACAAACAAAAGGGATTAAAACTATAAAAAAGAACCATGCAAAAATACTGCAGCTGAAGAGCGCAATAAAAGATAAAAAAAATGAATTAGAATTTAGGAAATAGAACAACCAGATAGAGAAAAGAATTAATGGTATTGAAGGTATAAGTCTAGAAATTACTCAGGTGGAAGAAGAAAAACAACAATAATAAAAAAAAAGAACTCTATGAGAACTATCTGATTCCATTAGAAAGAATAATATAAGAATAATGGGTATACCAGAAAGAAAATAGAGGGAGAAGGGAACAGACCCTATTCAAAAAAAAAATTGATGAGAACATCCCAAACCTATAGAAAGAACTGGACTCTTGAACCCAAGAAGCTAACAGAACACTTAATTATCTCAATGCAAAAAGACTTTCTACAAAGCACATTGTACTAAAGCTGTTAAAAGTTAATGACAAAGAATTCTCAAGCCAGCCAGGGAAAAGCAGCCTGTAACCTATAAAGAAAACCCCATTAGATTACCATCAGATTTTTCAGCAGAAACCTTACAAGCTAGGACAGAGTGGAATCAAATATTCAAATTGTTGAAGGAGAGAAATTATCAGCCAAGAATAAAAGTTATCTTTTGGACATGGAGGAGAAACAAAGGCTTTTACAGTCAAACAGAAACTGAGGGAATTTACCACAAGACCTACAGGAAATTCTGAAAGGAGCTCTTCTACCTGAAACAAAAAGACAAAAGGATACAACACTGTGAGTAAGACAGAAGTAGGAAATTGCAACTCTTGTTCGAATAGGGTTTTAAAAAGGATAATAAGATACAAAGATGGACACTTTATTATGATAAACGGACAATACATTAAGAAGACATAACACTTTTTAATATATATGCACCCAACCTGAGAGCACCAAAATATATAAAACAATTACTAATAGAAAAAAACTGACAAAAATACAATTATAGTAAGGGACTTAGATACCCCATTGACAGCAATGAACAGATCATCCAAACAGAAAATCAATAAGGAAATATAGGCTTTAAATGACACATTAGACCAAATGAACATAATTGATACTTACAGCTTTTCACACCAGAACACAAGAATATATGTTCTTCTCTAGTGCACATGGAACATTCTCACGATAGGCCATATATTGGGGCACAAAACTAGTCTCAATAAATTTAAGATTGACATTACACCAAGCATATTCTACAACCACAACACTTTGAAACTGGAAGTCAACTGCAAAAAGAAAGCTGGAAAAATCACAAATATGTAAATATTTACAATGTGCTACTGACCAACTACTGGGTCAAAAGAGAAATAAAGAGATAAAAGTACATAAAGACAAATGAGAATGACAATATATCAAAAATTTGGGGGTGCAGCAAAAGTGGTACTAAGGGAAATTTATAGCATTACAGGCCTACCTCAAGAAACAAGAAAAATCTCAACTTAACATTTTACCTTAAATAATGAGACAAGAACACATGAAACCTGAAGTCAGAAGGAAGGAAATAGTGAAATAAGCAGAATTAAACAAAACAGAGAAAAAAGACAATAGAAAAGATTAATGCAACAAAGAGCAGGTTCTTTGAAAAGGTAAATAAAATTGACAAACGTCTGGCTAAAATTACTAAAGAAAAAAAGAAAATCAGAAATGAAAGAGAAATTAACAACAGACATCACAGAAATACAAAGGACTATACAAGAATATGTACAGTCCTTTGTATTTGAAGGACTATACAAGAATATGAAAGGCTATATGCCACCAAATTAAATAACCTAAAAAAATGGACAAATTCTTAGAAATAAATATAACCTTCCTAGACTGAAGCATAAAGAATTGGAAAATCTAAATACCGTGTTTTCCCCAAAATAAGACTGGATCTTATATTAATTTTTGGTCCAAAGATGCATCAGGGCTTATGTTCAGCCCTGAAAAATCATGCTAGGGCTTATTTTCCAGTTAGGTCTTATTTTCGGGGAAACACGGTAGACTGATCAACAGCAAGGAAATTGAAAGGCATCAAAAACCTCCCCAAAAAACAAAAGCCCAGCACAGATGGCTGCACTAATTGAATTCAACCAAATATTCAAAAAAGATTTAATACCTATCCTTCTCAAATTCTTCCAAAAAACTGAAGAGACAGCACTTCCTAATTCATTTTATGAGGCCAACATTAACCCGATACTGAAAACCTGGCAAGGAGAACACACACACACAAAAGAAATTATAGGCCAATATCCCTGATGAACATAGATGCAAAAATCCTCAACAAAACATGCAAACTGAATTCAGCAATACATTAAAAAGATCAAACACTATAATCAAGTAGGATTCATACCTAGGATGTTAGGTTGGGTCAATGTCTACATCATTTATTGTGACACACCACATAAAGTGAAGGACAAAAATTATATGATCATATCAATACCTGCAGGAAAAGCATTTGATAAAATTCAACATCTACTTACAATAAAAACTCTCAGCTAAGTGGTGATAGAAAGAACATACCTCAACATAACAAAGGCTATGTATTCGTATAACAAACCCACAGTTAAAAATCATACTCAACATTCAGCACCCGAAAACTCTTTTCTTTAAAATCAGGAACAACACAAGGATGTCTACTTTCACTACTTTTACTCAACACAGTATTTGAAGTCCTAGCCACAGCAACCAGACAAGAAAAAAAATAAGAGCATCTGAACTGTAAATATCATTATGTGCAGATGATTTTAATATATTTAGAGAACCTGAAAGAGTCCACCAGAAAACTATTAGAACTAATTAAGTGCATTCAGTAAATTAGCAGGATACAAAATTAATATTCAGAAATTGGTTACATTTTTATACACCAATAACAAACTATCAGAAAGAGAAAGTAAGAAAACACTCCTATTTGTATTTGCATCAAAAAGAATAAAATACCTTGGAATAAATTTAACCAACAAGGTAAACAACCTATACTCAGAAAATTATAAGACACTAAAGAACTAAAGAACATACAAACAAATGGAAGCATGTACCATGCTCATGGATAACGTTGAAATGTCCATATTACCCAAAACAATCTATAGATTCAATGCAATCCCTATCAAAAGACCAACGGAATTTTTCACAGAACCAGAACAAATAATCCTAAAATTTACATGGAACCTCAATTAGCCAAAGCAATCTTGGGAAAGAAGAACAAAGTTGAAAAGTATCATAATATCTGATATCACACTGTCCTACAAGGCTACTGTAATCAAAACAGCATGGTACTGGCCTAAGAACAGACACATAGGTCAATGGAACAGAATAGTCCAGAAATAAACCCATACTTATATGATCAACTTATCTATGCCAAAGGTGGCAAGCATACACAATGGGGTAAAGACAGTTTCTTCAATAAAAATGGTGTTGGGAAAATTAGAAAGCCACGTGAAAAGGAATGAAACTAGAGTGCTATTTGACACCATATAAAGAAATTTACTCAAAATGAATCAAAGTCCTAAATACAAGAACTGAAACAGTAAAACAGATAGAAGACAACACATGGTAGGTACTAAACTTATGGACCTTGGTCTCAGAGAGAAGCTTTTAAGAATTTGACCTAAAAAATAAGGGAAGTAAAAGCAAAAATAAATGAATGGGACTATATCAAACTAAAACGCTCCGTAGAGCTGGGGGCGGCTAGATGGCTCTGCTGGTTAGAATGCGAGCTCTTAACAACAAGGTTGCTGGTTCAATTCCCGAGTGCGATGGTGGGCTGTGCCCCTTGCAACTAAGATTGAAAATGGTGACTGGACTTGGAGCTGAGATGAGCCCTCCACAACTAGTTTGAAGGACAACTGATGGGTCCTGGAAAACCACACTGTTCCCCAATATTCCCCAATTAAAAAAATTATTTTAAATGAACAAAATAAAAACATAAAAAGCCTCTGCACAGCAAAAGAAACCATAAACAAAACAAAAAGGCAACCAACCAAATGGGATAAGATATTTGCAAACAATACTTCCAATAAGGGGCTAATAACCGAAATACATGAAGAACTCATACAACTCAACAACAACAACAAAAAAATCCAACTGAAAAATTGGCAGAGGACCTGAACAGACACTTCTCCCAAGAAGACATACAAATGGCCAACAGAGATATGAAAAGATGCTCAACCTCACTGGCTATAAGGGAAATACAAATCAAAATACAATGAGGTATCACCTCACATCTGTTTGAATAGTTATTATCAACAAAACAAAAAATAATAAGTGTTGGAAAGGACGTGGGGGGAAAAAAGAATTTGTGTACACCCCTGGGGGGCATGTAAATTGATGCAGCCACTATGGAAAGCAATATGGAGGTTCCTTAAAAATTTTATAGCAACCATATGACCCAGCTGGGTATCTACCTGAAAAATTTGAAAACATTGAGTTTAAAGATATATGTACTCCTATGTTCATTGCAGTATTATTCACGGTAGCCAAGACATAGAAACTACCTAAGTGTCCTTTAATGGATGATTAAAGAGGTGGTACATACAAGGTCAGACAATTAAGTTCGCGAACTCATCCTAGAAAAAGGGCTACATACCTCATTGCTGAATATCACTATGGTCACCTTCGAAGTTCTCCCCTTGGGAAGCTATGCACTGATGCCAGTGCCTAATCCACCCTTCAAAACAATTTTGGAACTCTTTTTCTGGAATGGCCATCAGAGTTGTGTCATTATTATCCTTGATGTCCTGAATGTCATCAAAATGTCTCCCTTTCAATATTTCCTTTATCTCCCACAAATGTAATCTTAATCAACCAGTCTTGAATTTTCTAGTCAAGCACAGGGAAGGTAATCTGTCAATGGGGCCCTCTCCATGCCCCACAGAAAGAGGAAATCTGTGTGATAAACACATGTCCCCTTCTCCCCTTCCCAAACAAAAAAGATGTCCTGGTCTTAAAATAACCTTTTCTTTTCTATTGTTAATAGCTCCCTTGCCCCCCGCCCCCCAACCCCTTTCTCCCTATAAAAACCTTTTGCACATTTTAGGTAGTTGCTACTGGATATACAAATCAATTAAAACCAAATAGATTTTCAAATTAACTGGGTTCAATTTTGTTTAACAGGCAGAAGTTTTCAGTAGTCAAACATCAAACATGTGGATGCAGACCACTCATGAAAAGAACAAATATGAGTAAGAAAAACAGACATTCAAATTGGCTTGTTCCTACATACAGAAACACTAACAGATAATAAAGAAGTGGTCATTTGAGGGTGGATGGCGTTAGACACAGGAGTGGAGCAGGACATGCAGAGCAGGGCATCTTCTGAAGTTAGTTTTCTAGCTTAGGAATGTTTTCAACCTTCCCATGCATTATTTACTTAAAATATAGGTGGAAACTTCCATACATCACATTTTCCTATGCTTAACCATTATCTTTAATTAGCTTCCGCTTTATAAAAAGCTTAATTTTAACTTTTCTATAGAGGAAACCACTGCAAGATTTAATCCTTTAAACATAACAGATATAACTGTAAACCATCAAATTTACAAATCCCTTTCTAACTAAAAGGACAAGGGGTTCATAGTCTGTCCCTCCACTATATTTCTCACTGGGAATGTTCTCAGGAAGGAGTAGGGTATTATAATGTGCTAATGTTTGTAATTTGAGATTTCATTAAGCCTGGAGTTTTCCTCATATCAATTAAAATAGGAATTTGTTTGCATTAGGAATAGTATAGGCTTCCAAATAGGAAAGTTTTCTAGAGACATACACTCACAAACACTGGCCTAAAAATGAAAAAAGTACCAAAGAACTTAAAATACACCCATCTCAGATCTTGATGTTCTCTTGCCTAAATAAAACAAACATTTATTTGGTTCCACAATATTCTTGCCTTACTCACATCATATTGCTCATTCAACTACATATTGAAAGCCCAAGTGCTAATGGGAACTAGAATCAAAGGGCAGCAATTCAAGGGAGAAAAGAATTCAATGGAAAACTCACCCACACAAATATTGGAATGAAAACAGTTACGCAGCCAGCTTCCGTACAGTTCAGAAGGAAACCCACACTCAGAAAGCTGAGTATGTTCCCAAACTTAGGATCTAGTCTCTCCCAATTGAGACACAACCCCTGCAGTGGGTTAGTCCCTGGAGGGAGGTGGGGCGGAACCTCTGAGCAGCCCCAGGAAGGAACTCTGGGAGCTCCACACACAGCCCCCCCACTCCTGTAAGCATGGAAGCACTCCCTCCCCCAGGCTTCCATTCTCACAGTGAAGAAATTCACAGCCCGAATCAGTTTAAGGTTCTAACCCAAATGAGCTCCCCAATTCACAAACCCTTCGTCCACCAGACAGAATACCTGATCGTCAGACTTTCTCGATGTTCACAAATTATACTGAGTGCACCTACGCTGTGGATGCAAAATTCAAATGTATGTCTAAAAATGTCTAGACTTAAGAAACCGCAACCTCAGAAGGGTTATCACCTCCTACCCCTTATCATGTGCACCCCCAGCCCTCCAGGGCTGCACCTTCTCTCAGTGTGAAGGCCCCCCCACACTGGGTGTGAGCAGGTAGGACACGTGCAGGGGAGGCTCCCCAGGAAGAACCACTGGGCCTTCAAGTACTTCCCTTTGCCGCTCAAGGGCCTTAGCCTGGGTCACTGGCCACAGGCCTCTGCTCCCAGTCACACTGCTATAGATCACGTGGATATTTTAAATGGCGCAATCTCAGTGTCTGAAGAATGCAGCAAAATCACTGAAACCCAGTGACAATGTGGAAGAGGGGGAGAGGGGAATCTTTAACTCACTTTTACTAGTTCAACCAGAAAGGCCCACGTATGGGTTCCATTCAGAAAAACGGGTGTCTGTTAATTACTACTTGCACGCCTAGTCATTGTTTTGTAATAATCACACTTGGACAAGTCTGCTCTGCAAGTCTGAGCTGTAGAAGTTCATTTGAAAACACCCAAAAGTAAAGAACAGAAATAAAAAACTTACTACATACACTGAAGTGAAGACAATAGGGACACCAGAATTCTTAACAAATGAATTGGTAATACTGGAACTTCTTTTTTCCTGAGATTCACCTCTTGTGCCTCTTTGGAACTATATTATACTGTCTTTCAAACTCTATTTATTAAATACATTTCACCTCTATTGAAAACAAACTTAAATAAATCAGTAAATTTTTTCAGGGTGACAAACCCAGGGAGGGGACCTGCAGGTAGGAGACAACACCCAGGAAAGGTTCCAAAGAGGAGCCTCCACCAAAGGACGTCTGTGCCCAGGGCAGGTGCAGGGGGAGAGGAACGGGGATTTCATACGTTTTCCAGGTGGTTATTCTCGGCTTTCCTCTCACGTATATTCACAAACAAAAAAAAATATATCTTTAAGAAATAACCATTCGTGGCAAAATTTAAAAAGGATAACCAAGTAAAATGTTGGGGCTCTTTCAAATGCACACGATGACAAATAGTAGATAATGATTCTATGACTCAGGGAGGGGAAGTGCCGTTTGGGAAGGAAGGGACGGATCTGGAAATTGAGACTTATTGCCAGGGAGAGCGAGGTTGGGAGGACGGCGTGGTGGATTTTACACCCCGCTCCCCCAACATTGGAAAACTCACGAGAAAACAGGTGCCACTGCGCAGAAAGAAGGGGCTGGGAATGCCACACATCGCAGCTCCGCCCTCGCACTAACTCCGGAGTCAAGAGTCACGACTGTCTCCCGATGACCCTCCCCGTGATCACCGTACAATCTGGGGAGACGCGCGGCTGGGGTCGCAGAGCCACCCACGGAGACTCCGCGAATTCGCCGCGCGCAGTGACGGGACAAGACGCCCGCGATCCGGGCGGCCGGCCCAGCCCCCACTCTGCGTGCCCTCCGTCGCCATCGCCGCATTCGCCCCGCACACTCACCATTTCTAGTTTTCCTGGGTCTTCGTAAGTCCTGCCTATGACGCCCACCACCGCTGCAGATTACAGCTCGACAGAAGATGCAGCAAAGCCACCAGGGACCTCTAAGGGCAGATGACAAGCGATCTAGAACGTTGGCAGAGAGAGACGTTCACGCCTGTGCCGGCGTCACCCCTATCCGCCCCAGCGGCGCGCCTGATTGGACAGTTCATAAGGCCGCGCCCCCTCGTGCCTGAGTGACAACCGCAGCGAGACCCTGTGGCTGTGCAGAACTAGCTTCTGCCAGAAGGCTGTAATCTGTCTCCCCCAGCCCCCAACATCTAAACAGAACTTTTTTCTGGCCTAGGGCTGACTCCTTTGTCTTTTCCGCAGCTTCCTCGTAAGGCGTGGTCAGAGGTGTGCACAGGGTATTCCCGATTCAGTTTCAAGATGGAGGAAGTACAGACACGAGGGTGGGCCAAGGCAGGCCACCCTGGAACAAGAGGGTCTTATACCGCTTAGGGTGTCGTGGATTTTGCGTTTAAGGCTGAGCCCTCACGCCTGGATCTGTGAGCCTTGTTTAGAAACGCAGATATTTAATATGACCTCATCATCTGTAATAGAGCCTGACTCCATTTTAATCTTTAAACTTGCCAGGATTGAATCTTGCACCCATCCCTTGTGCCCACCACCCCACCCCACACTCATTTGGAATTTAAGAGAAAGAATCCCAGGGCACTTGGCTGAGGTGGGAAGTTGGAACGCATAGCCCTATCCTGGAAGCAAGGACTCTTTTCAGTCTAACCACAGGGTGTGAGATGTGTTCATTACATTCTCAGGTACAATAAAGGAAATTCATTTTAAGTCAGTTTCTCCCTGTGTCCCTAGAAAACTTAAAAATGTAAATGGGTTTGTTGATGAAGAAACATCCAGCCTCAGAGAAAGCTTAGGGAGTTTATTTGAGCCAAACTGACAATTGCTGGGAAGCAAAATCTCAACGGATTAAGAAAATGCTTCAGAAAATGGCAGTTTCTTAGCTTATTTTATACAATAGAATCAAAGTGAAGCAGGGCTCAGTTGAGAGACCCACAGGACAGGCCTTGCCACATCTGTGGCCTCACCTTTACTTGACTTACCTATAGCTTAACATTAGATCAATCCCCTGCGGCTTGAGCTGGGAGTATCTCCTGTCCCATCCAGTTCCCTGTTTTAGAAAATTACCCTTATGATTAATACCCTTAGGCTTATTGGTCACAATCTCTATGGTCTATGGCATTCTTTCCAGGCTAATCCATCATTGTTCCTGGGTTTCTGGCTCCACGAGAGAATCATGTGGCCAGAGGAAAGGCTTCATACAGGCCCCTAGAACTATCATGTAGCCTCTGGGGAAACGGCCAGATTTTGTTTTAAATACCCTATGCCTGGCTGAAATGTTACAGTAGCAGTTTTTGGAGAGGTTAACCCGCTGCCTTCTCAGACCACTGCTGCTCTGATAATGACAACTTATTCTACAACCCAACTCCTGTGTCAATCTATTGCCTGAGTGGCACAGGCAGCATGAGCTGCCGGACTGGTTTGGACTCCAGTTTCAAAAGGAGGAAATGTAAGGAGGGTTACCTGAAATCCATTGGTGGTAGATTAAGGGTGGGAGAAAGCAAAGTGGGTAAATCTCTGGTTTTGGATAAAGAGGCAAAATGGAGAAACACTTTTTTTACATTGGTGGACACAGGATAGTTAACAATTAACATTTTACAGCACAGAGAGATAACATTGAGATGTCACGCAGAGACTCTGGTCCCGCTCCCTGCACAAGAACACAGGATATGGTGAGGCCAAAAAGGAACACCAATGGAGCCATGGATAGGGGAGTCATACCACTAGTCCCGCTGGCAGCTGGGTTGAAGACACAGGAAGCACAAGCCGCAATCTGCCTGTCTGCTTCTCTGCCAACCAACCAACCAACCAACCAACCAACCAACCAACCAACGAACCAACCGACCAACGAACCAACCAACGAACCAACCAACCAACGAACCAACGAACCAACCAACCAACCAACCAACCAACCAACCAACCAACCAACCAACCAACCAACCAACGTAGCCACGGCAGTTATATTAGTGGCTAATGGCTAACCGGTAACAGCTGATGGCCAACTAGTCACAGCTGATGACCATCTACTACCTGAGCCAGCACCTTTCCATGTGAGGCCGAGAGCCTGGAAACTGCTCTCTGGGACTCTGTCCCCATATCAGGGAACAAGATAACAATGAGGGATTCTGTAGTCTGGTGTCCTGGTGGGGAGGATTAAGCCCTAGGTGTCCAGAAAAAGGGATTACTCTGACATTCTAAGGGTATGTTATCTTAAATGCAAAAAGACAATAGCCAGGCTCATTTAAGGTAAACATTGACCTTTGTCAAGGAAGCTACAGGCCAAGGATGTGACTACCAGCCATCACCTGCTTTTAGTTAGGAATTTTTATGTTCAGACCATCCTAGGTGGTCAATTTCAGTCTCTGAGTTTGTAGGACCTGCCATGCTGGCCTCCCCTGAGCTTGTCAGCTTTAGCATGTGGCCTTTTCTTCATCCACATACCCCTAAGGCTAAATTTTTATTTTCACTGATATAAGAAAAACTATAAATCGTTATGTAACTTTGGGATACACTTGGAAAATTCTTTTCCAGTTTTATTGTGGTATAATTGACTAATAAAATTGTATTTAAAGATTGCAACATGATGATTTAATATACATGTACGGTATTGTATAATTTATCTATCATTCTCAGTCTTCCCATCTTCCTCCTCTAATCCTCAGCCCTAGCCAACCACTAATTTACTTTTTTCTCTATAGATTTACCTAATTCAGGTCTTTCACATGCATGGCATTATATAATATATGGTCTTCATGATTGACTTCACTCACTTAGCATAATTTTTCAAGGCATATCTCTGTTGTAGCATGTATCGGTACTTAATTTATCTTTATGGTTGAATATTTCATTGTGTCACCTGAAAAACAGTATCAACTAGGTGCTTCATCATCAAAAAGGATTTATTTGGGAAAAAGGAAGGAATGCAGCCCAGTGTGTGCAGACATGGCAAGCCATGTGCAAACACTGCCCAGTGTGTCAAGATGAGAAATATTTATCAAAGGGAAAAATGAAGTTAAGGGGAGGGGCAGTTACAAGCATAGAGCTTTGTTATAAACAGACTTCTTCCTATAGGATTCTAGGGATGACATAGAGTATGAAAATTCATCTCATAAGTCCTAGCTCCTCCCACAGACCCTCTAGACTGATCATGTTCCTTTAAAGTCTCATCATAATCTTCATCACTTCCAACTTTGATCAAGATCTTTCTCTGAAAGCATTACGGATCAATAGTCAGGTCTTTTTTCAGGTCAACTTCAGCAGCCTTTTGTCCCTTGATATCAGGAAGGACCTCTTCTGGGTGTCATCTCTCACTCAGAGGGAAGGTACATGGATCACAAACAGCTTGTGTCCAGGGTTAACAAGCAACAGGTACAGAGCTTAACAATAAGAAGAATTCAAAACAGAATTAGAACAATGCAACAAACTTAGTCTATACGATGAATTTAAATCAGGAGCTCAAACCTGTAGGGAACAGAACAAAGATCCTGATTATCTTGGATAGATCAAAGTTCTTGGTGACAGATTCAATAACCAGAAAAGTTCCCCACTTTCACAGTAGACTAGGCAATGTAAACAAGTGCTCATTTCTTCCAAGGAAAAGGGAAAAATGAAGAATTAATAGTAAAGAAAAAGGTTTATGCAGGTCTGATCCAGTCATCTGGGGAAAGTCATTTCCTTCAGAGGCCACCTGCTTTAAATTTTGACTGCTTTAGTTTCAGGCCACCAGAGTGTGCGCAGTTCCAGTCAGAGTTGGGTGCTATCTTTAGGTGTGACCCGTGTATCCAAGAGTCTACTCCCTGGTGTTTAGCAGCACAGGAGTTAGTCAATAGTAGCTGATAGAGGCCCTTCAATAGGGGCCCTTCCAGCAAGGCTGGAAGGAATTGTTTTTAAGATGTCTTTTCCAGGAAATAAATCTCTAGGTTGTAGAATGTGGATTTCGAGTTTTTCATTTCCTTTAAGTGTGCTGTGAAAAGATTGTGCTACCAAAACATGATTGCTTTCAATATAAGCAATTAAGCCTTTACAATGCCGAAGTATGTCTTCTTTTACCAACTGTGGATCAAAAGGGGCAGGAGCCAAATGCAAGGGGCGTCCTGTAATTATCTTGAATGGTTAGAGCTTTTGAGTCCCCAAAGGGGTGGATCTGACATTTAAGAGGACCAAGGACAATACTTTTGGCCAAGGTATTTGGAGAGTTCCTGAACATTTTGCCAATTGAATCTCAACAATGTTCAACCAAACCTGATGATTGAAGGTGGTAATTAAGCACAGTGAAAATGTAAAATTGGCCAAGTAGCAGAAACTTGTTGGAGCACCTGAGCAGCAAAATGAGTTCCTCGACCACTGTGGAGTTCCTGAGAGGCTCCCAAGTAGGAATAATCTTCTAACAGGACTTTAGCCACCGTGTAGAAATTAGCTTGGACTGCAAGCTTGTCTGAAAGCTTCAGTCCAGTGAGAACACATACATATCATAACTAAAATATATTTGTATCCATGAGATGAGGGAAGTTGTGTAAAATCTATTTGCCAAACCTTAAATGATCTATTAGTGTTGTGAGTGGGATGTGGCTATCAGAGTAGATGTCTCACGCACATTTGTGTCTTTCCACAATGTCAGACTTTATTAAAATAAAGCCATGGATCTAGTCCTACTGACTCAGTTTACCACTGGTATTAACCAAGGTTCTGGTCAGATAGTCTCCAATTGTTGAGCTAGAGTGGTTTCTCACAAGAGGGTAACATAGGTTTGTAAGCAACAGGGTTAGGCAAAGCAGAGTCTTACAAAAGAAAGATGAGCGAGAGTCCGGTGTTCAGCAAGAGTCCCTATGGTGCTGGGGTGCGTAGTGTTAGGGGTCAGGCCAGGCTGGTGGGATGGACAGGAGGTGAGGCTTCAAGCGCTCCATCTGGGACGAGTACAGATGCAGTTGTCAGCTCGTCAGTTGAGGCCTGAGCAAGCAGCTGTCACAGAGCTCTGATTTTATGCTCAAGACTGGGTGTGGTGCACCCATCTGCAGTCCAATAAAGCCGTCCACGTGGTCACACTCCACCTTGCATCTGGAGTTATCTGGTTAGGGCGTTCCCTGGGTACGCCTTTCACGTGATGCTGTGGCATGA
Source organism: Rhinolophus hipposideros (assembly GCF_964194185.1). NCBI lineage: Eukaryota > Metazoa > Chordata > Mammalia > Chiroptera > Rhinolophidae > Rhinolophus > Rhinolophus hipposideros. Next base: position 38,719,257 of record NC_138062.1, on the reverse strand, counting down.
CTGTCGCTTTGTGACTGACATAGCTATCGGAATTATTAGAGCCCATTTTGTGCTCATAATTAATTCTCTATACAATTAGTTTATTTAAACTGTCCAGGGCAGCGCACACAGGCTTTCCCGAGTTGTGCTTTGGACAGGTGGGTCACTTAAGGTAGGTGCTTTTCGTGGCCTTATTAATATTTCCCACCAATGTTGATTCACGAACGCTATCATTTTGTGAGTGAGCCAATGGTTAAATGCATGTACAGTAGTCAGGAGTGAAAATTCTAGAGGCTCTGGTAGGACTGGGTTGTTATTTTGTCCGAACCCGAGCTTTCTTTTACTTTTTCTTTTTTTTTATTAAATCAAACCAGTAATTTTTGGATTTTCAATTTTGTTTTTCTTTTTCTGAAGTCAAATATTGGGCTTCTCTGGCCAGCTTTTCTAAATTATCAGCTGGCGAAATACCCTTTAGACCACGACAGAGGTTTAACTGCAGCTGATGTTTTTAAGGTAGCATTCTTACCAGAAATGTCAGCCAGGTGATTTCCTTTATCTTCCAGGGAGTCAAGTTTAGAATATCCTTTCAGCATCCTATAAAAATAAGTTTGAGAAATTTAAGAGGATTGTGTTTTCATTAAGTTTTGCATATCTTTTGTTATGCCATGTAAATTCCCTTCTTTTTTGTATGATTAAAGAAAGTTTATGATAAAATGATTAGTTCATTTACATTCACTTGTAGCAGTTACATGAGAATTTGAATTTTGTCGTGTTTGGGTTTGTTCATTTATGTGAGTGATGGTACAGTCAGGTGAGATTTTCTGTTATGGTACCCAAACTCACCATTTGGTCCTCTTGAATCTTTGAGGGTTTCAATAAAAATTGTTCACTCAAAAAAAAAAAAGTTTAGAATATCCTGGAATCTTAATAAGCATCAGGTAAAATATAGTATCCAATAATTCCTGAACATATGGACAATTTTTAATTTTATCTCCATTGGAGGTAAGGAAACCACGTTGTTTCCATTAACATTCCAAAGTCATGAAACATCTACTGTCAGTATAAATGTTGACAGTTTTACCCTTTGCTGAAATGCAAGCTCTAGGGAGGGCATATAATTCAGCCTGCTGTGCTGAAGTGGCCAGAGGCAAAGGTGCCAACTCACTGACTTCAAAAGGGGTAACTGTAGCATAATTAGCATGGTACTTACCATTTACATTTTAAAATTACGAACCATCTGTAAACCATAAGTGATCAGCTTTACTTAGAGGAGTCCCCAGCAAATCATCACGAGGAGTCAGGAGGTGATCCATCAGTATCAGGGAGTCAGGAGGGGCTTTATCAGTCTGAGAAGGGAGAAGAGTAGCTAGATTAAGGTTATTACCATGTGAAAGGGTTATATGGGCAGCGGTTAACAAAAGGGTTTCATAGGAAGTAAGGGGACTAACTGGAAGATGCTGGGTGTGATGAGAATTCAGGAGAGCTTCTACTGCATAGGATGGTCTGAACATAAAAATTCCTAACTAAAAGCAGGTCATGGCAAGTAGTCACGTCCTTGGCCTGTAGCTTCCTTGACGAAGGTCAATCTTTACCTTAAGTGAGCTTGTCTATTATCTTGCTTCTAAGATAACATACTCTTGGAATGTCAGAGTAATCCCTTTTTCTGGACCCTTCAGGGCACACCTTACCCACCAGAGCTCGAAACCACAGAACCTCTCCTTGTTATCTTGTTCCCTGAATACCAACCATCTCTAAGTGCTGTAAAATGTTAACTATTCCGTGTCCACCAACATAAAAGAAGTATCCATCTTTCCATTTTGCTTTTTTATCCAAGCCCAGAGCTTTCCCTGCTTTGCTTTCTCCCACCCCCTTAATCTACCACCAATGGATTTCATGTAATCTTATGTCTCTTCCTTTGATTCCAATGTATAAAATAAGCTGCAAAACTGCCATTTTCTGAAGCATTTTCTTAATCCATTGAGATTTTGCTTCCCAGCAATTATCAGTTTGGTTCAAATACTTATTAAAATTCTCTACAGGTTTGGATGTTTCTTACCTCTACACAATATAAAATGGCTAGTTTTGATGAGGCAGAAAAAGAGTTAACAAAAAGTGAGCCCTAGGGGGATTATCAGAAAGTACTCTGATCAATATAATACTTGGCACCACCCACACCCACTCCCACGCCTGCATCCACTCCCCCAGGACTGCCCAGGCTCAGCCCCTAGAGATAAATTTTTCTGTTGAAACACCCCTAGAAAAAGGATATAAGACCCTGACCAGAATAGCTAACTTTTAGTGCTTGTTCAGACTGCTGGAGCCTGCTTCATTATAATATAGTTAGAATAAAATGAACATTATGACTTGCCCTCCCCTCATCCCGTGGGTTTTTCTGTATGCATCCTGGGTAAGAGCATGAGTAGAAAGAAACCAGTTATATAACCTGTGCATATCAATCAAATGACCTCAGTCTACATGTCACATCCTCTACTATAAGAAAAATACCTGTGCTTTCCTATGTAAGAAAAGCTAACCTAAAGAGCAGCACAGGAGTGGCCGGATAGCTCAGTTGGTTAGAATGTGAGCTTTTAACAACAAGGTTGCTGGTACAATTTCCACATGGGATGGTGGGCTGCGCCGCCTGCAACTAAAGATTGAAAACGGCGACTGGACTTGGAGCTGAGCTGTGGCCTTCACAACTAGATTGAAGGACAACGACTTGGAGCTGATGGGTCCTGGAGAAACAAACTGTTCCCCAATACTCCACAATTAGAAAAAAAAAAGAGCAGTGCAGTTGTCTGCTCTATCTAGACTGCCCCTGATGGCTTCTCTGCCTGAGCTTTTCTTCTTGAATAACCTTTCTAACTTCTATTCCTTTGTGCCTTGTGAATCCTTTCACAACCTGCAAGCAGCCATAAAATGTTTGCAGAGGAAAAATGGACACAAACACAATTTAAAATGGAAAAAAGAAGGAAAACATATTTAACAGAAAATGAAAGATCATACGTGAAAAAAAGGGTCCATCACTTTGGAAATGAAGTAATAGAAAATGTCCAGTAGATCCCATTTCACAATGATTAGAACAAAAATTAGTCAGTTTAATAGTCCTAAGTGTTGAAGACCATTGTGAACAAATGAATAAATTATGCACGAATGGAGGAAGTGTTAAGGCATGCACTCTGTTGCAAATTCCTATAAATTTGAACTTGATCACTATCTACATCCCACCAATTTGTCAACAATTTTCACAGAATTTATTTTGTATTTACACTTGAAGACTGATACAAGGGTGGCATGTACTGATATCAAAACATCTGGAGGATTTATCAATGGACAATAACACATAAAGTGTTGTAAACTACGTACCATGTTACCTATTCTGTAACTGTTACGGTAACTAGAACAGGCAGGTGAACCCCCACTGAGATGTGGTTCAGATGTCTACAGGGACGACAACACACACACACACACGCCTAGAAACGAAAAGTGTTTGTTACTTCCATAACTGAAGTGTCTGAGGAGGGCAGTGTAGACCCCTCAAGTAGGTGGGAAATGCCTTTGGAGAGCAAGGAAAGGAGCCTGGCCTGGGTTTTTTATCGAGGTTAGGGGGTGGGCTAGGGTGAGGGGGTTCAGTACAGGGGCAGGGCCTTCTGTGGATTGAATCACTTGCCAGAACCACAGGAAGGGGCACCCAGGCTTTCTTATCAGCATGTACAGACGTGGGGCACAGGGGGATGAAGGAGGGATGCTGGTTTAAAGTGGTCAGCAAATATCAAAACAGGAGTCAGAGATTCTGGTCTCTGGTTTGTTGTGTGAGATCCTTAGAAGCCGGCTTTCCAGTCCTCAGAGGAAAAATCCCAAGAAACTTAAAAATCAACAACTCTTCATTCAGAGGATAGAAGTTGTAGGGTAAACTGCTGTCTGCAAAATTAGAAAGAGTGACCAAAATATAACCATTTAAAAATGTGCACAGAATATTCTGTTCTAAACAAGGCATGTTCTCGAAACAATGTATTTCACACGTGTATAACTGACTAGGGTTTTCCCAGAGCCTAACTGACCTGGTGAGAGGGAAACAGCCAACTTCAGTTTCTTCTAGCCTTTTTTCCTCTCCTTGTGAGAATGGTACGGTTTTCTCCCCTTCCTGACACCAAATATATGGTGTCTATTCCAACACCTCTTCCCAACTATTTATCACCAAATAAGTGTCCAACAGTTCACTTCAATTCTAACAAAAACTACCCAGAGTTCACAATAGATTGTATAGGTTAAGAGCTCAGTGCCACACAGTCTCTATTTCAGATGCCAGCCACAAATCAGGTGCCAGTGCTACTGATATTTCTACTCAGCTGTCTACAAATTCATAGGTTCATTCAACGTTCCTTGGTAATTTACTGAAATGACTCTGAGAACTCAACAAAGTGTATTACAGTAGTGCCCCTTGTCCACAGTTTTGTTTTCTGTGGTTTCAATTACCTGTGGTCAACACTGGTCCAAAAATATTAAATGGCAAATTCCAGAAATAAGCATTTCATAAGTTTTTAATTGTGCACCATTCTGAATAGCATAATAAAATCTCCAGCCCAGGATGTGAATCATGCCTTTGTCCAGTGTCTCCACTCAATATACGCTCCTCACCCAACAGTCACTCAGCAGCTGTCTCAGTTGTCAGATCAACTATCAAGATATGGCAGTGCTTGGGTTCAAGTAACTCTTATATTCCTTAATAATGACCCCAAAGCACAAGAGTAGTGATACTGGCAATTCAGATATGCCAAAGAGGAGCCATAAAGTGCTTCCTTTAAAAAGAATAGGTGAGAATTGTCAACTTAATAAGGAAAGAAAAAAATCATACTGTATAGGGTTTGCTACTATCTGTGGTTTCAAGCATCCACTTCAGGTGTAGGAATGTGTCCCCCACAGATAGAGGGACTACTGTACTTACTATTATTGTTTTACTATACAGGATACAACTCAGGATCAGACAAAAGGCAGAGAGAGATGCATAGGGCGGTATGGGGTGATGGTATGGGTGAGGCGAGTGAAGATGGAGGGGTTGCTGCAGTTTACACACCCTCCAAGGACACGTCACCCTCCCGGCACCTGGTTGTGTTCAACCCAGAAACTCCTGTCTTTAAGGGTTTGATGGATGTTTCATTACATGGGCACAATTTATGAAAGCATTGGCTATTGGTGATGAAGTTACTCTCCAGCCCTTCTCCTCTCTTCAGTGGCTGGGAACTGGGGCTGAAAGATCCAACCCACTGATCAAGGCTTGGTGTTTCTATATCCAACCTTCATCCTGAAGCTATCTAGGAGCTGGTCAAGAGTTGCCTCGTTAAAACAAAAGACATGTTGTCACTCTTATCACTCAAGTAATTCCAAGGGCTACAAGGAGTTTTTGCTAGGAACTGGGGACAAAGACTAAATATCTTTCTTCTCTCATAGAAGGTCAAGTCCAGGAACACAGGCTCTTAAAAGTCTGAGACCAAATCACTGAAATAGAGAATGCTCCCCTCTGCCCACACCTACCTCTGCATCAAATGGACTATTGTTTATACAAGTAGAATCCACTGAAAGAACTAGATCCTTTCTAATAACATCAGGAAGAAGGCAAAATGTCCTCTCTCACCTCTCCTAGTCTACAAAGTACTGGAATTCTTAGCTAATGCAGTTAGACGAGAAAAGGAAATAAAAGATATACCGATTGGGAATAAAGAAATAAAACTGTTTTTGTGGCATATGGCAGGATTGTCTAAGGAGAAACTCTCAAAGAATCCACAATAACAAGGAGAAACCCTTGAACTAATCAGAGAGTAGAGGAAAGCTGAAGGATGAAAGGTTCATATATAAAAAGCAATTGCTTTCTACAGAATCCCACAAATACACTAAACTGATCTTTGAGGAAGGGCCAAAGGCAATTCAATGTAAAAACATAGTTCTTTCAATAAATAATGGTGGGAAAACTGGGCAGCTGTATTGAAAAAAAAAATCGAGACAGACATTTTTCACAAAAAGTAACTCAAAATGGATCATAGATCTTAGTGTAAGATGTAAAACTATAATACTCTAAAAAAATAACATAGGAGAAAATCTAGGTGACCTTGGGTTAGGTGATTAATTTTTAGGTAGAACAATAAAAGCAAGATCCAAGAAAGAAAAAAATAAGTTTGACTTCATTAAATTTAAAAACTCCTGCCCAGTGAAACACAGTCTTAAGAGAATGAAAACAGAAGCCACAGACTAGCAGAAAATCTTTGGAAATCACAAAGATTTCCTGATAAAGAACTGGTATCCAAAACATCCAAAGAACGCTTAAATCTCAACAAAAAGAAGACACACAACCCAATTAAAATGGGTAAAAGATCTGAACACACACTTCACTAACGATATACAGATGTTAAATAAGCACAGGAAAAGATGCTCAAAATCATATGTCAGTAGGAAATTGCAAATCAAAGAAGAATGAGATATCACCAGACATTTATTAATATTAAAATGGTTAAAATTAAAAACACCGAGGACACCAAATGATGGCAAAGTTGGAGAGCAACAGGAACCCTCACTTATTGCTAGTAGGAATGGAAAATGGTCTGCCTACACTGGAAGAAAGGCAGTTTCTTAAAACGAAGCCTACTCTTAATATATGAAGCAGCAATCATGCTTCCTCAAATTTACCCAAATGAGTTGAAAACTTATGTTTATAAAAACCTCTGCATATGCATGTTTATAGGAGCTTTATGCATAATTTTCAAGACTGAAAGGTAACAAGGACAATTTCAATAAACTAATAGATAAATAATCACTGGTATATCCATAGGATAAAATATTCTTATATGATGAAAAGAAATGAGGTTATCAAGTCAAGACATGGAGAAACCTCAAAATCATATTGCTAAGGGAAAGAAGCCACGACGACAAATTTACATGGTGTATGAGTCTAAGCACATGACATTCTGGAGAAGGTAAAAGTATAAAATACTAAAAGATCTTTGGTTGTCAGGGATTTAGGGGTAGGAGGGAGGAATGAATGAATAGGTGGAGCACAGGGGATTTTAGGATAGTGAAAGTATTCCATATGATACAGAAATGATGGCTATATGTCATTTTATATCAGCCAAAGCCCAGAGATTGTATAGCACAGTCAACTGTAATATAAACAATAGAATTTTATGCCTCAATGTTGGCTCATCAAATGTAACAAATATACCACAGGACCATGGGATACAGAATATAGAGCACATGGTGTGGAGGCAGAGGGGTTGTGTGGAAAGTCTCCAGACTTTCTTATCAAGTTTTCTGCAAATTTAAAACTGCTCTTAAAAAAGCAGTCTACCAAGAAAAAAAAAAGATGAAGACAGATGCATTATTACTCATCCTTGATGTCTGATGACAGAAACAGACCATCTTCCGTTCAGTTAACTTTAACTTATTTCAATAAACCATTATGGTTCCATGAGGCCTGCACCTAAGACTTGGAAGAGAGGAGAAACTTCCATTGAATGAGAGCTCAACCCTGTATAATCTGAGGAGTCCATTGAGTCCCTTTCTTACTATCAATAGTGTCTGGAACTCCCACGTGGAGGAGTGTGCTGGAGTGTAGAGACAAGTGTTACTTTAATTTACTCGTAACATATATTGAAGGTAGTAATTGAGGCAAGAGATTCCTGGAGTTCTTTTACCACAAAGGGACACTTGGAGATAGGGCCAATTGTTGGTCAGTGCTAAGATGACTACTTGATGTGTCATCAGTTGTGGTGACCCCTGGGTCCGGTCCTTCATCAGAGGTGTCTCATTAAGACAGGAAAGCAGCAACTCTGCTCGAGCTCCATCATGTACGAATGTGGTGATGTCGTCCCTAAAGTCTACGAACTCCCATTGCTTTAAAGTCAGGAAACCCTAATGAGCTCCCCAGGGAGCCTCAGGGTCTGGGAAAGGGGTGACCTCCTTCAGTACCTTGGCACCTTATAAGAGGCTGAGGAGAGAGAAGGCCACTCCCTCCTGCAGAAAGGATATTCCAGAGGGCCCAGATTTGGCTCTACCATGTCTCAAGGGGGTCTCAGTAGCCATGCCGAGCCATTGGGGTGCTGTTTCCAGGTCCCACGGCAGAATGGACTGTTGGCTAGGTGCTCAGGGCTATCTACTTTCAGGACAGCCCGTAAGTAGAGGTGACTGTAGCTCTAATGACACACAGTGTGGGGTTTAGTGCAGGTTCTTGTACCACAAGCCTATGGGCAACTCCAGGTGGTCATGGGCCACCAGGGGACTCACAAGAGGAGGTCAGTGTAGCATCTATGGAGAAGGAGCATCTTAGGGCACTAACTGGAGCGCTGATTGGATGGCAATTTGAAGAGAGTCTCCAGCCTTTTGTGGCAGGGGTGCCCAAATTTGCAAGTAAGAGCATAAATGGGCTCGAGTAAAATTTGTAAACCAGGAATATGTTGTCTCCAGAACAACAAAAGAACCTGGATGTTGTGGGTGCTGAGGGAACAACAGCTATTTCTTTATGATGTCAGGGAGGGAGCGGGTCTCAGATTACCAAATAATATCCAAAAATTTAACAGAGTTGTCAGGACCTCACATGATATGCATCGCAATGTCCCATCCACTTTCTACTAGCTCCTTTTTTCAATATTTGTATGCCCTGAGTGTCCTAAGAGGAGGTGACATTAATGTAATGTCCTACCTGTGTTCGTGGAGAAGCCAGGATGCAGTTCGGATCTTGCCTGCGATGACTGTGTGGGATGGCAAAGCTGGTGAAGACCCGTGAGGACAGCCAACTAAAGGTGTATCATGTCCCTTCAGAGGCGACAGCCAAGTGCAGCTGAGAGGCTGTTGACATAGGCACTGAACAGACCAGACCTTGCCAAGTCTGGGACAGTGGGAAATTTATCAATTTCTTTTTGGGTAGAATAATTTTCATAATGTTGGGAACTGAATATAGAGTTGTTTGGTGCAATCATAGCCTCAAGGTTGTGATAAACCACAGAGGTGTCATTCATTCTTTCTAGGTTTAGTAACAGGACAAATTGGGCTGTGAAAACGAGCACTGGGAGTAATCAACCCTTCACTAACTAGGTTTTTGTATACAGCTTCCAATCCTTCAATCTTTCAAGACCCTGTGTAATTTACACTGGGCCATATTAACTCATTTATTTCAGAAGTAAGGTCTATGGGGTCCCATTTTGTCTAGCCAAAGACTTCCTTTAATTTTAAGTCATGAATCATTGGTTTAGAGCCTCCCTCCTCAGTGTGGGATATTTTAACAAATGGAGAATTTAGGCAAGACCAGAGTTCTGATGGTGAAGGAGGAATAGTTATCATATTTGTCCTCTATACTTACCACCCAAAGTCAAGTCTCTCATCACCATATATTTGACCTCGTTACCCACTTCAACCTCCCCCAACCTGCTTACCCTCTGGTAACCACTATACTGTTGCCTGTGTCGACAAGGTTTTTGTTTGTTTTATTTATTCATTTGTGGCTTTCTGTTTTATACCTCACATATGGCTCTTGTCTTTTCCCATCTGACTTATTTTGCTTAGCATGTTACTCTCAAGATCCATCCCTGTTATTGCAAATGTCAGTATTTCATCCTTTCTTATGGCTGAGTAATATTCCATTCTGTATATGTGCCATCTCTTCCTTATCCAATCATCCACTGAAGGACATATTTCCATGTTTTGGCTACCATGAATAATGCTGTACATAGGGATACATATCTTTATGAATAATTTTTTTTCAAATTTTTGGGGTCAATGGTCAGAGCAGGAATTGTTGGGTCATATGGTAGCTCTAGTCTTAATTTTTTGAGGAAATTCCATACTATTTTCTGTAGTGGCTATAAGACTTTACATTCCCATCAGCAGTGTGTTGCTATAAGACTTTACATTCCCATCAGCAGTGTGTAAGTGTTCCTTTTTCTCCACAGCGTCTCCAACATTTGTTATTTCTTGTCTTGTTGATAACAGCCACTCTACCAGGTATGAGGCAGTATCTTACTGTAGTTTTGAGTGGCATTTCCCTTACAGCCAGTGAAGCTAAGCATCTTTTCATATAACTGTTGGCCATTTGTATGTCTTCTTGGGAGAAGTGTCTGTTTAGGTCCCCTGCCATATTTTTTTAAACAGGATTTTTTTTTCTTTTGAGTTGTATGAGTTCTTTATATACACATATTTTGAATATTAGCCCCTTATCAGAGGTACTGTTTGCAAATATTTTCTTCCATTCAGTTGGTTGCCTTTTTCTTTTGTTAATGGTTTCTTTGGCTGTGTAGAAGCCTTTTAGTGTGGCATGGTCCCATTCATTTACTTTTGCTTTTACTTCTCTTTACTTTGGGATCAAATTAATAAAATCCTTTGAGATCAAGGTCCATACACTTAGTACCTACATTTTCTTCTATGTATTTTATTGTTTCAGGTCTTATATTTACATCTTTGAGCATTTTGAGTAAATTTTTGTATATTGTGACAAATTAAAGTCTAGTTTCATTCTTTTGCTTGTGGCTTTCCAATTTTCCCAGCACCATGTATTGAAGAGCCTTACTTTTCTCCCTGTATTTTTTTGGCTCCTTTATTGAAAATTAGTTACCCATATGCATGTGAGTTTATTTCTGGGCTCTCAATTCTGTTCCATTGGTCTGTGTGTCCATTTTTCTTCCAATACCATTCTGCTTTTATTATTGTAGTTTTGTTCTATAATTTTAAGCAGGGTGTGTGATATCTCAGGCTTTGTTCTTTATTTTCAGGATTGCTTTGGCTATCAGGCTGGTAATTGCGGGTTTTGAAAAATTTTTTTTTTAACCTTTTAAACCGCAATTACTTTTGCACCAACCTAATACTTGGGGTCTTTTGTGGTTCCATACAAATTTGATGAGTTTTTTTTGGTTCTATTTCTTTGAAAAATGACATTGGGATTTTGATGAGGATTGCATTAAATCTGTATATTGCTTTGGGTAATATGGACATTTTAACTATGTTGGTTCTTCCAGTCCATAAGCACAGAATATCTTTTCATTTCTTTGTGTCTTCTTTAATTTCTTTCAACAATGTTTTATAGTTTTCAGATTAAAGGTCCTTAACACCCTTTGTTAATTCCTAGGTATTCTTTTTGTTGCAATTGCATATGGAATTATTTTTTTAAATTTCTTTTTTTGAAATTTCATTGTTAGTATACAGGAACACAATGGTTTTGCACACTGATTTTGTATCCTGCAACTTTACTGTATTTGTTTATTGCTTCGAATCATTTTTTGGTGGAGTCTTTAGAGCTTTCTATATATAGAATTGTCACCTACAAAATGTGACAGTTTTATTTCTTCATTCCCAATTTTGATGATTTTATTTCTTTCTCTTGCCTGATTGCTCTGGCTAGGACTTCCAATACTATTTTGTATAACAGTGGCGAGAAGGGGCATCCTTCTCTTGTTTGTGAGCTTAGAGGAAAAGCTTTCAGTTTTTCACAAATGAGTATGACATTAGCTGAGGGTTTGTCATATGTGGCCTTTATTAGATTGAGATACTTTTCTTCTATAACCATTTTATTGAGTGTTTTAATCACAAATGGATGTTGTATCTTGGCTAATGCTTTTCTGCATCTAGTGAGATGATCACATGATTTTTATCTTTCATTTTATTAATGTGGTTTATCACCTTGATAGATTTGCATATGTTGAACCATCCTTGCATCCCAGGAATGATCCTCACTTGATTGTGATGTATTTTCTTTTTAATGTATTGTTGTATTTGATTTGCTGATATATTTTGTTTAGTATTTTTGCATCTATATTCATCAGAGATATTGGTCTGTAATTTTTTTGGTGTGTGTTTTCCTTGGCACGTTTTGGTATCAGGGTAATGTTGGCCTCATAAAATGCATTAGGAAATATTGCCTCTTCAACTTTTTGGAAGAGTTTGAGAAGAACTGGTATTAAATCTTCTTTGAATGTTTGGTAGAATTCACTAGTGACGCCATCTTGTCATGGACTTTTGTTTTCTGGGAGGTTTCTGATGACTCTTTCAATTTCCTTAGCTTTGATTTGTATTTAGATTTTCCAGTTCTTCATGATTCAGTCAAGGAAGTTTACATATTTCTAAGAACTTGTCAGTTTCTTTTATTTTATCAAATTTGCTGGCATATAGACTTTCACAGTATTCTTGTATAGTGCTTTGTATTTCTATAGTGTGTATTGTAACTTCTCTTTCATTTCTGACTTTGATTATTTGAGTCTTTTCTTTTTAATGAATGTAGCCGGAGGTTTATCAATTTTATTAAGCTTTTCAAAGAACCAGCTAATCTTTTCAAAGAACAAAAAAATTTGTTGCACTAATTTTTTTCTATTATCTTTTTGTTTTCATTTAATTCTCTTTCTTCTACTGACTTTGGGCTTAATTTGTTTTTCTTTTTCTAGTTCTTTAAGGTGAAATGTTAGGTTGTTTACTTGAGATTTTTCTTGTTTTTTGAGGTAGGCCTACAATGATATAAACTTCCTTTCTATTATCACTTTTGCTGTATCCCCCAAATTTTGATATGTCATATTGTGATTTTCATTTGTCTCCATGTATCCTTTGATCTCTTTTTTTATTTCTTCTCTGATCCATTGGTTGTTTACTAGCATGTGATTCAATCTCCAGATATTTCTGGTTTTTCTTAATTTTTTTTTAACAGTTCATTTCCAATTTTAAAGGATTGTGGTCAGAGAATATGATTGGTATGATTTCAATCCTCTGAAATTTGTTGAGGCTAGTTTTGTGTCTCAAGATATTGTCTTGAGAATGTTCCATGTCTACTAGAGAAGAATATAATCAGGTGTTCTGTGATGAAAACCTCTGTAAATATTGATTATGTCCATTTGGTCCAATGTGTCACTTAAGGCTGATATTTCCTTGTTGATTTTCTGTTTGGACAATCTATCCATTGCTGTCAATGAGGTATTTAGGTTCTCTAATATAGTTGTGTTCTGTCAGTTTCTCCCTTTAGTTCTGCTAGTAGTTGCTTTATGTATTCTGGTGCTGTCAGGTTGGGTGTATATATACCAATAAGTATTATGTCTTCTTGATGCTTTGTCACCTTTATCATTATAAAATGCCCATTTTTGTTTTGTGTTACCCTTTTTATCTTGAAATCTATTTTGTGAGATATAAGAATGACTACACCCACTTTTCTCTGGTTGCTATTTGCTTGGAGTCTCATTTTGCACATCTTCACTTTGAATTTATGTTTGTTCTTGCAGCTGAGATTTGTCTCCTGCAGGCAGCATATAGTTGGATTTTGTTTATTGATCCAACCTGTTACAGTGCCTTTTAATTGGTAAGTTCTGTCCATTTACATTTAAGGTGATTATTGATATGTGAGGATTTCATATAGCCATTTTATTTATTTATTTCTTTTGGTAGCTCTATGTCTCCATTGTTTCTTTTTCCTTGTGTTTCTCTGTGTTATTTTAGTTTGGTGGTATTCTATGATTTTTTTCCCCCTATTTTCTCTTTTTTATGTTATGTATCTGTAGGGATGGAGTCCCAGAGAGTAGTTTCCAGGCTCTTGGCCTCGTGTGGAAAGGTGCTGGCTCAGTTATTAGATGACAATCAGTTGTAATCAGATGGCCATCAGCTGTAACTAGTTGGCCACCAGCTGTAACCAGTTAGCCATGAGCCACTAATATAACTGCCGTGGCCACCCTGGCAAGGGGGTTGGCAGAGAAGCGGACGGTGGATTGCGGCTAGCAATGCAGTTAGCAACTGGATTGTGGATTGTGGATCATGTTGATCCTACTTCCTGTGTCTCGCCTGCCACCAGTGAGACTAGGGTGCAGGAAGACCCCTCGTTGGGGTAATGGTGGATGTTTGCTTTTCTGTCGTGACCAGCCACCATCGATAATATAGTGGTATGATTCCCCTATGTATGACTCCATTGTTGTTGCTTTTTGGCCTCATCATATCCTGCGTTCTTGTGTGGGGAGCGGGAGCTGAGACCCTGCATTACAGTACTATCTCAGTTCTAATTTTTTTGATTGGGTACCAGTAGGTTTATGCAAAACAAAGTTTCATATATACAGTAATCCTTTTTCTTTTGATTGCTTCCTATCTCCATTCACCTGTAAAAATTCAGTCCTTTGCTCCCTCCCCTTTTATGTTTTTGTAGTCACAAATTATTCCTTTTTATGTTGTGAGTTCATTTCCAAATTGCAGTAACTATTGTATTTCTCTTTGTTTTGAAATATTTTTACATCCTTTAATCTATGTTACATTCAAGTGTTCAATAACCTATTCTGAACAAATGTTACACTTTCCGGCTTTGTTTGTCAATCATCTTACTCATAGTTTTGTATCCTTTTCTTTTTGTTTCAGGTAGAAGAACACCCTTCTGTATTTCCTGTAATACAGGTCTTGTGGTGGTAAATTCCCTCAGCTTCTGTATGTCTGGAAAAGCCTTTATTTCTCCTTCATATCTAAAGGATAACTTTGCTGGAAAAATTATTCTTGGCTGGTGATTTTTCTGTTTGAATTATTTGAGTATTTGATTCCACTCTTTCCTAGCTTGTAGGGTTTCTGCTAAAAAAAAAAAAAAATCCGATGATAATCTAATGGTATTTCCTTTACAGGTTACTGTCTTCTTTTTCCTGGCTGCCTTGAGAATTCCTTGTCATTCATTTTTGACAGTTTTAACATAATGTCCCTTGGAGGCCTTTTTGGATTGAGATAATTAGGTATTCTGTTAGCTTCTTGGATTCGAGGACCCAGTTCTCTCCATAGGTTTGGGAAGTTCTCATCAATTATTTGTTTGAATAAGCTCTCTGTTCCCTTCTCCCTCTCTTCTCCTTCTGGAATACCCATTATTCTTATATTACTTTTTCTGATGGAGTCTGTTCTCATAGAGTTCTTTTTTTCCTAAATCATTTCTAGATTTCTATTTTTGGTATCACTCCTTTCCTTCATCTGGTCTGCTTTATATCCTATCTTTGGTAGTTCATTCTGTATATCTTTAATTGAGTTCTTCAGCTGCAGTATTTCTGTTTGGTTCTTTTTTATATTATTAGTTTCAATCTCTTTGGCGAAATATTCCTTTTTTTTTAAATTTTATTTCTGAATTCATTAAACTGCCTTTCTGAGGTTTCTTGTATTTCATTGAGTTTTTTTCCAAACTGCAATCTTGAATAATCTCTTAATTATATCACAGTCCTCAATGTCTTTAAGTATATTTCTTAGAGATTTTTCATTTTCTTTATGAACTACGTTGTTATCTTGGTTATGCATGGTAGTTGATGGATTATTTCTCCGCCTGGGGATATATGAGAATGAAATCTGCTGTTATAATTATTAATTAGTTAATTTCTGAATAATGATTCTTTATTTCTTAAAGGTTTTATTTTTATTTTTCAATTATAGTTGACATTCAATATTATTTTATATTAATTTCCAGTGTACAGCTTGTGGTTAGATATTTATATAATTTACAAAGTGATCCACCAATTAGTCTAGTACCCACCTGGCTCTATTACAATATTATCGATTATATTCCCTATACTGTATTTTACATTCCTGTGACGATTTTATAACTACCAATTTGCACTTCTTAATCCCTTCATCTTTTTCATCAGGTACCCCCAACCACCTCCCTTCTGGCAACCATCAGTTTGAGTCTGTTTCTGTTTTGTTTCTTCATTTATTTTGTTCTTTAGAGTCCACATATAAGTGAGATAATATGCTATCTGTCTTTCTCTGTCTGACTTATTTCACTTAGCATAATACTCTCTAGGTCCATCTATGTTGTGGCAAATGGTAAGATTTCATTCTTTTTTTATGGCAGATTAATATTCCATTGTACATATGTACATCTTTATCCAATTGTGTATTGAGGGGCAGTTAGGTTGCTTCCACATCTTGGCTATTGTAAATATCATTGCAGTGAACATAGAGGGTACATATATGTTTTCGAATAGTTTTGAATTTCTTTGGATAAAAATCCAGAGTGGAATTGCTGGATCATCAAGTAGTTCTATTTCTATTTTTTTGAGGAAGCTCCACACTATTTGCCATTAATGGCTGCACCAGTTTGCAATTCCACCGAGTGCATGAGGGTTCCCTTTTCTCCACATCCTTGCCAACACTTGTTGTTTGTTAATTTATTGATGATGGCCATTCTGACAGGTGTGAGGTGATGCTTCATTGTGTTTTTCATTTGCATTTCTTGATTAGTCAGGTTGAGCATTTTTTCATATGTCTATTGGCCATCTGTTTGTTTTCTTTGGAGAAATGTGTATTCAGGTCCTTGCCCATGTTTTAATTGGATTTTTTTATGTTGGGTTGTATGAGTTTTTTATAATAAAATTTGAATATTAATCCTGTATTGGATGTATCATTGGTGAATATCTTCTCCCATTCTGTAGCTTGTTTTTTGGTTTTGTTTTGTTTGTAGTTTCCTTTGCTGTGCAAAAACTTTTTAGTTTGACGTAGTCCTATTTGTTTATTATTTCTTTTGTTTCCATTGCTCTCAGAGCTATGTCAGAAAAAATATTACTAAGAGCAATGTCAGAGAGTTTGCTGCCTTTGTTTCCTTCTAGATGTTTTTATGGTCTTGGGTCTTACATTTAAGTCTTTAATTCATTTTGAATTTAGTCTTGTATATGGTGTAAGAAAGTGACCTAGTTTCTTTTTTTTTTTGCATGTATCTGTCCAGTTTTCTCAACACCATTTATAGAAGACTTTTTTTTTTACCCCATTGTATATTCTTTCCTCCTTTGTCATAGGTTAAATGACCATATAGGTGTGGGTTTATTTCTGGGCTCTCAATTCTGTTCCATTGATCTAGGTGTCTGTTTTTATGCCCATACCATGCTGTTTTGATTACTATAGTCTTGTACTATTGTTTGATATGAAGTAGCATGATACCTCCAACTTTGTTCTTCTTTCTCAAGATTGCTTTGGCCATTTGGGGTATTTTGTGGTTTCATACAAATTTTAAAATTATTTATTCTGGTTCTGTGAAAAATACCATTCATATTTTGATGGGGGTTGCATTGAATCTGTAAATTGCTTTGGGTAATATGGACAGTTCAATGACCTTAATTCTTCCTATGCATGAGCATGGTATATACTTTCATTTATTTATACCTTCTTTATTTTATCAATGTCTTATAATTTTCTGATTACAGGCCTTTTTGCTCATTGGTTAAATTTATTTCTAGGCATTTTATTTTTTGTGTGTGATACAATTGTAAATGGGATTAATTTCTCTTATTGATAGCTTATTATTAGTCTACAAAAATGCAACTGATTTTTAAATATCAATTTTGTATCCTGCTATTTTACTTATTTCATGGATCAGTTCTAATAGTTTTCTCCCCCTTTCTTCTGTCTCACTCCCCACTCCGGTTGAGGCCATTGTTTCTCAGTCTAGTTTTGTAGGACACAGCTCCCTGGCCCATGCTGGTATTATGAGCCTTGTGCTTCCCCCCGGCTGAAACTCTGGCACAGATGCTCTCCCCACAACACAGACCACACTGAAGCCCTCTGTCACCCACCTGGGGTCTATGGACACCATAGAGTTGTCCAAGAGAGTTCAGAATGGGCCGACATCGGCTGCCTGCTGCTGAAAGAGCCTCAGGTGGTACATCAGTTGGGTGGGGTGAAGTCCCAGTGAGTCACCAGGGTGGAGCTCTCCAGGCCAATGCAAATTCAGATTTGGCCATGGGGGCAAAGGACTCAACACAGGAACAATGGCAGCCCTTGCCCTGAAGTCACACAACTCAGACTCTCCCTGTATGTCTCTAGAGCCTCCCAACATGTCATCCCTCCACCAGAGCCCAGGGTGACTGTGAGAGAATCTCTGTGTGGGCCTTTTACAAGAACACCTAGGTTTCCATCAGCCTTCCTCTCACCTGGACAGATGGAATCCTCACTGATTTTCACAGCCAGATGTTGTGAAGGCTCCTCTTCCCAGCACTGGTGCTCTGGGCTGGAGAGTGCAGTGCGGGCCTGGGATCCCTTGCTCCTCAGAGGTGACCTTTGCAGATGTAGTATCCCTCCCGATTCTCAACCACCACACATGGGTGTGGGGCAGCCTGTTTCCTGTCTCTGACCCTCTTACCTATCTTGATGTTGCTTCTTTATATCCTTAGTTATAGGACTTCTGTTCAACTAGTCTTCCGATGGTTCTCCATGTTGACTGTTCTGTAATTTAGTTGTAATTTTAATGTGGTCATGGCAGGAGGCAAACACAGCATTTACCTTCTCTGCCATCTTGATCAGAGCTCCCCCAAGAATCAACATCTGCTCTTTTAAAAAAGCATTTGACTCTTCACTGTTTGGCAGGTTGGTAAGTAGAGGTTTTTCATTTTGTAGTAGGTGCAAATTTTTATTGTCTCTTACCTGCATTGATGGGGCTTCAGGGATCTCTGGGGAGGTGTTGCCTCTACCGTGGCAAATACCCCATATTTCCTGGGGAGGTGGGCATCTCCTCTGTGACCAGGTCACCTGTCCCAGGACACCATGCCATGGGGTAATGTGGTGGGCGATGGTGCTCTGTGCATGTGAGATCCTGGCACTGCCTCCTATAACTAGATGCTGGCAGCAGTACTGTACTACCTGAGACATCCCAGGTGCATCTACTAAGCTATGCTGCAATGGGAAGGTGCGGGGTGGGCCAGGGAAGGCCGGTTTGTATGTCTGTGGTTTTGCTCTTTTCCTAGTAATGACAGCTGCCAGGCCTCAGCTGACACACCTCTGTATCTCTGCCCATTCCTGGCTTTGGCCGCAGTGCGTGCCTGCCCCTCAGGGAGAAATGTTTCTGCTCCTCCAGTCCTCAGGGCTACTGCATGTGTGCACTGTAATCCGATACCACCACTGCTACAGCCTCTGCCGGGTGCTGTGAGTTCTGGTAGGGTTAGTGGAAGCAGCTATACATTTGTGGCTTTGTTTTCTGTCTGGTAATGGAAGCTACTAGGCCATAGCCACCACACTTTATATTCTGTCTCTGCCTGTCACTGGGTTTAGACGCAGTGTGCTGACTACTCAGGCAGGAATGTTGATTCTACCCCTCTGTTCCTTAGGACTGCAGGGTGTGCACACTGTAACCTGACACTTCCCCTGCTAGGGCACAGTGAGTTCCTGGCTGCATCCTCAGCACCCTTCCCTCTTCTCTCCTCCTCTGTTGTTCAGATACGCCCACCTTTAGATGTTCCAATGTGGGGATCTCACGTATGTTTGAGTGATGAACAGGGAATCCTTTGCTGAATTATAGCTGTCCAAATAACTCCAAGGGGAGAGAACTGGAAGTCCTCTCACCCTGCCATGCTGCCTATGTCACTAATCTTCTGTCCCCTATATTATATACATTAATGTATATAATGTATATAATCTTTAAAGACCCTCCAATATCTTGACGAAAAGCATTGACATTGTTTCTTCTAAATCTCAAATCCATCACCTTTGGAACTCATAAACTCTCAGCCTTTGAAATAGTCAGAGGACACCCAATGCACCTGGCCCCTTCCTCTCTTGATCCCCAGCTGATAAAAGATATCCTTCAATACTGTAAAGGCCTAATAGCTTCTATTAAAAATAACCATGCTTCGGTAGAATAATCTTTTTACAGCACACTCCCAGGAGATGAAGACATTAGCATCACATCTTGCAATCCAGATATTCCATGTATTGGAAAAAATACCTCCAAACTCTCTTCAACTTCACTGGAAAGGCCGCTATCAGGTACTGTTAATCAACCCTGTGTCGCTCAACTCCAGGGAATAGACTCTTAGATTCAAGTGTTATATCAAAAGAAAGCACCAATCCCTGACTGGACCTGCACACCATCTGGTGACCTAAAAGCAAAGATTTCCTGGAATTATAGCAGACAACATCTGATGAGACAGCTTTCTCAAGATGTCTGGACCAGGCCTATATACTCTTTTTTTTTTTTATAGCATAATAATCATGTTTATATACTCTTTTAAAATTGTTGCTTACTTTATGCTTTCCCTCTCTTCCTTGGACAATGCTTGTCTGCATTTCCTAATCCATTGCAAAAGGGGAAACCTCTTTTTGTCTCTGGCTTTTTGGAAACAGCCTCACCATGATCCCATCACAAACTAATCCTTCGACTTGTTTTGAAGAGTTAGAAGGTTCTGAATTCATAGAAGTCTTTCTTTTATCTGGATTATTTACTGTCTCTGAATTCTTATCAAAATTTATGGTCTTTGAATTTGTAACCTTACAGGCTGTATTATTAAATAATACATTTGGTTTAAAAGTGTTATTTTGAAATACTACTGTTCTAATACACCTTGAGATTTTGTTATTTTTGTTCCTTCAGCTATTCCTTCAGCTATTGCTTCAAGTTTATGCCCGCACTGTCTTCCCAATGGGTTCAGCCAATTCTTTCAGGTGGAGTGTGCTCTTGCTGTATTCACTGTTCTTTTATTAACAAATCAGAAGTCTCTCACTGGGCCACCCAGCTAAGCCTGTAGATAGCTGGTCACTATGAATGTGGAAAATCACTGGTGGTTATTGCATCCAGTCAGGATGTTCCATTCCACCAGCGCTACAATGGTGAAGAACAGAACTAAGTGACAGAAGCTGCGAAAGGATCTGCTTCATTGAAGGCAACAAGTAACAACAATTTGAGAAGGGCCTGTCTCAGACCTGGAGGGACTTCTAATGACCTGGACGGAAGATCAGACACAGAAGCC
The DNA here is from genome assembly GCF_964194185.1 of Rhinolophus hipposideros. Lineage (NCBI taxonomy): Eukaryota > Metazoa > Chordata > Mammalia > Chiroptera > Rhinolophidae > Rhinolophus > Rhinolophus hipposideros. The sequence continues at coordinate 38,698,594 of NC_138062.1, read as the reverse complement.
TGATCGCCCTCAGAACCATGACAATCATGGCCAGGGCACAAAATTTGTTTGTAGTGTTAAATGTACTGCTCTCAGTGGCTTAAATTATTCAAGAATTGTTATACATTACATGAAGTGAAAGTGAGTGGTGGGTCTGTGCTGATGCTAAGGCAGCTGAAGAATTTTTGGAAACTCTAGATAAGTTGTGGAGGAAAATTACTTCACAGAGCATATATTCAATATGGATGAAACCTCCCAATTCTCGTAATGGGTCCCTGAAAGGTCTTCCATCCATAGGAGGACAAATCAGAGCCAGGTTTCAAGGTTTTTAAGGTCAGGGTAACAGTCTAGCTTGGGGCAATGTTGCAGACTCCTTTGGCAGCTGGCAGTGAGAAGCCCAGTGCCTTCAAGCATTTCAGTAGGCACACAGTGCTCATATACACCAGGAATAAGAAGTCATAGATGACCCAGCTCCTCTTCCAAGATGCCCTCCTGAATTACTATGGCAGTAAAATGAAGTACTCTTTGGAGAATAACATACAAGTATTTGGTTATTGTTGATAATGCTCCTGGATATATATTCTTAATCCGGTGATCTTCACCTCAATATCCAACTGGTGTTTTTTTCCCTCCAAACACCTCTTTGATGCAACCACTGTATCAAGGAGTTATAGCAACTTTTAAGGCCTACTGCTGAGGACCTTTGCCCAGGTTATTGCCACAACTGAGGAAGACACTGATGCAATTCTGTAAGAATTACACCTATGACTGCATCAAGAGTCTTGCATGGGATTGGGGGTGATGTCACTAAGGAGTGTATGAATGGCATCTGGAAGAAGACACTCAAGAGGTTTGTCTATCTGATTGCCTGGTGTTCATGTAGGTTTTTTCCAAGGACTCATGGATGCTATAATTTATACTTGAAAGACAACTTGGCTACCTCAACATTTTTTTTAAAATAAATATTAAAACTATGAACCATTTCAAGTGAAAAGTACAGAAAATAATGTAAAAGGTAGTTATACAGTCATCATGGAGCTAATAGATGTTAGCATATTTGTTTCAGGTCTTGAACATTTTTTATTACACACATTAAAGGAATTAAAGGAACACATTAAAGGAATACATTCAGCTACAAGTAACAGCAAACACCCAGTCTTCCTGACATGAAGGTGATTTTTCTCACATGGAAGGACTGGGTCAAGGCAGCCAGTGTACAATGCAGTAGAGAAACAAACTCCCATGTTGTTCTTTTCAATGGCACCATTGTAGATGTCATGGTGAATCAAGAAAACATACTCAGCAGCACTTTTACCAGCTTAAGGCATGCCCTTACAAATTAGATGTTATACAGGTATCCTAGAGAAGAGGGAACCAGACAATATTCCCAAGCAGGAAAATCTGAATCAGTTTCCTAGTGGAAACAAGAGGGCTTATACAAAAATCCAAATTCTGTTGAATCTTTGGTGTGGATCTTGTGAAGACATCAGAGAACATCTACACTTCTCAAAACAGTCGGTGGTGACTGTGAGGATACTCTTGATTGGAAGTGCAAAGAATGAGGAAAGTGGGCTGGAAGCTGGTGTCCCCGAAGACGCTAAGTATCTCTCTCCCGCTGTATGGTGGTGGCTTCAAAATCTCACTAATGCCTTTTTCCCTTCTGCCTTCCAAATCACATGGAAGTGAGGCTACTGGTGAATTCTAACATAGCGCCATAAAGGGGGTGGATTCTTGAAAATCTAATTCCTAAAATTACACCCAGGGGAGTATCTCCTTATACAGGGGAGTATTGCCTTATCACAAGGCTCTTAAATCTAAGTCTATTCAGCAAATACCAGTCAGAAAAAAATGCAAAGGCCCAAAATATGAAAACAATAATTTACATGAAACTATATTTTCATAAACTTGCCATACAAAACAATTATTCCCACCGTTTATAGGTATGAAAATTGGGAAAAGGCTGTTTTACCTGTCGTCTAAAAAAGGAGCTTTGTCAGTAAGAAAGGTAGAATATATACTATAATAAACTATAAGGATTTACAGGAACTGCCACAAGACCAGGAGGGAAATTCTAACAAATACAACACTGTCTTTTTTCAATGGCCCTGTAACACACACACACACACTTAAAAAAATTAAATCTAATTGCATATTAGAAATACACTTCAACTCACCCATGGATCCAACAGGCTTCAAAATGGAAAAATAAAATACTATTATCTATGTCCACCAAGAAAGTTCTTGACCGTTTAAAAAAAAGAAAAGCCAAAGGAATTATAAAGAAATTTCATTCTTTTTTTTGGATTCTGTCTACTGAAACTTCTCAGTGAACAGAATAAAAGAAATTTGAAATCTTAAGAACTAACAGCAGTGAAATTCTTCCCATTTAAAATATACTGAAACTTAAAATGTTATATAGATATATTCGGTCACAGTATTTTTTCTGAGGTCAGTAATGCTAACAGTGTTGAAAAAAGAATGTTTAATTGAACATAATTTGGTTGCTCTCTCATAAATAGCAATAAAATAAAATCGTATTTTATTATTTAGCACCTTCTACACCTAAATGCCTAAAAGATTTCATCTTAATTGGTTATTATTTCAGTAAGCCAAATATATGGTAACACAAGGGGGAAAATACTGTATTTCCCAGCAATCAAATATTAACGTTTATGCTTTGGTGTTTGAAATTTAATTAAAAATGTTTACTATAAAAATACTATTAACTGATTTAAGAAAAAAAGACTAATACCTATTAATCTTAGCTATTATGGGTGAAGATGACTCCCAGAATTATCTCACCTCAATATTCATTTCTGAGTAATTAGAAATCCACTTTCCAATGATGTACTTTCAGAAAAGAGGCTTGATAAACAATATTTTTAAAACTTTATTAACAACTCTTTCATGTTGAAAGTTTAGTGGGACAATATACATGAGTTAATTTCCATCAAGCTTTCTCACGTTACGTTTGTATTTATTTTTCATGGGAGTTTTCACAAGTAAAAAATGCGAGCCAATTGAAGTCCTTCCTATAGTTTACATTCAAGAAGTTTTCCCCAGTGAATCCTTTCAGTCCTTTGGAAGGAACTGGGATAATTCAAGTCTTTCCACATTCTTTACATTTATGTAATGTCTCTCTAGTGTGAACTCTCATGTATCTTCAAATGAAGGCTTTACCACAATGTTTACATCCATAGAATCTTTCCAGTGTGAGTTCTTTCATGTATTTAAAAACCTAGATGAGAAATCAAAGTTCTACCACATTGCTTACATTCATGGTGTTTCTCTCCTCTTTTTTGTGTGTGTTTGTAAGGAACTGTAGTATCTGCAGGCTTTACCACAGTTTACATTCATTGGGTATCTCTCCTGTGTGATTTCCTTTCATGTCTTCAAAAAGATGTTAAAAAACCACAGGCCCCAAATGGTATCACTCATAGTAATAGTCCTTGATACCAAACCTTGATTTTTATTTTTTTATTTCAAAATATTGCAATTAGATGAGTCACGGTTCAGAAGTCTCTCACTTTTCATACAAAAATACTGTGCTACTGATACAGTTGGAAAAGTTCAAATGGCTTCTCCTGCAGGAGAAATTCAGAGTTCCCAAGAGCCATGAAACCTGGCCCTGTCCCCATCATCAGTGGCTCACCAAGGACTGCATACCTATTACCTGGGGACAGGTTTTCTAGGCACTGACCCTGCCCTCCCCAAATCTTGATTTTCATATCACATGATCTAATTGCAGTTTCAGCCCCTCTCAGAAACATAATCAACCAGTATGTAATATTCTGATCAAGCACTTGCAAGGTGATCTGTCACATGGGCCCTACCTATACCCCATAGAAAGAGGCAATCTGCATTATAATAACAATTCTCTTCTCCCAAAGGAAAGATATCCTGACCCCAAATAACCCTTTCTTTCCTGTCAATAGCCCCCCTGCCCCACCCTATAAAAATATTCCATTTAGTGCAACCCCTCAGAGCATCCTTTTAGTTGCTAGATGGGATGCTGTCAAATTCATAAATTTCTGAATGAAAGCCAATTAGGTCTTCAAATTTACTTTGTTGGATTTTGTTTTTGACACTTTGATAACATTTGAAGGATTTTCAACTTTCTTACATTCATAGGGCTTCTAAGTTCTTTCGTGCTTTTCTAAGAAACTGTAATCTCTGCATGCTTTACCACATTCTTTACATTCACAGGGTTTCTCTCCAGTGTGGCATCTCATGTGTATTTTGAAGGTGATGAGAGAAGACTTTCTCACATTCTTTGCATTTATAGGGTTTCTCTCTAGTACAACTTCTTTCATGTGGTTGCAAGCCAAGAGTAATCTTTGAAGGCTTTGCCACATTGTTTACATTCCCAAAGTTTCTCTCCAGTGGCTCCTTTTGTGTCTTCAAAAACTTTTATAATATCTGAAGGGTTTTCCATTTACATTCATAGTTTCTCTCCACTGTCATTTTCTTCATGTCTTTGGAAATAATGGGAATACTTACATGTTTTACTACTTGTTTTACATTCATAGGGTTTCTCTCAAGTTTGAGATCTTTTATGTGTTTGAAGACTTTGATAATGTCTGAAGGGCTTTTCCACATTCCTTATATTCATAGGGTTTCTTTTCAGTATGAGTTCTTTCATGCAATTGAAGATAACTGGGATATCTAAATGCTTTACTACATTTTACATTCATAGGGTTTTTCTCCAATGTGAGTCCTTTTATGTCTTCGAAAACTTTTATAACATCTAAAGGCTTTCCCACATGCCTTACATTCATAGGGTTTCTCTCCAGTGAATTTTCTTTCATGTATTCGGTAATTACGATAATATCTGAAGGCTTTTCCACAATCCTTACATTCATAGGGTTTCTCTACAGTGTGAATTTTTTCATGACTTCGAAGATAAGAGACACAACTGAATGCTTTACTACATTTTTTACATACATATGGTTTCTCTCCAGTGTGATTTCTTTCATGTATTTGAAGACTTTGATAACATCTAAAGGCTTTTCTACATTCCTTACACTCATAGGGCTTCTCCCCAGTGTGATTTTTCTCATGATTTCGAAGATAACTGAGACAAATAAATGCTTTACTACATTTTTTACATACGTAGGGTTTTTCTCCAGTGTGGTTTCTTTCATGTGTTTTAAGAGAGCGGAGACGACTGAATGCTTTACTACATGTTTTACATACATAGGGTTTCTCTCCAGTGTGACTTCTTTCATGTGTTTGAAGACTTTGATAATATCTAAAGGCTTTTCTACATTCCTTACATTCATAGGGCTTCTCTGCAGTGTGAGTTCTTTCATGTTCTTGAAGGCGACTGGGATACCTAAAAGCTTTACCACATATTTTACATTCATAGGGTTTCTCTGCAGTGTGAGTTCTTTCATGGCTTCGAAAACTTTTATAACATCGGAAAGCTTTTCCACATTCCTTACATTCATAGGGTTTCTCGCCAATAAATTTTCTTTCATGTTTACGAAAACTTTGATGATATCTGAAGGCTCTTCCACATTCCTTACATTGATATGGTTTCTCTCCAGTATGAGTTCTTTCATGTATTCGAAGATAAGGGAGACAACTGAATGCTTTACTACACTTTTTACATATATAGGGTTTCTCTCCAGTGTGATTTCTTTCATGTACTTGAAGACTTTGATAACATCTAAAGGTTTTTCTACACTCTTTACATTCATAGGGCTTCTCTCCAGTGTGATTTTTTTCATGATTTCGAAGAGAACTGAGACAAATAAATGCTTTATTACATTTTTTACATATATAGGGTTTCTCTCCGGTGTGATTTCTTTCATGTTTTCGAAGATTACCGAGACAACTGAATGCTTTACTACATGTTTTACATACATAGGGTTTTTCTCCAGTGTGACTTCTTTCATGTGTTTGAAGACTTTGATAATATCTAAAGGTTTTTCCACATTCCTTACATCCATAGGGTTTCTCTGCAGTGTGAGTTCTTTCATGTATTTTAAGACGACTGGGATACTTAAATGCTTTACTACATATTTTACATTCATAGGACTTCTCTCCGTTGTGATTTTTTTCATGATTTCGAAGATAACTGAGACACCTGAATGCTTTCCTACATTTTTTACATGAATAGGGTTTTGCTCCATTGTGACTTCTTTCATGTATTTGAAGACTTTGATAACCTCTGAAGGCTTTTCCACATTGTTTACACTCATAGGGTTTCTCTCTAATGTGCATTCTTTCATGTAACTGAAGTGAATTTGAACAACTAAAGTCTTTCCCACATTCCTTACATTTATAAGGAGAGTGTCTAGTGTGTTTCATCATGTGTTTTTGAAGGGTTTTGTGATACATGAAGACTTTCCCATGTTTTTTACATTTATAAGTTTTCTCCCCATTATGATTTCTTTCATGTTGTTTAAAACACTGGAGATAACTAAAGGCTTTCCCACATACCTTACATTTATACGGCTTCTCTCCACATTTCAGATACTCAGATGGATTGTGTCCAGGGTGACATTTGATATGTCTATCAAAAGATAAATGATACGCAAAGACTTTTCCACGTGCACTGCGCTCACGAGGTTTCACTACAGTAGTTTTCTTCAGATTGAGATTTGAAATAAAGTTGAAGTTTTCTCCACACTGACCAACCTCTTTACTTTCAGAGAGTCTCTCTACTGTTGGACTTCTGTAAAAAAACGAGAAACACAATATTATTTCTTTATTAATGACTTCACATTCATTATATTTATTATTGTTTACAGCAAAAGCATAGGTATTCTCTCTTGCCTAAATTGTCTGAAATTAAATATACTCAATGCTCTTCAAAAAGACTTCAACCTTTCTATTATCAAACTGTGATATTCATATATAGGGTTTATTAATACTGTTTCCAAATGAACTATTTTGCAAAAACCGATCACATATGGTACATTTAGGAAAGTATTTTTGGCGAACATTTTCTAAGAAAGACAGTTTTAGTGGAGTTTATTAGTTTTGTTTGTTTTTTAAAATTTCATAACATATTAGAATCTTCACATGAGACACTGCTTTCTATTGTGTAACTCACCTTAGTTTTCTCCCCCAATTTTTGTACTGATCTTCAATGTCTGGATCTTCCCATTTTATTCCTAAAATGCAGATCCAGAAAAAATTATTTGAAAGCATTAGAATTACAGAAAAATTATTAGATTCTAGATCCATGACGAGCTGTGACTATGCATAATTTATTAACCGGTGTCCTCCCTTTCCATGTTCCACATCTTTAAACAATATTGACGAGAAATAAGCACTTATTTTCTAATCAACAAGGTATTTTCTAATTGAAAGAATGTCCTCATCCTTACCTACTGAGGCCAGGTTCCTTAAGGTTTCCCGCATCACATCTCTGTAGAGTTTCTTCTGTGAAGGATCCAGCAGAGCCCACTCCTCCAGGGTGAAGGTCACAGCCACATCCTCAAAGGCCACTGAGTCCTACAACACCCCAAATATGTGTACAGTAGGATGAGTGAGACTGACAGTAGTGGGCATCTAGACTCCATTTATAGGAAGGTTACATATGATTCTTTCATCTCCAAACATCTCATCTATGACTTGATCATCAAAAACTTACTCTGTCCACATTTACTTTCTCATAAATCTAACACCATCATTAACACATGGAAATGAGGTACACATCTTTACCGTGATCACTTTACATCACATTTATGTCCATTGTCAGGGTCCTGAGCATGTAGGAAAATAACTGAAATGCTATAGAGATGTAACATGTATTATCATTTTAAGATGATCAATTCTTTGTAAAAACCGATATTTTTCATCTTCATTCTTATTAACCACCATTGACAGCACTTAAGGAGGCAGAGGGTAAAATCTTCATAAAGTTTTAATGAATAAGATATAGTGAAAAACTGGAAACTTTTCCTTCTATTCCCATCGCCAAACATGTAAGAGTCCAGGAGGCCTGCGGAAATCAAACTTCCAACAGAGCCAGCTGACCATGTCGTCCTCAAGTCCTCCAGGCCTCTGTCAGTCAGTGATCAGGTACAGCTGGCTGAATGATAACATGCTTGTGGAGAAACATTGCTTGTAACTTGTGTAATATTGATCAGAGCCTGAATTCTTCCTTTCTCTCTCTGTCCAATTTAAAAATAGAAAGGTATTTGGAACTCAGAGCTCAGACACGAGGAAGAAATCATGACAAGTGAGACCACAAGAACTCTGTACTCACTCATGTGCTCAGGGCTGCTTCCAGTCAAATGTTAGAGCACATAGTGAGAGAATATGCCAGAAGAACTCTTTCAAACCGTGACTGGGTACCCTGGGCTTCACTGCTCTTGAGAAACAAGTTAAGAGCTGCAGCTTGCAAGGAAGTTCACTGAAGTCCACATGGGTTAATGGTGAGTTTGCTCATGAGTATAGAATACATAAAAGATGCAACAGTGCTTTCCTCTAAAAGAACACAGAATTTCCACTCTCCAATTTCAGAGGAAGGGTTCATCAAGTCACTCTAGAGGTTACCCTGCCAACTTCTACTGTGGCACTTAAAAACTTAGGAGCTGTCATTCTCAATCTCTTCCTCTCTCCCTCTCTCTCTCTTCTCTCTCTCTCTCTCTTACATACACACACAGCAGATCACAAAAACACAACCCCACCCCACAAAAAAACAACCAAACAAACAAACCCAAAAAAAACATGAACCACTCTGAGATCAGAGCCTTGAGGTCACAGGGAAAATTGGCATCTCTGCAATAGGAAAAAAGGGGGGGGGGAGAAGGTATTTTGAAATATGGCCTAAATATTAGGTTCTTCACAAGGCCTGTACTGAAAAAAAATATTTCACCAGAGTCTAATGCAAAGATGATAAAGAACAAAAAAAGACAGAACACAGTATCCATGAATCCTAGGGCAACCTTCTTTAACATGAGGTTTGAAATACATATAATAGGAATACCTGAAAAAAAAAATAAGAGACAGAAATAGACAGGAGAGATAAGTGAAGGAATGATGACTAAAATTTCCTAAAATTAGTAAGATGCAGCACACCCTAGAGGCAGAAATCTCTAAAACACAAAACACCAAAAAATGCATATTCAAATACATCATATTCAAATTAGGCAAAAATCAAAGACAGAATTTATTAAAAGAGTCAGAAGGAAAAACAGACATCAGGTATACAGCAATAAAGATTTGAATTAAATCAAACTTTTCAGAAAAAAAATTAAAGGAAGAACAGACTGGAGTGAAATATTGAACATTTTGAAATTTAAAAAACAGTTATAGAATTATATGTCAAGCAAAATTATCCTTAAAAATAAAGGAGGCCCACCACAATATCTGTAAGTTTTTAATGTAATCTTTTGTGTCTTCATCTTTTTTTGGAATACCATGTGCTATTTGGCATTCTTTTCCTGTTTCAATTCTTTCCTTCTTTGTTATGCTCATCTAAGTCTGACAAGAGTTTTCTTTAAATATTCAATATACTTTGCTGGAATATGTTTTAGTACATATAAGCTGTACCTACTTTGTATTCTTTTCTCTTTCACCCTATCTTAACCATATCCTTTCTTTTGTTCATTTCTCTTAGCTATTTATGTTCAAGTTTCCACTCGCTATTTATGTTTAAATTTCCACTCTCACTTCTTTCTATGCTTACAAGACACCCCATTATACAAAGAGAAAGCATTAAAGGGCAAGAAATTTGGGGTTAATCATGGCATATTAACTTTCTCTTTGATGTTGGGGAAACCACTACCCCTCTGTGGGCCTCACTTATCTCATCTGTAAATAAGAAAGCTAGTTGGGATGCTCTATGAGGATACCACTAGTGGTAGAAATCAAGGGGAAAAAATAATAAAGGAGAAATAAGGACTGAGACACAAATAAAGGAAATTTCTCCTAGTATACCTATTTTGAAATGTTCAAAAATACACCAGAAAGAATGTAAATGACAAAGGTAGAGAATTAGAAAAGGAATAAATAAAGGTAAAACAACTTTCGTATTTCTTATATAACACATGACACTTTGTTTGAAATTAGCAACAATAATAATAGTAAAAATGCTGATGGGCAATTGAAATAAATGATAGCAATGTGACAAGGGACAGTGGGGGAGACTGAGAATAGTGTGGTGTGAGTATTTGCACAAACAGCGAAGTGATATTGTGTTAATTGACAGAAGATGTGGATTAGTTGTAAATGTATACTCAAAACTTAAGGGAAACGAAAAAAGTTCCTTTTTAAAATGTGTGGCTGATATGCAATAAAAAAATTTAAAAAGTAGGTAAATGCTGAATTAAAGCCAAAGAAGGCAGAAAAAAAGGTTAAAGACAAAAAGGAACAAAGAACAATGGCAAAAACAGAAAACTGTAGAAAGTTTTGGTAAATATTAATCTATCAGTATCAATAACTACTTTAATCATCAATCGTCTCAATGCAATTCACAGATACAACAGTATCAGGTTTTTAAAAATCACACTTACATGTTGTCTAAAAGAAACCCACTTTATTTTTATTTATTTATTTAAGATTTTATTGGGGGGATCTTAAAAAGGGGAACAGGACTTTATTGGGGAACAGTGTGTACTTCCAGGCCTTTTTTCCATGTCAAGTTGTTGCCTTTCAGTCTTAGTTGTGGAGGGTGCCGTTCAGCTTCAAGTTGTTGTCCTTTCAGTCTTAGTTCTGGAGGGTGCAGCTCAGCTCCAGGTCCAGTTGCCATTTTCTAGTTGCATGGGGCACAGCCTACCATCCCTTGCGGGAGTCTAACCGGCAACCTTGTGGTTGAGAGGTCGCACTCCAACCAACTGAGCCATCCGGGAGCTCAGAGGCAGCTCAGCTCAAGGTGCTGTGTTCAATCTTAGTTGCAGGGGGCGCAGCCCACCATCCCTTGTGGGACTCGAGGGGTTGAACCGGCAACCTTGTGGTTGAGAGCCCACTGGCCCATGTGGGAATTGAACCGGCAGCCTTGGGAATTAGGAGCATGGAGCTCTAACCCCCTGAGCCACCGAGCCGGCCCCGAGAAGAAATCCACTTTAAATATAAATATGTAGGTAGATGAAAACTAAACAGATGAAAGAAAATATACCATGCTAACAGTAATCAAAGGAAAGCTGGCATAGGTGTATGACTTATAGACAATAAAGATTTCAAACCAAGGAAAACTCAGAGATAAAGAGGGGCATGGAAATAAAGGGTTCCATTCTGCTAGAAAGTCTAGCAGTCCTTTAGGTGTATGTACACAGCAACACAGGGGCAAAATATCTAAGTCAAGGGCTGATAGACTGCAAGGAGAAAGGGATGAATCCACTGCTATGGCTGGAGAGGTCAACATCCCCTTATCATAAATTATAAATTCCAAAGCAGAAAATCAGAAAGGACAGAGTGGAATTGAGTGCACGATGAAACAACTGCATTTAATTGTAATCTGCAATACTTCATGCAACAACAGAATACACATTCTTCTCAAGTTCACATAGAACATTCACCAAGACAAAACTTATCCTGGGACATAAAGCACATCTTAAAAATGTGAAAGAACAGAAATGATACAAAATATGTTCTTAGATCACCTAGAAATCAATTACAGGAAGATAAATAAAAAACCCCCAAATATATGTGGAGATTCAAAAACACAGGGGATTACAAAAGAAGTCTCAAGCAAAATAAAAAGTTGTTTTAAAGTAAATAAAATAAAAACAATCAAAGTTTGTGGGATGCAGCAAAAGCAATACCTAGAGGGAAACTTAAGGCATTGGACAGATATACTAAAAAATGAAAAATCTATATATAATCAATAATGTAAGCATCTACCATAAGAAAGAATTTAAAAAGAATAAATTAAACTGAAAGTAAGCAGATGAAACAAATAAAAATTAGAAAAGAAATATTGTGGAAAGTCAACAGAGAACAAATTTTTAAAAAGCTGCTTTTGTGACAATATGAGTAAAATTTGGTAAACATCTAGAAAAGATAACTAACCCCAATGGAGACATAAACCTTATACATTTCACAAGAATTAATTCAAAACACATCATAGATCTAAATGTAAAATGAAAACTAATCCCTCCAAGATAATTATGAGAAAATATAGGTGCAAATAAAACAACAATGAGGTATCACTACTCCACTTATTAAATGGTTAAAACGCAAAACATTCAGAACACCAAATATTGGTGGAGAAGTTAAAGTATAGGCAATCTTCATTTATTGCTAGTGGGAATGGAATCGGGCACGCCCACATTGGAGACCACAACTTTCTTTCAATATAAAATATACTCTTACTACATATAATAGGATCCAGCAATCACACTCCTTGATATAGACCTAAATGAAAGAAAACATTATGTTCACATAAAAACATATACATGAATACTTGTTTGTGCTTTATTCATAATAACCAAGAGTTAGAGTTGAGCAGGATGTCCTTCAAGAGGCAAACAGACAATCGGTGATAAATGACAATTGATAAATCTATGTGACAAAATACTGTGCAGCAATCAAAAGAAATGAGAGATTAAGGCATGAAAACACACGGAGGAACACATAAGAACATTACAAAGAGAAAGAAGCCAATCTGACAAGGCTACGCATGGTATGATTCCAAGTAATGACAACCTGCAACAGACAAAACCATGAGCCAATAAAAACATCTTTGGGTTTGAAAGATTTAGGGGTTGAAGGGACGTATCAATAGGTGGAGCACAGAAGATATCCGGTAAATAAAACTACAATATATGATTTAAAAATGATAAATACAGTGGTACCTCGGTTTTCGAACGTCTTCGTTGACGAACATTTTGGTTTACGAATGCTGTAAATTTTATGGATCTATAGTATCATTAGATAGTAAAATTCATCCTAAATTTGCAGTTTTAGGGGTTGGTTTTACAGGTCTGGAACAGATTAATCCATTTTGCATTACTTTCTATGGGGAAACTGTGCCTCAGTTTTCAAATGTTTCAGAACTTGAAAGGTCTTGCAGAACGGATTACATTTGAAAATCGAAGTACCACTGTATACATCATCATACATTCGCCCAAACACACAGATCCGATGACACAAACTCAACACTAAGGTAGACTGTGCACTTGAATGCAGCAATATTGGCTCAGCAATTGTAATAAATGTACCACAGTCATACAAGATGTAAAAACTAGTGCAAACTGTGTGGATGCGCAGGGGTTATGTGGGAACTCTGTACTCTCTGAAACCCAGTTTTTTCTGTAAACCTAAAACAGCTTTTAAAAAACTGAAGTCTACCAAAACCCAAAAAAGATGAAGGCAGACTCACACAATTCACCCGATGACTGACTGACGGGTGAAACAGGCCACGTGTCATTCACCCGATCTGACCTTACGTCAATACGCCAGCCTGGTGCTCTAGGAGCCTGAGAGCAGGAAGGAGGAGAAACTTCCATGGAACGCCGTGTTGGAGAGTGTGCCATTCTATATTCTGAGAAGCGCCATGGTCACTGTCAGTGTCTGGAACTCCAAGTGGATGAGGCGTGTCCTGGTGAGTCCTGATACGTAGACTTAGTAATGGACAGACAAGTGTCACCTACATTTATATTCTGGGGATCTGAGTCAAGAGATTTCCAAAGTTCTTTTACCACAAAGCGGCAAATCTTAGACAACAGTCCAAGAGCCCGTGAACATATGCAGGCGGGGACAACTGTGGGCCAGCAGCATGATGACTGCCTGATGTTAGGTGAGCTGTTGTGGCCCTTGGGCTTGGTCCTTTATCAGAAACATCCCAATTCAGGGATGAAGAGCAGCAACTCTCCACGGAGCTCCATCATGTACGAATGTGCGCTGTCCTCCTGAAAGCCTGCGTTGCCCACGCTGTGCATTCAGTGAATCCCAGGGAACAGCCCAGGGAACCAAGAAGTCTGGCAGACGTGTGACCTCCTCCAGCACCACGGCTTCTTTCAAGGGACAGGAGTAAGGCAGGTCATCCCTCCTGTGGGCGGTGTGGAAGGAGAATGACTGTTCCATGATGTGACTCCTGCTGGACCCCTGAGCTAGACCTAGACCAGAATGGAGTTGCTCCCAGTAAAGCCTCTCAGAGACTGTCTTGTTCGTAATCAATGTTTTCCTTCGGACATAAATCAGTACCTCTTCTGTGTATCACACAACATGCTGGTCACTGGAATAGGCCGTCATCCAAGCAAGTAAGGCATTTTTCCGTATCCGGGACTAAGCAAACACCAGTATCCTGTCCACGCTGCCCTGTTCTATATAATCCTTCAGAGCCTGTCAAACGGTAAGGAGGATATTCACCTTGTCTTGCAACCCCTGAAGATGCACCTCCTATGTCAGTTTCCCTAATAAACTCTGTTAATTGCAAGATTGAAATGTCCTCTTTCCTTGGTCTGTCCCTGCCAGCTGCTTATGAAGGTAGATTTTCAGTCTTGGAGCTTTTCCCTGGGTCTATGTGTACAAACAGGTGGCATAAACCAGAGAGCTATGGTTTGGTTGGCTCCATCATATCACAAGGACGTGTTGTCAACATAAAAAAATGTCCAAACCCGTAGAGAACTTTTTAAAGATTTTATTTGAGCCAAACTGAGGACAACTGCTGGGAAGCAATGAATGTTTGGGTCCACTCATGACAAGAACAAACAGGTAAGAAACATATGTATTTGTACTGGCGTTTTTATAAAAAAACGCTAACAGAGTGATCAAACCTGGTCATTTAAGGGTGGATGGCGTTAGAGCACAGCAGTAGAGCAGGACACGCAGATAGGGCATCTTCTGAAGTTAGTTTCCTAGCTTAGGAATGTTTTTAACCTTTCCATGTATTATTTACTTAAAATAAAGGAGAAAACTTACATACATCACATTTTCCTATGCTTAACTGTTACTTTTAATTAACTTTTGTTTTATAAAAATCTTAATTTTGGGTGGCCGTTTAACTCAGTTGGTTAGAGCGCTACTAACACCAAAGTTGCTGGTTCGATCCCCACATGGGCCACTGCGAGCTGCGCCCTTTTTCTTTTTTTTAATTGGGGAAGGGGAGCAGGTCTTTATTGGGGAACAGTGTGTACTTCCAGGCCTTTTTTCCAAGTCAAGTTGTCCTTTCAATCACGTTCAGCTTCAAGTTGTTGTCCTTTCAGTCTTAGTTGTGGAGGATGCAGCTCAATTCCAGGTCCAGTTGCCATTTTCTAGTTGCAGGGGGCACAGCCCACCATCCCTTGCAGGAGTCGAACCTCTCAACCTGTGGTTGAGAGGACGCGCTCGAACCAACTGAGCCATCTGGGAGCTCAGCAGCAGCTCAGGTCAAGGTGCCATGTTCAATCTTAGTTGCAGGGGGCGCTGCCCACCATCCCTTGTGGGACTCAAGGAATTGAACTGGCAACCTTGTGGTTGAGAGCCCACTGGTCCATATGGGAATCAAACTGGCAGCCTTGGGAGTTAGGAGCATGGAGCTCTAACCGCCTGAGCCACCAGAACGGCCCATGTGCCCCTTTTTTTTAAAAAAAAAAAAAAAGGAAAATTAAAAAACAAAAAAGGAAAGATAAATGGATAAACAAAATGTGGTATATCCATACAATTGAAAAATCTTAATTTTAACTTTTCCATATAGGAGCCACTCCAAGATTTAATCCTTTAAACGTAATGGATATAACTGTAAACCATCAAAATTTACAAATCCCTTTCTAACTAAAAGTACAAGGGGTTTATAGTCTGTCCCTCCACTATATTTCTCAGTGGGAATGTTTTCAGGAAGGAGTAGGGTATTATAATGTGGTAGATGTTTGTAATTAAGCTATTAAATGTACTAGGAATTTGAGAGATTTCCATAAGCCTGGAGGAGTTTTCCTCCTATCAATTAAAATAGGAATTTGTTTGCATTAAGAATGGTATAGGCTTCTAAATAGGAAAGTTCTCTAGAGACATAAACTCACAAACACTGACCTAAGAATGAAAAAGGCACCAGAAACTTAAACTACATCCATATCACATCTTGATGTTCTCTTGCCTAAATAAAACAAGTATTTATTTGGTTCCACAATTTTCTTGCCTTACTCACATCATATCACTCATTCAGCTACGTATTAAAAGCCCAAGTGCTAATGGGAACTAGAATAAAAGGGCAGCAATTCAATGGAGAAAGAAATTCAAGAAAAAGCCTCCACAAATATTGGAATGAAAACAGTTACGCAGCTGGCTTCCCTACAGTTCAGAAGGAAACCCACACTCAGAAAGTTGAGTATGTTCCCAAACTTAGAATCTAGTCTCTTCCAATTGAGACACAACCCCTGGAGTGGGTTAGTCTCTGGAGGAGGGGGGAGGGGAACACCTGAGCAGAACCAGGATTGGACTCTGGGAGCTCTACACACAGCCCGCCCACTCCTGTAAGCATGGAAGTGCTCCCTCCCCCCGGCTTCCATTCTCACAGTGAGGAAACTCGCAGCCTGACTCAGTTTAAGGTTCAGACCCAAATGAACTCCCCAATTCACAAACCCTTTGTCCACTAGACAGAACACCTGATCGTCAGACTTTCTCAATGTTCATAAATTGTACACTGTGGATGCAAAACTCAAACATAAGTCTAAAAATGTCTAGACTTAAGAAACCACAACTTCAGAGGGGTTGTCATCCCCTCCCCCTCAACATGTGTACCCCCAGCTTTCTAGGTCTATGCCTTCTCTCAATATAAAGGCCCCTCCATGGTGGGTGTGAGCAGGTAGGACACCTGCAGGGGAGGCTCCCCAGGAAGAACCACTGGGCCTTCAAGTACTTCCCTTTGCAGCTCAAGGGCCTTAGCCTGGGTCACTGACCACAGGATTCTTTCCCTACCGCCTCTAGAAGCCTGGTACCACCATTGATTTAAATGACATAAATTCAATGTTTGAACAATCCAGCAAAATCACTGAAACCCACTGATGATGTGGAAAGAGGGTCAAAAAACCTTTAACTCACTTTTACTAGTTCAACCAGAAAGGCTCAAGTATGGGTTCCATTCAGAAAAAAGGGTGTCTGTAAATTACTACTTCCACGCCAAGTCACTGTTTTGTAATAATTAATCACACTTGGATGAGTCTGCAAGTCTAAGCTGTAGAATTTCATCTGAAAACACCCAAAAGTAAAGAACAGATCTCAGAAACTTACTACACATGCTGAAGCAAATAATGAAACCAGAATTTTTAACAATTGAATTCGCAATGTTGGAATTTTTTTCCCCCCGAAATTCATCACTCTCGTGCCTCTCTGGAACTATTTTATAGTGTCCTTCAAGCTCTATTGATTAAATACTATTCATCTCTATTGAAAAACGGAAACTTAAATAAGTCAATAAATCTTTTCAGGGTAACAAACCCAGGGAGGGGCAGCGCTGACAGGACAGACCACCCAAGAAAATTTCCAAAGAGGAGCCTCCACCCAAAGGACTTCCCATAGGACGTCTGTGCCCAGGAAGGTCCCAGGGGAGAGGAACCGGGATTTCATACAACGTTTTCCAGGTGGTTATTCTCGGCTTTCCTCTCACGTAAACTATTCATAGACAAAAAATATATATCTTTAAGAAATAGCCATCCATGGTAATGTGAAAAAACAAACAAACAAGTAAAATATTGGGAGTGTTTCAGATGCACACGGATGACAAATAGTGGATAACGATGCTGCGACTCAGGCAGGGGAAGTGCCGTTTGGGAAGGAAGGGACGGATCTGGAAATTGAGGGACTTATTGTCAGGAATAGCGAGGCTGGGAGGACGGCGTGGTGGATTTTACACCCCGCTCCCCTAACATTGGAAAACTCAGGAGAAAACGGCTGCCCTTCGGGAAAAATGAGGGACTGGGGACCCCACAGACCACAGCTCCTCCACGCACGAATCCCGGAGTCGGAGTCACGACCGTCCCGATGACCCTTGCCATGGTCACTGCACAATCCGGGGAGACGCGGGGCTGCGTGCGCGGAGCTGCCCTGAGAGGCTCGGGGCCCCGGCCGAAGTCGCTGCAGAGTAGTGATGGGACAGGACGCCCGGGGACCCGGCAGCCCGCCCAGTGCCTACGCTGTGCGTCGGAGGGGACTGAGGTCCTCAGAGGCGCCCTCGGAGACTCGGGTCCGCGAACTCCGAGCTTGGGTGGCGGTGGGGGGTCACGGGGAGGACGGAGGCCCAGTCCCGCCCTCCCAGGTTCCAGCGGCTTCTAACCAGCCCCTCCTCACCGTCTCCACATCTCGGGGCAGCACACTCACCATTTTTAGGTTTCCTGGGTTTCCCTGAACCCTTCCTACGACTCCCACGACCAGTACAGGTCACAAAGCGACAGAGGTTGTGATAGAGCACCAGTGACAGCGAAGTGAAGCCGAGACAGTATTCAGAGCGCCCCAGGAGTGAGGAGTGACGTCTACACCATCGCTGTGCGTCACCCCACCCACCTGCCCCAGCGGCGCCCCTGATTGGATAGTTCACAAGGCCGCGCCCCCTCGTGCCTGAATGACAGCTACGGGGAGGACGCGTGGTTCAGCTGAAACCCGTAGGCCTGTGGGCTGGTAATCCACCCAGCCTGGAACATTTGCATAAAGAGGATTTTTTTTCTAGTCCTGGGGCTGCCTTCGTTGTTTCCCCCCAGCTCTTTGTGTACTGAAGGGCACCGTTATGAACTGGGAATTCCTGATTTAGTTTCCAGATGGAGCAGGTAGAGACAAGATGGTGGCCCAGGCCAGGCCTGATTGGAACAAGAGGGTTTTAGGTCCTCTACGGGTCAAGTGGTTGGTGGATAATGCTGAGTCCACTCATGGAACTGTGACCCTTATTTAGAAACGCGTACACGTAAATGTGACCTGACTGACCATCTGGAATAAACTCTGGCTCCCTTTGAATCTTTTGATTTTTGAACGTCTTGACCTTCCACTCATTCCTTCCCCACCCCCTCTCCTTTGGTCCTTAAGGGAAAGAATTCCTGAGCACTTGGATCTGGCAGGAGGGTGGAACCCCGCAGACCCAGCCTGGGTACAAGGACTCCTCTCAGTCTAGAGAATTTTGAAATGTAAATGACTATAATATCCCTAAGGCAATTGACTCCTACGTTTAATGACATAAAAAAAATTGTTGTGTAAATATGGGATGCACCTGGAAACTTTTCTCCTGCCAATTTTACCGAGGTATAATTGACAAAAAAACTTGTCTGTACTTAAAGATTATAACATGACACCTATACTGTATTGTATACTTGAAATTTGCTAAAGCAGTGGGTTAAGGATTCTCATGACACGCACAAAGTAACTGTGAGGTGATGGATGTGTTCATCAACTGGGAAACTCTGATATGCCTGTAATTGCACTGCAAATTCTTGATGCATTTACTTATATGAACAACTTTACTGAGATATAATTCACCTGCTATACACTGCACCCACTAAAGTTTCAATAGTTTTTGACGTATTTACACATATGTGCAGTCATGACCACACTAAATTTTTGAACATTTTATCCACCTCAAAAACAAAAACAAAAAAAACTCGCCCCCTTTTACCCTTAACTCCCAATCTATCCATCTTCCTCCTCCAATCCTCAGTTCTGGCAACCCTTAATTTACTTTCTGTCTCTGTAGATTTCTTTACTTGGAGCTTTCATTCCTTTTCATAATAGAAAGGAATTCTATTGTATATGGTCTTTGTGATTGACTTCACTGATGTAGCACAATTTTTTAAAGATTTCCATGTTGTAGCACATACTTCATTCGTTTTCATGGATGGATAATATTCCATTGCATGCATAAACTATGTTTTGTTTATCTGTTCATGGACGTATGGCTTGTTTGCCTCTTTTGGCTATATGAATAACATTAGTACAAATTTCTGTTCAAATATGTGTTTACACACGTAGCTATGAGAAGAATTGATGAATCGTATGATAATTCTAGGTTTAATTTTTGAAGAACTCCTAGACTGGTTTCCAAAGTGGCTCCACCATTTTATATTTGCACCACCCGTGTATGAGGGTTCAAATGTCTCCATATGTCCTTGACAACGTTTGTTCTTATCTCACTTTTTGATTTTAGCCATTTTGGTGGTTATGAAATCATGTCTCACTGGGGTTTTGATTTGCATTTGCTTGATGACTAATAATGTCCAGCATTTTTTCATGTGCTCTTGGTCATTTGTATATGTTTCTTGGAAAATTATAGATTTAAATATAAACATTTAAAATGTCTGTATTTAAAGATTATGTGTATTCAATCTTTTGCTATTTTAAAGTTGATTTATTTGATTTTTCAGTACTTTAGTTTTAGGAGATTTTTAGATCTATTCATTACAAGTTTCCTATTAGATATACGAAGGTCAGACAATTAAGTTCGTGATCTCATCCTAGAAAAAGTGCTACATACCTCATTGCTGAATATCACTATGGTCACCTTTGAAGTACTCCCCTTGGGAAGCTATGCACCAATGGCAGTGTCTAGTCCACCCTTCAAAGCAATTTTGGAACTCTTTTTCTGAATGGCCATCAGAGCTGTGTCGTATTACCCTTGATGTCCTGAATGTCATCAAAATGTCTTCCTTTCAATATTTCCTGTATCTTCGGGTGAAGAAAGAAGTCATTGGGGGCCAGACTAGGTGAGTAGGGAGAGTGTTCCAATACAGTTATTTGTTTACTGACTAAAAGCTCCCTCACAGACAGTGCTGTGTGAGCTGGTGTATTGTCGTGATGTAAGAGCCATGAATTGTTGGCAAAAAGTTCAGGTCATCTAACTTCTTACGCAGCCTTTTCAGCACTTCCAAATAGTAAACTTGGTTAACTGTTTGTCCAATTGGTACAAATTCATAATGAATAATCCCTCTAATATCAAGAAAGGTTAGCAACATTGTTGCAACAAGTTCGCAAACTTAATTGTCAGACCTTGTATGAATTGCAAAGTTCTCCTCCATTCTGTGGATTGTATTTTACTTCCTTGTTTTATAGTTTTTATTAATAATGGCAATATGAGCCTGCCACAAAATGTACGTTTTCAACCTTTTTAAGTGTATAGCTCAGTGTTAAGTACACTGACATTGTGAAAGCAATTTCCAGAACTTATTTCCTCTTTGCAAACTGAAACTCTATACCCATTAAAAAACTCCACCCATTGAAATGGAAATCTCATGGAAAAAACCTGCACAGAAACATATAGTAGAATATTTGGTTAAATGTCTGGACACTATTGCTGAGCAGTTGACATAGAGACATTGGCTTGGAGTTTTCTTTCCTTGTGGTGTCTTTGTCTGGCTTTGGTATCAGGGAGATGCTGGCCTCATAAAATAAGTTTAGAAGATTTCTTTCTACTTCCAGTTTTGGGGATAGTTTAAGAAAGATTGGTATTGGGATGATCCCTGAGTCCCCCGCCTGCTGAGGAGATGGATGAGGATGGGCTTCCTGTCATGGAGTCAGGGATAGACCTGACCAAGGTGCCAGCTAGTCAACAGAAAAGAATGGTGTCATTTCTAAACCAGTTTGTGGTGCTCACGGTACAGTTCCTCAACTGTTTTTCTACAGTTTGTGAGGAAAAACTGGCAGACTTTTCTCTTTGTATCCAACAAATTGAAACAAGTCTCAATATTTTAGATGCAAAGTTATCATCTATCCCAGGTCTAGTTGATGTCACATTTGAATTATCTCCTGGAGGTGTCACAAGTGTCACAAATGAATCACATTCTGAAACCACTTCAGCGCAGTCACAGCAGAAAAATTTACAAGACTGAACCACAGTAAAGTGAAGTAACAGCAGAAAATATCTCAACTGTAGCCAAGGATCCAAGATATGCCAGATATCTCAAAATGGCTCAAGCGGGTGTTCTAGTAATGGAAATAAGAAACAAAATGATATGGGAAAGACTAGACCCGGATATTCTTGAGAGGCCAAATGCTCCAGTGCCTGATGGCGAAGATGAATAAAACACAGCAGAAAGTTCAGACAGTAAATCTTTTAGTGACTAAAGTTGATTTTGTTAACAATGACATCCTCGTATACATGTGTAGGTATACATTTACATTCTATCAGAAAGAGAACGTGAACTTGAACTCTTAGTCATAAAAACATCAAATGGCCAAATATATCCACCACTATGCTTCTTTTGTGTTAAAAATAAATAAAGCGTGTATTTTTTAAAAAGAAGAAAGATTGGTGTTAATTCTTTGAATTTATGATTGTTATTTCTTGTTGATCTGCTCAGGATTTCTAGTTTTTAATTCTGCTTGGCAGGTTGTATGTTTCTAAGAAGTTACCATTTCTTCTGGGTTGTCCACTTTGTTTGAATATAAATGTTCGTAATATTTCCTATAGGTCTTTTTTTTTTTGAGGTATTTGTTGTAATGCATTCTCTTTCATTTCTGATTTCATTTCTGTACTTGAGTCTTCTGTTTTCCTTTCAGTTAGACAGGTAAGGGTTTGTTGATTTTGTTTTTTGTTTCAAAAAACCAACAGTTTTTATATTTTTCTATTGTTTTTCTATACTCTGCTTTACTTGTGCTCTACTCTTTATTATTTCAAAAATTGTGCTACCTTAAGCTTTCGTTTGACTTTTTGTAGTTCCTTGAGGTGTAACTTTAAGTTGTTATTCTGATATCTTTATTTCTTAATATAGATGTTTATAGTATAAACTTCCCTTTTACTACTCCTTATGTTGCTTCAACAAGTTTTTACATTTTGTGCTTTAATTTTTTTATTGTCTGAAGATATTTTTAAAATTCCCTTTGATTTCCTATTCGATCCAGTGGTTGTCCAAGAGTATTTCATTTAATTTCCACATATTTGTAAAATATTCACAGTAAGACTTGAGCTAAATAAGCCTTTAGTATAAGATTATATGTGATTTTGAATAGGCATTAGGTTACTATTGATGTGTGCTTTATAGGTGTCAGAGGCTTTAATATCCTCTAGTGTTCTTGTATTTTTTTCCACTTGTTTGGGGAGAACACCCAGAAACATGTGTTTCTCACCTAGAGATGTGATATTTGTGTTTCTCATCTAGAAACACGGTGGGAAGGTATTTGAGTGGGAAAATGTTCTTATGTCATGAGGAAGCCTGTCACGTTTTCCGGGACAGAACCTGTGGACTGTCAACTTCAGAACAGGTTCTTAGCATTGATTCCTCCTCTTTCGTCAGAAGGAAGCCAGAAGAGTCTGGGAGATGTCTGACTGCTCTCTCCACAATCAGATAAGCTTTTGGCAAAATGGTTTTCTTTGAGGGATGGCCTAAGTTACAGACAACAGAGTGCTTTGAGTATATGTCAAAATGTTTCCTCTTGTTTGCTACATGGAGCATGAGGCAGTCTTTTCTAGTCTTCACAGCAAGAACCTACTTGTTCTCCTCTAGGAAAAATTCATGAATTTGGGGGGTTACCCCAATATTGGATCCCCCTAAAACTTTAAACGTTCAAGCTAGTCCACATGGTGTCTCCAGCTAATTTGTCATCAACAGTTTATGTGTTCCTAGAGGTTTCTGGCTCCCCTCGTTTCTCCTCCAGGTTGGCGGTATTTCCCCATATGTATTTATCTCTGGTTCTGTAGGCATTGCTTTGCCATGTGACCTCAAATCTCTCATGATCTATGAAGAGTTGTAGTTTTTCAGGTTTTCAGTATTTTTCTTATTGTGAAGATGATAATAATCAATTATAGCTGTTTACGTATTGGAACAGAAACCATCCATTCACTTCTGTTGCTCTGTATTTTTCCTTGTGACCTAAACCATTTTTACTTATTGATTCTACTGCTAGGGACGATGTGGGTGGTTTCAAAGATTTTCTTTCCTGACCAATGCACCTAAGAACATTATCATACTGGGATCTCTGCATTCGAATCTTATCTTCACCTTATAAAAATTCCCTACCCTGAACACCTGTTAGTCACCCAAAAGACATTTTGATGGATTACCTTCTGTTTTGTCAAAGCCCTTTTGTGGGCAGGATTAACATTCTCCACCCCAGCCAAAAACAAAATGGGATCTGATATCAAGATTGATGTCACCACATTCATCAAATTAATAACAAATGTTTATGATTAATCAAAGGTGCTTTCTAAGAAGAATAGGGAAAGGGTAAGCTTGTCCAGGTGGCTTGTGCAAAGGAGAATGTGTTCACCCTTCCAGGCATGTAGAGATAGAGGCTTAGGTTTCAAGGTCTGACCCTCCTCCCTGCTGACACACAAAAAGAGACATGTGTCAACCTTTGTAACTTTGTTACCCATTGTGGGCCAGGCAGGGTGAGCAGATATATGAAGCTGATTATGAGTTAAATACCAAAAATGAGGTCAGTATCTTTATTAAATTCATTCTTGAGATTTGTTGAGTGAATGATGCCAAGTCTCATAAATGAATTTAAATTTGAACATTAAGCAAAAACTTATGTGAGATGCAGAAGCAATGTATTATAATTAAGATGAAAAAGCCTCACAAAAGTATTTAAATTTAGTCATGCAATGGTATGGGAGAGATTCAGGAAAGTGTCAGTATGATTTTGGAACTCTGTTCAAATATTTTAGTAATGTTACTGTTTATTTTTATTTGTTGTTTTATTTGTTGTGTTACTGGTGGCACCTTGCCAGTGTAGCCTACCCACATGCAGCAAGCAGCCCCTTTAAGGGAACAGGACTCTCCCTGGCTGCTAATAAATAGTCCAAAGCCAAGTGGTCATCAGCTCCCATGGCTGCAGGGTTTTCCTTCAAGGAAAACATTTGAAGCATTAGCAGTGTGCTAAATGTATGTGAGTGTTTTAGACATTTCTTGATTGGCTTAATGATGTTTGTTGAATGACATCACGTGCCCAGGTCAGCACTAGTGACTCCCAGGACAATGAGTGCATGAGTGCAATTGGTAGGAAAAACCACATTTGTTTTGGGTGGGTGGAGGGATTTGGATGGAAAATGACTAAAATGAAATATTGACATACAGGGTACACAGACTACAGGTGATGTTACAAGGGAGACCCAGGCTTGGGATGTAAGGGTCGTGGCTGGGCGCACTATTCCAATATACCAAAGACTGTAGAATGACCATTCCGACAGAAATGTCCAGTATAGAAAGGCCTCTAGTTATAAGGAGTCAGTAAACCTGATGATCAGAGCAAAGTAATGGACCCTAAAGACTGGAGATTGAATCTAACTAATGACTTGAACAGTTGGAAGAAGTATCTATGGAAACAAGTTTTGAATAATCCATTAAGACATCTTATGAAAGCTGTAGACTGGGTCAAAAGAAGTAGAACATCCATCAAATGCCCTTTTAAAGGGCCTAGTGCTTTGTATTTTCAAAACTGAGTTGGTAATAGCAATAATTTCTACATTGTCTTGGTGAGTCCTGCATAACGGTTTCAGCAGGTTCATTATGACAGGATGAGTAATTTCTCTATACAAGTAAGTATCTGCCATATTCAGAGAATAGCAAGTATCCAGCAGAGGGGATAAGTAGTCCTAAAATGTCTGTTTCCCATCTATTGTAGAAACACGTTTCTTGCTATGGAACACATGTCCATTGACTGTATGACTAGTGACCAGTTATTTCACATCAGGTGTACTCGTCTGTCACTAAGTTATTCATGGCAGAGGCAGGAAATGTCCCTTAAATTTTGCCTCACCTTTAGTGACTCTAAATGATTACGGATTGTGAGGGCTCACAGCGCCATGGCTAATATCATCAGCTCTCAGGTGCGAGTGTGTGGTCAGAAATTTGACTCAATTGATCTCCCTGAGCAATGAAATGAGCCTCTGCAGATTAAGGTTATTATGTGCAGAGTAAGGACTGTCCTTGATTTGTACTTGGGTATTGTGAGGCAAGTTATTTTTTAGGCAAAGGGGCAACTTTGGATAAGAGGTTGTTGCTATGGGTGGGACCACACTGCTAGATCATTGTCACTGGCTAAAGGATCTGTAAAAATGTGCACATAGATTCTATTCTTGGCCAGGGAATTCTCTGATCCTGGCATGATTACATGGAGAATGACTAATCAATCTGATGCTTGGGTCCAGTCTTTGCTCAGGGATGGCCTGCTTGATCTAGGGACCGAATGCAGCATCTGTGCCATGGACTCCATCAGGTGTGGGGATGGCACACGGTCTACAAAGTGTGTGAACTCCCTGGTCATTCATGTGCTCCCAAGTGACCTGAAGAGGCCAAAGTGTCTAGAAAGGAGATGACCTCTTCTAGAACAGATTGCATCAATGTGAGGGGAACACACTCCCTCCCGCAAGTTGAACATGCCAGAGGGCACAATTATGCTCTACCCTGCAAGCACCCATACCTTTTCAATGAGGAGCTTTTGGTTCTAAACCTGAGGGGTCTTGCATTCATGATCCAAGACAAAATGGGAAGTTGGCTGTGGAGGGTCAGCACCTCAGGCTGTGGAAGGGCCTCCACTTCCAAAAGGACTTTATCAGTTGCCAGCAGCACTTCTCTGATTGTGTGTGTGAGCACCAGCTTGGTAAAATAGTCTCCGGTACAAGAACGCCTTGGGTAATTTAGTCCACCATGGATGGTTTGAAGATACCGGGATGTGTAATTGGAGGCTGCCAAAGCGTCTATAAAAAAGGGGTGTAGGGAGGAGACGACAAGGGAGTGACTGTTACTTGCACAAGTTCTTGAGTGATTTGTTTCCCCATTCAAACTCAGTAAATTTTTAAGTACTGTGTGAAAGTAAGCAAGAAGATCTCATAAGAATATGCGATGGCTCTGGTTGCTGTGGCTGATGGAGTGTGCTTATGACAGAGATTCTGCCAGCTGCTGCTGTCACCCTCTCAGCTCCCTGCTCAGAGAAATTTTCCACACTGGGGTACACATGGAATTTTACAGAAGTTTCCAAGTAAGGAAGCACAATGTAAGGTCATCGTGGGTATCTCTGGGAGGTGGTCAGTGAAGCCTCTATAGTGAAGGAGTCTCTGAGGACACTACCAGGTGTGCCTGTAGTATGGCAATTAAAAAGTCTAGGACCTTCTATGGTAGGAGTGAATATTCAAGGTAGGGCAGTGTGCAAGTAGCAGCATAAATGGAATCAAGTAAAATTTGTGAAGCAGGACTATGTTGCCTCCCAAACACAAAAGAATTTAGACAATGTTGTGGGTGCTGAGAGGTATTTCTAGCTATTTCTTCATGGTTTCAGGAAGGAAGTGGCTTTCAGTTTATTAAATAATTTTTAAAAATGTATCCAAGATCTTAGGGCCTCATAATATATCTGAGGCATCCACTTCTGCAAGCTCCTTTTTCCAATATATGTATGTCCTGAATGTCAAACAAATGTCCACATGAAGAACATCATAAATGTCATGTCATACCTGTTCTCCTGGAGTAAGGTAAATGCAGCTCAGCCCCTGCCTGCAGAGACTGTGGGCGGTGGTAATGGTGCTGAGGTTCCCTGAGGGGAACCAGGTAAAGGTGTGTCATGTCCCTTCAGAGGTGAAGGCCAACTGTAGCTGAGAGGCTGTTGACATAGGCACTGAGCAGACCAGACTTACCTAAATCTATGAGAGCAGAATGCATACCCGTTGCTGAGTGGATGGAGGCAGTAAGTTCCATAATGTTGGGGATGGGTGTAGGAATATGTTTAGTATGACCACAGCCTCAAGGTTATAGTAATCCAGTGTGAGGTGTCACTTATTCTTTCCAGGTTTAAGAACAGGCCACATTCAGATGTTTAAAGGAGAAGCAATGGGAATAATCACTTCTTCCTAAAAGGTTTCTTATAATAGTTTTCAATCCTTGAAGGCCCTGTTACTGGGCTATATTAGTTATAATTTAAATAAGAGGTAGGGACCATGGAATCACATTTCATAAAGCCGATTAGGAAGTGGTAAAGACTTAATTTATATTCATGAATTATGGGTTCAGAACTGTGCTGTTCGCTATGGGGTATTTTAGGACAATGGGTGCTATGACCGTGAGGAAAGGCAAAGGTTTCTGATGGTTAAAGTGAAGTATAAAATTTGTCCTCTAAATTATATTCTGTAAGTCCCCTAAGATCATTGGGTACCTTGCTTAAATTTACTGAGATCCGAGGTATAACTAGGTATTAACCTAGTAATTTAAATTTAACTGTAATTTAACTGTAATTGAATAATTACTCAAAAGTTTGTAAATTACTAAGTTTCGGAGTTGGCAACATTAATTCAAAACTTATATTTCAGAGGCTGAAAAGCCAAAGAGCACCCTTTTATATTTTTTGTCATATAAATACTTTTAGTATATATTTTATTTCCCATTGGGTCAAATTGTGGAACTTTTTCAATACCTTTTTTCTTATGTTCTTTCTCTTGTGTCCATCCCTGATTTGTATTTTAGTTCACTGGGTAAACTTTGGGGGAATGGGTGTCCCCCCTACCCTGATATTTATCATTTCTTCCTCCAGAGGGCCCCAAATCAGCGCCATCTGGGTTACAGTCCTCCCCCATGGAAACGGCTGCTGTGTAGGATTTAAGGACCCTGGGCTTAAGTCCTCTTTGAACTAACCCCTTCTCTGTGCCCCAGTGAAGCCATGGATGTTGTCCCCAACAGCCCCGGAAGGTCAGGATCTGGGCTGCAGTAGAGGCAGGGGCAGCAGCAGCAGGGGCACTGAAGGAACCCGAGGAGCCCTCTGATATCAGGAGAGTGGACTCAGCCCACCAGGTCTGGGCTGCTTCCCTGTCTCTTCTCTTTCTCTCTGAAATATCTGCTCTTTAAGGAGTGGGCATCTGATGGGCTCACCTCATTCACGGGGTACAATCATCCTCCTTCTCCCGTAGGCCCATCCTGCTGTGGGGAAGAACTCAGCCTAGTCACATCTTCATGCTAAAGACACAGAGAGGTTCCAGCCAAGACATCTACCCAGGACCACTTTAAGGAGGGCCCCATTCCCATACTCCTGCTCCCAGAGGACAAGGAATGATTAAAACTGCCTTCTAGGAGTCCTTTGTATATAGATCCCAGGCTCGGTATGTCCACAATACAACACAGGGCAGCACAGCTGTAATTGAAAAAATAAATATATAAATAAAATAGAATGTGTAACAACAATCATGCAAAAGTCAGGAAGGTTAAAAATAAAATTGAAAGTGTTCTAAGATATTAGCATTTGGGGGAAGTGATAGAAGTATTTTTATTAGATTGAATTAAGTAAAGGACTCATGATGTAATCATTAATATAGTTTTGCAAAGATTTGTACATGATTGCAACTAGCAAGTTTATAGAGGGAACAATGGAATAATGAAACATCAAAGTCATTAATACTAGCTAGGTCAAAGGGAAAGGAAAGAGTAAAATGGTTGAAATAATCTCAAATTTACTGCTAATTAGATGAAAAGCAAATGTAAAAAATATTAATTTTTTTAATGGCTGAGTGATATATTCTATAGAATTGTTAATAAATATTTTGGACATTATTTTATTGACAAATGTTTAAACAGTCTAATTTTTTCCTATTAAAATATAAATTGTGTGGACTTTTTTGTGCATAGAAACTTCCATTCCCATTTTTATAGAATGTAGCCATAGTGGGAGAAAAAACAACAACATTAAAATGTTGACAGAAACTGCAAATATCACCCCTACCCACAAATGTATTAATTTTTTTTTTTAATCTGCAACAGTGTCAGACAGTGTCAATAGCTTCGTATTTTTGTGTTTCTGTATAAAGATTTAGGAATCTGTCAAATTCCATTGACATGAGACAGGATGTCTCCTCTGGACTATCTGCTGATTGAATTATCCACTCCCTTCCACTATAAAAGGGGACTCAGAGGAGGAAGTCACTGCATTTTCCAGGAACCACAGGCTGTCTGCATCTCAGGAGTGGGTCAGCTGGACAACGAACGCTGCAGCCATGGGGGAACATGCATCCACCTGGATTACAAACCAGCCTTTCCTGGTGAGTACGGAATCCATATTGACTGCAAAAGTGTCCCTTTTTATACTTTTGTCTTCTGTCTTACCTCTTTAAATTAGCAGACAATAGCTCTTAAAACAAGAAGGTATCTTATTTCAATAAGATGTTAATGCTTATTAAATAATGTTCAGGATATTGTACTTTCGTTGTATATGAAGGTTTCTTGGGATAATAGGTCAGATGTTTTTGTTTTATTCTTTCTTTTTTTCTTTTTTTTTTTAACCAATACTATCACTAAAAAGTGGAAATAGTATTTGGCTCTGCACTGTTTAAATTGTTCTCTGGAAAATTTTTTACCCACAATGTGCTTTTGTAAAATTCAGTTCTGTAATCAAATATGTCATTAGTTAGTCCTCCCCTAATCTCTTCATCATCAATGATTGTAGTTGTTTTCTTTCTCTTTATCCCTCCTAACCTCTCTTTCTCCACCCCTCCCTCTTTCTCTGTCTCTGTGTTGGCCTTACGGTTTCTCACATCACTTACACCTAACACTACATTGGACACTCATTGGTCTATTAACTCTTACCTCTCACCCAGATTAAAATAAACAGGGGCACTGGCTTTAAGTTAGATTTGGAATCACAGGTTTTACATACAACTTGGCATATAATAGGGGTAGGAGTAATAATTATGGCAGCATAACAAGAATAAAGTGAGATCTTGGTTTCCCTTTAAAAGAATATCTTCTGAAGACACGAGAGATTTAAAAGGAAAGGTGCACTGATTAGATTTACATTTTTAATAGATCATTATGACTAGTTGTATAACGGATTACAGAGTGAAAGGATTTGAAGTCTTAGGCAGTGATAACACTCAAGAGATTATGTCATTGTATAATTGTAGTTGAGTGAATTTGTTTGAAATGTTTAAAAGTGTTTTTTGGAATTCAAATAGTTTCTTTCAATAAATAAACCTGAGAACTATCTGAGGGCAGAGCAATAAGAGAATGTGGCAATATTAAACATTAAAATCCACATTAGACATGGAGTATCCAATTTAGTGAGAAAGACAATGTAAAAGAAATAGATAATAATACACATACAAATACAAATGGAAAAATAAACACAAAGAAAACGTAATATTAATTTTGATTTCTGGATCAGGAAAGGTCACTCTGTGGAAATGGTATTTTGTAGGAAATCTGAAATATACCCAAGAATTCAAAAATTTCAGGATCTTTACATGGATTCGGGAGGGTGGGTAGATGGATCATTGATATGAGTGTGCGGTGATAGGGTGTTAGCACTAACAATTGACTTTAGGAGACATTGAGTTAGTGATGAATTATTTGGGAAACTGGTTGGTTCAACATGGCACCTGGTCCCTGTGAGTTGAGTCATGAATATGATCACTGATGTGTTGAGTGGACAGATGGATGGATATATAGGTCTCAGGGTTGAAGTCACATTGCGCTGATCCTAGTTTATTAAAATGGTATTTGAAGCCAGGGAAATGGATGGAGTTGCCTAGAAAGGGTGTAGATGTAGAACAAATGTGAGAGCAGGATTGACTTCTAAGAAGCATCAATTGTTGTGTTAAATCAAACAGAGGAGACAAGATTAATAGGGAGGAGTAGGAGGAGAGAAGGAAAAGAGGGGAGTAAAAACAGTTATTTACCATGGAGATATTTGTGTAAAAAAGAAGCTGTGATGGGGATATGGAATTATTTATTTATGAACCAGAAAATATCTGAATAAAGATGGGACTTGGGTGTGCAAGTGGAAGTGGGTATCTAGGGGTGAAAGGTACCTGACTTCGCTGGAGATGAGGCACTAAAGGACTATGGAAACTAGGTGTGTCCTGCAGCATAGTAAAAAAGAGGTGAAGCAACACCTGAAGACTTGGGATACAATGAAACCTGTGATCCCCGTGCCCAAAGGAGGGTGGGTTAGGGGAACCAGCATGTGGTAGGTGATGTTGACAAAGATGGGAAGAAGGAAGCATCCTCAGAGGAGGATGGTGGAGGGAAACGGTCTGGAACTCACACTGGTAGTGACCTTGAGCTTTCTGTCCTTGACTCCTGTGCTTGGTGTCCCAGGATCGGGTTCTCAATGTGTGGTGCCTGTGCTAACAGCTCATCTGGGAACACTTAGAAATGCAAATTCTTGGCCCCACCCCAGCGCTACTTGGGTTGAGGTTCAGAGAACTGAGTTTTAACAACCCTCCAGATGACTGATGCGCAGCGCCCTCCGAGACACATTTCTCTGGGGACAGAGGAGAGTGGAAGATCCAAATGAACTGAAAGGCTTCATCTCCCATTATGCCAAGTTCACATTTCCTTTTGTTTTCAAAGGAGAAGCTCAAAAGAAATATGATGCCGCAGACTTTAGAGAAGGAAAGACAAGTTTATTTATCGAAGACCAAGCGGAGACATGGTGAAAAGTCTGCACTTCCTATGAGGATGACCAGCTGCATTTTCCACAGGCCGGTCACAAGGATAACTTCCCATCCTGGCCAGGAGGTCTGGCGCAGGCGCCGGGAGGAGACCCTGGAGAAACCCCAGCAAGTCTGTGCATACAGGAGATTGCAGGGACTCCAGGCCCCCAGCAGTGAAGGACTTATGAGTTCATTGCAAATCACAAACACCGAAAAAGTAATTGCACCGGGCAGTGCCGGTGCTGGGTCTCTGCACACCAGCCTTGAGCCCAACGCTGCGCAGTCATCAGACTGGGCAGACATGATCCCAGGAGCGGGTCTCTGTCTCCCACAGCTTCTCCACAAACAACCGGTAACACCTGGAGACATCCGGAGACAGACCCGGAAAGTGAAAAAAGCAAGAGAGAGACTGGCCGTGGCCTTGAGGGCAGACAGGCTGGCCAAGGAAGCAGAGAGCCAAAATGTTGTGAAAACTGGATGAAAAATAGCAGAAGATGGTGCTGGAGAAGCTGAGTGGTGTGGCCCTCGGGAAGTGGTTCACCGTGAGAGCGCGCTCAGTTTTACCTGCCTCCTTTAACGTCAGTTTCTTGCTCTGGACTGTGATGCTGTGTTATAGTAAAATTGTACTTTATTAAATTCTTTTGAGAGACAAAAATATGAAGAGTAGATGATTTTGTGGGTGAGAGATTGGGTTTCATGTGACAAGAAAGGAGATCTTGTCTTTGTACACCTTTCTCTTTACTGGGATTTTTATTCACTGTTATAGTAAATTCTACAAAGGTAATTCAGCCTGAGGAATGGTTTAGTGTGTTTAGCCATAATAGTTTCTTATAGTATTTACACCCAAGGAAAAGATGACACTCTAGGTAATTATTTTTTTAATGGTACATTAATTTGATTCCATAAATTCCAATTTCATTGAGCTTGCTTTTACATTTCATTCTAACATAAATTTTATTTTATTATTATTTTTTGGGCCAAATGCTAACTCAAACGAGACATTTTCTTATAATTTCATTAGCACTTATGCCACCTGTTACATCCTTATCTGTGACCTAAAATTTACCTGGGTGAGTCTTTAATGGGGTTAACCTTAGAATCCTAACAAGGAAATGTTGTTTAGGAACATTTTACACGGAGAGAACCTTGGCAGCAGGCTTATCGCTGATAATCCCCAGTGGAGGGAACTTGCCCACCTGCTTACAGCGTTGGCACCTCGTAATTATTCAGTCAACATGTAATGAACAATATTTGGTGGAAAAAAGTGTCAAGTCACAGACATGAGTAAGGGACTATTTCACTAGGACAAGATGGAAAAGGAGTGGTGTGAGTTTGGAATGATAGGGCATTTTCTGGACTTCTTTGAATTTTTGATGGAGCAGGTCTAGCAGAGGAGGAAGGAAGGCTGATTTCAGAGGGTCAAACTGAGAAACACAAGTGTAGAGTTCTCTGAGGTGTACAGCTATGACCTGTACCTCCTGATAAAGGTCTCTGGACTTAACGAGATGGCTCCCTCCCAGAGCCCACGACTTTGATGTGGGGCTGACTCCACCCCAGGACTAGGGGGTTCTAACTCTTCAATGTCAGCTAATCTGCATAACCCCACACCCCAGTCCTGGGACAGGGAGTGTCACATGGCCCTCTCTGGTCCCACAGGATCCAGGCACAGGCCCCTTTACGGAACAGGAGGTGGAGCTGGGTATACACAGGGCTCTTACTTGTGAGACCTGGGGCTTTATCTGGGGAATAGGGCTGTGTATAGTCACAGTGTTGGAGCAGCTGACAGGGTTTGACCCACCTGGAAGGAGAGCATAGTGGGTGGGTGTGGGGATGGTCCCGACAAGACCTGCCCCCTCATTTGAATACTGCATATGTCTGTGCCTGGACACATCTACAGCTCAAATCCTGTTAACATGAGCGGACTTCTTCTCTCAGTAATCTTTTCTTCCCTCTTCCTATAGTCTGTTACATTATTTTATCTTATGTTAATTTTAATTGGATTTTCTGTCTCATACATTTAAATAGCTTCTGACTAATTCCCAGATGTAGACCATGATTTCAGTGAGTTACATTAAAAATTGTAAGTGTTCAGGTGTGATAATTGGGGACCTGAGAAATGTAAATGATGGCGTCTGGCATGGTCAGTGGTCTTCAGGACACCCATATAAGTCATATGACAAGTGGAAATTTTAAGACAAGATACTATAAGGCTTTGATGGTTTGAGTGAGAACTAATGGAGACTCCTACATTGACTCAGTTTATCAACAGCAGGACATCGTGGCCTCTTCCTGGCGGTCCCCCCATTCCTCAGTTTGTGGCTGTGTAACTCCAATCTCTGCTTCCATCTTTCACATGGTCTTCTTCCCTCCACGTCTCTGCGTCCTCTCCTCTTCTTATAAGGACACCAGTCATTGAATTTAGCGCACATCCTAAATCCAGGATGAGTTCATCTTCAGATCTTTAACTAATGATATCTGCAAAGACCCAATTTCCAAATGAAGTCAAATTCTGAGGTTCTGGGTGGACACAAATTTTTGATGGGCATTTTTCAGCCCACTACCTCTTCCCATTCACCTGGGGGGATGCTGGCAATCCATCTTGGATGTGACTGTCTTGTGTCTGGTGAGACCTGAAGGGGTTCCATCAGCATCATCTGTACAAAGCATACAGACAGCCTTCATGTCCAGTCAGATATGAGTGGTAGCACCATCGCAGGGGTTGTTTTCCTCAAAAGTACCTGATGTAATTAATGAAGGTAAAATAATATAAAATTTTAAACTGTGGTGTTATTTTTTATATTCCTACAAAGGAAAAATTTTACAAAGTGAAATAAGAATTTTTGAACACCAACCAACCAAACGAAAAATCCTGGGGGAGAATAAAGAAAACGGAATACATCAAAATATTTTCCTGGTCATGTTACCAACAGCAGCAGAGTAGGTAGCTCAAAGAATCATTCTCTCCACTGAAGCAACCATGAAGCTTGACAAAACGAACAGAACACCTGCTTCAGAACTGTGGAACAGAATGTATGAAAAATGTTCATACGTAAGAAAAACGTAGGGCATCCAGGGCAGTGACTGTTAAGAAAAAAACGGTGGCTGACTTGGGGTAGGAAAGCCATGTGGCGTTTTGGATTAATGCCTACCAGCTGCCATCCCCCAGCACAGCAGTGGTTGTGAGGACCGGAGCCCAGATTCCTTATGTGGCTCCCTGGAGCCAGAGGATAACATGACCTTGTCCATAATATAGGGCGATTGTGTGACTGGATGGCAGTGACCCGTCTGTTGGTTCCCTGAGGCACCAGAACACAAGCTGACCTTTATTTCTCCTACTTGTGCTGGAGTGTTTTTCCAAGTGGTGTCATTTTTTGCTGAAAGATTTAAAGACATATGTTATTGGTGGAGCAAGGGATGGAAAACAGGGGACATAGCTGCCAGACTCATAAACCTGGAATAGTGACGGGTGAGGAGAAATCTTCACAAGGAAAAAGGGTAGGAAGGTCCACTGC
The DNA here is from genome assembly GCF_964194185.1 of Rhinolophus hipposideros. Lineage (NCBI taxonomy): Eukaryota > Metazoa > Chordata > Mammalia > Chiroptera > Rhinolophidae > Rhinolophus > Rhinolophus hipposideros. The sequence continues at coordinate 38,662,909 of NC_138062.1, read as the reverse complement.
GTATACTAGAAGCCAGAATGCAGTGTGCTATCTGCCACTTCTGAAGCTTCTTGAGTAGGCTGGTCTTCTTCTACCGTTCCTTGTCTTTCCTCCTCCCTGATCTTAGTTCCCTCTGCTTCTCCCTTCCACTTCAACTCAGTTGGTTGTTTTGGATCTCTCTGGCCGGCCTCAGTTTCTCTGATTTTCACTGTTTCAGTTCAGCTCTTGCTGCCTCTCCCTGTTACACCCTGAGCTCATGTCACACAGGGGACCCTGCTCGCTGTGCCATTTGTCGTGCGGGGTCACCTGCGGGGTCTCCTGTCTTGCTCCCCACATAAGAATGAAGGACACAGTAAGGCTAAAAAGGAACACCCACGGAGCCATAGATAGGGTAGTCAAACCAATATATTCTCGCTGGCGGCTGGGCTAGAGACACAGGAAGCAGGATCTACATAATGTGCCTAACAGCAGTCCGCGCTTGTCAGCCACCATCTTCTTGCTAGCCCCCATTCCTTCTGCTAGTGTAGCCACAACCGTTATATTAGTGGCCAATGGCCTACGGGTTACAGCTGACAGCCAACTAGCCACAGCTGCTGGCCATCTGATCACAGTTGATGGCCATTTACTACCCGAGCCAGCACCTTTCTATTGTGAGGCCGAGAGCCTGGAAACTGTTTTTGGGGCTTTGTCCCCACAGCTCAGCTCAGTCCACTTTGGTTTGTTGTGTTTCATTTTTTCTTGTCTCAAGGAGGCAGATTAGGGGGTGGCAGCATGCGTAGTTGACTGTGACAGGGGAACACAGTAACATTCTGAAAGGAGGATGAAATGTATTGGCATGGAATTGATAATGACTTCAAGCTCTCTGCCCTTGAAACAACATGAACACGATCAAGCTTTATTTTCAGGTGTAAAGCCCCTGGAACAATAGACGCAAGACTAAAACATCATGGAATTGCAATAAGTAAAATCCAAAGTGTATTAAGCTGTGGAAGACATACAAGCCCATTCCTTCTAGAAATAATTTACACACACACACCCCAGCACAACATGGATAGGCTACAGAGATTGAAAGAGACTTCAGATACAAATCAATGAATTGGAAATGATGGATTTTTACAGAGATTTTAAATCAAATGAAATGTTTAACCAGGAAAATGAACAAACTTGAGACAACTGTGGAAATTTGAAAACTGACTAAATGGTTATAGGAAGGATTTATTTTAATTTTATTTCATTGGAATGGAATCCAAATCATTTATAGGTTGATAAATTTTGAGGTAAGATGATGGATACTTGGGTGTTGTTTTTTTCTCTACTTTCTCCTTTTATAGATTTTTTAAAAAATTTGAGAACAAAATTTTAATATAAATAGTATATTCAGCTCATTGCTCTTGTTACAATGCTTAGAAAATTAAACATTGCAGAGCGGCTGGTTAGCTCAGTTGGTTAGAGTGGGGTGCTTTTAACAACAAGGTTGCTGGTTCAATCCCCACATGGGCCACTGTGAGCTACACCCTCCACAACTACATTGAGACAACTACTTGACTTGGAGCTGATGGGCCCTAGAAAAATACACTTAAATAAATAAAAGATAAAATTAAACCTTGCAGATATAAATGAGTCCCTTTGAACATTTGTTTCTGATTCCTGTCACTCTCAATGCATGTAGGGGTAACCATTATCCAAGAATTTAGTGATTTTTATTCTCTTCTATAAGTTGTCTTGTATTCTAAAAAAAACACAAAAATCACTTCATTCCACATTCTTTGAATTCTTTGTGTCTTTTATACCACTTGATTCTACTTGCTTCTCCATCCCTGAAGTCAATGATCTCAGGGAGCTATTCACACCAGGTGATTCACAGAGTAATTTAATTCATTATTTCTGCACCTTTCTCCAACCTAATGCTTTCAGTGACACTATTAGCTGCATATTTAAATCACCTTGGTAAATTGCAAAGTGCTGTTGCCTTCCCCACCCCCTACCCCTAATATACAGACACAGTTGATCTTGCCTGGGATCCAGACATCATCTGTCCATTTCAATTTTATCATGTAATTATAATGTGCTGCAAGTCCCGAGAAACCTTGAAATGAGAGATCCTTCATTTTATCTTAAAGTCAAAAATCTTTGAGTTCTGGGCCAGCCTGGTGGCTCAGGCGGTTAGAACTCCATGCTCCTAACTCCCAAGGTTGCTGGTTCGATTCCCACATGGGCCAGTGGGCTCTCAACCACAATGATGCCGGTTCAACTCTTCAAGTCCCGCAAGGGATGGTGGGCTGCGCCCCCTGCAACTAAGATTGAACACAGCACCTTGAGCTGAGCTGCCGCTGAGCTGCCAATGGTTCAGTTGGTTGTAGTGCGTCCTCTCAACCACAAGGTTGCCGATTCGACTCCTGCAAGGGATGGTGGGCTGCACCCCCTGCAACTAGCAACAGCAACTGGACCTGGAGCTGAGCTGCGCCCTCCACAACTAAAACTGAAAGGACAACACACTTGACTTGGAAAAAAGGCCTGGAAGTTCACACTGTTCCCCAACAAAGTCCTGTTCCCCTTCTCCAATAAAATCTTTAAAAAAAAAAAATCTTTGCATTCTTACAAAATAAATTCTGATGTCCTGGCTCCTCCTACAGCCATTGTGATGCACTTGGTGCGAATGTGCCCAGGCCTCACTGTTAAAAGCACCCCTGGTGTGTTTCCTGCAAACAAAGGTCGAGAACCACAGCCTCCAAAACAGCTAGAGGACACCCTTGGCTGTCCTTCAGATTCTGGGGAGTTGTGAAATTCCTGTACACCAGGATGCCCCCACATCAGTAGGTAAGAATTTCTGGGTCTGGACACAGCCATTAGTAGTTTTTAAAACTCTCCAGGTGATTCCAGTGTACATCCATGTTGAGAACAATTCAAGTAGAATTGCCTGACTTTAATCACATTTGAAATCTGGTGATGCCAGATGCTAACTCTGGATTCCCCTTTTTCCTCTGGGGTATTGGTCTGCAGCAGTCACGGACTCTGTTTTACCTCTGGGTAAAGCAGTGTACACCCAGGCATTGGGGCTGTTTTTGAAGGGAAGAGGAATTCTGGAGAACAGGTTCAGAGATCAGAAAGTAAGTACCATGAATGCAGAGCACAGTAGTCGTTCTCCTGTCGCAGGAGGCTCTCTGGGATGTCCAAGAGAAGACTCAACCTGGAGCAGCGGTGACTGAGTTCTTGTCTCCAAGCACAAAATAATTCAGAAGTGAGATAGATGCAGGAAAGTAAAAATGATTTATTTAAAATTAAAGTAGACACTTGAGAGAAAAGTGCAGGCAAACTCAGAGAACTGAATTGTGCCAGAGGAAATCATGATCAGGAGTTTTTATCCCTCCCTGGGCAGGAAATTGGTGATGTCCCACTGATGTCGTTCATTCATATCCTCCCTCTGGGCGGTACCCTCCTTTTTCAATTTTTAATTCCTTATTTGGTTCCTCTGGAACTGTCATGGTGTCAGATGCATGATGGGAGTGCCAGTAACCACAAACGAGATTATAATTAGCTAAATGAGATTATAATTAGCAAATGAGATTATAATTAGCTAAAGGTCAGGTGCTGGTCCTAGGGATCAGCCTAGCTAGAAGAAACTGGTTCTTGTTTTTCTCCAGCTGTAGGTACACTTGTTACTTGTGTAACCAGTGAGGCACCTCACTTGTACCCTGAAGGGGGTTGTCAATTTACTAGGCTATCTATCCTGCCTCCCACATAAAAGGGAGGCAGAGGGCACTCTGAGAAAACCCCCTGGGTAAGTAGGCTTCTGGAGCCCTCCACTTCTAGTACGGTTGCTGCTGGTCACTCACTGCCCCCTGGATTCTCAAAGCCATGATGCAGAGTTCTTTAGATTATCAGAACCAGCACAGATATTATCTAAGGAATCCCATTCCCCTGCTTTACTCCACGTGTCTCAGGTAAAGTTGAGGGAGTCTCTGGGCAGCCTCATCTTGTACTCCCCCTTTAGCTGCCTGAGAACAGAGAGGAAGTCTCTCCTCACCTCCTTGCTTGCTGGTTGAAAACACAGCCTTTGCACTCCCTTAATTCTTGGGATTGCCTGGTGAGGCTGTGTAGTTAAACTGACATATGCTCACCAGACTTGTGAGCATAAGGAAAAGGAGTTTCAGTTTTGCCTTCGGTGTTAAGCAGTAATCAGTATATCTGAAGTTGAGAAGGGGATAGTTATATTTGTGTTGTCGCGCAGCAGCCTAACGTCTATCCCCTCCTGCCTATCCCTAAATAAAGAAGAGTCTGTGAGACTGATCCCCTCAGGGACTTTGCTTCACCTTTGTGCTTACACATTATGTCTCCCTGTTTGGTCCCCAAAGATAGCTGGATAGTCAATGACGGGTAAAATTCCCCAGAGAGGGAATGACCTAAGCCAGGCAAAGTCACGTGCGGACCACCTGGAGAACTCAGGTCGATAGAGGTGGGCACAGCCCCCCCACATTCCCCCGGCTAAGGAGAGCCTCTGCCTTTGTGGCTACATTCCTTCCCACAACCTGCTTGGGAAGAGATTCAATGATGTGATAACAGCAGTTCTCCTTCCATTCTTATCAATACGTTTCAGCATAAAGGTTTTGTCCCTGGGGAGGCACATACCATAATTGTTAAGACATCATGGGACTTTCGATTCCGGCTGCTTGAAGGCAACGGTGTTTGGTTTGAATCCATTTTCTGGTATGATGTATGAGACTCACAGACCGTGGAAAAAACACTGCTACTTCCTTGTGTGTACATCAATAAAAGCCACAAGGTGGCCCGATTCGGGGCTCTCAGTCCTTTGCGACTGTGAGACCCTTGGCTCCTAGTGCATAATTTTCTTGATTTCTGTGTCTTTCTTAACCCTTCGCCTCCCCTTCTCGTTCCCTCACTGCCTGTGTTGCTCTGGATGCAACATATTTGTAGTGTTTCATTGCTACCTCTAAGGAAGAATGTGTGCATTGTGCAGAATGATTATATGGGTCTGAAGTAGACAAACCCTTTAGGTAAGTATTAGTATCGTGTTTCCCCGAAAATAAGATCTGGCCGGACCATCAGCTCTAATGCATCTTTTGGAACAAAAATTAATGTAAGACCCGGTCTCATATTCCATTATGTTAGATAAGACCTGGTATTATATTATAGTAAAATAAGACCGTGTCTTATATTAATTTTTGCTCCAAAAGACCCATTAGAGCTGATTGTCTGGCTATGTCTTATTTTCAGGGAAACACAGTAGAGAGTGTGGGAGAGGTGATTGATGTATTAGAGGAAATGGCATAATCATTCTGAATTGTTCTGTGATCCACAGACTAGGGTTGCTCATATCATGGAACTCAGGGGGGTTTGTAAAGATCAAATGACAGTTTCTATTAAAATATTTGTTAATAAGTCTTTATATGTATTGTTTTAAAAATTCACATAATTACTTTTAAAATGAAATGTTTATACAATATTTAAAAAGTCACTCAGAATGGCACCCTAAGGAGTAAAAATGTTGAAAATCAGCTTTAAAAATGCTATAAGCTATTGACAGAAGTGAATCACTTGAAATATACATTTTTTAAAACAGTGCACACATTTTTTAAAAGTATATTTGGCCATGTAATTTCATGTAAATACAGTCGATGAAGTGTTCCAGAAAGACAAGTATGTATAATCAAATGTAACATTTGTGTTTCAATCCTCCTATTTCATATATTCCTTTCCAAACTTTAATATATATTTTGGTGTGTAGACACCTAAAACTTTTCTATTATTCTTAATTTTAACGTATGTAATTGCAAATTTTTAACAAATATGTGATTATTATCATAGACATGATTCTACTCTTCCTTTATGCTTAACAATATTGTTTGCTGACGGATGCATGCGAGATCATGGTATATATTTCTACCTCAGGCTTTTTTTTCTAAATTACTATTGAAATATAACTTACATAGAGAAAAGTACAAGTCAGACACATTGCCATGAACTTTCACAAACTAAACACACTCATGTGCCAGCACTGAAATCAATGAAAAGAATATCAGCTTCCTCCTGGGGGTGCTTTCTGCTGCCATCCTGCTCTGGCTGCCAAAATGGCCTCCTCTGCTGTAACAGGACTGTAGTCACACAACAGCCTAGCCAACTGTCCCTGCATATCTTTCCTTAAGGAAAGAAGAGTTTGTGAGATTGTGCCTTTCTGGGACTCTGTTCCATCCTTGTGTTTACAACTTATGTCTCTCTGTCTGGTCCCCAAAAGATGGTTTTCAGCCAAAGACGGGTAAGATATCTCACGGGAGATACAACCCAAGCCAGGCGGAACCAAGTGGGGACCCCAAACGAGCTGCCTTGGACAGTGGGAAGGGGCCTTGCCTCCCCTTCTCCCTGCTTGGGAAAGTCTATTGCCGGCTCTGGCTTTCCCCTTGCACCTGTTTCCACTTCTCTCAAGGGAGTTGTTACAATGTGAAAGACATGATCCTGAAAAGGTACATGCTTTAAGTAAAAACATCCTGGGAACTTGTGCTTCCGCTGTTTAAAGACAAAGGGTGATTGGAATAAACATTTTTTGTTATGAGGTCTGAGCCTCATAGACCGTGTAAGAAACAATGCTGCTTTCTTGTAGTTGTAGACCTATCAATAGAAACCTCCAGCCAGCTTTATTCTGGGCTCCAGTCCTCTGAGACTGAGAGACCCCTGGCCTTGGGAGAGATTTAACTGCATTAAGTCTCTGTTTGTTTCTTGCTTAAAAACTTAACCCAAACCACCCCTTCTCGCACCCTCACTGCCCTTGTTGCGCGGGACGCGACACAGGACCACAGAGAAATTTTGCCAGTTGTGGGAAAGATGTTAGGAAAATTTGCCTTTATTGGATGATGTTAGCTTTTGTCTGTTAACTTTTTTGTTCCCTTGTCCCTCACATGAGAGACTGCATGTGAGTGATGGTTACTTAGGGTTAAGAAAATTCTCCCTCGTCTCATTTCCAGCAGGGGAGATATGAGGTGATGAAGAGTCTTTTTGTCTGTTTCACCCACATCAACAGATGAGATGAAGTAACTAAGTTATATCAGAATGACGTGACAGGCACTTTGCCAGGCTTTAGAAGGCCTTGGGCCAATGGTCCCAGGCGAGAACAGTAAGTATTGTTTGTTCGAATGGAACTAGCCCTTCAGCTGGATAAGCAATATTTTTATCACAGTAACTGTTGAAACCTCCGGAACTGGAACGAGGAGCTTGGCTCTAAGGTACATCTGAAAAAATATATGACAGACCTCAGTTGGCAGTGTAATTTTCATCATTTTGTCATCATTCTAAATATTATAAATATTATAAATATTTATAAATAAATATTATTTATAAATTCTAAATGAAATAGAATATCATTCTAATATTTTGAAAACTTGTGTACAACATGGAGCTTACAACATCAGGAGACGCCCTGACTTCCAGCCGTGGACCTGGCAAGGTTTTGATTCCTGACCTTTTCACTGTTGTTTCCCCACAGTTTGGTGAGCTTTTGGCATCTACTGTAATAGTTACTATCCTATAAAATTTATTACTGCTTTTAGATACTCCTTATTGATGTTATTTGTGTATTTAGCCAAGAGATTTTTGATCAATAGTAAACATATGTTGGGATCTCTTAAACTTATATGTATGTATACTCCTTTTGACATGACATTGCTATCAATGTATACAGTTTACTCTTAACCACCTTTATTTTCTGTCATTAACACATTCTTTTAAGTGCCTTTGTCTTTTGCTATTGTATATTGCTAAAAAAATTGATTGGCTATAGCTAAATAAATTAATTAGTCCCTCTCTAGCGTGTGCTCCTTTTTCTTTTCCCCATTCATTATTACACCAGTTTTAGTGTTTTACATGCATGGAAGGGAACCACATAGTGTTGGGAGTGTGTTGGGAGAGAAGTCCCTTGAATTTTGCCTAGACCGTAAGGTTAAAGGCTTCTGAATTGTTATATCTTACATGGAACAACGGAAACATGGTTAACAGCCTCAGGTCTGAAGTATCGGTATGTGTCTCAGAAATTCAAGACAATTTATTGCCCTAAGCAAAGAAATGAGCCTCTGCAGATTGAGGTTTTCAATGTGCAGAGTAAAGAGTGACCTTGATTTTAACTTGAGTATTGTGAGTCAAGATATTCCCAGAGTTCTTTACGCCAAAGGGGGCGACCTTGGATAAAGAATTGTTGCTATTGGTGAAATGAGATAGCTAGGTCTGGGTCCCAGTCAAAGGAACTGTAACAGTGTGCACTTGAGCTTGATTCTTTTGCAGGGAATTTTCTAATGCTAGTATGATTGCCTGGAATTTTGCTAATGGATCTGATGCTCGGGTCTAACATTTGATCAGGGATGGCCTGATGGATTTCGTGACAGAACACAGCATCTTTGCAGTCAACTCCATCAGGTGTGGTTGTGGCATACCATCCATAAAAATATGAACATCCTGGTCATTCATGTGTTCCCAAGTGACTCCCAAAGTGGCCCGTGTATCCAGAAAGGTGACCTCTTCCGGAATAGACTGCATCAATCAGAGAAGCGGGAACACACTTACTCCTCTAGGAGTGATCTGCCAGAGGTGCCATTTTTTGCTTTATTCTGCAAGTATCAGTATCTGTTCAATGAGGAGACATCTGTATAGAAAGTCTGCAAGATCCTGAATTCATGACCCAAGGTGAAATGGGAAACTTACAATTAAGGTGGCTCTAGGCATTGCCTCCATTTACAAAAGGATTCTGTCTCAGATGCCAGCAACAAATGTTCTAACTGTGCGCAGACAATAGCTTCTGGTACAGGAATACCTTGGGTAATTTATGTCTACCATCGGGTGGTTTAGAGACTTTTGAGTGCATAAAAGAGGCTGACAAAGCCTCTAGGGTAAAGAGGTGTGGGGAAGAACATGATAATGGGGTAATTATTTCAACAAATTCATGAGCCATTTGTTTTAGCCATTGGAAGTCGGTCAATTTTAAAGTGTTGTGTGAATATAATATGGTAAGTAATCAAGCAGATCTGATAAATACACTACAGTTGGGATTGTTATGACCTAGGCGAAAGTACCCATGACACAAGTTCTACATCCACTTTTTTCACGTTCTCAGCTCACAGCCCCTGGGGTTGCCTCAGGTAAATTTTCCTGAATGGAATATGTGTGGATTTCTGAAGATATTTCCAAGTAAGCAGGCACAAGTCGGCTTGACTTGGGGAACAAAGAGCTGGAAATGGTCTGTGGGTGACAATGGAAGGAAATGATGCTAATGCCCATGACTGAAGACGTCCACAGGCAGATCTCACATGGGACACACCTTTATGATTCAGAACCACAGTACATCCAGTGGTCTGTCCGAGGAGCCTGATTTAAACTCCAGGACAGATTCTGGGAACCCTCTCACTTTACTTCTAGTTATGTGCAGGAGATGAGGCAGATGCAATGCTAGAAGATGTCTCAATGAAGACAAAATTGTAAGAAAGGCCGACTGTGGCCTGTGTCCTTCTTTACCAGTCCTTGAATTCTTCCTAAAAAGATCCCCAGTTGTGGAAAAAAAAGATGAACACACACACACACACACACACACACACACACACACGAAAACCAAGATTCAAAAGAGTCTAACATTTTCCTAGCATATGAAAGTGATTGTGTTGTTCATTTTCTTAAAAAAAAAAAAAAAAAAATATATATATATATATATATATATATATATATATATACAAAAAGGTCTGACAATTAAGTTCGTGAACTTTGTAGCTAAACTTTTTTGATATCAGAAGAATTATTCATTATGAATTTGTAGCAAATGGACAAATAGTTAACCAAGTTTACTATTTGGAAGTGCTGAAAAGGCTGCATGAAAAAGTTAGACAATCTGAACTTTTCACAAACAATTCATGGCTCTTGCATCACGACAATGCACCAGCTCACACAGCACTGTCTGTGAGGGAGTTTTAGCCAGTAAACAAATCACTATATTGGAATACCCTCCCTACTCACCTGATCTGGCCCCCAATGACTTCTTTCTTTACCCGAAGATAAAGGAAATATTGAAAGGAAGACATTTTGATGACATTCAGGACATCAAGGGTAATGATGACCATTCCAGAAAAAGAGTTCCAAAATTGCTTTGAAGGACTAGGCAATGGCATCAGTACATAGCTTCCCAAGGGGAGTACTTTGAAGGTGGCTGTAGTGATATTCAGCAATGAGGTATGTAGCACTTTTTCTAGGATGCGTTCGCGAACTTAATTGTCAGACCTTCGTGTGTGTGTGTGTGTGTGTGTGTGTGTGTGTGTGTGTGTGTGTGTATTTGTGTGTGTGTGTATCAAATCATCACGTAGTAATCTTTAAATATACACAATTTTTAAAAATCAGTTATACCTCCATAAAGCTGAGGGAGGGAGTTTCCAGGTACATCCCATATTTACATAACAATTTATTGTTTTTCTTATATCAGTGAAAAATAGGAATCAATTGCCCTAGTGATATGGCAGCCATTTGCCTTTCAAAGGGTGCTATCCTAAAAGTAAAAACGTCTTTCAAAATGAGAGGCAATCACCGAAAAAAAAAAAAAAAAGATAAATTAAAAAAAAGAAGAAAAAGTGAGAGGCAACAAGTATTTATTGAGATCAATAAGAATAGCTGTTCAGGAAACATTAATTCAGGCAGAAGCCCAAATAATATTCTGATTTGAAGACAAAGGCAATGGGTATTTATGAGAAAGGGAAGGGGAACAATTAGATCAATAGAAGGAAGGCATTTCTACTGGTGCAGATAAGCTCACATACCTCGTGATGCTAATTCTAAACAATGCTTTTAATTTTTAGTCTGGTAGTCATCAGACGTGTAGTCATAATAAGTGCTTTCTTGTTATGTTTACAAAGAGTTCTTCGAGACATAATGTTGCCCTAGGCTCAGTCCAAAGATTATTTTGCCGTTTTTCACTTTGCAAGGTTTGAGGTATGACTCGCAAGGTGGTTCCTCTGGCATGGCAGCTTCGGCTCTATTTTAAAGTGGCTCCATTTATATTATTGTGACAAGGGACACAGGCAAAAACGGATGTAAAATAAATTTTCTTTTGTAAAACGCACACTTGGGAATTTAATGGACACGTGTCATAGCTTGTGATTGGTCTGAAAAGAGTCCCTGAGCCCAGCTAGGGCAGCAGGGTTCCAACGTCCCACCAGAGCCAAGTGCTCTGGATTCTTTCTTTTAAAGACCAAGTGAGTAGGGGTGTGGAAGGGATGGGTGGAAAGTTCAGTGCTAGCAAGGATGAAAGAGCAAAATGCAGCAGACTCTGTATTACTGATGGTGAGGTCACATATCAAGTGTCTTGAGTTTCTAAACTAGTATCAGAATTCCATGAGTGGCCTCGAAGCCTCACACCCAGCACTTGACTCTTACAGGACATAAGATCCGCTTGTTCCAGTGTGGCCTATCCTGGGCCACTCTTTTGCCTGGAAACTGAATCAGGAATTTCCTGTGTACCCTGTGACCACGCCTTCCAAAAAAGCTGCGGGAAGACTAAGGAATCAGACATAAGCTGGAAAAAAAAGTTATGTTTAAATGCAAATGTCCCTGGTTAGTACTTGGATGTAATAAATAAATAAATGAATAAATAAATAAATAAATAAATAAATAAATAAATAAATAAATAAACGCAAACGTCCTAGGCAGGGACAAGTTCCGGCGGGATGACTGAAGCTGATTCGGCTGAGCCACGCCTCCCCACACCAGCTGACCATCAGGCACAAAGGGTCCAATCAGAAGCGCCGCTGGGGCAGGTGGGCGAGGCAGAGCATCACACCTGTGTGGACGTACCTTCTCCCTTCTGGGGCGCTCGGGATCACTGGCTGTAAACAGTCCCCGGTGGCTCTGCCACAGCCTCTGTCTCGCTGTGGTCTGTGCTGGTCCTGAGGGTAGGCAGGACTCTAAGAGACCCAGGAAACCTAGAAATGGTGAGTGTGCGGGGCTGGGATCGGAGACTGCGACGAGGGATTGGTTGGAATCGGCTGGAACTCGCTGTGCTGCGACCGGCCCCCTCCCCCATGGTCAACTCCGGAGTTGACCCGAGTCCCCAGGGGGCGCCGCTTCACCTCGGTCCCCTCTGACATGCAGCGTTGGGGCTGGGCAGGCAGCTGGGACCTGGGCATCCTGTCCCATCACTGAGCGCGGCGACTTCACCCGGCCGGGAGACTCTGGGCAGCCCCGAGTCTCCCCAGATTGTGCGGTGACCATGGGGGATGTCAGGGTAGAATGTTGACTGGGTCTCCGCAGTTCGTGCGTGGGAGGAGCTGTGGTCTGCGGGGTCCCCAATCCGTCCTTTCTCGGGGGAGAGGACGTGCAGTAGGGTCTCAAACCTACGACCTTGACACCCCCCCCCCCCAGCTCTTTCTGGGACTGGCAGTAATAGGTCCCTAAATTTTCCAGATTACTCCTTGCATTTCCAAAGCCAACTTCCCCTCTCCAATTCACAGCATCATTATTCATTCTTTATCCTCTGGGTGCATTTCAAACAGACCCAATATTTCAATTATTTATCTCTTCCCGGCAGAGCCATGCATGTTGTGGCTGCTTGGCTCTCAGGCCGTGAGGAGGAATCAGGTAGAAATATAGAAGGAAGATTTATTGAAGTACGAGAAGGGTCGGCTGGGCAGAGTCTGCTGGATACTGCTGCCTCGAGTCTTCGTTTCGTCTCAAGTTTTATATTTTCTAATCAGGATATAAGTTTCTTCCGCCTGTAGTGGAATTTTCTATTGAGTTGGGCTTTGTCCGTTGGAGTGGGGGAAGGTGCAGTTAAGCCAATCCGCTTATCGCCACCTTTGCATATGTTATGTAGGTTTAAGTTGGAGTCAGGAGTGGATCCCACACAGATGCTAAAACCTTTCCCAAGTCAGGGCTAACACTGAGCTGAAATAAATGGAAACATTAAAACTGCTATGCGTAGTAAATGTATAGGAAGCAGAATCATTAATAGTTGGTGGAAAGGAAGCGAAGAAAGAAAAGACAGCTTTCAAAAAGTCCCAAGCTAAATTACATTTGTTAATTTGAATTATACCAGAGATCCAAATCTCAAAATAGAAGATTTAGTGCCATCATAACAATACCTCTGTCTCCTCAATGCACTACTCTTTTTTTTAAAGATTTACATTTGCAAATATTTTACAGGAGAGGAAAGCCGGAATAACCACCTGGAATACGCTTTATGAAATCCGAGTTCCTCTCCCCCAGAACCTGCCCTGGGCACAGACATGCTATGGGAAGTCCTCCTCTTTGGAACCTTTCCTGGGTGATCTCTCCTGTCAGCACTGTCCCTCCCTGGGTTTGTCACTTTTGAAAAGATTTATTGACTTAAATCTCAATTTCTCAATAGGAGTAAAATGTGTGTAATCAGTAGAAGTTAAAATACAGTGTAAATAGCTCCAGACAGGCAGTAAATTTCAGAAGAAATAAAATATTCCAGGAGTACATTCCATTTGTATAGAATTCTTTCACTCTTTTCTTCCCCTGAGGATGTGTAGTAAGTTTCTGAGGCCTGTTCTTTACTTTTGGGTGGTTTCAAATAAAATTCCTGTGTTTGCTTGCTTGTGGGCCATGAAAGAATTCACAAGTCAGACAGAAATATAGAAGATTTGTTCAAGTAGAAGGGTAGGCTGGGCAGAGTCTGCTGCAAACTACTGCCTTGAGTCTTTGTTTAGTCTCAAGTTTTGTTTTCCTGTAGTTGGGGGTGGGGCGAGGGGTGGTAAAGCTGGTTATTACAGTCTTTGCATAGGTTATGTAGATTTAAGTTGGAGCCTGGAGAGTGGGTCCCATACAGATGCAAAACCTCTCCCAACTCACTTGGCTAGCAATGGGCCTAATTGAAATGGCATATTAAATGTATAACAAGCAGAATTATTAAGAGCCAAAGAAAAGAAAGCTTTCAAAAATTCCCAAGCTAAATTGCACTTATTAATTTGAATTATACCAGAGATCCAAATCTCAAAAATAGAAGATTTAGTGCCACCATTACAATCCCTCCATCTTAACATTCTTGGGTTAGTCTTGCAGAGCAGAAGTGTTTAAGCAGATTAATTATTTACAAACCAATTTCTTTACTTGGAAATAAAAACTAACAGCTTCTTTTCTGAAAGTAATAGATACTTGGGGTTTTCTTGTTGAACTTATAAAGGTGTCTTAATATTTTCTTCCCCCCTTTTTACATAAATGTTGGGTTTATATGATTTTGCTGGATTGTTCAAACACTGGGTTTGTTATTTAGAATATCAACTGTGTTCCAAAGCAACTCCAGTGCAAAGCAGAGGCCTGAGGTCAGTGACTCAAGATAAGGCCTCCTTTAGCCGACAAAGGGAAGTACAGTTGACCCTTGAACAACACTGGTTTGAACTGTGTGGGCTCTCATATAAGCACTTTTTTCGATAAATATTGTAAATGTATTTTCCATATGATTTTCTTAACATTTTCTTTCTCTAGCTTACTTTACTGTAAGAAAACAGTATATAATACATAATATGTATATATTTGTTTGTATTATCGCTAAGGCTTCTGGTCAACAGTAGGTTATTAGCAGTTAAGTTTTTGGGAAGTCAAAGTTAACAGTATTTTCAGCTGCATAGCAGGTGGGCGCCCCTAAGCTCTGCGTCAAGGGAAGGTCAACTGTACTTGAAGGCCCAGTGGTTCTTCCTGGGGAGCCTCACCTGCAGGTGTCCTACCTGCTCACACCCACCGTGGAGGGTACCCTTTATAGTGAGAGACTATGGAGCCCTGGAATGTGGACCGGCCCCTGCATGGGGGTGGGGGATGATGATGATGATGATGCCCTTCCTAAGGTTCTGGTTGTGGCTTCTTAGGCCTCAACATATTTAGACCTTATTTTTGAGTTTTGCATCCACAGTGTAGGTGCACTCAGTGTAATTTGTGCACATTGAGAAAGTTCGTGAAAGGAGTTCTCTGTCCTGGGTTAGAGTTTGTGAATTGGGAGTTCATTTGGGTCAGAACCTTACACTGAATCCAGCTGAGCATTTCCTCACCGTGAGATGAAGCCTGATGGAGGGAGCGTTTCCATTATTCCCCGGGGAGAGAAGAGTGTGGAGCTGTCAAGAGTTCATTCCTGGGGCTGCTCAGGTGTCCCTTCCCGTCTCCCCCACACTGACTCACTCCAGGGGTTCTGTCTCAACCGGGGTGTCTGGACCCCAAGTTTTCAATTATGCAACTTTCTGAGTGTGGGTTTTCCTTCTGAAGTGTAGGGAAGCAGGCTGCTTTGTCTTGATTTCAGTATTGGTATGTTTCCTTTGGATTCTTTTTTTCATTGAATATTGCAGCCCTTTAATTCTAGTTTCTATTAGCACCTGGGCTTTTAATATGTAAGTTCACTGAGAGATATGATATAAGTCAAGAAAATTATGGATCCAAATACAATTTTTGTTTTATTTAGGCGAGAGAACCTCAAGATGTGAGATGGGTGTATTTAAGTTCTCGAGTTCTTTTTTTCATTTTTAGGACAGTGATTGTATGGCCAGGTCCCTAGAGAACTTGGCCATTTAACTTTTCCCTAGAGCTGCTGGACCACCAAATTGTGGAGCTGTCTGCGGTGGTGGTTCCACTCCTCTCCCCTACCGCCCTGACCTCTCTGCCCCTCTTCTCTCAGAGACCCAGTGGTCCCACCACTGCGCCTTCCTCCCTGCTGCAGCCACAATGCTCTGGTGGGAAGACCCACTCGCTGTTGGGAAGGTGACAACAAAATTCATAAAAGTGAAGAATTTTTAAAGAAGGTGACGAAAAGAAAATGCCAAAACCAATCAATGTAACAGTAACCACCATTGATGTTGAGCTGAAATTTGCCATTCAGCCCAATACAACTTTTTGACCAGGTGGTGAAAACAGTTGGTTTGCATGAGCTCTGGTGGGGTTTTTTTGGGTGTAGTATGTGGACAGCAAATGTTATTCTACATGGCTTAAACTAAATAAAAAGGTGACACGGCAAGATGTTAAAGAGAATCCTTTACAGTTCAAATTTAGAGGTAAATTCTTTCCTGAAGATGTGTCTAAGGAATTAATTCAAGAAATAACCCACCCAGAGACTTTTCTTCTTGCAAGTGAAAGAAGCCATCTTAAATAATGAGAAATATTGCCTGCCAGAAACTGCAGTCCTTTGGCTTCTTATGCTGTCCAGGCCAAGTATGGAGATTATAACAGAGATCACAAACCAAGCTACCTGGCTAACAATAGACTCCTATCCTTGTGTGTTTTGGAACAACACAAACCGACAAAAGAGTGGTAGGAAGGAAGAATATGGAACTGACATGAAGAAATAGAGGAATGCTCAGGGAAGATTCTGTGATGGTACCTGAAGATTGAACAAGATCTAGAAATGTATGGAGTCAACTATTTTGAAATAAAATAGGAAGTGAATAGTGGCTAGGTGTTGATGCTTTGGGTCTGAATATTGACAAGCATGATGACAAGTTAATACCTAAAATTGGTTTTTCCTGGAGTGAAATCAGAAATATTTCATTTAATGACAAAAAATTTGTTATATAGCCAATCAACAAAAAGACATCTGATTTTGTTTTATATGCAACTTGTCTAAGAATCAATAAGCAGCTCTTGGCCTTGTGTATGGGAAACCACGAACTATACATGCAAAGAAAGAAGCCTGATACTATTGATACAGCAGATAAAGGCTGTGGCAGGAGAAACATCAGAAGGAGATGTTTCTCTAGGAAGGAGAAACATCAGAAACAGTTGGAAAGGGTGCAATTAGAGAATAAAAACTAGAAAAGAGAAACAGCAGGAAAGAAAAAAGAATAGAATGTGAAAAAGAAGAGCTTATGGAATGTCGAAGGCAAATTGAAGAACAGACAGTAAAAGCCCAGAAAGTACTAGAAGAACAAAGTAGAAAAGCACTAGAACTGGACCAGGAATGAAAATGAGCAAAAGAAACAGAAAGGCTTGAAAAGGAGTGTCAAGCTGCTGAAGAGGCCAAGTCTGCTATAGGAAAACAAGCTGCTGACTGGATGAAGAATCAGGAACAGCTAGCAGCAGAAGTTGCTAAATTCACTGCCAAGACTGCACTTCTAAAAGAAGCTAAGAAGGAAAAAGAAGAGGAAGCCGCTGAGTGGCAACACAAAGCTTTTGAAGCCCAGGAAAACTTGGAAAAGACGAAAGAAGGATGAAGAACTGTGATGTCTGCCCCTCCCTCCACCTCTAAAACTGAGGCTAGTGCTTCAAATACATGTTGATGGAGGGAGAACTGACTCTGGGTGGTGAACACACAATGTGATATATAGATGATGTGTTACAGAATTGTACACTTGAAAACTGTAACTTTACTAATCATTGTCGCGCCAATAAACTTTAATTAAAAAGAAAAAATGCCTTCATGTTATCCACAGAAGCAAAAAACAAACAAACAAAAAAACCCAAACAAACTGAGGCTAGTGCTGAATTCTCAAATGAACCATAGAAGTGAGGAGAAACGTGTTACAGAAACACAGGAAAACGAGCGTGTTAAGAAGCGACTCCAGTAGTGGCCAGTTAGCTCAGTTGGTTAGATCTCGGTGCTCTTAACAACAAGGTTACCGGTTCGATCCCCACATGGGCCACTGTGAGCTGCACCCTCCACAACTAGATTGAAACAACTACTTGACTTGGAGCTGATGGGTCCTGGAAAAACACACTTAGAATAAATAAAAGTTTAAAATTAAAAAAAAAAAAAAGAAAAAAGAAGCAACTCCAGGCATTACATTCAGAATTAGCCCAAGCCAGAGATGAAAACACAAAATGATGTTCTTCATGATGAGAATGTTACAGCAGACTATGATAAATAGAAGACTCCATGACAGATTTGACGAGGCAATACAAAGCACCATACTGATGAATTTGAAGCAACGTGAGAGCTTTCCATTTGAATACATATTCCTCATAAGCTGACCCAGCAGCAGAGAAAAGCAGGCCTTTGCAGATGTGATGAAATGCATTCCACTTTGCCAAAGCACTCACATCAGTTTGACTGGTGGCTGAAAGACAAGGGGAGCTCTTCAACATCAAGGTATGTGATATGTGCTTGTGACAGGATTCTGATGTCTGGTTCATGGCTTCACGCACTCAAACAATAAGAATGCGGACCCAGAGAGGTAAATTGAAGCAGTATACAGATTTATTGTGAAAGCGAAAAGCTCAAGAATGCAGCTCTCTGAGGAGAGAGGGGATTCAAATGGAATACCCCTCAGATTAAGCTAAGCCGGAGACTATATGTCCTTGGATCTGTAATCTTTAAGTTGTTTACCAGGAGCCGGTTGGGCTCCCCCCACACTCCCCTTCCTGCACCTGGGCTGGTATCTTGGTTGACTCTGTAGTCTGATGCGGTAGCCCCTCCTGCCCAGTTCCTTTTCTACATTTTTTTTCTGTCAATTGCTGTTCTCTTTGGCCTTGAGGCCCTTCGCTGCGTGTCTCTGACTGCTCACAATTTTCCCATCTCACTTTGAGACTGTTTGTCTGGGCCTGGTGCCCTCCACTGCAGTCCTGTCCCTAACTGCCTATGACTTTCCTATCTCACTTGGTTTTCTTTCTCTTTTGGGCCAGGGAATGGAGCACAGTGCTCCATAACCTTTCATGTTTTGCATCTTCCTTTTTTTTTGCTGTTGAAGATTAACACTAATTATCACGTCTGACAAAATATGTATGTGTGATTTAACCACTTTGTACAATCGAAAGGATGATGGTGAGTCAGTGAGTGTTTAGGTTGAGCATGCTGATTTCTCCTGCCCCTTCCATCCTGCCTGCGTGTATTTTCACATTTTCTCTCATTATAATTTCTCAGTGTGCCCTTCTCATATTCTGCCATACCCATAGCCATAAGTTGGCCGCCATACAGATCACTGGCAGTGTTTAAAAAGAGGGTAGGTCACAGGTGGACAGTCTTTGATCACTGTGTGTAAGATGGCTGTGAATCATGAAAAGAGTTAGAATGTTTATAGTGGGCAACTGGTGGGTTTTTTTAAATGCCAATTTTATTACATTATTGGATATTTGATATGTGCTTACATAATTACAGTCATCTTTGACAGCTGAACTGATAGGTGTTTCATCTTCTGACATCCTTTGGTTTTCTTTGCTTACTGATTCACAAAGGTGTAGCCAGCAGGTAGTAGTCCCTTAGGAGAGTTTATTGATAAGACACTACCTGCAAATAACAGTTGTCTCTGAAATATTTAAAATATTTTGTTCTTTCATAAATTGATTTAGATAGGCATTTAATAAAAGGAAATATGGTAATGGATTATAATCATTAAAAAAACCCTGGACCTTCCTGGAAGGGCAACATGTGAAAACATCAGTCCCACAAGAGGACAGTAATACGAGGTATGATCAAAGAATATGGTGAATGTTTAAATAAAAAAAATTATTACAGTAAAAGACAAATTGCCATTAATCCCCCTCAAAATACTCCCTCTCGCTTTGAACACACTTATTCCACCATTCTTGCCACTTTCTGAAGCAGTTCTGGAAGTCCTCTTTTGTGAGTGTCTTTGTTGTGCTGTTGTGGCTGCCTTGATGTCCTGAATGGATTCAAAACATTTACCTTTCACTGTCATTTGACTTTGGGGAAAAG
This sequence comes from Rhinolophus hipposideros, assembly GCF_964194185.1. Lineage (NCBI taxonomy): Eukaryota > Metazoa > Chordata > Mammalia > Chiroptera > Rhinolophidae > Rhinolophus > Rhinolophus hipposideros. The sequence continues at coordinate 38,643,315 of NC_138062.1, read as the reverse complement.
CCAGAAGTTACACGGTGCCAGATCCAGTGAATAAGATGGATGAGGATACACTGTAATGTTTTTATTTGATAAATTGCCATACCAGAAGTGATGTGTGACACAGAACGTTTCCATTGTGATCACAAAATATGGTGAATGCTGCTGCCCATTGCCATCCAACAGAAAGGCAGGGATCTTCAATACGGGAAGCAGAGCATCGAACCTTAGTAACAGTGTGTGACAAGTTTCAACTTGTTTGGTGTAATCAGTCGGGTGTGAGCTACGGTTGAGAGAAGGTTTGTTTTAAAGTGTGCCATAAATCATCCTCCATCATGACAATGCTCCATGTCACATATTGCTTCTGGTATACAGCAATTTCTGTCAAATAAAAACATGGCGTGTCCTCATCCACCTTCTTCAATGGATCTGGCACCATGCAACTTCTGGCTCTTCCCCAAAGTTAAATTGATTCAGGACATCGAGGCAGCCACGACAGAGCAACTAACGACACTCACAAAAGAGGATTTACAGAACTGCTTCAGAAAGTAGCAAGATTGTTGGGATAAGTGTGTTGCAAGCACGGGGGAGTATTTTGATGGGGCTTAATGGCAATGTGTCTTTTATTGTAATAAATTTTTTGAATTTAAACATTCACCATATTGTTTGATCACACCTTGCTACAACACCTGTGATGACTGGTTTTTCAGACACAGTGGAGTGTGTAAGCTATATGCTTTATAATATATAATGGTACTTTCAATCAGGAAGGAATATTTTTGCAATTTCTTGTTCCTTCAGAATATCTTAGAGTGCTAAATTTTTAACTGCCTTTTTGTTGAGCTGAATTGTGGGACTATTTGTATTAAAATTGTAAGCTGTCACTGGTATACTGTCTTCCTGGAGGGGTGTTGTATGTCTGAATAAGTATGTGAGTGTGCATGTGTGTGTGTATGTGTGTGTAAGAGAAGGAGAGATGTTGCCTTTGTAGCCTATGAAGAGAGTCTGCACTTTCATTTCTTGATATAATTGTTATATACTCATTTTAGTATATTTGGTTCCTAAATCATTGTGCTTATCTTTCTTTCAGTCTCTAACTAAGAGTACTTAAATTTGGTCTGTTAATCCTATTTTAGAAGTTATAACTTTAAGTTATATTAAATTCAATTACGTCTTACAAAGAAATCTTTCCAGTTTGAAAGATGTTCTAATACTCACATGTTTTAATATTGTCTTTATCATAAAACATCCAGATTTAGAGATAAGGAAAGATTTGTTTCTCTGTGTGGTTCAGCTACTTTCCATTTGGTATTATGCATTCAAATTTACATTTATGTATTAAAATTTCCATTTAAAAACATTTTTCACGCACAGTAAACTCAAGTTGTGTCTGAAAATATCTCTTGTACTTTTTTGATTTTGTTGACTTTTAAAGGATTAATCTTGGCAAACGTTATTAAAAGGAATAGTTGCATTTAATCTATTTTTTAGACTTTGTAGGACAAAAGGTAAGTGGTTTACATTGAAGTGACTATTGTATAGTGGGTGTTTTCATGAAATACTCTGGAAAAGAATGTTTCTACTTGCAGCACGTTAGAGAAATAGATGGTGACCACTGCTATTCATGTGCTAAAGCATAAGTGTTCACTTAGCCAAAGCATTAAAGCAATTACCATAATAGGTGAAAATGTGGACGACCATTGAATTTTTATTAATGTTCTTCATTTTGAATTGTGTGCATAACCATTGCTACATCAGTTTGAAATCAGTGTTGAAAAATTACCAGTTATTTTTTCTGTTTATAATCTATGTGTAGATTAGGATTAAAATGGATTTAATCAATTTTTAAAGCTGTGTGAATTTTACTAAAAAGAAACAACTATTTGTGAAATGGATTTTCATAGTGATTAAATCAATTATAGCTTTTTAAAAATTGTATTGGGGAAGGGGAACAGGACTTTATTGGGGAACAGTGTGTACTTCCAGACCTTTTTTCCAAGTCAAGTTGTTGTCCTTTCAGTCTTAGTTGTGGAGGGCACAGCTCAGGTCCAGTTACTGTTTCTAGTTGCAGGGGGGCACAGCCTACTATCCCTTGCTGGAGTCGAACCGGCAACCTTGTGGTTGAGAGGACATACTCCAACCAACTGAGCCATCCGGGACCTCAGCGGCAGCTCAGCTAAAGGTGCATGTTTAATCTTAGTTGCAGGGGACTTGAGGAATTGAACTGGCAACCTTGTGGTTGAGAGCCCATTGGGCCATGTGGGAATCGAACTGGCAGCCTTTGGAGTTAGAAGCATAGAGCTCTAACTGCCTGAGCCATCGGGCTGGCCCAATTATAGCTTTTATTATTAGTAGTTGAGAGCACTTGTTCATATAGCAATGTAAAAATATATTAATGAGTATTTGGTAAATTCCAACAGGCTTTTATCATTAGCATAATTTTGTATTGTAAAATTAAGTTACAATTAGCATCTATAATTTTGGATAGCATTCATTGCTTAACAATAAGTGACAAAGCTCAAAAAATAAAAGATAAAATAAAAGCCTATACTATTCATAAGGCAAATGAATTCGTAGTTTAATTAACGGATATAAAAAAAGCAATTAAATTCTGTTTTCACTGGTTAGAGAAAAACACCTCAAAGCCTGTGGAAATCTTTGAAATTTGTAGTCTATTACAGAATTTAATTGCAAACCCCCTAATGCATTATAAGATGCTACTCAATCCTGAAAATATCCCCAGTGTGAAATATAGGGGAGGGAATAACTGTCATAATGCCCCTTTTCCTCTTAGTTAGAAAGGGATTTGTTGATTTTTATGGTCTGCAGTTTTATGTCTATCAGTGTTTAAAGGATTAAATCTTGGAGTGGTTTACTATGTAGAAAAGTTAAAATAATTTTTTAAAGCAAAAGTTAATTAGAATTATGATTCACAATAGGAAAATATGGTGTATATAAACTGTTTTTATGTTCAATAAATAACGCATGGGAGGGTTATCCTGCTCCACTCCTGTGTTCTTACTCCATCCACCTTCACCCAGTTTTAATTACTTCTTGATCATCCTTTTAGAGTTTCTTTATATAAAAATTAGCCAGTGTGAATGATATTTTTCTTACTTGTGTTTATTCTTATAATGAGTAGTCCAGGCTCACCTATTTGATGTTTGACTCCTGGCACCTTAAGCCCCACCCCTCCCTTTCCCCCTCCTGCTTCTTACCTGTCAGGCTGATGAGAAGCCTGGAGGCTCCTGCACTGGGAGCTGCTGCTCGCTGGGGAGCCCTCCTGTGAGCTGTGCTGCCCTGCGCTGTATTGTGGACCCACCCAGCCTGGGGCTGTATACAGAGGACTCTGAGTTGATAATATGCTGTCCTTTGGGAGCAGTTGTGTGGGAGTGGGGTTCTCCTTACAGTGGTTTTGGGTTGATGTCTTGGCTGGAACCTATTTGTGTGTTTAGAGTGAAGATGTGACTAGGCTGAGTTCTTCCCCACAGTAGGATGGGCCTACGGGAGAAGGAGGATGATTGTACCCCGTGAATGACGTAAGTCCATTAGATGCTCACTCCGCTTTTGAGCCTCTAAAACAGGTTTTGAATGAATGTTGCCACCTCCTGTAACACAGTAATTGACAAACCCTCACACAATTACTCAGTGCTAAGTCTCAAATTATAGTTTTCCTGGGATCTCGGTAAATTAAAGCAAGGTCCCCCAAGTTCTTAGGGGAATTACTGAATATAATATAGAGGACACAGGGTGTACTTCACCTTAACCATCAGAAATCCTTGCCTTTTCTCGTAATCATAGCACACATTCTCCTAAAATATCCTATAGTGAGCAGGAAAGCTCAGAACCCATAATTCAGAAATTCAAAATTCAGTTTACAAAATTGGCTTCACAAAATGGGACTCCATGGTTCATACCCCTGATGCTCACTTCTTAAAGAGCAGGTATTTCAGAGAAAAAGAGAGAAAGAGACAGGGAAGGCAGCCCAGAGCTGGTGGGCTGAGTCCACCCTCCTGATACCAGAGGGCTCCCCGGGTTCCTTCAGTGCCTCTGCTGCTGCTGCCCCTGCCTCTACTGCAGCCCAGATCCTGACCCTCGGGGCTGTTGGGGACAACACCCATGGCCTCACTGGGGCACAGCGAAGGATTAGTTCAAACACGACTTAAGCCCCGGGTCCTTAAATCCTACACAGCAGCCATTTCCATGGGGGAGGCCTGTAACCCAGATGGTGTTGATTTGGGGCCCTCTGGAGGAAGAAATGATAAATACCAGGGTAGGGGGGACACCCACTCTGTCAATGTTTGCCCAGTGATCTAACATACAAAATAGGAAAGGACAGGAGCGGGAACAAAAGGAAAAAGGTATTGAAAAGGGTTCATAATTTGACCCAACTGTAAATCCAAAATATACTAAAGGAATTTACATAATGAAAAAAGGTAAAAGGGGACTCCTTAGCTTTTGAGCCTCTAAAACAGGTTTTGAATGAATGTTGCCACCTCCTGTAACACAGTAATTGACAAACCCTCACACAATTACTCAGTGCTAAGTCTCAAATTATAGTTTACCTGGGATCTCAGTAAATTAAAGCAAGGTCCCCCAAGTTCTTAGGGGAATTACTGAATATAATATAGAGGACACAGGGTATACTTCACCTTAACCATCAGAAATCCTTGCCTTTTCTCGTAGTCATAGCACACATTCTCCTAAAATATCCTATAGTGAGGAGGAAAGCTCAGAACCCATAATTCAGAAATTCAAAATTCAGTTCACAAAATTGGCTTCACAAAATGGGACTCCATGGTTCATACTCCTGACTTAATTTAGTTAATATGGTCTAGTGTAAATTAAAGAGGACCCTGAAGGATTGAAAGCCATTATAAGAAACCTATTAGGAAGAAGTGATTCTCCCAGTGCTTGTCCTTTGAACATCTGAATGTGACCTGTTCTTAAACCTGGAAAAAATGAATGACACCTCACACTAGATTCCCACAACCTTGAGTCTGTGGTCACAGCAAAGGAAAACCCTACTTCCAGTCCCCAACATTATGGAAACTACGGACTCCATCCACTCAGCAACGGGTACACATTCTGCTCTCATAGATTTAGGTAAGTCTGGTCTGCTCAGTGCCTATGTCAACAGCCTCTCAGCTGCAGTTGGCCTTCATCTCTGAAGGAACATGACACACCTTTACCTGGTTCCCTTCAGGGAACCTCAGCACCGTTACCATCCCCCCCAGTCTTTGCAGGGTGGATCTGAGCTGAGTTTATCTTGCTCCAGGAGAACAGGTATGATGTGACATTCATGATGTTCTTTCTCGACACTCATTTGACATTCAAGACATACATATATTGGAAAAAAAGGCGGCTTGCAAAAAGTGGACAAGCTGTTGCCCCAGACATATTACAAGACTCCGATACCTTGGTTACACTTTAAAAAATTATTTAATAAACAGGTCACTTCCTTCCTTACACCATGAAGAAATAGCTACAAGTCCTTCTCAACACCCACAACACTCTAAATTCTTTTCATGTTTGGGAGGCAACATATTCCTTGTTTACAAATTTTGCTTTATGCTGTTACTTGCAAATTGGCCCACCTTGAATGGGCACTCCTGCCATAAATGTCTCTAGACTTAAAATTGCCATGTAATGGGTATACCTGATAGTGTCTTCACCATAGAGGCTTCATTGACCATCTCTCACACCTGGAGTTACCCATTATGGCCTTAGGATGTAATTTCTGTCTCTTGGTTATGTTGACTAGATGTTTATCAATTTTATTAATCTTGTCAACCAGCTTTTTTATTTTAATTTTTTATAATTAAAACATTGATTTTTCATAATTGATTGAATTTTTAAAAAATTCTCATTACTTCTTTTATTCTGCTTACTTTAGGTTTAATTTGCTCTCTAAATGTTTCCTAAAGTGGATGCTTACTTTATTGATTACAGACTTTTCTTTTTTCTACTGTATATGTTCGATGGCATAAATTTCTATGTAGGCATTGCTTTTGCTGCATCTCACAACAATTGATAAATTTAATTTTCATTTCATGTAGTTCAAATAATTTTCCTTCCTCTTGAAACTTTTTCGATCCCATGTGCTATTAGAAATGTGTTGTTGAATGTCCACATATTTGGGGTTTTTCCAACTATCATCCTGTAAGTGATTTCTAGATTAATTCCTACGTGGTGTGAGAGCATCCTGGATTTTGTATGATTTCTGTTCTTTCAAAATTTTTAAGGGGTGTTTTTTGTCCCAGAATGCATTCTTTGTTGGTGAAGGTTCCATGTAAACTTGAGAAGAACATATATTCTGCTCTTGTTTCATGAAGTACTTCACAGATTACGATTAAATCCTGTCGTTGCATCAGGCTGTTGGGTTCCTCTCTGTCCTTGGTGATTTTCTGCCTGTGGAATTTATAATTCATGATAAGGGGTATTGAAGTGTATAATGATAGTAGTGGATTCATCTGTTTCTTTTTGCATTCTATCAGTTTTACCTCACATATTTTGCCCCTCCTTTTGTGCACACACAGGAAGGATGTTATGTCTTTTTGAAGAATGGTCCCTTTTATCACTGTGTAAAATACTTTTATCTCTGAGTTTTTCTTGGTCTGAAATCTGCATTGTCTGAAACACATATACCTATGGCATGTTTTTTTCATTAGTGTTGGTACATTTTTTTTTAATCTCTTTACCTTTCATCTATCTTTGTCTTTATATTTAAAGTGACTTTCTCCTACACAATGTGACTAAAGTGATAATTGATTCAGTTGGATTAATATCTACCATACCTTTTACTGTCTCTGTATGTTGGCCTTGTTCTTTGTTTTTGTTTTCCACCTTTTTCTGCCTTTTTTGGCTTTAATTGAGCATTTTACCTGACTCTTTTTTTCTCCCCTTAGGATATTAATTACACATATTCTAAAACTACTTTGGTGTTTGCCCTTGAGTTTGCAGTATACATTTACAACTAATCTACTGCTTAGCCAAGTTACACTGTCTGTACCACATCACGGGTCAACAGGTACCTCAGACCACACTATTCCCAATTCCTCCTCTTTGTACCTGTCACATTGTTGTCATTTATTTCACTCGTCCATAGCTTATACTTGCCAAGTTGTTGATAATGTTATTTTTTAACAGTGTCATCTGTTATATTAATTTTAAGAAATACGAAAGATATTTTACCTTCATTTTTTTGTAATCCCCTTTACCATTTACATTCTTTCTGATGAATTTTTGAATGGTTTTCCAAGTATGTGTACTAATGAAAAATTCAATTTATGTCTCAGAAAGTTTTTATTTCTTCATTTTTGAAGGATAGTTTTGCTTGACATAGAATTCTAGGGAGGTGGTTTTTTCTTTCAGAACTTTAAATGTTTCGCTTTACTCTTCATGCTTCCGTGGTTTCTGAAAAAAGTCTGATTTAATTGTAATCTTTGATTTTTAATGACTAAGCTGTTTTTTTCTTCTCATTTATTTCAATATATTCTTTCTCTTGGATGTTTGTCTAGTTTGAATATGGTACACTTGGTTCTGAACTTTTGTTTCTAATATTTAGTGTTCTCTGAGCTTCCTGCATCTACAGTGTGCCATCTAGCATTAATTTTAGGAAAATCTTAGTCATTGTTACTTCACTGCTTTCTTCCGTTCTTTGTCTTTGTCTTTTCCTTCAGGTATTCCCATAAAGTATATTTAAATCTTCTATGTAAAGCAGATTGTCCTAGGGTTCATGGATATTGTGTTCTGTCTTTGTTCTTTTTTGCATGAGACTGCTGAAATAGATTTTTTGGTTGCGTATAAGCCATGTTAAGAATTGAATATCTGGGGCATAATTCAGAATGCCATGTTTGTTTTCTCTTTCTTAATAATGGAGATAGTGGGTTATCCTGTGATCAGAATTATCTGATGGATCTAAGAAAAGAAGTGGTTTTTTTTTTATGTTTGTATTTTTTTTTAATAGTTTTATTTTATTTTATTTTTACATCCCTCACACCGTGAACCCCCCCCCCCCCATCCACCACCACCCCGACCTCACACCGAGCCATCACATTATACACATAAAATTATAGTTGGCATTCATTAATGTCCAGTCTCTGGTGTACAATGCCATGACCAGGCATCCACAGCATCCCTGAGGTGGTCTCCCAAACAGGACACGTGTCCATCGGACACCCAACAAAATCCCCAAACACTATTGAATAAGTTCCCCAAAGTAATTCTCAAAAAACCCTGAGGCCATCCTGTGGTCACCAGCCGCCCCCCAATCCCTTCACCCTTCCCCCCATCCCCAACCCCCTCCCCCCCCGCCCATCTAACAACTCTTGGTTTTTTGTGTCCCCAAAACTGTCTCCGATTAGTTCATTCACATATTCTTTTCTTTAGATTCCGCATATAAGTGAGATCATATGGTACTTGTCTTTCTCTTTCTGACTTATTTCACTTAACATAATGTTCTCTAGATCCATCCATGTTGTTGCAAATAAGATTTTTTTTTTATGGCTGCGTAATACTCCATTGTATAAATGTACCACAGCTAAGAAGTGGTTTTTTTTTTACCACTTTTTTTTTTAGTGGGGTCGGTAATGACAGCTTCTAAGTTACTTAAATGCCAGCCAGAAAACAGCAGTCTGTGACTCCATTTTTCCATTGTTGACTGCTGACAGCTTTTAAGCCTCATCCCTCTTTACTCTTGTGCACCCAGGTGATAAGAAAACCTTGGTGCTCCTGCCTTTGTGGTAGCAGAGATGGAATCCTCACAAGCTCTGCGCTTGTGTGTGAATGCTCACCCTAACCCACCCACTAGCCTCAATTAAAAAAAAAAAAAAAAAAAAGAGTTCATGCACCTTTCCTTCCTCTCACAGGCTATTTCATCCCTGCTTGAGAGGCCTGCCTTCCTCTCCCCAGAGACCTCAATTATGGAAGCTGTAACCCCTTTCATACCCTAGTGGCCAAGTGTGGTGTCATCATCTGCCCTCCCATGCTCAGGGGCGGAGCTCTCATGCTCCTTTACACCACGGGAGAGCTGGGACATGACAGAAGAAGGGCGGGCAGTCTCTAGGGTGCCTGGCCCGGAAACACTTTTAGCTGATTGGAGAGTGAACATTTTAATGTCCTTTTGGAGGAAAGCACTGCTGACACCTTTATGTATTTTATAATCATGAGCAGATTCACCATCCACCCACTGTGGACAACAATGAACTTTCTTGTACTCTGCAGCGATTAACTCGTTCCTCAGTGTCAGCAGGATCCAGGATAAACTGTTATGGTTATGTTGGAAAGAGCTCTTCTGGCTTACTATTATCTCAGTGTGTGTCTGTATGTATCAAAAATTGATTGGCAGCAGCCCTGAGACACATGAGTACAGGAATTTTGTGGTCTAAGGCGTCATGCCTTCTTCCTCATATCTGAGTTCTAAGTGCCAAATAACTTTCTAGCCCACCAAATTGGACAGAGAGAAAAAGGAAGAACTGAGTCTGTGATAAATATTACACAAGGTAAAAGCAGTGCTTCCCCACAAGAATATTTTCATCAGCCAGCTGCATGTGATTACAGGCGTACCTCGGAGATATTATGGGTTTGGTTTCAGACCATCACAATAAAGCGAATATTAATAAAGCAAGTCACATCAATATTTTGGATTTCTAGTGTATATAAATGTTATGTTTATGCTCTACTGCAGTCTATTAAGTGTGAAATAGCATTATGTTTAAACAACAAATGTGTATACCTTACTTAAAAATACTTTATTACTAAAAAATGCTAACCATCACCTGAGACTTCAGTAAGTCATAATCTTTTTCTGCTGGAGGATCTTGTCTCTATATTGATGAAAATGCAATATCTGCGGCATTATAAAACTAAGCGAAATAATACAAAGTATGCCTATATTTCTAACGGTGTAGATGACTGTAAGATGATATAGTCAGCTGGAGTTGATTAAAAGTTGGATTTCCACAGGCCTCCTGAACTCTCATGTTTGGTGATAGGAATAGAAGAAAAAGCTTCCAGTTCTTCACCATGTTTTTATTCACTGAAATCTCATGTAGATGTGACCCACTGCTTCATGGAGTGCTGTAAATAGTAAGGAATGCGGAAAGAGATGAAATAATTTTTATCACATGGAATGATGGTCTTAAAATGATAATATTTGTTTCATCTATGTAGCATTTCTGTCATTTCCCAACATGCTAAGCACCCTGCCATTAGGAAAAAATAGGATGTAATGTGATCACAGTAAAAATGTATAATTTCCCTGTGTTCATGATGCTATTAAATTAATGAGGAAGTGTGGGATGAGAGTAAGTTTCTGATGATTAAATCATAGGATAAATGTTTGGTGATGACAGAATCATAGGTAACCTTCCTACAAATGGAGTCTAGATGCCCAGTGCTGTCAGTGCCATGAATCACATATATTGGGATGTTTTAGGACTCAGTGGCTGTTGAGGATGTGGCTGTGACCTTCACCCTGGAGGAGTTGGCCTTACTGGACGCTTCACAGAAGAAATTCTATAGAGACGTGATGTGGGAAATCTTCAGGGACCTGGCCTCAGTAGGTACGCATGACAACTTAATCTTCACCTTGTTAATTAGAGGCCAGGTGTTTCTTGCCAGTCAGCAAGAATGGTGGAAATGGAGGACATTGAGAAATAAACTGGGGACAGCTCATCAGAGAACTAGAATCTAATAATTTTTCTATACTTTCTAATACTTTGGAATTCTCTTTTGGGGTCTGCTTTTAGGGAAAGAATTTGAAGATTATGACATTGAAGATCAGTACAAAACCCAGGGGAGGAAACCGGGGTGAGTGACACTCACAATAGAAAGTAGTTTACACTTGAGAATCCTGTTTTGTTTCAAATTTTAAAAAGAAGAAAATAAAAGTACCCCTTCTTCAAATTTATTACTTCTCAGAAAATTTTTACCAAATTACTTATATATGACACAGATGGTCAGTGTTTACAAGATAGTTCACTAGGAAACAATATTAATAATCTCTATATGTGATATCACTGTTTTGATAACAGTAAGGGTGAAGTTCTCTTGTGGAAAATTCAGTATCTTTAATCCAAACAATTTACACAAAGCAGAAAACCTACACTGTTGCTATAAATCTTAAAAATATAGTTCAAATATTTTATAAAATATAAAATTATTAGTAAAGAAATCATTACTGATGTGCATCTTGGTTTTTACAGAAGTCATATGGAAGAGAAAATCTGTGAAAGTGAAGAAAGTGGAGTAAAATCATGGGAATACAGTATGAGTGGAAAAGTCTTCATGCAGCAGTCATCTGGTGAGAGGTACCTCAGATGTCACACTGGACACAATCCCTGTGAGTATCAGAAATATGGAGAGAAACCATATGAATGTAAGAAATATGGGAAAGCATACATTTATCCCAGTTCATTTCAAATACATGAAAGGCCTCACACTGGAGAGAAACCCTATGAATGTAAAAAATGTAGTAAAGCCTTCAGTTGTCTTCATTATCTTCGAAGACATGAAAGAACTCATACTAGGGGAAAACCCTACAAATGTAAGGAATGTGGGAAAGCCTTATGTGAACTCTCAAGCCTTCGAGCACACATGATCACTCACACCGGAGAAGGACCTTATAAATGTAAGGCATGTGAGAAAGCATTCCTTTCTCCCAGTTCATTTCGAATACATGAAAGGACTCACACTGGAGAGAAACCTTATGAATGTGAACAATGTGGTAAAACTTTCAGATATTATAAAAATTTGAAAGCACATGAAAGGACTCAAGAAGGAGAGAAATCCTATAAATGTAAGGAATGCGGAAAAGCATTCGGTTGTCTCAGACATCTTCAAAGACATGAAAGTATCCATACTAGAGAGAAGCCCTATGAATGTAAACAATGTAGGAAAGCCTACACAGATCAGAGTTCCTTACGAAGACACAAAATGACTCATAGGACAGAAACCCTGTGAATGTAAAAATGTAGTAAAGCAGTCAAATGTTTTAGCTATTTTCAGAAACATGCAAAATCACACTACAGAGATTCTATAAATGAAGAAAAAAGTGGTAAAACCTATAGAGATTACAGTTGTTTACAAATACCCAAAAGAACTCGTGCTGGAGAGAAATACTATGAATGTAAAGAATGCAATAAAGTCTGAGGATGTTACAGTTTCTTGCTAAACACACACACACAAGGACTCACACAGAAGAGACCCTGTGAAGGTAAAAGATGTGGTAAAGCTTTCACTTCTAAGTTTCCAAAGATTCACGAAAGAAATCTCAGTGGAGAAAAATTGAGTGCAAAAAAAGAAAAAAAGTAGTGATGCATTCATTTATCCCAGTTACTTTGGAATACATTAAAGAACACACTGGAGAGAACCAGATGAATTTGAACATTGGTAAAGCCTTCATTTGTCACAAAACCATTTGAAGACACAGGAGAGTACACACCGTAGAAACACTATATGAATATTCACAATGTGGGAAAGCCTTTAATCCCCATTTTTTTCTGAAGGTATGAAAGTGCTCACTGGATAAAATCTCTTGAATGTAAACAGCATGTGAAAGGCTTCAATTGATTCATATCCTTCCTTACAAGTGAAAACTTTTACCAAAACAAATATAAATGGAGTATCATGAGGAAGCTTCATGGAAATTAAACCATGTATAATGTTCCAAAAAACTTCCCACAGGAAAGAGTTGTTATTAAATTTGTAAATATATTGTGTTTATCAAGCCTCTTTCCAAAAGTATATCATTAGGATGTGGATTTTTACTAATTTATGAAATGAATATTATGGTGAGATGATTTTGTGAGTCATCTTTCAACAACAGTACACGAGATTAATAGGTAGTGCTTTTTCCTTAAATCAGTTAAAAGTATTTTCTCTATCCATTTTGAACTGTTGGATCCATAAATTAATTGATGTGCATTTGTAATATGAAGTTAATTTTTGTATAATATTTTATTTGTTATATGTTAGGCATCATTTAAAAAATGACAGTTTGGTTATTTGTTGGGATTTTCCTACTAGTCTAGTGACAGTTCCTGAATATGCCTAGTTCATTGTATATATCCTAACTTTCTTACTGAAAAAGTATTTTTTTGGGACGGGGGACGTAGGGGGATGGCAAGTATAAGAACATTTTTTTATTTTCCATGTTAATAATTAGTTGGAATAAACTATTTTGTATAATATAAAGAATATACTGTCAGGTAAATTATTATTTTCCTATTTGGGCCTTTGTTGCTTGTTTCCCTTTAGCCTGGATATGGTGAATAGACTTTAAGAAAAGAGACTTGTCATAGGATAAAACTAGGGTTGTAGATATCCCCCCTCATGGGTAATATTAGGAATTAGGTTTTTCAGAACCATTCCCTTTATGGTTTCATGTTAGAATTCACAAATAGCCTTGCATGCATTTGGAAGGCAGAAGTTAAGAAAGCATTAGTCATGGGGAGACAAAGAAACATATCCCAAATGAAAGAACAGAACAAAGCTCCAGAAAAAGAACTAAACAAAATGGAGACAAGCAATCTACCATATGCAGACTTCAAAACACTGGTTATAAGGATGCTCACTAATCTCAGAGAGAACTTTAACAAAGAGATAGAAAACATAAAAATGGAGATACAAAACATAAAAAGAACCAATCAGAAATAAAGACTACAATAACTGAAATGAAGCATACATTAGCGGGAATCAACAGTAGATTAGATGTAGCAGAGGATTGAATCAGTGATTTAGAAGATAAGGTAGTAGAAAACACCCAATCAAAACAGCAAAAAGAAAAAAAAAAATCCCCTAAAATGAGAACTTACAGGGCCTCTGGAACAACATCAAGCATAACAACATTCACATCATAGGCATACCAGAAGGAGAAGAGAGAATGGAATTAAAAACCTATTTAAAGACCCAATGATGGAAAACTTGCCTAAATGGGTGAAGGAAATAGATATACAAGCCCAGAAAACACAGAGAGCCCCAAACAAGATGAACTCAATAGGCCCACACCAAGACACATCATAATTAAAATGCCATAGGTTAAAGACAAAGAAAGAATCTTAAAAGCAGCAAGAGAAATGTAGTTACCTACAAGGAAACTCCCATAAGAGTACCAGCTGATTTCTTAACAGAAACTTTGCAGGCCAGAAGGGATTGGCAGGAAATATTCAAAGTGATGGCAGGAAATATTCAAAGTGATGAAAAACGAGAACCTACAAGCAAGATTAATCTATCCAGCAAGGCTATCATTTAGAATCAAAGGACAGATAAAGATCTTCCCAGACAAGAAAAAGCTAAAGTTTTTCACCATCAAACCAGTATTACAAGGAATCTTAGAGTGATTACTTTTAGAAATATATATATATATATTTTATATATATAAATGTTATATATATAAATATAAAATATATAAATAATGAAATGGCAAACTACATACCTATCAACAATTACTTTCAATATAAATGGATTAAATGCTCCAATCAGAGGAGTCATCCAAGGAATAATTGAGATGAACTGTAGAGAAGATGTCATTTTGAGTAACATCCTAACTGAGTATAAAAGGAGATATGAGAGATTTTCAGTGTTTTTGTTGCAGGAATGGCTGGAAGTCTTTTATGTTGACCCACACAGCCCACAGCCCATTCTGCTTTTCAAAGTTTTCATTTCCATGTACTTTGACTTTCAGCATATGTTATATAAGAGTGGGAAACAAAAGTAATAGGTACGAGTTTTTCTAAAGAACAAAAGAATTCAATCTACTTTTTATAACGTTAACTTTTGTATTGAAGTGTTTTCTTTCAAACGGACATCACAATCCTGTTCTCTTGGGGGTGATGACATGTTTTTTATCTTTTGATGGCAGTATTATACATTTGTGAAAACTCCTTGCCTTTCATCACTTTGAATACTTCCTGCCAATCCCTTCTGGCCTGCAAAATTTCTGTTGAGAAATCAGCTGATAATCTTATAGGAGCTCACTTATAAGTTACTGGTTGCCTTTCTCTTGCTGCTTTTAGGATTCTCTTTTTGTCTTTAACCTTTGGCATTTTAATTATGATGTTTCTTGGTGTGGGCCTGTTGGGTTCATCTTGTTTGGATGTTTGGTCATTTTGTGGATTGGATTTTCTTCTCTTTTGCCATTTTTAGAGACATGATTTTAAACATTCTTTGACCTTTTTCTGATCCATCACAGTCCGCAAACAGCATTGTCTGGTGGTGGAGGAATGGGACATTTTTCTCTTTAACAGAATAAGACATGTTCTTCCGGTGAGTGGGAGGCCCCTCCTAATTATCCAGTATTATATTTTCCTTCTCAATTATTATCTAAGCATTTAAACATTTCTTACGGTGTAGTTGACATTGTTTTAAGTGTTTCCATACAGTAACTTAGTAATACTATCCAAATTCCTTACTCCTTAGCAAACTCTGTAATACTTTTTTAGTCTGTTTTGATATAATAAGTTTCTATGCCTAAGATGGAGCAGCTTCTGTTCGGTAAGCCATATTAAAACTTAGACACCTTTCCTGTTCCTATAAATGCTCCTCTTGAGCAGAAACACAGTATATCTGGCTAGATCCTACAGCCAATCCTCAGCTGCCACGAATCTATAATGATTTCTTTGTTCTTCATCAGGTCAGATGTGCAAACCCAGCCAATGAACTGACACCAAAAACTCCTTATTCCCTGAATGCCTTCCCTTACCACAGCTGCACTGCCCCTTGTGTGCAGTTGTCAGTACTCTTGAGAATAGAAACTGCCCTTTCATGAAGTATGAATAAAATTTGCTTAGGTCAACTAAGACATTTTATTAATTATTTTAACACTATTAATAAGTCAACTGAGGCATACATGGTTAGATAAAGTGTCAGAAACACAAACCTAGCAAAAGACACAGAGGACCACCATTTCAATCAGGCCTTTCTGAGAGACCATATGTTAATACTAGCTTTTGAGTGTCCCTTTTCTACTAGGCACTCTAGACTCAAAACATACCTAATCAAGCTCAAAATTAATCAAGGCACTGTAGGTTCTGGATATAGAGGCATGAAACAAGTTCTTACGGGGGCTTTTAGGATTGTAGGGAAAGAGTGTTAGTTAACAAATGATAAAGCTTGGTTTATAAACCAGAAAAAAAATTTGAAGGAAATTTCAGAGTCAAGGATGGCTCCTTTTCAAATATTTAGTTTTTGTCTCTGAATATTTTACATGAGAGGAAAGCCAAGAATAATCACGTTGAATACATTGTATGAAATCCCCGTTCCTCTCCCTCAAGACCTGCCCTGGGCACAGACGTCCTTTGGGAATGAGGTGGAGGGTCCTCTTTGGAAACTTTCCTGAAACTGTCTTGTCAGCACTGCCCCTCCTTGAGTCTGTCAGCCTCAAAAGATGTATTAAGTTTTTTAAAGTCTCCATTTTTCAATAAATATAAAATGTAATTAATCAATAAATCTTGAAACGCAGTATACAATATTTCCAAGGAGGAAAGACAGATGAATTTCAGAAAAACAAAATATTCCAGTATTACAGTAAATGTGTTTAAACTTCTTGTTTCTCATTTTCCTCCTCAGGAGGAGCGAGATTCTGAGGTCTCTTCTTCATTTTTCCTTTAGGAGGTTGAGGGGAATATGAACGGAATTCCAGGGCTTAGACTGGAACACCAGAATTGTTCAAGTATGATTAATGGTTTCTACAACAGTTTCTTGCTGTGGAAATAATTATTAGTTAATCTGATTGTTTTCTGAAAATAATATTTGTAGATTTCCCGATTGAATAGAAAAATGCTTTACACTTTTCTCCTATGTACATTAATATTGGGTTTGTGTGATTTTGCTGCATCCTACAAACACTGGATTTGCATCATTTAAAATATCCACGTGGTCCAAAGGAATGTGACTAGGATTAGAGGACAGGCCTGTGGTCAGTGACCCAACCTAAGGTCCCCCTGGAGCCTGCAAAAGGGAAGTACTTGAAGGCCCAGTGGTTCTTCCCTGCAGGTGTCCTACCTGCTCACACCCACCATGGAAGGGCCTTTACACTGAGAAGCTGCAGCCCTGAGGTTTTAGTTGTGACTCCCCAGGCCTGTTTCTAGATGTAGGTAGGAATTTTGCATCCATGGTGCAGATGCGCTCAGAGTGTAATTTGTGCACACTGAGGAAGTCCGTGAAAGGAGTTCTGTGTCCCAGGTTAGGGTTCGTGAATTGGGAATTCATTTGGGTCAGAACCTTATACTGAATCCAGCTGAGAGTTTCTTCACTGTGAGATGAAGCCTGAGAGAGGGAGGTTTTCCATTATTCCCTGGGGAGAGGAGGGTGTGGGTGCTCCCAGAGTTCATTCCTGGGCTGCTCAGGGGTCCCTTCCCTCCTTCCCCAGGGACTGACCCACTCAAGGGGTTCTATCTCAACCTGGAGAGTCTGGAATGTGGAACCTTCTGAAAATGGCATTCCTTCTGTCCTGTGGGAAGCAGGCTGCTCATCTGAGCTGATTCCAATACTTGTGTTTCTTTCCTTTGGATCCCTTATCGCCTGAATAGAGCAGCCCTTTGGCTCTGGTTTCCCTGAGCACTTGGGCTCTGAGACTGGAATATGACTGAGAGCTGTGAGGTGAGGAAAGCAAGAGAATTGTGGAACCAAATAGTTTTTGTTCCTTTTAGGCAAGAGAACCAGAAGATGTAAGATGAACGCGTTGAAGTTCTGATGTACATTTTTTATTTTCAGATCAGTTTTTGTATGCACATTGAAAATTAAAAAGGCTAAAGCAACTGAATTCCTATTGTAATTGATGTGAGGAAAACTGCTGAAAGCTTATGTTAATCTTTCACAATCCTACGACATTTAAGGGGCTAAAATGAACCCTCTGATGATTATAATATTCTACTTATTCCTGAAAATACCCCCAAGGGTGAGATATAGGGGAAGGACGAACTAGGACTTCACATGTCTTCTTATTTAGCAAGAGATTTGAACATTTTCATTTTGTATGGTTTATACATTTGTAGCCATTAGTGTTTAAAGATATTAAATCTTCTAATGGTTTCCTATGTACAAAAGTTAAAGTTAAATAAAGACTGTTAAATAGTAAACTATAGTATACATAAATTTCCCTGTTTATTTTAAGTAAATCTGTAAAGTAGGAAAGTCTAATTAAGGAAAATTCCCCCGCAACACATCCTGACCCCTTCCATGGCTGTTACTTCAGCCACCCCAAGTACACAGTTTTGATCATTTCTTGAGCCTCCTGTTAGTGTTTCTTGATATAAATCAATTGCAAATGCATATTTTTATTTTACCCACCTTTGATCTTGTAATAAGTAGTGGTCTCCATATTTTTGGAGACCCCTTGAGCCCCCACCTGGACAATGAGAAAGCCTGGGTGGTCTCTCCAGAGTAAGGAGAAGATCCAACCACAATAGCTGCCTGTGTGACATGAAGGGGCAGGCAAGAAGGCCAACTATTTCCTGTGCCAGAAGTGCCCCATCTAGTGGTTAGCCTCTGAAGGCGCCATTATTTAAGTGAAAGAGAAGCGGGGGGAGAAGGGCAGCCAGTGGGTGGCTGGCTGAGTCCACTCCTGATACCAGAGGGCTCCCCAGGACCTCTCAGTGGCTCTCTTGCTGCTGCCCCTGCCTCTACTGCAGCCCAGATCCTGACCTTCAGAGTTAAGGGGACAACACCCATAGCCCCACTGGGGCACAGCCAAGGGATTAGTTCAAACCTTTCTTAAGCCCAGGGTCCTTAAACCCTACAGAACAAACCATCTGTCCTGGAAGAGGATCCTAACCTGGAGGGTACTGTTTTGATCCTCTCAGCGGAAACAAGTTAACAAATACCAGGATAGAGAGGCACCCCTTTTCCCCAAGTTGTCCAGTGATGAAGAAACAAAACAGAGTAGGTCAGGAGGAAGGAAATAATAGATAAAATACTGAAACAGAGGTCCACCATTTGAAATCCAATATATACCAATATAATTTATATAGCAAAACATAAAAAAGTGCATGCGTTTGGTGCCTCTGCAACATAAGTTCTGAGTTAACGCACTAATTCAGAAACTTTCAAGCAGTTAATCAATACTAGCTCTCAAATTACAGTTATACCTGGGATCCCACTAAATTTAACCAAGTTAACAACTGACGATCTTAGGAGGGGTTAATGAATATAATATAGAGAGCAATATAAAAACAGGACAGTGTTTCTCCTTAACCATCAGAACTGTGGTCTTGCCTAAATTCTCTGTGGTTACAACACCCGTTGTCTTAAAATATCCTACACTGAGGAGGGAAGATCTGAACCAATGATTCATGACTTAAAATTAAAGGAACTCTTTGCCACTTACAGATTGGCTTGACAAAGTGGGACCCCCATAGACCTTACCCACTGAATAAATTGATTAATATGGCCCAATTTAAATTATGCAGGGCCTTAAAGGATTTAAAATTATATAGAAAACCTAGATAGTGAAGGGTTGATTGTTCTCAGTTCCTAAACAGCATGTGTGAATGTTTAACATAAACAACATGGTGAATGTTTAAATAAAAAAAGTTATTACCATAAAAGACACATTGTCATTATTCTCCCTCAAAACACTCTCCCTCGCTTCAAACACAGTCATCCCATCATTCTTTCCTCAGCTCTCACTCCCCGCATAAGAACGCAGGACACAGTGAGGCCAAAAAGGAACACCCCCGGAGCCATAGATAGGGGAGTCATACCACTGGTTTTGTTGGTGGCTGGGTTGGAGACACAGGAAGCAGGAGCCACACTATCAGCAACCCACCATCGCTTCTCTGCCAACCTACCTCACTTGCTGGCTGCAATCCACCCTGCTAACTGCAATCCGTGCTTGCTCGCTCAGCCACCATCTTCTTGCTAGCCCCCATTTTCCGCTAGCGTAGCCACAGCAGTTATATTAGTGGCCAATGGCTCACTGGTTACAGCTGACGGCCAACTAGCCACAGCTGATGGCCATCCAATCACAGCTTCCCATTGGAAGCTCAGGCAGGACAACAAAGGTTTGTGAGTCCTCACCCACCCACCATGTCTTCTTCTGCAGTCTCCATGGTATGATGTCCATCATCTATCTCCCTGAGGTCTCATCTGCTCGCAGATGTCCTGGGGTCAGCCCTGCGGGGACCTGCCCTCATCGAACCCTTAATCACTGCCCACCCTTGAACGTCTGCTGATGGGGAGGAAGTGCAGCCTCTGGACCTCGGACCCCAGGTCTCCCAGACACAGAGAGATCACCTGAGAGACCCAGAAAAGCACTGGAAGCTATTGCAAGAGCAGGCCATGATGTGGCTGGGCTCACTTCTGCCTCTTCCCTTCAAGAAGCAGTGGGTGTGGCCTCCAACATGCAGAGGGGCACCACCTCCTGCGCCTGCGCACTTCAGGGAAGGCTGAAATCCCCCTGGCATTTGCCCTCACTTCCTTTGGCGTGGTGCCGCACTGCATTCTGGGAGCCATGTGAAGTGATGGGGCTGGGAGATGCGGCGGCCTTGGCTGAGATCGCTGTTTCCCACGGGCCACGGGCTGGAACTCCGCAGGATGAGTCCTGTTCCCAAAGGAAGTAGGCACAGGCCTTGGTGGCTCCTCCACTCCCTCTGGAGGCTGCTCTGAGATGTGGGAGCTGGACGTGGTCAGCGCATGCGCTGCTGAAACCACAGGGTGGAATGTGCCGCAGAACTTGGGGAAGGTGATTTAGGGACAGCAGGGCTCTGAGGGAGTCCTAGAGCTAGAAGAGGGGCGTCTCCTTTGGACATTGGTGGTTGTGAGACTATTGTTAAAAGTGCTTCTTGGTGAGGAGATGATGCGACAGTGGGGATTATTGTGTTCGAGGGGCTTGTGCCTCGTGACATGGGTTCTGGGTTCTGTTAGTGCTTCACCTCAAAGCCACCTAGGGCTGCAACACAGAAAATTTCCAGAGTGGGACAGGTGTTGTATTTAAACACGTTTTCCAGAGAGCAGGCAGAATGGGCTTGAGATGGGACCCTTAAGAGCTGGAAATGGCCTCAAGACCTGCTCTGGGAAGACGGGATGCTGACACCCAAGGATTGTTAGGTTATACCCAGGCCCACGCCGCTTGGGGAGATCTGTCAGATGCACCTGTTTCAGAGCATGGCATTTCCCAGATGTGACCTGAGAAACCTGGTATCATCTCGATAGTGGGCTTTGGGAGCCCTGTCACTCTCACTAGTTGTGTGAATGCCGGCAGGTGTAGCCCTAGAAGAAACTTTCTAACTTCAGAATGGGTTCCAAGAAGGGTCTGTATTGGCATATGTCCTTCCTTCCCACTCTTCTCACTTCTTCCTAAGAAGGTGGTGGAAGGAAGTGTTGCACAGGTAGCAATCAAACTCAGGAGAGTTTAACATTCTCCGAGCATGTCAAAATATTTTTATTGTTTTCTATTAATTATAGTATACACACATACTGTTTTAAGAGTAGTTGTGAGTTTTCACAAAAGTATAGTTATACCACCATCAAGGTGGAAAGCACTCCATCAGCCCAAAGAAACCCCTTTGTGGTGTCCATTTATACTGAACAGCCCTCCACCTTTAACACTGATGCTTTAGGTTCCTATACTTTTGCCTTTTCCAAAATGTCATATAAGCGGAACACCATGTTGCTTTATGAGGTCTATTTGGAAACTGATGCCACATTTGTAAAACTGCTTAATTATACAAACCTTGCAGTGTTCTTCTGAGATTAAAATTTTTGACATTGCACTATACAGGGGCACACATTATGCCTTCAAAACTGAGTGATTCCACTATTATGAGCTCTGTATATTTGGGTAAGACTCTGTGTTTAACATTCTCCACGTGCTTGATGGGAAGAATGATGGGGACAGGGGCTCAAATGACATACCAATAATTATAAAGATCACATAATCTCTACATTGCTAAGAAAACATAAATTAGCACTAAAAAAGGGCACTAAGTTTGGATTTCCTTTGCTGTTTAATGAAACAAAAGCTGTCAGCTTTTACGCCATCTTCCATGACATCGCCTGGAAGTGTCAACACATGGAAATGATCCCTGCAAACAGCTAATATGGACTTTAGGGACTTTGTACATCACTGGAACAAAATCTGTCCAGCTACTCCTCTTATAAAAAGGCATAGAAAATTTCCCAGTTTGAGGATGTTGCCATACTCCTTTGTCCCTGCACTAGGGTATTACTCAAAATGATACTGTCTGCAACCCACCTCAATGTTCCCTGGGATCATTGTCCTCTAAACATCCATAGGTCTTTTTGGTATTTTTAACCAGGAAATCCCATTGGACTTACACAGATATCCCTCTACTCAAAGAAGACCCATGATGAGCTACAACTGTATAGATAACCAGAGCACTTCCTCAATCTGGGCAGATCTCAAAGGTTTCATGTGTGTCTCTCAGTTGAATAGCAGCCAAAATAATTGAATCAAAAGGTAATTTTGAAATCTTTCAACTGATGTTAAACAGGAATGTAAGTACCACAAACAACAATAGCCCAAAGAATGGGAAGACTCACGTCCCACACACCCATGTCCATATTCATAACCAAGTAGCACATACTCTAAAACTCACAACCATGGCTACAACAACAAAGATGAACAATGTCTATACTTTTATCTTTGTGAGAACCACTGCTGATAATCCCAGGAATGCAGGAATTTCAGTATTGTTGTCCA
This sequence comes from Rhinolophus hipposideros, assembly GCF_964194185.1. Lineage (NCBI taxonomy): Eukaryota > Metazoa > Chordata > Mammalia > Chiroptera > Rhinolophidae > Rhinolophus > Rhinolophus hipposideros. The sequence goes on along the minus strand of NC_138062.1, from coordinate 38,620,676 downwards.
TTCTTCACATGCACACCTGAGCAGATCCTCAAAGTGCCTAAGATAATATTAGATGGGGGAGTGGTATATATAACGGAATATTACACAGCATTAAAAAAGAATGAAATCTTGCCATTTGCCACAACATGGATGGATTTGGAAGGTATTATACCAAGTGAAGTAAGTCAGGCAGAGGAAGACAAACTGGTTTCACTTATATGTGGAATCTAAAAAAGAAAAACGAAAACAGACTCATAGAAACAGAGACCAAAGGGATGGTTACCAGAAGGGTGGGATGGGTGAAAAGGCGAAGGGGAATCTAGTCAATAATATTGTGGTAAGTTTACACAGTGACTACTAAAATTAGTGGGGTGATCACACTGTAAGGTATAAAAATGTGGAATCACTATATTGTACACCTGAAACTAATATAATCAATGTTAAGAATGCACAGCAACTATACTTAAATTAAAAAAAAATTAAATGATATCCTCACTCACTGAGGCCCCTACCCTCCAGAAAGATATACAGTCCACCCCAGCTTCCTATTATCTCACCTCTCATTGTTTCCTTTCCTTCACCACCTTTATTTTCAACTTAGAAAAAGATTTCTCATTTAACCACGTCTCTTTTCCAACATAAACATAAGCATCAAGAGTGTAAGAACTTTTTTTCTCAGCCTGTCTATCCAGAGTGCCTTGAATATTTGTGCTAAGTTGTATGTTTTCAGCCTACACATCATCCAGGCATATGAGGGATGTTGAAAAATTAACATCTTGCTTTCAGAAAGAAAGCCTTCATTGGAAGAGGGATCCTGACTTTGTTCCTTGGTAGGTTTGTGTTCTCTGACAATTTACCTAAATTTATAAGCCTCAGTTTACTCATATAGGAGATAACAAGTTTTATATACCTTGCTAAGGAATACATGAATAGAAATACATATTTACATTTTAAGTGAGGTACTTTATGGAGAAACGTTCAATATATTATAGGAAATATTTTAGTATTTTAATAAAAAGGCAAAAACTGTTCCAGACAGCTGTGAGCTGGCCTAGCACAACTGTGCTAAGCCTAGATCTATCCTGTTGAAGGGAAAATGTCCATGAATGTCCAATACGTTCATCACCAAAGCTACTTTGTTATTATGATGGATCAAGACAAAAGCAAAGGCATTCATGTCTGGATAAATGATGAAAGAGAACAAGTTTCCAAATAAAAATAACCAAAATTGTCCACTTTTCACTAATAGAACTTATCCTTCTTACAAATTAGGTTTAGCATTATGCCATTTTTTTGTCTGCTAGATATGAACTATTATGATTACCCATGATAGAATTACGTTAATTTCCTCACAGCATCCAATACAGAATGTCTTCCTCCCTTGAATAGCAATCAAATTATCTAACACAAGCCAAAATCTAACAAGAAGTCCTTCTGAGTGTGCTATTATTGTTTACCCCACAGTCATTTATAGTTTGTTGTCATTCTTATTACAGTAGTTTCCCCCCACACACACACTCATGGTTTTGCTTTCCATGGATTTTGGTACCTGAAGTCAATTGTGATCCAAAAATATTAAATGAAAAGTTCCAGAAATAAAAATTTGTAAGTTTTAAATTGCTCACCATTCTGAATCACATAATGCAGTCAGTCTCACTCTATCACCTTTGTCCATTGTATCAGCACTGTATTCACTAGCCATCTCAGTTATGAGACCGACTGTTGTGCCATCTCAGTGTTTGTGTTTAAATAATTTATTTTACTTGATAATGGCCCCAAAGCACAAGAATAGTGATGTTGGCAATTTAGACATGCTAAAGAGAAGCTGTAATTTGCTTCATTTAGGTGAAAAGGTGAAAGTTCTCAGCATTAAGGAAAGAAAAATCATGCTGAGGTTGCTAAGAACTATGGTAAGTCAAATCTTTATCCATGAAATTGTGAAGAAGGAAAAAGAAATTGTGCTAGTTTTGCTATTGCACCTCAAACTGAAAAAGTTATGGCTAAAGTGCATGACAAGTGCTTAGTTAAGATGGAAAAAGGCATTACAAGTGTGGGTGGATGACATGAACAGGAAATGTGTCCCAACTGACCACAAGTTGCGCCAGAAAGCATTAAGTCTATACAAAGATTTCAAGGGAGCCTCTGAAACAAGACACAAAGCCATTTACTGCAAGTAAAGGATGGTTACACAGATTCAGGAATAGGTTTGGACTGAAAAATATAAAAATTCTTGGAGAGGCTGCATCTGCTGAAGAAGCTGCTACCACAATTCTAGTAAAGTTGAAGTTGATAAAGGAGAAAGGATACCATCCAAAGCAAGTCATCAATTGCAATGAAACTGGGCTCTTCTGGAAGATGCCCAATAGACCTACATTCATAAAAGTGCAAAGGAGGCACCAGGACATAAAACATGGAAGGACAGATTAACTCTGGTATGATGTGGCAAAGCTTCAGGGTACATGATAAAGCCAACCATAGTATAAAAAGAAAAGAATCCATGTGCTCCCCAAACCACAAATTATCGGCCTGTGTTCTGGCAATGTAATAAGAGAGCAGAGGTGACAGCTATCTTGTTTATGGAATGGTTCCACCAAGGCTTCCTCCCAGAAGTGAAAGAATACTTGGAAGATTGAAAAAAAATTTTTTTTTAATGGAAAAAAACCTGAAAAAGGAAGTGTTGAAATTTAAAGTCCTGTTAATAATAGACAATGCATCTAGCAATCCTGAATCTGTTTGCTACGAAAATGAAAATGTTGAGGTTGTATTTTTACCTCAAAATACAACTGCACTGCTTCAGCCCCTTGATCAGGGCATCATTTGGTTTGTCAAGGCCACATACACTCACCTGGTATTTGATTGCATTTCATCACCAAATCTGGACATAATGATGCATGGCTGGAAATCATTCACTATTGCTGATGCATGAATTAAAACCGGAATATTGCTGATGCATGATGGATGAACTAAAACCGGAAAATGTAAATGCCTTCTGGAAGAACTTATGAAGTGAAGTTGTGAACTATTTTAAAGGCTTTCTGGGGATTGATGGAGAAGTTAGGAAAAACATTTATGCAGCAAGACAAGTTAGTGGAGTATTTGCTAACATGCTTGATGAAAAAGTGCAAGATCATATTGAAGGCCCTTGAGAAGTGCCAACAAATGAGGAATTGGAAGAACTTGTTGAGTCATCTACAGAGGAAGAGGAAGAAAAACTGAAGCAGGACCAGCAATATGGACATTACAGGAATTTGCTAATGTTTCAAATTGTGCAGATATTAAAGGACAAAATTATGGAATATGATCAATGGATAAAACAGCATTAAAATCACATGTATGATCACCAAAGGATTACAGCCTCTGCAGCAACATTTTGATGAGTTAAAAAGAAAAAGACACCAACTTCTGAATATAATGTTCTTCCAAAAGATACTGGCAAAAAAACCCTTCAACTATTGAAGATCCCCAGCCAGCAACATCTGCTGCTGATATCCAACCACTGAGTGGCTATGGCTTGATGATCCAGAATCACTCGAAGCAGATGATCCTCCTTCTGACATGTTAGGTCAATAGCAGCCTAATGCAAGGCCACAAAGCCTACATCATTCCCATCACTTCATCGCTTCATGTAGGCATTTTATCTTCTCACATCATCACAAGAAGAGTGACTACAGTACAATAAGATATTGTGAAATAGACCACATTTATGTAACTTTTAATACAGCATATTGCTATAATTGTTCTATTTTATTTGCTATGGTTGTTAATGTCTTATTATCCCTAGTTTATAAATAAACATCAAATTATGTATGTACAGGAAATAACCATATATATATTTGGCACTATGCAGGGTTTCAGGCATCCACTGGGGGTTTTGGAACATCTCCCCTGCAAATAGGGAGGGACCACTGTACTAAAATTCATAAACTCCTCTGACTATAGATGTGATCTAGTGGTTTTTGGGAGGAGGGGATTGAAAAAAGTATTTGTTTTTTGGTTTAGAAATAAGAAAGTAGCCTCAAGACAAAAATTATAAATATAAAAAAATTGCCTGAGGAAAAAATATTTCAATTTGTATGCATGTAATAATATTGATTCAGAACATATAAAAATTAAATGGAGAAACTTACACATTGATCTAAAAAATCCATAATTACAATGGAATATTTTAATGTATACTCTTAGGAAATGAAAAACACAATAATATTTCTTAGCATACAAGTGTCTGTTAAACAGTTAATAAAATGTTTCTAAGAAAAAACGACAGAAGCACTCATTAGAGAAAAAAATGCACAAACTTTCAATCATGTACAATCAAAGATCATTCAAAGTATTTTGAGGGATTAAGCTCAACTATGAGTAAAAGGAAACACCCAGAATCTGCCTGATATGAGGAAGCTGCCGATTCTCACATGGAAGCACTGGGTCAGAGCAGTCACTGCTCAGTGCAGCAGAGGAACAAACTCCAACATGGTTCGTTTGGATAGCACCATTGTAGCTGTCATAGTAGAATCAGGAACACATGGTCACTAGTGGTATTAACAGAACAAAGTGTTTACTGTACAAATTAGACCTATATAAATACAATCTAGAGAAGAGTGGAGTTAGTGCTTCAGAGAACATTCTCAATGATGACAGTCTACATTTGTTGCCTGGTGGACACATGAAGGCTTACAGGAGAATCCAAACTGCACTGGATCTTTCATGTTGAACATTGGAGACAACTGTGGAAGCCTAGAGCTGAAATCAAATGGAAGTCAAGCAGACACTGGTGGTTTTTGAGGATATTCTTGATTAGCAGGGCAAAGAATGAGGAAAATGGTCTGGAAGCAAGTGTTCACAAAGGCCCTATACATCTGATTATCTTATCTATACAAGTGGCTCCAAAACCAGCCTAATCCTATTTCACTTCTGTGTTCCAAGTTTCATGTAAGATAGAATTTGGTGAATTCTAATATGGAAATATAAAGGCAATAGATTGTAGAAAACGTAGTTCACACATCACATTGATGTAACAGTCAAGAAAGGTCATCTCTAACTCTGGATGTTATTGTCCTGTCACAATTCTCTCTTCTTAATGCAAACTCCACAGCCCAAATCCCAAACAGAAGAAATGATAGAGTAAGGGACAATATGTTAGAATAATAATTCACAGGAGACTATGTGATGAACTTTGCATATTTACACATTTATGTCAAACATATATTGGCAAGGAAAACAAAATAAGGCTCCTCAGGCCGATGAAAAAGTAGTTTTCTGTATATAAACACATATATTTCATTTTTCTTTTTTAATAGAAATATAATATATATATGTATATATATGTGTATATATGTATATATGTATATATGTGTATATAAAAGTAAAAGTACTTGTCATGGGAGACCAGTAGGAAAAAAACAAACAAATACCAAAGTGTCATTTTTCAATGATCCTTTCCTAACAGATCAATTACAGGATTATGTAAAAATTAAATCTATTTGCATGTTAGAGATACACTTCAATTCACCCATGGATCTAACAGACTTCAAAATAGAAGCACAAAAATTTTACTAACTAAAGGAAAAAAATGACCTATTAGAACAAAAAATCATCAGATTTGTTTGGAACCACAAAAGACCCCGAATAGCCAAAGCAATATTAAAAAAAAAGAACAATACTGGAGGTATCACACTCCCTGATTTTTCCTTGTACTACAGGGCTACAATAATCAAAACAGCTTGGTATTGGCGGAAAAACAGACACATAGACCAATGGAATAGAATTGAGAACCCAGAAATAAAACCACATAAATATGGACAGATAATTTTTGACAAAGAAGCTAAAAACATACAATGGACGAAAGACAGCCTCTTCAATAAATGGTGCTGGCAGAATTGGATAGCTACGTGCAAAAGAATGAAACTGGACTGCTATCTGTCACCATGTACCAAAATTAATTCAAAATGGATCAAAGACTTAAGCATAAGACCTGACACAATAAACTGCATTGAAGAAAACATAGGTACTAAACTTATGGACCTTGGGTTCAAAGAGCATTTTATGAATTTGACTCCAAAGGCAATGGAAGTAAAAACTAAAATAAACAAATGGGATTATATGAAACTGAAAAGCTTCTGCACAGCAAAAGAAACTATTGACAAAATAATGAGGCAACCAAGTGAATGGGAGAAGATTTTCGCAAACAGTTCCTCTGATAAGGGGCTAATATCCAAAATATACAAGGAACTCATGAAACTCAACAACAAAAAAACAAACAACCCAATTGAAAAATGGACAGAGGACCTGAAGAGACATTTCTCCAAAGAGGATATACAAATGGCAAATAGACATATGAAAAAATGCTCAACATCGCTAATCATCTGAGAAATGCAAATGAAAACCACAATGAGATATCACCTCACCCCAGTCAGAATGGCTTTCATCAACAAAACAAATAGTAACAAGTGTTGGAGAGGCTGTGGAGAAAAAGGAACTCTCATACACTGTTGGTGGGAATGCAGACTGGTGCAGCCGCTATGGAAGGCAGTGTGGAGGTTCCTCAAGAAATTACGAATAGAATTACCATATGACCCAGCAATCACTCTCCTGGGTATCTACCCCAAAAATATAAAAGCATTTCTCTATAGAGACACGTGTACGCCAATGTTCATTGCAGCTTTGTTTACGGTGGCCAAGACATGGAAACAACCAAAATGTCCTTCGATAGATGAATGGATAAAGAAGTTGTGGTACATATACACAATGGAATACTATTCGGCATTAAGGAAAGATGATATAGGAGCATTTGTGACAACATGGATGGATCTCGAGAGAATAATGCTAAGTGAAATAAGTCAGACAGAAAAAGCAGAGAACCCTATGATTTCACTGATATGTGGTATATAAACCAAAAAGAACAAGACAAACAAATGAGAAACAAAAACTCATAGACACAGACAATAATTTAGTGGTTACCAGAGGGTAAGGGGGTGGGGGGTGGGTGATGAGGGTAAAGGGGATCAAATATATGGTGATGGAAGGAGAACTGACTCTGGGTGGTGAATACACAATGGGATTTATAGACGATGTAATACAGAATTGTACACCTGAAATCTATGTAAATTTACTAACAATTGTCACCCCAATAAAATTAATTTAAAAAAAAAGACCTATTAAACTTAGTAACTCTTGCTTAAACAGTAAATACAGAATTATCTCACTTCAATATTTACTTGCAAAAGTAAGTAGAACTCCATACTACAGAGAATTACTTAAAGAATAAGTCAGTAATAAAGATCATATATGTATAATGTTTATAACATTTCTTTCATATCATGAAATTTCTAGAGTATCCTACATGAATTAATTTTCATTGGTCTACCCATATTATAACAATAATATGATTTAATGCTGATGCACTTTTAACACTACTTTGAAAATATTTGTTAAAATTAAAAACCTTGTCTTATTTTTCAGTTACACAGTTTCTATTCAGTATACATTCTCACATGATTTTGTAGGGATTTGAGGCAAGTGAAGGTTTTCCTATATTGTTTACATTCAATAGAATTTTCTCCACTGTGTTTTTGTTTGTTTAATGGCTTCCCAAGGAAACGAGACAGATGGAGGCTTTTCCACATTCTATATGTATCTATACAGTATCTCTCCAGTGTACATTCTTACATGTCCATGAAAGCCTCTCCCACTTTCCTCATATTCATAGACTTTCTCTTAGGTATGAGTTCTTTCATGATTTCGTAAAGAACTGGGACGACTGAAGGCTTTACTACAATTTTTACATCGATAGGGTTTCTCTCCGGTGTGAGTTCTTTCATGTGTTCGTAATGAACTAGGACAATCGAAGGCTTTCCCACATTCCTTACATTTACAAGGTCCATCTCCAGTGTGCTTTATCATATGTCTTTGAACATTAGAGAGAGAAATGAAGGCTTTCCCACATTCCTTACATTCATAGGGTTTCTCTCCACTGTGAGCTCTTTCATGTTTTTGAATGGAACTGAGATAAGTGAACGCTTTACCACATTGCTTACATTCATAGGGTTTCTCCCCAGTATGACTTCTTTCATGCTTTTGAAGTGAACAGGGAAAACTGAAGGCTTTACCACATTCCTTACATTTGTGAGGTTTTTTCCTAGTGTGAGTTTTTTCATGATTTTGAAGGGACCTGGGAGTACTAAAGGACTTACCACATTCCTTACATTCATATGGCTTTTCTCCACTATGTGTGCTTTCATGATACCGAAAGTAATTGGGGCAATCAAAAACTTTCCCACACTCCTTACACTTATAAGGCCCATCTCCGGTGTGCTTCATCATGTGTCTTCGAAAGTTGGTGAGAGAACTTAAGGCTTTCCCACATTCCTTACATTCATAGGGTTTCTCTCCAGTATGATTTCTTTCATGTTTTCGAAAGTAACTTGGACAACTGAAGGCTTTCCCACATTCCTTACATTCATAGAGTTTCTCTCCAGTATGACTTCGTTCATGTTTTCGAAAATAATTTGGACAACTGAAGGCTTTACCACATTTTTTACATTCATAGGGCTTTTCTCCACTGTGTCTCCTTTCATGACTTCGAAAGGATCTGGGACAACTGAAGGCTTTACCACACTGCTTACATTCATAGGGTTTTTCTCCAGTATGAATTCTTTTATGTTTTCTGAAGTAACTTGGACAACTGAAAGCTTTGCCACATTTTTTACATTCATAGGGCTTTTCTCCACTGTGTATCCTTTCGTGACTTCGAAAGGATGTGGGACAGCTAAAGGCTTTACCACATTGCTTACATTCATAAGGTTTCTCTCCAGTATGAGTTCTTTCATGTTTTCTAAAGTAATTGGGACAACTGAAAGCTTTACCACATTGCTTACATTCATACGGTTTCTCTCCTGTGTGAGATATTTCATGAATTCGACAGTAACTGAGACAACTGAAAGCTTTACCACAGTGTTTACATATGTAGGGTTTCAATCCAGTGTGAATCCTTTCATGCCTTCGAAAGGATTGGCGATACTTGAAAGCTTTCCCACATTCTTTACATTTATATGGCTTTTCTTCATATTCCTGATACTCGTATGGTTTGAGTGTAGTGTGAGATTTCATGTGGCTATTAAACAATGACTGATTCATGAAGACTTGTCCACACACACTGCATTCACATAATTTCATTCCAGTTGTTTTCTCTTTCTCATTATGAATTGGAATCTGGCTGAAGGTTTTGACATACTGACCACCTTCTTTACCTTTACCCAGTCTCTCTACTATATGACTGCTGTAAAAAGTGAAAAGCATATTTTCAGTATCTTATTTACTAATTATTTTATATTATTACAATGTCACTTTTTACCATAATAAAGGAAAGTGTAAATTTTCAGTGCTTTCTGATTGTTTGAAAATAAATATGCTAAATGCTCAGCAAGAGGGCTCACCCATAGCTGTTATCAAAACAGTGTATTCATAAATGGCATTTCAAAATACTGTTTCCAAATGTACTATTTTTGAAACTTAACATCTAAACCACATTTGAAGAAAAAAATTTGATGAACATATTCCAAGGATAGGTCAATTTGAAACTTGGCTGATTTGTTTTATTAATATATGCTGTTTTTAAAATATTATGACATACTAAGATTCTCTTGTAGGACATTGCTTTCTTTTGTGTGACTCACCTTAAATTTGTCCCATGCTTTTCATAGTGATCTTCAATGTCTTTGCATATTTCTCCTAAAATGCAGACCAGGAAAAATCATTATAAACTATAAAACCTTATAGAAAAATTGTTACATAACAACTCCATGATGAGCTGTGATCATGCCTGGTTTATTTACCAATGTATTTCCTCTCCACATTTCACTCCTTAGAACTCCACTGATGAACATGCAACACTGGTTTTGGTGTTTGTTTTTTTTGTTTGTTTTTCAATTACAGTTGACATTCAATATATTCGTTTCAGGTGTACAGCATAGTGGTTAGACATTTATATAATTTATGCAGTCATCCCTCTGATTAGTATCCACATTGCATTATATTTAGTTGCAACACTGGTTTTCTAATTGACTAAGCAAGTAAGAATGTTGTCATCCCTACCAATTGAAGCCAGGTTCCTGAAGGTTTCCTGCATCACATCTCTGTAGAGTTTCTTCTGTGAAGGATCCAGTAAGGCCCACTCCTCCAGGGTGAACTTCACACTCACATCCTCAAAGGCCACTGAGTCCTAAAACATCCCAAATATGTACACAGGAGAATGGGTGATATGAACAGCACTAGGAATCTATACTCAATTCATACAAATTCACAATATGACTTTGTTGGCAGAACTATTACTTATTGGCCACAATCACTTCCTCATAAATTTAATAGCATCATGAACACAAGGAATGTATTGCTAAATTTTTTATTGTGATCATGTCAGTATTCATTGCTGTCTAATATCAGAATACAGAGCACCTTGGAGAAATGCTATACAAATGAAAGAAATATTTCCAGTTGAAGCACATCAATTTATTGTAAAACAAACAAACAAACAAAAAAACCTCTTCCATCTTTTTTTTTTTTTTTAAAGATTTTATTGGGGAAAGGGAACAGGACTTTATTGGGGAACAGTGTGTACTTCCAGGTATTTTTCCAAGTCAAGTTGTTGTCCTTTCAATCTTAGTTGTGGAGGGCACAGCTCAGCTCCAGGTCCAGTTGCCATTGTTAGTTGCAGGGGGCACAGCCCACCATCCTTTGCGGGAGTGGAACTGGCAGCCTTGTGGTTGAGAGGATGCGCTCCAACCAACTGAGCCATCTGGGAGCTCAGTGGCAGCTCAGCTCAATGTGCTGTGTTCAATCTTAGTTGCAGGGGGTGGAGCCCACCATCCCTTGCGGGAGTCGAGGAATCGAACCGGCAACCTTATGGTTGAGAGCCCACTGGCCCATGTGGGAATCGACTCGGCAGCCTTCAGCATTAGGAGCACAGAGCTCCAACCATCTGAGCCACCAGGCCGGCCCCATCTCCTTCTTTAATACCCACCATATCACTCATCACTCTATAAAGCACAGTATCATATCTGCATGAGATTTTGATGAATAAAAAACACATGAAGACCTAGAAACTTTTTCTTCTCATCACCAAACATAAGAGGCCAGGAGGCCTGTGGAATCTAACTTGTAACGAGATACAGTTGACCATAGGGTCCTAAAGTACTCCAGGTTATTAAAAGTAGTTAGATCCAGTTGACTGAATGAAAATATTCTTGTAGAGCAGTATGAATTATAATTGGTTGTAAAATATTTATCACAGAATCAGTTTTACCTTCTTTGCTGTCTCATTTAATGGGGCCAGGAAGTTATTTGGAAGATAAAGCTCAAACACAAGGAAGAAGGCATGACTACTTAGATATCCCCCAAATCCCTATACTCATGAGCCTCAGGGTTGCTTCCCACCCACTTTTAGAACATATAGGCATGCACACTGAGATGATAAAATCACAGAGAAGAGGTCTTCCCAGCAGAATCATAACACTGTAACCTGGGCCTGATGACCTGAGGAACAAGTTAAGACATGGGATTTGCAACGGAGTTCACTGAAGTCCCTAATGATTTGATGACTAATTTGTACATGGTTATAAAATACAAAAAGAGTTCAACAGTGCTTAAAAAATAACAACCCATAAAATCCCCTTTCTCTAATTTCAGCAACAAGCGATACCCAACCAGCCACTGTAGAGGCTCTCCTCCCAACTTCTCTCATTTCCAAGTTCCCATGTGAGCACAGCAGCATGACCACCCATTCTGAGGATAGGAATCCCAAGTGGCATAAGTGCCTAAATGATGTGTAGGGAACAGAGAAAAGGCTCCCACTCAGCAATTCTGATGGTAGAATTCACCTATTTGGTAGAGCAACAGTAAAACAAGAACACCTCTCGTTGTGGGTCCAGGGAGTAAGATGCATTGCCTGGCTCAGCCCTAATTACTCTTTCGACAGCAGATCGGCAGTGCTTACTCATAAAAAAGCCCTACTACCTAGTGTGCATGAGAAGTGAACATTAGCACGCCCAAGATTATACATAGCTTTACAAACTCTGGGTAACAAAGTTTGTCCTTTGCTGGTACATGGGAACCAGAATTTCAAGAGTGATCCCACCACCCTTATAGATAACAGTGCCTCGGTGTGCCTAAGGCATTTATGCAAACAATATGGTATAAGATAAACTCCTGTTTTGTGTAGTTTACACATTCTTCAGACAGTGCTGATGATTATCCCCCAGAAAACACTCTGGGTACTGAGTCTCTACTGAGCTTCCCTGGTAGATAGTAATTCAGACATGTACTCACAACTTCTTGAAGAACTGAGCCCATGCTGTCTGGTTATATAAAGAGACAACATTTGGAAGCTTGCTCCTGATTTCTTCCAGACCAAATTTAATTCAGTACCCAACAACATTAATAAATAATACTGAATGATCTTCAAGGAAAATTTTAAATTTTTTTCCCTGGATAATATCAAATAGAATGAAAGGATGGCACATGTTCTTAGAAAGAATTCAGTGGTCACCCAGATGTCACGTGTCCCAAATAATATCTTTATATAGTTCCATTAATCCTCAAAACAGACTCTTCAGTAGTCAACAAAAACTACTCCTTCAAACCTAGTAGGAAGGACAAATGTCCAAAAATGGACAGTCTTCTAAAGAACAAAGTGACAGCCTATCTAACATACATCAAGGGTTTTTAAGCTATTGTAATCCAGACAGTACACTATTAATAGAGAGATAAGCAAGCAGATCAAAAGAAAGAAAAGGGTCTTCCATGGGCCAGCATTTAATATATAAAGTTGGTCAAGGACAGAACAGGTATTATAGAGCAGGGGCAAATATCAGGAATACTCGAATACATGGGGCAAGGACAAACTGTTATCTAATTGGAAAAATGCATTGTATTCCCCTCTATTCCATGGACAATAGCCAATTCACTGTAGATTTAAATGTGCAAAATGAATTTAGGACATTTTTAAAAGTCATGTATTGACACAAGAATAGGGAGAATTTTGTCATATAAGAAGAAGAGTAAGCCATAAAGCTAGAGACTAACAAATTCAAATATATTAAAATTAAGGTAATTAAAAGACAACGAAGTGGGAAAAAAGTGTCGGTAATACATGCAATATAAAAGGTTTAGTTTGCAGTGTAAAAATGAACACACATACAAATTAAAAAAGGAAAATGACATAAAACATATTTAAGAGATGATTATAAAAAACTATATATGAAAAATGTCCATCACCTTAGTAAAGAAGTAACAGACAAAATGTCCAGGAGCTTCCATTTCACAGTGATTAGAACAAAAATTAGTCAACTGAATAATCCACAGTGTTGAATCACTGGGTACAAATCACTAAACTACGCACAAATGGAGAGTCAAGGGATATACTCCAGTGCTGTTGCCTGTAAATTTAAAATTGATCAGTATTTACAGCCCAGCAATTTTTCAACAATGTCCACAGAATTTTATGTGTATTTGAACGAGATTCAGGACAGCATGTACTACTATCAAGAGATCTGGAGGATTTATCCATTAAAAAACTAAGGCAAAGTGTATTGCAAAATATGAACATGATACATATTTTATAACTGTTAAGATCACCTGCACAGGCAGGTGGACCCCCACCTGCAATTTGGTTTAGATGTGTAATACTGATGATAACACACAAATGCCGAGAAAGTATAAAACGGTTTATTATTTCCATAATGGAAGTGTCTGGGAGGGCAGAAAAGACAGTAAAGATGAAGAATACAGAATCAATGTACAGAACTCAGTTGTGTTTCTATACACTAATAATGAATGACCAGAAGGAGAAATTAAGAAAGCAATCCCGTTTATAATTGCATCAAAAAGCATAAAATACCTAGGAATAAATTTAACCAAAGAAGTGAAAGACCAGTACTCTGAAACTGTAATATATTAAAGAAAGAAACTGAAGAAAATAAATGAAAGGATATACCTTGCTCATGGATTAGAAAGATTAATATAGTTAAACTGCCCTTACTACCTAAAGCAATATACAGATTCAATGCAACCCCTGTTAAAATACTAATGGCATTCTTCTCAGAATTAGAACAGCTGATCCTAAAATTTATATGGAACCACAAAAGACCAACAAAATAGCCAACGAATAGCCAACAAAATCTTGAGAAAAAAAACACAGTAGGAGGTATCATGGTCCCTGATACCAAACTGTACTACAAAGCTATAATGACCAAAACAGTATGGTACTGCATAAAACAGACATATAGAGCAATGAAATAGAATAGAGAGCCCCCAAACAAATCCTCGCTTTTATGGTTAATTAATCTACAACAAAGGAGGAAAGAATATACAATGGGATAAAGACAGTCTCTTTAATAAGTATTGTTGGCAAAACTGGACAGATACATGTAAAAAAATTAAATCGGACAACTTTCTTACACCTATACAAAAATAAACTCAAAATGGACTAAAGACTTAACTGGAAGACCTGAAACCATAAAACTCTTAGAAGAAAACATAGGCAGTAAACTCTCTGACATCACTCTTAGCACTATCTTTTTGTATATGTCTCCTTGGGCAAGGGAAACAAAAGAAAAAAGTAAATAAATGGGACTACATCAAACTAAAAAAAGTTTTTGCACAGCGAAGGAAACCTTCAACAAAATGAAACGACAACCTGCTGAATGGGAAAAGATATTCACAAATAATATATCCAATATCGATAAATGTCCAAAATATACAAGAAACTCATATAACTTAACACTGAAAAAAACAAACAATCCAATTAAAAAATGAGCAGAGGAACTGAATAGACATTCCTCCAAGGAAGACATACAGATGGTAAATATATATATGAAAAGATGCTCAACATCACTAATCCTCAGGGAAATTCAAATTAAAATTACAATGAGATATCACCTCATGCCTGTCAGCATGGCCATCGATAAATCATCAAGTGACAAATGTTGGGGAGTGGAGGAAAGGGAACCCTCGTGCACTACTGGTGGGATTGCAGAGTGGTGCAGCCACTATGGAAAACAGTATGGAGGTTCTTCAAAAACTTAAACACACACACACACACACACACACACACACACACACACACACACACACACAAGGGAGGGGGAGAGAGAGAGAGATAGAGAGAGAGAGATAGAGAGAGAGAGACTACATTGAAAGAACTATGGCTTTCCAGTAACATCAGGAAGAAGGCAAAATGTCCTCTCTCACCACTTCTAGTCAACTTTGTACTGGAATTCTTAGATAATGCAATTACAACAACAACAAAAACAGGAAACAAAAGGTATGCAGATTGGGAAGCAAAAAATAAAACTGTCTTTGTGGCATATGACAAGATTGTCTAAGGAGAAACTCACAAAGAACCCTAAATAAGAAAACCCCTTGAATTGATAAGAGAATAGAAAAAGGTTAAAGGATGAAAGATTAATATACAATTGCTTTCTATAGATCCCCACAAATATACTGAACTGATCTTTGATTAAGGACCAAAGGCAAGTCAATGGGAATACAAAGTCTTTACAACAAATAGTATAGGAAAAACTAGACATTCATAAGCAAAGAAAAAGAAGGGAAAAAAAGAATCTATAAACAGATTTTACATCTTTCACAAAAATGAACTAAAAATGGATCATAGATTTAGTTAGTGTAAAATGCAAAACTACAAGACTTCTAGAACAGGAGAAAAGAAAAGTGACCTTGGATTTGGTGATTAATTTTTACATGCAACAACAAAAGCAAGATCCAAGATAGAAAAAAAAAAAAAAAGATAAGTCTGCTACAACAAAATGTAAACTGCTCAGTATCCAAACATAGTATTAAGAGAGTGAAAACACAAGTCACAGAATGGCAGAAAAATGTTTGGAAATCCACTTACCTGATAAAGAACTCATATCCAAAACATCCAGAGAACTCTTAAAACTCAACAAAAAGAAGACAAGCAACCCACTTAAAAGTAGGTAAAAGATCAGAACACACACTTCACCAGTGATATACAGATAGTAAATAAGCACATGAAAAGATGCTCAAAATCACGTCAGTAGGAAATTGCAAGTCAAAGAAGAATGCAGTATTACCAGACATTTGTTAAAATGGTTAAAATTAAAAACACTGAGGACACCAAACAATGGCAAAGATGGACAGCAACAGGAACCCTCACTCATTGTTGGTAGGAATGGAAAATGGTCCACCTACACTGGAAGAAAGGCAGTTTCTTAAAACTTAGCCTACTCTTACCATACGAAGCAGCAATCATGCTTCCTCAAATTTACCCAAATGAGTTATGTTCACAAAAAAAGCATGCACATGTATGTTTATAGGAGCTTTATGCATAATTTTCAAGAGTTAGAGGTAACAAGGATAACATCAATAGAAGAATGGATAGACAATCACGGTACATCTATATTCTTCCATGACGAAAAGAAATGAGGTTATCAAGTCAAAAAGACATGGAGAGCTGCCGGTTTCCGGTTCTTTCTTCGCACGTTGCTCGCTCGCAGCCGGGTTGCAGCCATTGCGGACGGAAGCGGTGGGGGCGGCGGCGGCCGAGAGGCGCGGCCTTGCCCGGTATTAGGAGGACAAGCCCGAGGGCGGCGCGTGCGCGGGCGTGAAGGAGGACCTGGGCCCATGTCTGCTGCAGTCGGACTGTGTGCTCCAGGAAGGAAAATCCCCTGGGCAGTGTCTGAAGGAGGGAAACTGCAAAGCTTTGAAATATTCATTTTTTGAATGTAAAAGATCAATGTTGGATGCCAGATCAAGATTCAGAGGAAGAAAAGGATATTGACACTATTATGGTGAAACTGAGATGAAGGGATTTTTTCTGGTCATTAAAACAGAGAAGCCAAAATAGGAAACATACTTTTTCTCACATTTGTTTGGTCAGACCAGTTTTTCCCTCCGTGGGACACTGGAGAAAAGGATGAGTTCTAGTTTTGAATATGTATAAATGATCCTCTTGCTCTAAGTTATTTTTAGAAGAAAAATTTAACGGATGAGTTATGAGCTGGGAGTATGAGAATTGTTCTGAAGCACAAAGAATGGAAAGCTTGTTATTTTCAAACCTGACTCCTCAATCAAATGACAGAATACATCCGTCATGAATGTTATGAAGGCCACTGATGGGACTGTTAAAATGAGGAACATGGAGCCTGGGGAGAAGGTGTCTATTGGGAAAGTTTAGGATACAACTTTCTGTTATTCATTCTGTCCTGTTTACTTCTAAAATAAACTGTGTTTGATTCCTGGGAGAAGTGCTTCATCTATACTGATTCACCAAGGTAACAGCCTCAAACGTTAATGTCATACATTAGACAGCCGGGTGCAAACCCCCAGCATATGTTGCCAGAGCTCTTTGCCTCCATCTCTTGATTTTTTTGGTTTCCTGGCTTTCTTTTCAGGCTGGCCCTCTCTACATGACGGTAAAGAAGCTAGTGGCAGCCAAAAGCTCAATCCATAAGATCATCTGTGATCCAAAATGGAGAGAGAACGATCTTTTTAGGGGCCACTCATCAAATTCTACAAAAGAGCTATTCCCTGGATCCCCTGCCCTTGAATTAGACCAGTCCCTGTGGGAAAAGGAATGCGGCCCATCACCTTGGCCAGGCCTGGGTGTTATAATTCCCATTAGAATCTCATTGGATGAGTGATGGGCCTCATTGCAGAAGGAAGGGAAGATTTGGCACAAACTGAAAAACACATGTTCACTTTGAAAAGCAAGAGTGAAAAACATGAAATGCTTGAAAAAGCGTAGAATAACAGTAATTTTATTCTGATCACTTAATAAAGGGCCGAATGTGACTCCAAGTTCCCATCTTTATTTTCAGTTTTGAAGAATAATGAATCATAGCTTCTTCAAACAACCACAGGTCACGGACTTAAAGCAATCAGTATTCTGTAGCCCATTTCCTAATTGGGATTTTGATTGGCATTTCCCTAATGGCTTATGGGGTCAACCATGTTTTCATGTGCTTATTGGCCACTTGTGTATCTTTGGAGAAACGTCTATTCAAGTCCTCTGTCCATTTTTCAATTGAGTTATCTTTCTGTTGTTGAGTTGTAAGAGTTCTTTATGTATTGTGCATGCAAATTCCTTAAAGACAAATGAATCACAAATGGTTTTCTCCCAATTTGTGGTTTGTCTTCACTTTCTTGATGCTGTTCTTGAAGTACAATTTTTAATTTTGATGAAAAAAAAAAGACATGGAGAAATCTTAAAATCATGTTGCTAAGTTAAAGCCACTATGACAAGGTGACACAGTACATGATTCCAAGCATATAACATTCTGGAGAAGATAAAAGTATAAGACACTAAAAGATACTTGGTTGCCAGGGATTTAGGGTTAGGGGGAAGGATGAATGAATAGGTGGAACACAGAGGATTTTGAGGACAGTGAAAGTATTCTATAGTAGTCCCCACTTATCCAGTTTCCCTTTCCATGGTTTCAGTTACCCACGGTCAACTGCAGTCCAAGAATATTAAATGGAAAATTCTAGAAACAAACAATTCATAAGTTTTAAATTGTGTGCCGTTCTGAGTAGCGTGATGAAATCTTGGGCTGTCCCACTCCATCCCACCCTGGACATGAATCATCCTTTTGTCCAGCAAATCCATGATGTAGACACTCCCTGCATGTTAGTCACTTAGTAGCCAACTCTATTATCAGATTGACTGCCAAAGTATCACAGTGCTGTATTCAAGTGAACCTTATTTTACTTAATAGTGGCCCCAAAGCACAAGAGCAGTAATGCCGGCAATTCATGTATGTCAAAGAGAAGCCGTAAAGTGTTTCCTTTAGGGGTGTAAAAGTAAAAAGTTCTCAACTAAAAAAAAAAAAAAAAAAAAAAAATTGTATGCTGAGATTGCTAATATCTGCACAGAGAATGAATCTTCTATCTGAAATTTTGAACCTGAAAAAGAAATCCATCCTAGTTTTGCTGTCACACTTCAAAGTGCAAAAGTTATGGCCACAATGCGTGGTAAGTACTTAATTAAGATGGAAAAACCACTACATTTGTGAGTGGAAGACTTAAACAACAAAAAAAGTTCCAATTGATGGCAACATATTGTACCACAGGTTTGTATGTATAGGGAAAACAGACTATATAGGGTTTGGTACCATCCGAAGTTTCAGGCATCCATTGTGGGTCTTGGAATGTATCCCCTGTGGGTACATTCCAATGTATCCCCTGTGGGTAATGGGGGACCACTAGATATGATACAGAAATGACGGAGACATGTCGTTTTATATTAGCCAAAGACCAGAGATTGTATGACACAAAGATTCAACCTTAATCTAAACTATGGACTTTCATGAATCAAAATGGGCTCATCAAATGTAACAGACATGCCACAGGATTCCGAGATTTAAATTTATCTGTGTGGAGGCAGAGGGGTTATGTGGGAAGTCTCTGTACTTCCTGATCAAGTTTTCTGTAAACATAACTGCTTTTAAAGAAGAAGTCTACTAGGAAAAAAGAAGATGAGCATTAATACTCATCCTGATGATTAACTGATGACAGAGAGACCATCTTCCATTCAGTTAATTTGAACTTATTTCAATAAGTTCATTTCAATAATTTCAAGCCATTATGGTTCCATGAGGCCTGCACCTGAGACTTGGAAGAGAGGAGAAACTTCCATTGAATGAGAGCCAAGCCCGGTATACTCTGAGGAGTCCACTGAGTCCCTTTCTTACTATGTTGTGTCTGGAACTCCCACATGGAGGAGTGTCCTGGAGATGCCTTGTGTTGTGTCCTAAGTGCAGAGACAAGTGTTACTTTAACTTATTTGTATATTGAAGGTAGTAACTGAGGCAAGATTCCCAGAGTTCTTTTACCACAAAGGCGCAAATCTTAGAGAATCGCTCAAGAATAGTAAACACTTGGAGATAGGGCCAATTGTTGGTCAGTGCTAAGATGACTACTTGATGTGTCATCAGTTGTGGTGACCCCTGGGTCCGGTCCTTCATCAGAGGTGTCCAATTAAGACACGAAAGCAGCAACTCTGCCCGAGCTCCATCATGTACGAATGTGGTGATGTCGTCCCTAAAGTCTACGAACTCTCATTGCTTTAAAGTCAGGTAACCCTAATGAGCTCCCCAGGGAGCCGCGGGGTCTGGGAAAGGGGTGACCTCCTTCAGTACCTTGGCACCGTGTAAGAGGCTGAGGAGAGGGAAGGCCACTCCCTCCTGCAGAAAGGATATTCCAGAGGGCCCAGGTTTGGCTCTATCATGTCTCAAAGGGGTCTCAGTAGCCATGCCGAGCCATTGGGGTGCTGTTTCCAGGTCCCACGGCAGAATGGACTGTTGGATAGGTGCTCAGGGCTATCTACTTTCAGGACGGCCCGTAAGTAGAGGTGACTGCAGCTCTAATGACACACAGTGTGGGGCCTAGCGCAGGTTCTTGCACCACAAGCCTATGGGCAACTCCAGGTGGTCATGGGCCACCAGGGGACTCACAAGAGGAGGTCGGTGTAGTGTCTATGGAGAAGGAGCATCTTAGGGCACTAACCGGAGTGCTGATTGGATGGCAATTTGAAGAGAGTCTCCAGCCTTTTGTGGCAGGGGTGCCCATTCACGGTGGCAAATTTGCAAGTAAGAGCATAAATGGGCTCGAGTAAAATTTGTAAAACAGGAATATGTTGTCTCCAGAATAACAAAAGAACCTAGATGTTGTGGGTGCTGAGGGAACAACAGCTATTTCTTTGTGATGTCAGGGAGGGAGCGGGTCTCAGATTACCAAATAATATCCAAAAATTTCACAGAGTTGTCAGGACCTCACATGATATGCATCGCAATGTCCCATCCACTTTCTACTAGCTCCTTTTTTCAATATTTGTATGCTCCGAGTGTCCAAAGAGGAGGTGACATTAATGTAATGTCCTACCTGTGTTCGTGGAGAAGCCGGGATGCAGCTCGGATCTTGCCTGCGATGACTGTGTGGGATGGCAAAGCTGGTGAAGACCCGTGAGGACAGCCCACTAAAGGTGTATCATGTCCCTTCAGAGGCGACAGCCAAGTGCAGCTGAGAGGCTGCTGACATAGGCACTGAACAGACCAGACCTTGCCAAGTCTGGGACAGCAGCATATTTACCAGTTGATGAGTAGTTGGAGTTAGCAATATCCACAATGTTGAGGACTGAGTAGAGAGTTGTTTGGTGCAACCACAGCCTCAGGTTGTGATAAGCCACTGAGGTGTCATTCATTCTTTCCAGGTTTAGTAACAGGATAAATTGGGCTGCGAAAGGAGCAGTGGGAGTAATCAAGCCTTCACTAACTAGGTTTTATATATGGTTTTCAGTCTTTCAAGGCCCTGTGTAGTTTACATTAGGCCATATTAATTGATTTATTTGGTGGGTAAGGTCCTTGAGGTCCTACTTTATAAAGCCAATCTGTAAGTGGGAAAGACTTCCTTTAATTTTAAGTCATGAAATCATTGGTTCAGATCTTCCCTCCTCAGTGTGGGATATTTTAGGAAAACGGGTGTTATAAACACGGAGAATTTAGGCAAGACCATAGTTCTGATGGTTAAGGAGAAACACTGTCCTGTTTTTATATTGTTCTCTATATTATATTCATTAACCTCTCCCAAGCTCATCAGCAGTAAGTTGCTTAAATATAGTGGGATCCCACGTATAACTGTAATTTGAGAGCTAGTATTACCTGTTTGAAAGTTTCTGAATTAGTGCGTTACGGCAGATAGAAAAATTAATGCAGACTGTATGTTACGGAGGCCCCAAAGCCAAGCAGTATATTTTAATGTTTTGCTATGTAAAATTTTTTAGTATATTTTGGATTTCCAATAGGGTCAAATTGTGGACCTCTGTTTCAGTATTTTATCTATTATTTCCTTCCTCCTGACCTACTCTGTTTTGTTTCTTCACTGGACAACTTGGGGGGCGGGGGTGCCTCTCTATCCTGGTATTTGTTAACTTGTTTCCGCTGAGAGGATCAAAACAGTACCCTCCGGGTTAGGAGCCTCTCCCAGGACAAATGGTTTGTTCTGTAGGGTTTAAGGACCCTGGGCTTAAGAAAGGTTTGAACTAATCCCTTGGCTGTGCCCCAGTGGGGCTATGGGTGTTGTCCCCTTAACTCTGAAGGTCAGGATCTGGGCTGCAGTAGAGGCAGGGGCAGCAGCAGCAGAGGTACTTAGGGGTCCTGGGGAGCCCTCTGAGATTAGAGACTCACCCCATCGCCTACTGGCTGCCTTCTCTAACACAGAGAAATCCCGGCAAAGAAATATGACCCAGGATCACTTTAGGGAAGGTGCCAGTCCCATACGCCTGCTCCCAAATGCCTAGAAATTCTCGAAACTGCCCAGTCTGGTCTACTTCACATAGAACTGGGGTTTGGTGGGGTCAACACTGCTCCACGGGGCAGCACAGCTCACAGCACCAGCTCCCCAGCACCCAGCAGCCTACAGTGCGGCCGCCATCAGGCAGCAGAGCAGGTGAGCAAGTCAGAGCAAGAGAAGACAGACCCAGGTAGGTGGTCATGTGGGATGTGCTGCTTAAAGTGACAACTGTTGTACACCTGAAACTAACATAATATTTTATGTCAACTGTAATTGAAAAATAAGTTTTAAAAAAATTGCTATGGTCACCTGCAGAGGGCTGGCTCCCAAGCTGCTGGCGTGGATCCCCCCACACATACCAAGAGGGTAGGGAAAGGCCTGGGACTCACATACTGGAGGTCTCAGGAGAGGGCAGGATGGCCTCTCAAGCAGCCCTGAAATGGCTTCAGGAAGCAGGGAAAGGAGCCTGGCCAGCGTGTCCACTGCCATTGGGGACGGGACCAGGGCAAGAGTCCTGCTCACTGACATGGACTAGTGTGCGTAGGATCTCCTGCCTGGTCTAGAGGAGAGACCACCCAGGCTTTCCCATTAGCTTGTCCAGGTGGGGGCACAAGGGGCAGAGGGAGTGAGCCGTTCAACACCCAAAAATGTGGAGTCTACTGCTCATTAGAAGAACAAAGGTGGGTGAAAAAATAATGCATTTGTAATTGTTTGATTTATATACAGAAACACTAACAGGAGGCTCAAGAAATGATCAAAACTGTGTATTTGGTGGTGGCTGAAATAACAGCTATGGAAGGGGCCAGGATGTGTTGACATAAGATTTAAACATAAGGTTTCTTATGTTAGACTTCCTATCTTACAGATTTTTAAGAAAAAAACCCCAGAAACTTATGTATATTTTATTATTCAACAGTCTTTAATTTTATCTTTTGTACATGGGAAACCATTCTAATTCCTTTGAGCATTAACGGTTACAAATATATAAACCATACAAAATGAACATGTTCAAATCTCTTGCTAACTAAAAGGATATGCAGAGTCCTCGTTAGTCCTTCCCCTATATCTCACACTTGGGGGTATTTTCAGGAATAGGTAGAATATTAGAATGCCACAAGGGCTTGAGTTTAGCTCCTTAAATATAAGAGGATTGTCAAAGATTTACATAAGCTTTCAGTAGTTTTCTTCACATCAATTACAAGAGGAATTTAATTGTTTTAGCCTTTTTAATTTTCAATGTGCTCCAGGAATATGATATGTACACACACAAAAAGATCTAAAAATAAAAAATGTACATCAGAACATCAATGCATTCATGTCACATCTTCAGGTTCTTTTTCTAAACAGAACAAAAACTCTATTTGGTTCCACAGTTTTCTTGCTTTCCTCACCTCTTATCTTTCAGTCATCTTCTAGTTTCAGAGCCCAAGCGCTTAGGGAAACCAGAGCCAAAGGGCTGCTCTATTCAGGCGATAAAGGACCCAAAGGAAAGAAACACAAGTATTGGAATCAGCTCACGTAAGCAGCCTGCTTCCCACAGGGCAGAAGGAAAGCCACGTTCAGAAGGTTCCATATTCTGGACACTCAAGGTTGAGGCAGAACCCCTAGAGTGGGTCAGTCCCTGGGGAAGGAGGGAGGGACACCTAAGCAGCCCCAGGAATGAACTCAGGGACCTCCACACACACTCTGCCCTACCATAAGCGTGGAGGCGCTCCCTCCCCCTGGCTTCCATTCTCATAACTGAGGAAACTCTCACCTGATTCAGTTTATATTCTGAATGAACTTCCAAATTCACAAACCCTTTGTCCACAAGACAGAACACCTGATCTTCACAGACTTTCTCACTGTGCAAATTACGCTCTGAGCGCACTTGCACTGTGGATGCAAAACTCAAAGTGTCTCACTACGCTGAGGCCTAAGAAACCATAACCTCAGAAAGGGCGTCATCCCCATCCCACATTGTGCACGGTGAACCCCCAGCTTTCCAGGGCTGCAACTTCTCTCAATGTAAAGTCCCTTCAATGGTGGGTGTGAGCAGGTAGGACACCTGCAGGGGAGGCTCCCCAGGAAGAACCACTGGGCCTTCAAGTACTTCCCTTTGCCGCTCAAGGGGCCTTAGCTTAGATCCCTGCCCTCGGGTCTCTATCCCCCACTGGAGTAGCTTTGGACCACCATTGATATTTTAAAAGATACAAACCCAGTGTTTGGACAATCCATAAATAAAGTGAATATATCTTTTCAAGGTGACAAACCCAGGAAGGGAAGTGCTGACAAGACAGATCAGCCAGGAAAGTTTCAAGGTGGAATCTCCAACTGAAGGTTTTCCCCTAAGATGTGTGTGCCCAAGAAGGATCTTAGGAGGTCAGGCACAATGATTTCATGCAGCCTAAGTTCCAAGTGGTTATTCGTCACTTTCCTTTCACGTAAAATATCCACAAACGAAAAATAAACCGTATTAAAAGGGCGATCCATTGACTCTGGAAAAATGATAAACAATTAAAATATGCACGCCGGGTGCATTTGAAATGCACCTCGAAGGGCAAATAGGTGATGACTGAGTCGGAGAAGGGAAGTTGGCGTTTGTAATACGGGGAAGGATTTGGAAATTTAGGGAATTTACTGCCACCCTAGGAAGAAGACCGGCGGGGGCAGTCACGGTCGTGGATTTCAGGCCCTGCTTCCCAAACATTTGGAAAACTCAAGAGAAAATGGATGTCCCCGGGGGAGAAAGGAGAAACTGGGGACCCCCACAGCTCTTCTCACGCACGAACCCCCGGAGAGCAAGTCACCATTGTCCCCTGATGACCCTCCCTGTGGTCACCTTACCATCTGGGGAGACGCGAGGCTCCGGGCGCAGAGCTGCCCAGACAGGCTCCGGGGCCGAAATCGCCCCCTCGCAGTGACCAGAGAGAACGCCAGGCGTCCGGGCAGCCGGCCTAGCCCCCAGGCTGCGTGTCGGAGGGGACTGAGGTCTGAGAAGCAGCTCCCCGGACTCCGGACTTGACCTTGGGGAGGCCGGGTCCTGCTACAGCCAGTTCCAACCATCCCCTCGTACCAGCCTCCGAACCCCGGCCCCGCATACTCACCATTTCTAGGTTTCCTCGGTCCCCCGGCGTCCTCCCTACGATTCCCGGTAACGGTACAGGTTAAAATGCGACCGAGCCTGCGGCAAAGCAACCTGGGACTTTTAAGGGCGGACAACCCTCGCGGATGGCCGGAGCAAGCAGGACGTCCGGGCTGGTTGAGGACCGTCGCCCCACCCACCTGCTCCGAGGCCGGCCCTGATTGGACAGTTCGAAAGGCCTTGCTCTTTCGCGCCTGAGTGACAGCGGACCAGAGCTTTTGTGACTGGGCAGAAGGCCAGCTGGAACTCGTCCTCTGGGGACTTGTGCATTGATATATAACGCTGCGAGGCCACGCGTGGGTCTGTGACCCCTTTTTACAGGTACAGACACTTAAAAGTCACCTCACCATGTGTAATAATTAGTCTGGTTCTATTTTGATCTTTTACTGTTGACCGCGTTGAGTCTTCCACCCATCGCTTCTCCACCCATCGCTTCTCCACCCCGACTCATTTCGTACTTTAAAAAATCCTGTGGCCCCCGAAGCCCTTGGCTCTGGTAGGAAGTTGGAACCCGGCAGCCCCAGCCTGGGCTCAAAGATTCTTCTCAGGGTGTGAGATGTGTTCATTACATTCTCAGTTGTTTTACACTGGAAGGAAATTTGAGATCGTTTTTTGAATGTATCCTTAGAGAATTTTGAAATGTAAAATGCTGTAATATCCCTAAGGTAATTCAATTCCTATTTAGACTGCTAGAGCAAAAACACTTTTAATTTTACTGTTTGTTTTGGGTGTCATATGGAATAATACTTTGCCAAATCAGAGGTCATATTTTCCCCTATATTTTTTCTAAGAATATTATAGTTCACTTCAGATTCAGGTTTTTGATCGGTTTTTGTAAATTATTGTATGTGGTGTAATATAAGGATCCAACTTAATTCTTTTGCATGTTGCTATTCAGTTGTCCCAGCACCAATTTTTGAAAAGAATATTCTTTCCTCATTCCTGGCATCTTTTTTGAAAATCATAACACCACGGTGACTAGCTTTATATCTGAAATCTCAGTCTAATCCATTGATCTGTATGTCTGTCCTGTGTCATTACCACATTACTTTGATAACCACCGCTGAGTAGTAAAATTTGAAATCGGGAAATGTTAGTCCTGCTAGTTTGTTTTACTTTTTCAAGATTGGTTTCGCTATCCCGGTTGCCCTGTAATTCCATATGAATTTATGAAACAGCTTGATGATTTCTGTAAAGAAATCAGCAGAGATTATGTTTGGGATTGTGTTGAATATCTACATCATTTTGGGAAATATTGCCATCACAACAGTGTTAAGTCTTCTGATCCATGAATATGGACTATTTATTATTTAGATCTTTATGTAATATTTTTAGGGTTCTCTCTTTTTCCCCCCAGGTGCCTCTATTGGCTAGAAAGAAATAGAGAGCAAGGAAAAAGGATGGCATCATTCCAAGATTTGCATTTTTATTAAAAATTTTTTTATTACTCATTTTTATTAAAGATTTGCAATGTCCAAATATCTAAATCCCCACCCAAACACACCCCAATCCTTTGAATTTCCAAAAATGCAAATCAAATTTTTTGGGAATAAAAAACATGTAATGGTTATTATTACTAGAAATTAATTTCAGGGAAAATGTGACTAGAAGAGATTTTTTTTTTCTAAATACCCTCAAAATTCTTGTTTCTCTAAAACTGATATCCCTTTGCATGTATGTGTATTCATTAATGACCATCCAATAGAAATGGTGCATAGCTTGCAAATTTAAATATATAAAAGCATGTAATCATTTTTGTCAGTATGTGGTTATTATAATTATGTATTTTTTTGTATAGCTCCCTTGCTTTTTTTTTTTTTTTTTTTTTTTTAACCATTTTACCCCCTTCACCCATTTCTCCTGCCCGCTCATCTCCCAACTCTGGCAACCACCAGTCTATTCTCTGTATCCATGAGCTTTGTTTTTGTTTGTGTTTTTCAAGTTTCCACATATAAGGGAAATTATATGGTATTTGTCTTCCTCTGTCTAACATATTTCACTTATGCCCTCTAGGTCCATCCATGTTGTCACAAATGGCAAAATTTCATTCTTTTATATGGCTGAATAATATTCCATTATATACATATATATATGTGTGTGTATATGTATATAATGGAATATATATATATATAATATATATATAAGATATATACTATATACATATACCACTATTTCTTTATTAATCCATTGATAGACACTTAAGTTGTTTCCATATCTTAGCCATTGTAAATAAGGCTGCAGTGAATATGGGGGTGCATATATCTTTTTGAGTTACTGTTTTCATTATCTTCAAATATATCCAGAAGTGGAATTTCTGGGTCATAGGTTAGTCCTGTTAATTTTTTAAGGAAGCTCCATACTATTTTCCATAGTGGCTACACCAGTTTACATCCCCACCGACAGCGCACAAGGGTTCCTTTTTCTCCTTATTCTGGCCAACACTTGTTATTTCACACTTGTAGATCTTTATTAAATTTCTTAATGATGATTTCAAGTTTTCTGAGTGTTTATTTTGTGCTTCTTAAAAATTCATTCATATTTCATTCCTTTCGAATCTATTGCAAATAGATTTCTTTTGTTAATTTCATTATCAGATTGTTCATCGCAGTGTATAGAAATACAATTTATTTTTATATACTGATCTTGTATCATACAAATTTGCTATACTGAATTACCAGTTCTAATAGATATTTGTAATAAATTCCTTACAGTTTTCTATATACCAGGTAAGTCATACGCAAGTGAAGATGGTTTTACCTCTTCCTGTTCAATCTGGATACATCTTATTTCCTTTTTTGGCAAAATTGTTCTGGCTAAAATCTCCAGTACATTGTCAAATAGAAGTGGAGAAAACATCCAGTCTTTCACCATTAAATATAATATTAGCTGTGGGAGTTCCATGTTTGCTCATTATCAGGTTCAGGAAATTTTCTTTGAATCCTGAGTTGGTGAGTATTCTATCATGAAAGGGTGTTGGATTTTGTCAAGTACTCCCACTAAGTCTCTTGAGGTGGTCATGATATTTTTGTTTTTATTCTATTAATACGCTGTATTACATTAGTTGATTTTGAGATGTTAACCCAATCCTGCATACTTGGAATAAATCCCACTTGGTCATATTGTATTATTCCTTTAAGATGTTGCTAGATTAGGTACTAGTATTAGTTGAACTTTTAAAAAAATCACAGAGGAAATAGGTCAGCAGTTTGTTTCTGTGATGATGAGTCTGAGCGTCCCCACTGACTGCCTATATAAAGTTAGAAAAGTCATTTAGCTCCAAGTCTCAGTTTCCTATCTTACCAAATGTGATCATATTAGTGCTGCCATGTTTAGAAGTCTGAGAAGATGAAAAATCATGAGCCAGTCCACCCATGGTGCTGAGTGCCTCCCTAAAGGCTGTTGTTAGCATTAGCATTCCTGTTCCTATTCTCATTGTCATCATCTTATAAAGACAAAAGCAGAACTTTTCTCAGTGTAATCTACAACATTCTACACTGCAGATGAATCAGTTCTTCCCTGAAAAGTAAGGTTGAAACTGGCCTGTGAAACTACTGAGAACTAATGCTTTTAATAAAGTTCTGTGATGACAATTTTGATTTCTTCTACAAGTGCTTATTTTCCCATACTTTCAAATCTTCAAAATAATGGCTGTGATTATTAGTTTATGCTATTTCATGCCTTCCCCCACAAGTTAGAAGAATTTGGTTGATTCTCTCTCCCACTACTACCTCAAACAGCATGTCAAGTTTTCTGTCAGACTATAAAGGAAAAATATATTTTAAGTACAAACATGTATCTTGTTATTCTGCCATTTAAAGGTACTTCATTCATGCTTTCAACCACAAAAAGGATCATCTGCTCCCTTATTTTTATTCAGAACTAAGACCAATTTCTCGAACCCTGGGTAACATTCCATTAGGGCCATTTTTCAAGGTCATGGGGAAAGTATCTCTCTCCACATATAAAAGGACTCCCTGAGTCTTGAGTTCTCCTGCGCTTCCCTCAGTACGTGTGATACACCAACACTCTGAGTATACTCTGGCTGGTGTATCACAGGAACCACCTCCTCTTCCCAAACACACCTTAAGGTATCATGTCTACAGTGCCAACAACAGTGATGGAAGGACCCGGAAATCACCCTGATGTGACCTCAGTAGAGGGGCAGATTGTGAGAAGCAGAACAATTCACGGCCACCAGTGCACTGCAGGAAGCACATCAATATTTCCTACCAGAAGGGGCCACTGCTGGAACTGTACCATTTCCACAGGTGCAAATGATAATAGGGTGGGGAAAGACAGGGATGAAATGTGATTTCCTCAGCACTAAGTTTGTTCAACAGTGTGAGAAAAGGAACCAGACTTATGCATCTTGCCCAGTGAATGCACATTATTAGTATGGTGGTGGAGGGGGTGGGTGGGGGATGTCCCTTATCTGAGGTGGAGGTGAAGAGTTAGGAGATAAAACTAAAAACTAAAGGTATTCCAGACTTTAGGAAATCAGAGTGATTACAGGAAACCTGCTTCGAGACTATTGTTTTCCAGATAGTTCTTAAAGGGAAGGTGAAAAAAAGATTATGAAACAGAAATGTCTTCTCCATCTCTCAATTCTTCATGCTGAATATCCACAGAACTTTTCTTCCTACACTGTATGGTGACTGAGGATACTACTGCTGCCAGGCAGTGTTCTGCCTAGTATGCTGAGCACTGGTTGAAACCTGGGCCTTCCTATTCTCTTTCCATTGAGATTCCTACGGTTTTTGGCTCTGCCCCTCAGTCTTCACGTGTCAGATGTCCTCCAGGGGTGCTTCTCTGTCCCTGGGCAGGATGGAGTTATTGCAGGTGTCCTACCTGCTCACACCCACCATTGAAGGAACCTTTACACTGAGAGAAGGCACAGCCCTAGAAAGCTGGGGGTGCATGTGCATGTGGGAGATGGGAGTTGATGCCCCTTCTGAGGTTGGAGTTGTGGTTCCTTGGGTCTGTTTCTAGACATAGGTAGGAATTTTGCATCCATAGTGTACGAGGTATGATTTAAAAAAATACAGTGAATGTTTCAATTTTAAAAACATTACAATAAAAGATACATTGCCATTAATCCCCCTCAAAATACTCCCTCTCTCTTCGGACACACTTATTCCACCATTCTTGCCACTTTCTGAAGCAGTTCTGGAAGTCCTCTTTTGTGAGTGTCTTTAGTTGCGCTCTTGTGGCTGCCTTGGTGTCCTGAATCATTTTGACTTTGGGGAAGAGCCAGAAGTCACATGGTGCCAGATCTGGTGAGTAAGGTGGATGAGGACACACCGTAATGTTTTATTCGACAGAAATTGATGTACCAGAAGTGATGTGTGACACAGAGCATTGTCATGATGGAGGATGATTTATGGCACACTTTAAAACACACCGTCTCTCAACCGTAGCTCACACCCGACTGACTGCACCGAACAAGTTGAAACTTGTCACACATTGTTACTTAGGTTAAATGCATCACTTCCCCTATTGAAGATCCCTGCCTTTCCATTGGGTGGTGCTCGGCAGCAGCATTCACCTTATTTTGTGATCACAATGGAAAGGCTCCATGTCATAATACATCGCTTCTGGTACGGCAATTTCTGTCAAATAAAAACATTATGTGGTGTCCTCATCCACCTTATTCACTGGATCTGGCACCATGCAACTTCTGGCTCTTCCCCAAAGTCAAAATGACCATGAAGAGTAAACGTTTTGAATCGATTCAGGACATCGAGGCAGCCACGACAACACAACTAAAGACACTCATGAAAGAGGACTTCCAGAACTGCTTCAGAAAGTGGCAAGAATGATGAGATGAGTGTGTTCGAAGCGAGGGGGAGTATTTTGAGGGGGATTAATGGCAATGTCTTTTACTGTAATAAATTTATTTTTAAATTTAAACATTTCCCATATTGTTTGATCACACCTGATAGGTGTATACAGTGTAATTTGTGCACATTGAGAAAGTCTGTGAAAGGAATTCTGTGTCCTGGGTTAGGGTTCATGAATTGGGAATTCATTTGGGTCAGAACCTTATACTGAATCCAGCTGAGATTTTCCTCACTGTGAGATGAAGCCTAAAAGAGGGAGCATTTCCATTATTCCCTGGGGAGTGGAGGGTGTGGAAGCTCCCAGGGTTCATTCCTGGGGCTCCTCTGGTGTCCCTCCATCTCCCCCAGGGACTGACCCATTCCAGGGGTTCTGTCTCAACAGGAGAGTCCGGAATGTGGAACCTTCTGAAAGAGCCTTTCCTTCTGTCCTGTGGGAAGCAGGCTGTCCATCTGAGCTGATTACAATACTTGTGTTTCTTTCTTTTGGATCCTCTATCTGCTGAATAGAGCAGTCCTTTGGCTCTAGTTTCCCTGAGCACTGTGTACTTACTTCTATGTTTAGTTTCTTGGGTTTAAAAATGTAAGTTGATTGAGAGATATGATGTCAGTAAATAGTGGAACTAAATAGAATTTTTGTTCCTTTCAGGCAAGAGAACCTCAAGATGTGAAATGAATGCATTTAAGTTTTCAGGCATATTTTTCATTTCTACATCAGTGTTTGTATATGTGCCTCTCTACAGAACATTCACATTTAAAAGGCTAAAGTAGTTGAATTCCTATTGTAATCGATATGAGGACAACTATTAAAAGCATATTTAAGTCTTAAAAGTCTACTACATTTAAGGGATTAAAGTCAAACCCCTAATGCATTATAATATACTACTTATTCCTGAAAATTGCTCTAGTGTGAGGTATAGGGGAAGGACTAACTATGATTCTGCATGTCATTTCAGTTAGAAAGAGATTTGAATAAGCAATGTGGTAAAGCTTCTTGTTCTCTAAGTTTCCAAATACATGACAAATCATGCTGGAAGGAAACCCTATGAATGTAAAACACGTAGGAAAGCGTTTATATGTCCCATTGATCTTTGAATACATGAAAGAACTCATATTGGAGAGAAGCCCTATGAATGTAGACACTGTGGTAATGCCTTCATTTTCACACAACCATTCGAAGACATGAGAATGTACACTGTAGAGCCATCATATGAGTGTTCATGATGTGGGGAAGTCTTTTGTTCTGAACACATGAAAGGAATCACTGGATAAAACCTCTTGAATGTAAACATGGGTAAGAATTAGTTGGGTCACGTTCTTACAAGTAAAAACCTCTGCCAAAATCAAATATAAATGTAAGTAACGTGAGAAAGCTTGATGGCAATTAAACCGTGTATAATGTTCCAGAAAACTTTCAATATGAAAGAGTTGTTATTCAAGTTGTAAATACATTGCATTTATCAAGCCTCTTTCTGAAAGTACATCATTGGAATATGTATTTCTACTAATTACTTTCAGAAATGAATACTGCGGTGAGATTCTGAGTCCTCTTTTAACAATAATACATAAGATTAATGGGTAGTGCTTTTCCTTAAAACTTAGTATTTCCATTTTGAAGCCTGTTGGATCCATGGGTGAATTGAAGTATATTTGTACTGTGCAATTTGTTTTAACTCTTTGATAATGTGTTCAGTGTTAGTGAAAAATGAAAGTTTGGTGTTTGGGATTTTCCTACTGGCCTTGAGACCGTTCCTGAACATCTCCAATTGTATATATTCTATCTTTCTCTCTAACAAAGCTCCTTTGGGAAGGTGACAGGTATAAGAGCCTTTTCCAATTTTTCATACTAAAAAACATTTGGAATAAATTTTTAAGTATGGCAAGTTTATAAAAGAATATAGTTTGATGGGAATTATTATTTTGTATTGGGGCCTTTCCTTTTTGTCTTTCCTTTCTGAAGAACTCTACTCTTGAGGCTCATGTGTCAGCATCCCCCATTGTACCATGCTGTTTAGAGTTGACATAACAAATAAGACACTAGGATTTTGACATGAGACATGAAACAAGTTCTTGCAGTCCTGGTGATTATATTTTTGTAGGAAAAGGGATGGTTAACAGGGTAAAGCTTTGGTTTATAAGATGGAAATAAGGGCTTTCAAGGAAAGTAAAAACTGATGACATAATAGGGAGGCTGGGTGTGTATATCTCTTTTCTATGAGGGTAGGAGCCTCAGTGAGTGAGGATGTTATCATTGATCACTTGTATTTCCACCATGTAATAAAAATTAAACGCTGTTTCAGGAACTGTTTGGGTCCGGAAGTGGGTGGTAATATGGAACATCCTGCTCCTTGATTAACAGTAACGACTCACCATAGTGATAAAGCTATAGACATAGTCCATCTTCATTTTTGCCATCATTACAAATTTCATATGTAGAATATGTGGTCATGACTTTGGACATTGTTATCTGGGACGAGACTGTCTCTGGGTTTGGACCACAGATATTTGTAGTGTACTTTTGCATTTAACATCGTTCAAGAGCATTTTTCATTTATCTTTAATTTTTTTAAATGTCATAGTATTTGGCATTTCTATTTTGCTGCTCTACACACAGTGACACACCATGGAGTCCTCCCAATTGGAGAGTTACATTCACCACCAGCCTGAATTTATTCTAGTAGCAGAGTGATATCCATGCAAGTACAATGTTTCTCCCCAGTAGAAACATCACAAAGAGGTATGGATGTGTAAGGCAATCATCCAAGGAATAATTGGGGTGAGCTGCAGAGAGAGGGTATCATTTTGAGTAACAATCCTCACTTAGTATAAAAGGAAATGTGGGAAATTTTTCAACATTTTTTTCTTACACAAGTGCTGGAAACCTCTTGTTTCAGTGAACCACACAGCCCCACCACCCATTTTGCTGTTCGCAGGATTCGTTTCACATCCTCAAATTTCCAGCATAAATTCTGAAAGACTGGAAAATAAAAGTAACTGCTTCAAGTTTTATTAAAGAGCAAAAAAAAATTAAGTGTTTCCCATGTTTATTTTTAGAGTTAAATAATATTTTGGAGGGGTTTCATTCAAATGAGGACAACAGGAGTGTTCTGAATGTTTTCCATCGTTTGATGGTAGTATTACTATACATTTGTGAAAACTCAAAAGTACGCTTAAAATACTAGATGTAAATATATATAAGTACTATACAGAACTGTAGAAAATGAGTAACACAAAAGCTTTCATATGATGAGAGAATGTTCAACTCTTCTGAACCTTGATTTTTATGTGGTCAATACTTCTTTCCACAACTGTGGGATCTTTCTTAGAACTGAGAGTCCATCATAGGGAATATAATCAATGCATTTGTTAGTTATTTGTTATTGGTTTGTTTAGGCTTTCTTTCTTAAACTCTTGCAAAAACTAGAAGTAGAAAGAATGCTTCCATTCATTTTGTAAGGTCAGCATCTCCCTGACCCCAAAGCCAGACAAAGACATCACAAGAAAAGAAAATTACAAGCCAATATGTCTGTTCCAACTTGGTTGACAATAGTGCCCAGATATTTAGTCAAACATTCTACTGGATATTTCTGTAAAGGGTTTTGTTTTTTTAGTGGAATTACCATTTCAATGGGTAGTTTGAGTAAATCGGATTATCTTCCATAAAATGAGTACGCCTCATCCAAGCAATCGTAGTTTTTAATAGAAGAAAGTTTGGCCTTCCCTGAACAAGAAGGAATTCTGCCACTAGACTGTCCTTGGACTTAAACTACAATTCTTCCCTTTGCTTTTTATACTGCCTATCTAGAGTGCAGACTTTTGAGTTACCCAAGTCTCCATAATCACATGAGCCACTTCCTTAAAGAGAAAAAATTTAATATGTATTTATAAACATGCATGCTTACATACACAATGATGATTGTTTTTCTGGAGAACCCTAATACCTACTTCTAATACTTTATAAATCAAATAAATGATTCATTTTAAATGAGAAGCCAATTCTGGTTGTGTAATCTTCTAAACAGTAGTTTTTATGAAATGTTCAATACCTTTTGGGAAAATATAAAAAATATATTTTCTCAATTTTGTTCAATAGAAAATAAGTGATATTAGAACTTCTACTTCCATCCTCTTCCAAACTGGTATTTGTTGAAATGGGCTTCATATTAAATGTATTAGGGTGTCGTAACAGTGTGAGGAGCTCTGCTGATCCACTCTCCAATAAAACTGGTGAAAATTATTTTAGTAACAAATACTTAATGCCATTGGAAATGGTCCTAATGGCAAACAACAAATGAAAAATATATATTCAAGAACATCTATGAAGATTTTTAAGAAATATGGGTCTGTGGTATTTGAATCAAAGCACTCTCTTCTTTTCTACTACTCCTAGCTCACATTGAAGACACCACTCCAGACGAGGGTGCACAGATACAATAGAACAAAGACCTGTAGGAGTGAATATTCTGACAGAAATGTCTAGTATACAAAGGCTCTACTTACAAGGTGTCAGTAAACTTGATGATCAGAACAAAGTAATGACTCCAAGGACTGGGGGTTGAATCTAACTATTGCATCAAACAGCAAGAAGATCTAGCCATAAGAAATCAAAGTTGAAGTAAGCCATTAACCTTTTGAGGTTTGTAGACTGGGGTTGTAAGAGAGATACAAGGTCCACTGAATGCGTTTTTCAAGAGCCCAGTGCTGTGTATTCCTGTAACTGAGCTGATAATATCAATGCTTTGTAGCACATGAGTCCTTGCATTTTGGCTTCAGCAGGGTCATGTAACATAGGATGAGTAATTTGTCTGTATAAGTATCTATCATGATCAGAGTATAGCAAGTAGCCAGCAGAGGGGTGAAGGGCCCCATAAAGTCTGTTTACCATCAGGAACCTCTTCCTTGGACAAATAGTCCATTGACTATATTACCAGCGATGTGTTTTTTTTCACATTAAGTGCATTGCTCAGTCACTATACCCTGGGGTGCCAAAAAAATGTATACAAGTGGACACTATGGTCAACGTTGCTCAAGCAGTAGTTCGCCGTAATCAGAAGTGTCTGGACGCTGATGGTAACCACTTTGAGCACCTCTTGTAATTGCAGAAGTCAAATGTGACATGTATTCATCTTTCGTTAATGGTATATATTAAGTATTACATTTTAATAGTTTTTCCCTTAACATGTGCCCACATATTTTTGGCACTGTATGTGTGTGTATGTGTGCTGTGTTGTGTGAAGTATTAGATGTACTTATAGTTTTCAAATGTATAGAACTGGCATCAAAAAATGGAAAACATTCCATCAGTGAAAAGAACACTTGTGGTGCCCATTTTAATGAATTCCCTCCGTTAAGTAACACTTTAAAAAATATTTAAAAATTTCCTTTGCTCATTCCTAAACCTGTAGCTTTCACTGCTGTTTGCGCCTTTTCCACATGTGCTAAACATCTAAGCAAATGGAAATGAAACCTAGGAACCACAAACTGAGCTGTGTGAATCATTGCAACTAGGATTTCCAGCCATTTCTGTGATAAAAAGACATTCAAAATTTCCCATCTCTCCTGTTACACCCAATCAGAATACACCCAGTTACAATACTACTCGAAATGACACCCTCTCTGAAAAAGGTGAAGGCATTAAGAAATACAAATTGGCAGTTAATACAGTATGGGGAATATAACCAACAATGTGGTAAAGGTCATTTAAGGCGCCAGATGGGCACTGGACTTACCAGGGGGATCATGTCACAGACTGTGTAGATGCCTGACCAATGCACTACATACCTGAAGCTCAAGTAGAATAATATTGAATGTCAACTATAACTAAATATTTAGGTATATATAGTCATGGGATGTGGAGTACAACAAAGGGAAGGTAGTCAATGGTATTGTAACAGCTATATAAGATGTCAGAGTAGTAGCTTGGGGGGGGTTATCACTTTATAAGGGGTTTAAATGTCTATTACGTTGCTTTGTACACCTGAAACTAACTAACTAACTAAATACACCCTCTCTACAGCTCGCTTCAATTATTCCTTGGATGACTGCTCTACACATCCATAGTTTTTTGTGGTGTTTCCACTGGGAAATCACAGTAGACTTGCAGAGATGTCACCCTATTCAGAGAATAAACTCAGGATGGGCTAGAACAGTGCACGTGAACGTAACTGTTTCCCTAAATGAAATTCCATGCCTTAACGGGGTATAATTTGCACACTGGGTCTGTATAACAACAAAATGAAAATGCCAAATACTGTAACATTTTAAGTACTTAAGATAAATAAAAATCCTCTCAAATGACATTAAACCCAAAAAGACATGACAAATATCTGTGGCCTAAGTCAGAAAAAAGTCACAAGTCCCGGATAATAATGACATCCTCACAAACTGGGGCTCCTACCCTCACAGAAGGGAAATATATGCACTCCAGCCTCCCTATTATGTCATTTTGCACTTTCCTTGAAAGCTCTCTTTTGCTATGAACCAAAGCTTTACCACTGTTAACCATTTCTGTTTTCCAACAAAAGTATAAGCACCAGGACTGCAAGAAATGTTTGTCTCATGTCACTATATCCAAAGCCAACAGTGCCTTTTCTGTGCTAAACATTAGGGTACTTTGACTCTAATGTGCATGGAAGTGGGGGATGTTGAAACATCAGCATCAAAAATATAACCTGTAACAAACAAAGCCTTGATTTACACAGTGGTTCTGTCTTCTTTACTAGGTTTATGTTCTCACAATTTACCTAAACTCAGGCTTCAGTTCAGTCATAAAGGAGATAAAAAATTAT
Source organism: Rhinolophus hipposideros (assembly GCF_964194185.1). Taxonomy (NCBI): domain Eukaryota; kingdom Metazoa; phylum Chordata; class Mammalia; order Chiroptera; family Rhinolophidae; genus Rhinolophus; species Rhinolophus hipposideros. The sequence continues at coordinate 38,582,634 of NC_138062.1, read as the reverse complement.
GTAGTATACTAAGAAATGAATTTATGTATTTTTTGACTGAGGTACTTTTATGGTAAACAGTATCTGATACACATTAGGAAATACATCAGTGTTTAGATAATCAGTAGGAACGGCAAAAGCTGTGGCAGAGCACTGGGAGCTGGCCTCGCTCTCATCGTAAGGCAAGTTTTAGCCTGCAGAAGAGATCAATGTCACACACCTCCTTCATCAAAGGTACACACTGACTATGATGAACCAAGACAAAGGTGTTTTGTCACCATATCAGAAAAACGGTAAAGGATAAAATTCAAATCATAAAAAGGACTAATATTCCCTTCTTCTTACTAAAATAACTGACTGTAAGTTCTTATAAATTAAGGTTAGCTCCACTATATTGTTTTTGCCTTCTAGAAAACAACAATTATGATTACCAACGATGTAAGGAAGTTTACCTCCTCACAGCATTCAATAGAGAAAATGACTTGATTTCTTAAATAGCAATCAAATCATCTAATACAAGCCCAAATCCTTTAAGAACTTTTGAGCACCTGTTAGTGTTATACTCAGCCCTTTATGGTTTGTGGCTCACTTTTATTAGAATTCATTACACTCCTCTCTTTGACCGGAGCTCTGATCCTTTGGGTCAATGTCAAGAGAGCACTGAAAAAAACCACTATTTAAATTTTTGGTATTAAGAATATCTGAGAAATTAGTTTCATGATAAAAATTGTAACTATAAAATAAAAAATAAAATTTGCCTGAGGAAAAAATACCAGAACTTGCATGCACATGTTAAAACTGACTCATAATATATAAAACGAGTATTTAAATGAAGAAAGCAGCAAAGTATATCTGAAAATTCATAATTACAATGGATTTTAATATAATCTCTGAGGAAATGAAAACAATATTAGCATATGATAGCTTAGAAAACAGTTGAAAATATATCAATAAAACAACTACAGAGGCATTAATTTCACAGAGAAACATAGATAATTTTAGAGACATACAATCAAACATATTTGAAAGCATACTGAGGATTTTCAAGTTTAAGTAACAGGAAACACCCCCCGGCTTCATGACAGGAGCAAGGGGCCTATTGTCACATGGGAGGACCGGGTCACGGCAGCCACTGCACATGCAGCAGAGAAACAAATGCCCATGTCCTTTTTGGCAGCACCATGTAGAAGTCATGGTGAATCAGGAAAGTGTACTCACTAGCACTGCTAACTTAAGGTGTTTCCCATATAAATCAGACCTTATACAGATATAATCTAGAGACAAGGGGCATCAGACACAAGCATGGAAGTCTGAATAAGTTTCCTGGTGAACACACAGGTCTGACAGTGGAGTCCAAACTCTGATGGACCTTTGATGTGAAATTGTGAAGACATCAGTGGAAACCTACACCTCTCAGAAAATGGAAATCAACCAGTTGGTGGTGGTTTTCAGGATACTCTTGATTGATTGAAAGTGCAAAGACTCAGGATAAAGGGCTGGAAGATGGTGTTCTCAAAGCTCATATGTATCTGTCTTTCTCCTTGTAGTGTGTCTTCAAATCTGACTAATGCCTTCTTCCCTAATGCCTTCCAAATCACATGCAATTGAGGCTACTGGTGAATTCTAACACGGTGCCATAAAGGGGGTGGATTCTGGAAGATCTAATGCCTAACGTTACCTTCACCTGCATATTGCAATACAGTGGTGATATCTCCAGCTCTACATTTTGTTGCCCTATCACAGGTCTCTATTCTTAATCCAAAGTCTATTTACCATATACCAGTCAGAAGGAAGTACAAAGAGCAAAGTCTCCAATATGAAAATAATAATTCACACGAAAGTATACTAATAAAATCGCCATTTATGAAAAATTGTTCTAAATGTTTTAATAGTATGGAAAAAACAAAACAAAACTCCTACACCACCACCCAAAAAAGGAGCTTCCTCTAAGAAAAGTACAATATATACACTAAATTAGGGATATTCAGGAACTGCTATACAAGGCCAGTAGAAAATTCCAACAAATACAAACTCAATTTTTCAATGGTCCCTTAACAGAATAAGACATTATCTTAAAAATTAAACTTAATTGCATTTTAGAAATATACTTCAATTTACCCATGGATCCAAGAAGCTTCAAAATAGAAAGAGAAAATATTATTAACTGATTTAAAGAAAAAGCACTACCTAGTAATTGTATGCACTGTTTTTCTTCTTCAGCTAAGACAGCAGATGATTTATTGTACACATTACATTCAGCCACAACTGAGAACAGAACTTGTCCATAATGTCACAGGTTCAGAGCAAAGGACTGTTTTTGTACGAGCAATGTGGGTCTCTCCAAAGATGGTTGGCAGGGAAGAGATGGCAATTTATGTTCTAGATCCACTAAGAAATTCTAGACAGCAGGCACACAGTCCAACAATTTGTTCCAATTTGGTCTCTGGCTTTCCTCATTTCTGCTCCTGGGTTTCCAGGGGTGCATTAGCTAGTGGTTTACTTGGACCTCTGCCTCAACTTTCTTCTTTTGCACTTGAGCCTGCACATGGGCTTCTTCCTCCACTTGGCTCTCACAGCACGGAGGTTTCTAAGATGATGCTAAGGCCGACAGCATATGCACTACTGTTGAAAGATGAGTCACAGAATTTTCTCACCTCAATATTCACTTCTAAAAGTAATTAGAAATCCACAGCTCACCATTTCATTTAAGAGGCTTAGTAAACACACCATTCATGCATCACATGACATTTTGGTCAATGACAGACCGCATATATGAAGTGGTCTCGTAACATTACAGTGGAGCTGAAAAATTGATATTGCTTGGTGACAACACAGCTGTTGTAATGTCATAGCACAATGTATTATAATGGCCTACAATAGCAGTACAGTAACACTGTACAGGTTTGTAGTCTAGGAGCAGTAGGCTACAGCATATTGCCTAGGTGTATAGTGGGCTGTACCATCTAGATTTGTATAAGCACACTCTATAATGTTTGATTAATGATAAAATTGCCCACTGACACATTTCTCAGAACATATCCATATTCCTAAGTGATGTATCACTCTATATTTACAACTTTTATAACAACTCTTTCATGTTGAAAAATCTCTAGAATATTACACATAGATTATTTTCCACGAAGCTTTCTTTTGTCACATTTATATTTCTTTTTGGTGGGAATTTCACATATAAGGATATGGACCAACTGAAGTCTTTCCACATTCAAGAGGATATTTTCAAGTCAGGCCATTATGCCTTCAGAAGGAATTGGCGTGACAGAAGTCCTTCCCACATTCTTCACATTTATGTAGTTTGTCTCTAACATGTATCCTTGCATGTCCTTGAACATTTGAGTGAGAAATTAAGGCTTAACCATATTCCTAGGGTTTCTCTCTAGTGAGTTCTCTCTAGTCTTCGAAGAAAACTGGAATCAATGAATACTTTCCTACATTCCTTACATTCACAGGACTTCTCTCCAGTGAGTCCTTTCATGTGCTTAGAAACCTACCTGAGAACTGAAAGCTTTAGCACATTCCTTAGATTCATAGGGTTTCACTCCCGTGTGAGTCCTTTCGTGTCTTTGTAAGGATCTCTGTGCTGTGTACGCTCTACCACATTGTTTACACACATAGGGCTTCTCTCCAATGTGAGTCCTTTTATGTATTCGGAAACCTAGATGTGAAATGAAAGCTTTCCCACATTCCTTACATTCATAGGACTTCTCTCCAGTGTGAGTCTTTTCATGTGCTTGGAAACCTACCTGAGAACGGAAAGCTTTACCACATTCCTCACATTTATAAGTTTTCACTCCTGTGTGAGTCCTTTCATGTCTTTGTAAAGAACTGTGTGCTATGTAGGCTCTACCACATTGTTTGCACACATAGGGCTTCTCTCCAGTGTGAGTCCTTTTATGTATTTGGAAATTTCGATGAGAACTTAAACATTTACCACATTCCTTACATTCATAGGGTTTCTCTCCTGTGTGAGTGATTTCATGTCTTTGTAAGGAACTGTGTGCTGGGTAGGCTTTACCACATTGTTTACACTCAAAGGGCTTCTCTCCAGTATGGGTCCTGTTGTGTACTGTAAGGGAACTGGGAGAACTGAATGCTTTACCACATTGCTTACATTGATAAGGTCTAGTTCCAGTATGTACTACCATGTGTTTCTGAACATTTGATGGATAACTGAAGGCTTTCCCACATTCTTTACATTCATAGGGTTTCTCTCCAGTGTGAGTCCTTTCATGTCTTCGAAATGAACTGCGAGAAATGAATGCTTTTTCACACTTCCAACATTTGTAAGGCCCATCTCCAGTGTGAGTAGTGATCATGTGTACTCGAAGGCTTGAGGTAAAAATAAAGGATTTCCCACATTCCTTACATTTATAGGGTTTCTCTCCAGTGTGAGATCTTTCATGCATTTGAAAAGAATAGAGATACTTGAAGGCTTTACCACATTGTTTACATGTGTAGGGTTTTTCTCCAGTTTGAGTACTTTCATGTCTTTGGAAACCTGGAAGAAAAATGACAGCCTTACCACACTGCTTATATTCATAGTGTTTCTCTTGTGTGTGAGTCTTTTCATGTGTTTGATAGCGATAGGCTTTTCCGGATTGTTTACATTGATACCATTTCTCTCCAGTGTGGTCTCTTTCATGTGTTCGAAGTGAACTGAAATCACTGAAGGCTTTCCCACATTCCTCACAGTTAAAGGTTTTCTCTCCATTGTGATTTCTCTCATGTTTGTCAAAACACTGGAGATAACGGAAGCCTCTCCCACATACCTTACATTTATATGGCTTCTCTCCACATTTTTGATATTTATAACGCTTGCGTCCACTGTGATATCTTATGTGCCTATCAAAGGATGACTGACTCAAGAACACGATTCCATGTGCACTGTATTCATGCGCTTTTACTCCAGTGGTTTTACTGTTCAGATTTATATTTGGAATAAGGCTGAAGTGTTCTCCACAGTCACTACCCTCTTTACTTTCACAGAGGCTCTCTACCCTATGACTTCTGTAAAAAATGAAAAGCACATTGTTAATGATTTCTTTATTAATAATTTTATATGTATTATATTTATGATTTATAGGAAGCTTTTATACCTTGTCTAAATTATTTGAAATCAAACATCTTGCATTCTCTGCAAAAGGACTTTACCCTTACTTCTGTTTAAACAGTGATATTCATATATAGATTTTACTAATACTGTTTCCAAGTGATGTTTTGCAAACACTGAACAATTATGACATATTTAAAAACTTTGTGTGTGTGTGTGAAATAACTAAATTTAAGCAGGATTTGTTTTATTTGCTTTTTTATAATTTAATAACATACGAAGATTCTCATATGAGAAACTGCTTGGTATTGTGAGTGTGACTCACCTCAGTTTTCTCCACTGGTTTTTGTACTGATCGTCAATGTCATAATTTTCCCATTTTTCCCCTAAAATGCAGACCCAGAAAAATGATTGCAAAGCATTAGAATTATAGAAAAATTATTAGCTTCTAGATTAATAATGAGCTGTGACTATGCCTAGTTTATTTACCAGCACCCTCCCTTTCCACATTCCACATCTTAGAACAACACTGATGGGCAAAAACACTTGTTCTCTTGCCAGATGGGAGAAGGGTTGGGGGATTGGATGAAAAAGGTGAAGAGATTAAGAAGCACAAATTGTCAGTTACAAAATAGTCATGGGGATGTAAAGTATAGCATAGGGAATATAGTAAAAAATATTGTAATAACTATGTATGATGTCAGGTGGGTACTGGACTTACCAGGGGTTTCACTTCATAAATTATAGAAATGTCTAATTACTATGTTGTACACCTTAAACTAATATAATACTGAATGTCAACTTTAATTGAAAAAAAATTTTTTAAAGAAAAATTTGTTCTCTAATTGATAAAGTGAAAGTGACTTGTCATCCTTACCGACTGAGGCCAGGTTCCTAAAGGTTTCCTGCATCACATGTCTGTAGAGTTTCTTCTGTGAAGGATCCAGTAAGGCCCACTCCTCCAGGGTGAAGGTCACAGCCACGTCCTCAAAGGTCACTGAGTCCTAAAACATCCAATATGTGTGTATAGTACCGTGTTTCCCTGAAAATAAGACTTAGCCGGACAATCAGCTCTAATGTGTCTGTTGGAGCAAAAATTAATATAAGACCCGATTATATTATATTATATTATATTATATTATATTATATTATATTATGTTATGTTATGTTATGTTATGTTATATTATATTATATTGTTATATTATATTTATCATGTTACATTGTATAAGACCCAGTCTGGTCTTATATTATAGTAAAATAAAACTGGGTCTTATATTAATTTTTGCTCCAAAAGACGCAGTAGAGCTGATTGTCCAGCTATGTCTTATTTTCGGGGAAACAAAGTAGAATGCGTGAGACTGACAGCACTGGACAGCTATCTATACTCCATTTATAGGAAGGTTACGTATGACTCTGTCATCTCCAAACATTTATTCTATGACTTGATCATTAGAAATTTACTTCTGTCTACACTTACTTCTTCATAAATTTAACAGCATGATGAACTCATGGAAATTATTTACACACTTTTACTGTGATCACAATACATCGTATTTCTCTCTAATGACAGAGTCCTGAGTATGTTGAGAAATGTCAGAGATGCTATAGAAATGCAACAAATATTATCATTAAAAGACTGTCAATTCTTTCTGAAAAAAATTCATCTCCTTCCTTATTACCCACCATTCATAGTACTACTCCATGAGCCAGAGGGTCAAATTTGCATGACATTTCAATAAATAAAAAACAGAGTGGAGAATGGGAAGCTTATTCTTCTAGTCCTATCACCAAACATGAGTTCAGGAGGCTTGAGTTCAGAAACCAAATTTTTAACAAAGCAGAGCCAGCCACATTACCTTTAAGTATTCCAGGCCATTAGAAGTAATCAGATACAACTAGCTGAATGTAAATATTCTTATGGAGAAGCACTGATTTTAACTTGTGTAATATTTATCACAGAATCAGCTTTTCCTTTCTCTCTTTGTCCAATTTGATGGGGCTAGACAGTTATTTGGAACTTGGACTTCACACACAAGGAAGAAAACATGACAACTTAAAAATCTCTGTACTCATGCTCAGGGCTGCTTCGCCAAATCTTAGATCATATAGTAATCTTAACAGGCTACCCTGGGCCTCACTGCCCTTGAGGAATAGTTTAAGAGCTGCAGCTTGCAAGGGAGTCCACAGGGGTTGATGGTGAATTTGCCCCTGAGTATAAAATATATACAGGATTCAATAGTACTTCCTTCCAAAAAAACATAAAATTTCCATTCACCAATTTCAGGAGGAAATGTTTCCTGACTAGCCAATCTTGAGGCTGCCCTTCTAACTTATGGTGTGGCATTATAAGGAACTTAGAAGCTATCATTCTTGATTTCATAAGAGGAAAACAAAGAAACAAACCCTTGAAATGAACAACTCTTCTTAGATCCATGAGAGCCTTGAGGTCATAGGGCAAACTGGTACCTCCAAAATTGGTAAAGAGGAAAAACAGCATTTTGAAATATGCTTCAAATATTTGTTAACAAGGCATGTACTCAGAAACAAAAGAAAAATCACAATATTCATGAACCCTAGGACAACCTTCTTTAACAGAAGGTTTAAAATACACATAATGGGAATAGCTAAAGAAAAGAAAGACAGAAAGGAACAGAAGTAATTGAAGTAAAAAAATCACTGAAATTTCCTAAAACCAATGAGATGGCACACTGTAGATCCAGGAAGCTCAGAGAGCACTAAATGTGAAAACACCACAAATGAACACCCAAGTACCTCATATTCAAAATGGAAAAAAATTCAAAGATAAAGAGAATATATTGAAAGAAGCCAGAGGGGAAAACATACTTTAGTTATAGACAAACAAAGATTAGAATTAAATTGGACTTATTTTCAGAAACCATGCAAGCAAGAAAGGAGTGGGGTGAAATATTTAAAATTCTAGGGGGGGGGGAAATACTCTTCTACAATTCTGTGTCAAGGAAAATTATCAGTCAAAAATAAAGTGGAAATAAGAACTTCCAGAGACAAATCACTGAGGGAATTTGTCATTAGTATGCCTACATTGAATGAAATGTTCAAAAATTCATCAGAGAGAATATAAATGATAAAGTTGGAGGTTTACAAAAGGTATAAATGAAGGTAAACTACCTTCTATATATCATAATTAAAAACTGGTGATACTTTAAAATAATATTAGTAACATTGTATTTGGTAACAATAAGCTTATAGATAAGTGAAATAAATGACAGCAGTGTGACAAGGGACGGGGAGGGGGGAATTGGGAATGGTGTGGTATGAGATAGTTGTCTAACTTTTGAAGTGGTACAGTGTTACCTGACAGTGAATCTGGCTTAGTTGTAAATGTACACTTAAAACTCAATAGCAAAGAACTTAAATCCGATAACATGTTTAATTAAAGCCAGACAAGGCAGAAAAAAATAAAAGACAAAAACAAAGAACATGGGCAACAAATGAAAAACAGTAAAAGATGGTAAATGTTAATCCAACTGTATCAATAACCACTTTAATCATCAATGGACTCAATACAATTGAAAGATATAGTAAGATTTCAAAAACCACAATTGTATGTCATCTATAAGAAACCCACTTTAAATATGAAGACACAGATAGATGAAAGGTAAAGGGATGGAGGAAAACATACTATGCCAACACTTACCAAATATTATCCTAAGTAGCACTAATATGAATTTCAGATAATGCAGATTTCAAACCAAGGAAAACTCAGAGATAAAAAGGGGTATCACAGAATGAGGAAGGGGTCCATTCTCCAAGAAGGCCTAGCAATCCTTCAGGTGTATGTGCATTGCAACACAGGGGCAAAATAAATAAAGCAAGAGAAACAGATGAATCTACTGCTGTGGCTGGAGAGTTCAACACCCCTTATCATGAATTATACACGTAGCAGAAAATCAGGAAGGACAGAGTAAAACTGAGCCATAACTATACAACAACTGGACTTAATTGTAATCTGTGGAATACTTCATGCAACAACAGCATACACATCTTCTCAAGCTCACATGGAATATTCACCAAGGCAGAACTCATCTGGGACATAAAACACACCATAAAAATTTGAAACAACAGAAACCATATAAAACATGCTCATATCACACAGGCATTAATCTAGAAATCAGTAACAGGAAGATAATTGGAAAACTCCCAAATAAATGGAGATTCAACAACACACTTCTAAATAATAAATGGGCTCAAAAAAGAAATAAAGGGAAATTAAAAATTATTTTAAATTAAATGAAATGTAAATACAACATGTCAAACGTTGAATACAGCAAAAGTAGTGCCTACAGGGAAATCCATGCCATTGAACAAATACACTGAAAAAATCAAAGATCTATAATCAATAATGTAAACGTCTAACTTAGAAAACAATAAAAATATCAAATTAATCCCAAAGTACACAGAATAAAAGAAACAATAAATATTAGAAAAGAAAGTAATGTAATTGTGGGCAATAATGAAGAAAAAATTTTAAAGCTGGTTATTGACAAGATTAAAAAATTGACATCCAGATAAACATCAAAATTCAACATAACTAAGAAAAGAGAAAAGACAGAAATTACTGATATCACAAATGAAAAGAGGGGGTAATGAAATAAAAGAAGGTTTGATAACATCTACTTATGATAATAAACTAGTAATAGAAACTTCCAACATCTTGACATAGAACATCTTCACGAAACTTGTAACTAAGTTCATCACATTTATTCCTCATGCCATGAGTGTCTACGTGAAATATCAGAAAGAACCCACAAGAAATATCAGAAAGAACCCACAATCCTGCAATTAATGAGAGTAAAGCAAGTTTGAAGGCTACAGAGTGAAATGCTTTCCCAAAGACCCACACAAATATACGCAACTTTGACAAAAGAGGAAGGGCAATTCAATGGAAAAAGAAATTCTTTTAAACAAATAGTGCTGCTAATAACAAATACACACACACACACACACACACACACACACACACACACACCAGATGTAGACATAGGCCATACAAATTAAGTTTCACAAAAATTAATTCAAAATACATATAGATCTAAATGTAAAATGCAAAAATACTAAACCCCCTAGAAAATAACATAGGAGAAAGTCTAGGTGATCTTGGGTTTGGTGATAAATTTTAGATACATCATTAAAAGCAAAGTCCAATAAAGGGGAAAAATATATTTCATTAACATGAAAAACTCCTCCCCTAAGAAAACCAGTGTTAAGAGAATGAAAAGACAAGTCACAGAGTAGGAAACAGTCTGCAAAACAGTTAGCTGATAAAGAACTCTTAATATTCAACAGTAGGAAAAAACCCAATTAAAAATGGTCCAAAGATCTAAAAAGACAGCTCAACAAATAAAAATACAGATGGGAAATAGGCAATATGAAAACATGCTCAACATCACTGGGAGACTACAAATAAAAGAACAATGCAGTATCACTATGCACAGAATAAACGGCTAAAATTCAAAACTCTCAGAACACTGACTACTGGTGCAGATGTGAAGCTGCAGGTAATCCTCATTCATTGCTGTGGGAATGGAATCGGGCATGCCCACACTGGAGACCAGGACTTTATTTCAATACAAAATACACTCTTACTACATTAGTAGGATCCAGCAACCACACTCCTTGGTATAGACCTAAATGAAGTGAAACCTTATGTTCACACAAAAACTTGTACATGAATGTCTGTAGGCACTTCATTCATAATTATCAAAAGTTAAGAATTAAGCAAGATGTCCTTCAAGAGGCAGAAAGACAACCAGTAGTACATTCGAAGGATGAAATATTTTTCAGTAATAAAAGGAAATGAGGTAAGTGAAAGATGCCAGTCTGACAAGGCAATGCAGTGTATGATTACAAGTATATGCCATTCTGGAAACGACAAAACTATCAACCAGTAAAAAGACCTTTGGGTTTGAAGGATTTAGGGTTTAGAGAGAGAAATGAATGAACAGGTGGAGCACAGAAGACCTCTGAGAAGTAAAACTACAGTACGGCTTATAAAAATGATGGATACATGTTAACATACATTTGCCCAAACCCACAGATCCTATGACACAAAGCCAACACTAAGGTAGACTGCACTTTAACGCAGCAATATTGGCTCAGCAATTGTAATAAATGCACCAGTCATACAAGATGTAAAAAATAGTGCAAACTGTGTGGATTCACAGGGGTTATGTGGGAACTAACTCTGTAAACTATGAAACCCAGTTTTTTTTGTAAACCTAAAACAGCTTTTAAAAACTGAAGTCTAGGGGACGGCCCGGTGGCTCAAGTGGTTAGAGCTCCATGCTCCTAACTCCTAAGGCTGCTGGTTCGATTCCCACATATAGGCCAGTGGGCTCTCAACCACAAGGTTGCCAGTTTGATTCCTGGAGTCCCGCAAAGGATGGTGGGCAGCGCCCCCTGCAACTAAGATTGAACACGGCACCTTGAGCTGAGCTGCCTCCCAGATGGCTCAGTTTGTTCCAGCGGGTCCTCTCAACCACAAAGTTGCCAGTTCGACTCCCGCAAGGGATGGTGGGCTGCGCCCCCTGCAACTAGCAACGGCAACTGGACCTGGAGCTGAGCTGCACGCACCTCCACAACTAAGACTGAAAGGACAACTTGAAGCTGAACGGCACCGCCCACAACTAAGATTGAAAGGAGAACAACTTGATTTGGAAGAAAGTCCTGGAAGTACACACTGTTCCCCAATCAAGTTCTGTTCCCTTTCCCCAATAAAATCTTTAAAAACAAACAAACAAAAAAACACACTGAAGTCTACCAAACACCGAAACAAGATGAAGACAGACTAGACTGGGGAGAGAGGGTAAAAAAAATCCCAATTCAGGGATGAAGAGCAGCAACTCTCCACGGAGCTCCATCAAGTACGAATGTGCGCTGTCCTGAAAGCCTGTGCTGCCCACGCTGTGCATTCAGTGAATCCCAGGGAACAGCCTAGGGAACCAAGGAGTCTGGCAGACGGATGACCTCCTCCAGCACCGTGGCTTCTTTCAAGGGGTGGGAGTTAGGAGGTCATCCCCTTCTGCAGGGCATAGCCTGAGGGAAAAGGATGGCTCCATTGTATCACAAGCAGGTGTCAGCAGCCAAGCTGAGCAGGTGGGAGCTGTTTCCAGGGCCAAAGGCATAACCGGCACCTCGGTAGAGGGTCCCATGCTCAGTGCTTATGGAGCCTCTATCTTCAAGAGGGCCCAGTACGTGGTGGTAACTGCAGCCCTGATGGCACACAGTGCGGGGCCTAGGACAGGCCCTTAATCAGAAGCCTATGGACAACTCAAGGTCATCCTCCAGGAGGCTCCCATCGCGGCCAACAGGGTTAGAAGCCTCCTCCACGACAACCGGTTGCTGTACAGAGTCGAAGTACCCTGGGCTTAAGTAGGGTTTGAACTGATCCCTTTGCTGCGCCAAACTGAAACTATGGTGCTGGCCGCTGTAACCCAGGGGGTCGGGGTCTTTGTTGCAACAGGTGCAGGGGCAGCAGCTGCAGCGTTACTTAGGGGTCCTGTTGGGGCCTCTGGAATTTCCCTCCCTACCATCTGTACCCGTCTCTTCTCTGTCTGTCTGAAATAACTGCTCCTGAAGGAGTGACCATGAGATAGGCTCACCTCATTCACAGGGTATAATAATCCTCATAGCCCCCTGAGATCCCTCACTTAAGTCTGGTGAACCCAACCTCCGTCACACCTTCACTCTAAACACACAGTAGGGTTCCACCTAAGACATCAACCCAAAACCACTGTAAGGAGAACCCCACTCCCACACTACTGCTCCCAAAGGACAGCATGTTATCAACTCAGAGTCCTCTGTATACAGACCCCAGGCTGGGTGGGTCCACGATACAGCGCAGGGCAGCACAGCTCACAGGAGGGCTCCCCAGCTCCCAGCAGCTCCCAGTGCAGCAGCCTCCAGGCTTCTCATCAGCCTGACAGGTAAGAAGCAGGAGGGGGAAAGGAAAGGGTGGGGCTTAAGGTGTCAGTAAACAAACATTAAAAGTGTGGACCCCCCCACGACCACTGATGACAAGAACAAACACGGGTAAGAAAAATAGACATAAGCACAGGCTTGTTTTTATATAAAGACACAGTAACAGGATGATTAAGAAATAATCAAATGTGGTTATTTGAGGGTGAATGGAGAAAGAGCACAGGAGGGAGCAGGATATGTGGGCAGGCAGTCTCCTGAACTTAGCTTCTTACCTTAGAAATGTTTAAAAATTACCAATGCATTATTTATTAACAATAAGGAGAAAATTTTATATACACTACATTTTCCCATCTCAATAATTATTTTTAATTAACTTTTGATTTATTTATCTAACTTTAACTTTTCTACATAGAAAACTATTTGAAGATTGATGCTTTAAAACTAACAAATATAAAATTGCAAAGCACAATAAACGAAAAGTAACAAATCCTTTGTACACCTGAAACTAATTAAAAAATGTTGAAAAAACAAAGAAAAAAAGAAAACTAACAAATCCCTTTCTAAAAAAAAGGGGAAAGGGCATTATAGTTTGTCCCTATAGTAAGCATCGGAGATATTTTCAGAAATGAGTAGTATATTATAGTATATTAATTAGGGGTTTGCAAGTAAGCCTTTAAATGTACCAGGAATTTGAAAGATTTACATAAGGCTTGAAGTGTTTCCCTCAAATCAATTAAGAGAAATTCAAATACTTTTTTCCTCACATCCATTAAAATAGGAATTTGTTTGCATTAGGAATGGTATAGTCCTTTAAATGTCAAAGTTTTCTAGACACATGGACATAAAAACATTGACCTAAAAATGGGAGAAAAAACACATGGAGAAATTAAATACACCCATCTTACATGTTGAGGTTCTTCTGCCTAAATGGAACAAAAATTGTATGTGGTTCCATAATTTTCTTTCCTTACATATCAACTTACATTTTAAAACTGCAAGTGCTAATGGAAACTAGAATCAAAGCATTTCAGTTTCATTGAGAAAGGAATGCAAGGAAAGAAAGACACCAATATTGTAATCAAAATAGATAATGCAGCTTCTTCCCTACAGTTCAGAAGGAAAACCCCCATTCAGCAAGTTGAACACATTTCCACATTAGGAGTCTAGACAACCCCAGTTAAGACAGAACCCCCGGAGTGGGTCAGTCCCTGGGGAAGGAGGGAGGGACACCTAGGCAGCTCCAGGGGGGGATGCTGAGAGCTCCACATACACCCCTCCCGGTAAGCATGGAAGCGCTCCCTTCCCCAGGCTTCCATTCTCACAGTGAGGAAACTGTCAGCCTGATTCAGTTTAAAGTTCTGACTCACGTGAGCTCCCCAATTCACAAACCCTTTGTCCTGAGAAAGAACACATGATCTTCAGACTTTCTCACTATGCACTGATTACACTGAGTGCACTTATATTATGAATGTAACACTCAAATACATTTTAAATGTCTAGGCCTAAAGAAACCACAATTACAACCTTCAAAAGGGGGTCACTCTCACCCACCATATGCACCCCCAGCCCTCCAGGGCTGCAGTTTCTCTCAGGGTAAAGGCCCCTCCATGGTGGGTGTGAGCAGGTAGGATACCTGCAGGGGAGGCTCCCCAGGAAGAACCACTGGGCCTTCAAGTACTTCCCTTTGCAGCTCAAGGGGCCTTAGGTTGGGTCACTGACATCAGGCCTCTCCCCCTGTCACTGGAGTTGCTCTGGACCACCACTGATATTTTAAAAACACAAACCCAGTGTTTGAACAATCGGGCAAAATCACTCAAACCCAGTGTTTGTGTAAAGAAGAGAGGAAAATTGTAAGTCATTTTATTAGTTCAACCAGAAAACGCCTAATTTTCTATAAGTGAGTTATGTATTATTTCCAGGGTAAGTTTCTTTCGTAAATAATTAATCACGAGGTAGGTAGGTGGGCCGGGTCACGCCGCCTGGGGTCCTCGGCTCGCCTCCCTCTCCCACTGCAACGCAGGCCCACAACGCCGAGCACCGTAACTGGGAGCCGCAGAAAAACTACCTCGCCGACCCTATGAAGAAGGCACGTGTGGCTCAAATATAGTCATACTGATGGAAGTTTGTGTATTAAAGCAACAGGTGATTTAGTTTGTTTGGTGTATAGAACAGACCAAGCTCAAAATGTAAAGAATGAGAAATTCCAGTCAACTAAGGCGACTTGTGGTAGCGTTGCCATGGAAACATACCGACTGGTATGAAATGAAGCCTGTTTGCCATGTTCTCAGGAAGTATTATAAACATCTTTTGAATTTGAGCAAATGTTGGGACAGAAAATACTTTATGTAACTAAGTGGGCTATTCAGAAACCCTGAGGTCAGTTTTTGGACTTTGTTTTTTAATGTTTACTTTAGAGAGCAAGGGATGTAAATGGTTTTATTTAAAAAGCCTGTATTTATTTTTGGAAATTGAACAAGAAATGCATCTACCTTGGAAACTGCAGATTATTTGATGCAGGGCATTGGTAAATTTCTATCAGTAATTGAAAATGAGATGTCAAGAAAAGCCTATTTTTCCTTAAAATTAGTTAGCCTTTTTTAAAAGAAAATTAAATGTAACCATTTTTGCTGGATTGATAGATTTCTTTTAGAACATAATTTGTGCTGTTGATGACCAACAAATATATAGTAGCTAGAATTAACTGCACAGCAGTATACTGATTATGTACAGTAGTGTAGTCTAGATTGACTCCCAAAGTAATTAGGAAAACAAGTATGCTTTACCTTAAACTTTCCAAATTTAAACTATACTTTTGAATATAAAGGATTCATAGTATTATTAGCTTGTTGAGCAGACTTACTTTGCATCTAGCTTTCAATGCTCAAAACAACTGTTGTTGCTTTAAATGCATGAACAGAATGATCACTGATGGACTGAAACCAACATATTACAGAAATATTTGCCATATATTTCCCAGCTGTAGTTTCTCAGAAGGGCTATGGATTATGCAAACTGTTAAACCTTTGCATTCCTCTTTAACCTCCCTGCCCATTTCTCTCTTTGCTTAACCAAGGTGTTAAGCATGCTGGGCACAACTTATGTTTTCCATGAAACCAAAACTATGATGTTATTTGACATTTATCTTACATTTGTGACCTGAACATTACCACCTAAATGTAATGTTCACATGTTGATTCCTACATTAAAATATTTGTTAGGAAAAAATAATAATAATCATACTTGAACACTTCAAGTTCAAAATTTCATTTGAAATCACCCCAAATAAAAGAAGAGTCCTCAGAAACTTACTACTACACAGGCACAGGGTAAAAAGAAAAAAAGTGAAAAAAGAATTCTTAACAAAAGCAATGTAATACTGGAATGCATATTTTAAAATTCACCTCTTTCTTGCCTCTTTGTAAATATTTTTTTTTAATTAATTTTATTGGGGTGACAATTGTTAGTAAATTTACATAGATTTCAGGTGTACAATTCTGTATTACATCGTCTATAAATCCCATTGTGTGTTCACCACCCAGAGTCAGTTCTCCTTCCATCACCATATATTTGTCTTTGTAAATATTTTATACTGTCTTTTAAGCTCTATTAATTACATGCATTTTACACTACTGAAAAACGAAGACAAGTCAATGCAGACATACATCAGATATATTGCGGGTTAGGTTTCAGACCACTGAAATAAAGCAAATATTAAAAAAAGGTGATGTCTAATCTTTTTAGTGGTGGAGAGTCTTGCCTTCAATTTGTAAAAATCTCAATATCTGTGAAGTGCAATAAAGCTAAGGGCAATAAAACGAGGTACACACCTGTACATCTCATCAGGGCAACAAACCCAGGAAAGAGGAGTGCTGACTGGAGAGATCACCCAGGAGAGTTTCCAAAGAGGAACCTCCACACACAGGACTTCCCATAGGACGTCTGTGCCTAGGGAAGGTCCCGGGGGAGAGGAACGGGGATTTCATACAACGTATTCCAGGTGGTTATTCTCGGCTTTGCTCTCACGTAAAACATTCACAGACGGAAAGAAAAAAAAATCCTTAAAAAAGCCATACAGGGGGCTTGGTGGAAAAAGGATTGACTCTGTTTTATATGCACCCTGGAGAACAAATAATTGATGATGATGCTGTGGCTCAGAGAGGGGCAGCTGGCTTTGGGAATGCGGGAAAATATTAGAAATTTAGGAATTTGTTGCCAGTCCTAGAAAGAGCTAGGCTATGAGCGCAGGGTCCTGGGTCTGAGACCTTGCTTTGAAACATCTGGAAAACTATGGGAAAAAACGGGTCCCTAAGGAGAAAGGAGGAACTGGGAATCCCACATACAACAGCTTTTCCCACACAAGAACCCTGGAGTCCCAGTCACACTTGTTCCTGATGCCCCTCCCAGTGATCACCGCACCGTCTTGGGCAGACGCGGGGCTGCAGTCGCACAGCTGCCCAGAAAGGCTCCGGGCCGGTACTGAAGTCGCCGCGCGCAGTGACAGGACGTCCGGGGTCCCGACTGTCGGCCCAGTCCCCACGCTGCGCGCTGGATGGAGGGGACTGAGGCCCCAGCGCAGCCCCCAGTGAACTCCGGTCCACAGACTCCGGAGTTGAGCCGGTGGAGGCCGGTCCCACCACTGCCGGTTCCAACCCCTCGTTCCCGTCCACACCCGCCCCACACACTCACCATTTCTAGGTTTCCTGGGTTTCCCTGAGACCTGCCTACGACTCCGAGGAGCAGCGCAGATGACAGGGCGACCGCGGCGGAGGTACACACCTTCAACGCAAGCGATGCCGATCCCCCCCACTGCTGAACAGAGAACGGACGTGTACGCCTGTGCGCTGGGTTGCTCCAACTGCCCTAGCGGCACCTCTGATTGGATAGTTACCAAGGCTCCACCCACTCATGCCTGAATGACAGCCTGAGAGTAGGCTCGAGGCGCGCCCCGCCCCCACCCCCCCACACCACTCCCCACTCCCGTTACCTTTACATTTAAACAGAATTTTTTTCCGGACTTGTAGCTGATGCCTTGGATTTACCGCAGTTTCTTTGTGAACTGGAGGGCACCGGTGTGCATTTGGAAGTCCTGATTTGTTTCAAGATGGAGCAAGTACAGCAAGTACAGGCTAGCCTACACTGGAAATGGTCTGTGGGTGGCAATGGAAGGAAATGATGCTGATGCCCGTGACTGAGGACATCCCCAGGCAGATCCCACATGGGACACACCTTTATGTTTCAGAACCGTAGTACGTCCAGAGGTCTGTCCGAGGAGCCTGATTTAAACTCTAGGAGAGATAGATACTGGGAGCCCGCTCACCTCACTACTACATGAGATGAGGGCAGTGCAACGCTCGCTAGAGGGTATTTTCTCAGTTAAGACAGGGCTGCAAGAAAGGCCTGATATATCCTGTTTCCTTCGTTTCCTGTCCTTGAATTCTTCCTAAGAAAGACCTCACAGTGGCGGCAAGAAGAATTGAACACATAAAATTCAAGGTTCAGGCGAGTTTACCATTGTTCCAGCATATGAAAACAATTGTGTTGTTTCCATATATATGATGTAATGGATTTGCGGCAGTTTCTGGGTGTGGGCCGGGATCGTGTCTCGTGAAGGCGAAGCATGGACACACAGACCAGGGAGAGGCAAAGAGTTGTAAAGGAAGATAGTATATTAAAGGCAGGAGAAGAGGTTGCAGCTCCTGAGTGGGAGGGGGTACCCAAAAATGGGAAGCCCGGTGACTGAGACCTTGCTTGCTTGGGGAAGGGGGCTGGAGCTTTCTAATGGAATTCATCTATCAGGTTTGTCCTGTTTGCCCATCCTGAAGGATTAACGAAATAACCCATTCCTATCTATCATCTCTGCTCCTTTGTCTGGCCAAAAGGGATTTGAGATAATTTATTAACCTCAAGGCACATTCTCATATCTTTGTTCTGGAGTGAAGGAGACATTCCAGAACCTGGAGTTTCAGGATATGGCTGCTTTTTGTTTATCCCACCAGGGACACCCCTGTCTACCTAGCAACATGATAACTAACCTGTCTCATATACAGAGGGTACCAAGGGTACCAAAAATATGTATACACATTTTAAGAAAGGAAAACTGTATTAAAATTGTAATAATATATACAGATAACTAAAGATGAATACAAGTCAAATTTGACTTCTGCAATTACAAGAGGTGCTTAAAGTACCATGTTTCCCTGAAAATAAGACCTAGCCAGACAATCAGCTTGAAGGCGTCTTTTGGAGCAAAAATGAATATAAGACCCAGTCTTATTTTACCGCAAATAAAATACATTATACGAGACCCGGTCTTATAGTAAAACAATGCCCAACTCATGACCACATATCTTATAGTAAAATAAGTCTCACATATCCGGCCTGACATTAATTTTTGCTCAAAAGATGCATTAGAGCTAATTGTCTGGCTAGGTCTTATTTTCGGCGAAACACGGTAGTTACCATCAGCGTCCAGACACTTTTGATTACCACGAACTACTGCTTGAGCATAGATAACATCTCTTAAAATGTGTATACATTTTTTGCACCATATATATGTATATGTACATATATACATATATATGTATATTTTCAATATATATCAGGTGTAATTATGTTTTCACAAATGTATAATAATACTGCCATCAAAAGATGGAAAACATACCAGCACCCCAAAAGAACACTTTCATGGTGCCCATTTGAAAAAACCCTCCAATATGTAAAAGACACCACAAATATCTGGGACCTAAATCAATAGGAAGTCCTAAGTCCCAGATAACAATGTCCAAACTCATGACCACATATTTTATATACACAATGTTTAACAACTGCTACAATGAAGATGAACCATAGGTACCTTTTTATCATTATGGGGAGTCTTTCCCGCTGATCACAGGAATGCAGGACATTCTATATTGCTATACGCTATGCACTTCCACACCCAAGCAGTTCCTAATAATATTTAAAGTGTGTTACATGGTGGAAATTCAAGTGATCGATAATGACATCATCACTCACTGAGGCTTCTACCCTCATAGAAAAGATGTGTACGCATCCCAGTATATTATCTCACATTTAATTGTTTATTTTCCTTCAAACCTCTTTTTTCCATCTTATAAACCAAAGCTTTACTATTTGTTCAATATCTTTTTTCCCCACAAAAATATAAGCACCAGTACTTCAAGAACTTGTTTTATGACTCTATATTCAAATCCAACAGTGCCTCGATTATTTGTGTTAAACCGGGTATGTTGACTCTAAAGTGTATGGGAATGAGGGATACTGAAACATTAACATCAAAGGTATATAGTCTCAAGTGCCCAGCAATAGACGATTGGATAAAGATATGGTACATATACGAGTATATAATGGAATATGACTCGACTATAGAAAAGAATGACATCTTACCATTTGCGACAACATGAATGGACCCACAGTATTATGCTAAGTGAAATAAATCAGATAAAAACAAATACCATATGATCTCTCATATGTAGAATCTAAAAAAATAAATAAATGAACAAAAAAAATTTATAGATAAAGAGAACAAACTGATGGTTGCCAGATGGGAGGGGAGTTGGTGAGCTGGGTGAAAAGGTGAAGGGATTAAGAAGTACAAATTGGAAGTTACAAAATAGTCATGGGAATGTAAAATACAGCACTGGGAATATAGTCAATAATATGGTAATAACTATGTATATTACCAGTGAGTACTAGACTTATTAGAGGGAATCACTTCGTAAATTATATAAATGTCTAACCTGAAACTAATATAAAATATTGAATGTCAACTGTATTTTTTTTAAAAAAAGTATATAGCCTCTGAGCAAGAAAGATAGGATTGGACCAGTGGTCCTATTTTTCTCCCTGGCTAGGTTGTGCTCTCTCAGAATTTACCTAAACTTATAGGCCTCAATTGAATCATAGAAGATATCTAAAAAAAATAAAAATAGTATGCCAAAAAGAAAATTTGTATATTTTAACTGAGGTTATTTTATGAAAAACAGTGACTAATACACCATAGGAAATACATCAGTATTTAGATAATAAAGAGGAAAGTCAAAAGCTGTTCCAGAGGACTGGGAGCTGACCTTGCTCTCATTGCAAGGTCAACTCATTTCCCATTGAAGAGAAAAATGTCACACACCTCCTTCATCAAAGGTAACTGGTGACCATGAGGGACTAAGACATATGTAAGGGTATGTTGTAACCATATCTCTAAAATTGGTAAAAGATAAAGTTTCAAATCACAAAAATGATTAATATTCCCTTCTTCTTACTAAATGACTGACTATAAGTTCTTATAAATTAAGGTTAGCTCCACTACATTGTTTTTGCTTTCTAGAAAACAATGATTACTATGACCAATGATAGAATAAAGTTTACCTACTCACAGCATCCAATACAGAAAACCATCTTGCTTTATTCAACAACAACCAAATCCTCGAACACAAGCCAAAATCCTGTAAGAAGTACTTTTCAGCACCTTGTTACTGTTAATTCACAGTGCATATTAGTTTGTGGTCACTCTTATTAGAATTCATTACACACCTCCTCTTGACTACAGATGGAATCCTGTGGGTCACAGGCAAGAGGACACAGATAAAAACCATGATTTGAGTTTTTGGTATTAAGAATGAATGAAGAGTTTCATGACAAAAATTGTAACTACAGAATAATAAAAAATAAAATGTGCCTCAAAAAATCGTCTGTACATAATACTGACTCATAATGTGTAAGATTAAATGAAGAAAATCGCAACATTGATCTGAAAATTCGTAATTATAATGGGACATTTTTGTATATCCTCTCAGTATGTGAAGAACACAGTATATAAGTTAGCATACAACAGCTTAGAAAGTTAGTAAAATATTTCTATGAAACAACTAGAGAAGTGGATGCACACGTCCCTTTGAAGTAGTGTTTTAGTTTCTTCGGATAAATACCATAAGTGGGATTACTGGGTCTTCCTGTCTCTCATTACACCCTTTGTTTTAGTTCATTTTTGTCTGGCATAAGTATTGCTACCCTAGCCTTTTCCTCCTTCTTTCCTCCCTCCCTTCCTTTCTTTTTGTTTCCATTGCGTGAAATATCTTTTTCTATTCCTTTACTTTCAGTCTGTGCATGTCTTTCAATTTGAAATGAATCTCTTGTAGGCACCATAGGTAAGGGTCTTGTTTTCTTATCCATTCAACCAACCAATATTTGGATTGGAGCATTTAATCCATTTACATTTAAAGTAATTGTTGATAAATGTGTAGTTGTCATTTGATTCATATTTTAAATATTTCTCTTCTCCTTCTTCTTAAAGAAGGCTCTCTAACATTTCTTGTAATATTGGTTTGGTGTTGATGAACTCCTTTTTAGCTTTTCCTTGTCTGTGAAGCTCTTTATCTGGCCTTCGATTCTAAATGACAGCTTTACTGGGTAATCTTGGTTGTAGGTCCTTGCTTTTCACCACTTTGAATATTCTGTGCCAATCCCTTCTGGCCTGCAAAGTAAAATGAAGTTAACTCTCTCTTGACAAATTAGCTGACTGTCTTATGGGAGCTCTCTTGTAGGTAACTAACTGCTTTTCTCTTGCTGTTTTTAAGATTCTGTCTTTAACCTTTGCCATTTTAATTATAATATGATGTGTCTCTATGTGGGCCTCTTTGGTTTCATCTTGTTTGGGACTCTGCACTTCCTGGACTTCTATGTTTATCTCCTTTGCCAGGTTAAGAAAGTTTTCAGTCAGTATTTCTTCAAATAGATTTTCAATTCCATGTTCTCTCCCTCTTCTCGTTTTGGTACTCCTATGATGCAAATGGTACACTTGATATTGTCCCAGAGGTCCTTTAAAAGGCACTCATTTTTTTGGAATCTTTTTTTCCTTTTTGCTGTTACGACTGGGTGTTTTCTGCTACCTTATCTTCCAAATTGCTGATCCGATCCTCTGCTTCATGTAATCTACTGTTGATTCCCTATTAATGTATTATTTCAATTATTGTAGTCTTCATTGCTGACTGGTTCTTTTTTATGTTTTCTATCTCCATTTTTATATTTCCTTTCTCTTTGTTGAAGTTCTCCGAGATCTCTGAGCATCCTTATAACCAGTGTTCGACTCTGCATCTGGTCTCCATTTTCTTTAGTTCTTTTTCTGGTCTTTTTTGTTCTGTTCTTTCATTTGGGACGTGTTTCTTTGTCTCCCCATTTTGGCTGTCTCCCTGTGTTTGTTTCCATGTATTAAATGAGGCTGCTATGTCTCCTGGTCTCACTAGAGTGGCCTTATGTAGTAGGTGTGCTGTGGGGCTGAGTAGCACAGTCTCCTTCATCACCTGAGCCGGGTATTCCAGGTGTATCCCTTGTGTGGGTTGTGTGTACCCTTCTGTTGTACTTGAGCCTTGGTTGCTATTTGCACATCAACAGGCGGGATTAACCCTCGGGGTGAATGGTTGTGAGGACTGGCTGTGACTAAAGTGGAAGAGCTGTTGTTCAGGGGCTGACTTTATGCAGCAAGAATTCACTTTAGTAGGGCTCTTGTGCCTGCCCAGTCTGCCCTTTGGGTGTCTTAACACCAGAGGCAGCTGGGTGACGCTCTGGCTGGGTCCGAAGCTGGCCACTGAGTGTGCCAGCTTCTGGACCTCTTGGAAGGGTCCCCACTACAGGCCAAGTTCAGCTGCAGCCCTTGCCCTGCCTGGCACCTCCCAGCATGAACTACAAAGCAATCTGCAGATGGCCGTCACCCATGTTGGGCTTGGAGGTGCCTTGAAAGGCCAACTTATGAACCAAGGCCAGCTGTTGCTAGTACCAGGCTTAGGGCTGCTCATCCAGAGGTACAGAATCACCAAAGCCAGATGATGCTTGTTTGGATTTTGTGAACCTTTGAGAGATTTTAGGAAAATCTGCAGTATGAACCACAAGCTATTTATACAGAAAAGCCACTGGAAGCGGCTTAGGTGGGCCTGAAGCTTGGGTGGAGTGGGGTCTTGGAACCACCAGGGTGGGGCAGATAAATGGTGTTAGCCAGGTTGATGGAGACTCAGATATGGCACTCACCTGTGTCTGTACTCTGGGAGAAGGCTCAACAAAGAAACAATGGCTCTGCCAGCTCCTTCTTCCAGGAGAAAGCTTCCAGACAATTCAGTTCCTGTCCATATGTCCGTAGCACCTTTTTAGCTGCTGCCCCAGTGCTGGAGCTCAGAGTAAGTGTCAGCAAGTAAGTCTGTGCACTGTACCTTTAAGAGGAACACCTGGGACCGCAGCTGCTGCTGTCTCACTCAGTCACAACCTCCGCTGGTTTTCATAGCCAGAAGTTATGGGGATTTCTCTCCCTGGCACTAAAACCCTGGCTTGGAAGCCCTGTGTTGGGGGGAGGACCCCTCGCTCCTCTGGGGTCCTTCCACAGCTGAGATATCCCTCCCAATTTTTACCTGCTACGTGTGGGTGTGGGACCAGCCCGTTCCTTGTCTCCACCCTTTCTACCAGTCTCCAGGTGGTTTCTTCTGTATTATCTTTAGTTATAGACTTCTATTCAGCTAGACTTCTAACGATTCTCAATGAGGGTTGTTCTGTTTTTTAGTTGTAATTTTGTTGTGGTCATGAAAAGAGGCAAGCAGAGTTTACCTACTCCTCATGTTGACAGGAACTCCACAAAAATGTCTTGATGACTTCCAGAGCCATCAAATCATCTAATACAAGTCAAAATGCTACAAGTGATAAGCAACCTTTTATGTTACATCCCAGTCATGTGTATTTCCTGGTCACTGTTACTAGAATTCATTACCACTTTGACTACAAGTACAATTCTGCAAGTCACTGGTACAAAGGCACTGAAAAACAATGATTGGCATTTTGGGTATTAAGAATGAGTGATGAATGACTCATGACAAAAACTGTAACTATAAAAGAATAAAAAGTAAAATATGCCTGAAGAACAAGTAACTGAACTTGAATGCACATGATAAAATTGACTCATATGTATAATGATTAAATGAAGAGAATCAAAGTTTATTTGAAAATCCATAATTACAATGAGACATTTTTACATATCCTCAGGAAATGACAAATACAATATTTGTTAGCACATAGCTTAGAAAACAATTAAGCACTATTAACAACATAAGTTGTTTCCTATACAAATTAGACCTTATACAGATATAATCTAGAGAAGAGGGGAATCAGACAATACTTCCAAGCCTAAAAGTCTGAATTAGTTTCCTGGTGGACAAACGAGGGCTGATATAAAAACCCGAACTCTGATGGAACTTGGGAAAACAGCAAACAGTTGGCAGTGGTTTTGAGGATAGTCTTGATTGGAAGGCAAAGAATCTCGATGATTGGAAAAATATTTTGTCCTCAAAGGACCTATACATCTGTCTCTTTTCCTGTATGGTAGTTTCAAAATTTGACTAATGTATTCTTTGCTTCATCCTTGCAAATCTCAGGCAAGTGAAGCTACCGGTGGATTCTAAGATGAAACATTAAAAGGGATGGATGCTTAAAAATCTAGTTCCTAACATTACCCACCGGGGTGATATCTCCAACTCTAGATTTTTTTTGTCCTTTCACAGGTCTCTCTTCTTCAATCAAAGTCTATTCACCAAATACCAGTCAGAATGAAGGGAAGTAAGTGAAGGCCCAAATATGAAAATATTAATTCACACGAAAATATATTTTCATAAAGTGGCAGGACATAAAATTTATTCTAAGTGTTTATTAGTACGAAAAAGAAAAAAAGGCTTTTTTATGAGGTGTGAGCAAACAATACGGTGAATGTTTAAATAAAATACATTGCCATTAATCCCCCTCAAAATACTCCCCCTTGCTTCGAACAACTTATCTCATCGTTCTCGTCCCTTTCTGAAGCAGTTCTGGAAATCCTTTTGTGAGTATCTTTACTTGTGTTGTCATGGCTGCCTCAATGTCCTGAATCGATTCAAAACATTTACCTTTCGTGGTCATTTTGACTTCGGAGAAGAGCCAGAAATCACACGATGCCAGATCCACTGAATAAGGTGGTGGATGAGGACACACCGTAATGTTTTTATTTGACAGAAATTGCTAGACCAGAAGCAATGTGTTACATGGAACCTTTCTGTTGTGATCACAAAATTCGGTGAATGCTACTGCCAAGTGACATCCAATGGGAAGGCAGGGATCTTCAATACAGGAAGCAACGTGCTGAACCTTAGTAACAGTGTGTGACAAGTTTCAACTTGTTCAGTGCAGTCAGTTGTGTGTAAGCTATGGTTGAGTGAAGGTATGTTTTAAAGTGTGCCATAAATCATCCTCCATTATGACAATGTTCCGTGTCACACATCGCTTCTGGTATACGGCAATTTCTGTCAAATAAAAACACTATGGTATGTCCTCACCCACCTTATTCACTGGATCTGGCACAAGACTTCTGGTTCTTCCCCAAAACCAAAATGATTCAGGACATGGAGGCAGCTATGACAGCATAACTAAAGACACTCATAAAAGAGGACTTCCAGAACTGCTTCAGAAAGTGGTGAGAACAATGGGATAAGTGTGTTCTAAACGAGGGGAAGTATTTTGAGGGGGATTAATGGCAATGTGTCTTTTACTGTAACAAATTTTTAAATTTAAACATTCACCATATTTTTGATCACAACTCGTATGCCTGTCACCCCCAAAAAGGAGCTCTGTCAGTAAAAAAAAAGTAGAATATACACAATTAATGGACTAAGAATATCCAGAAACTCTCACCAAGCCAGTAATAAAATCCCTACAATTACCAAACTTGGCCCCTTAACACAGAAAACAAACACCAAAACATTATAAAAAACTTAACCTAACTGCACATTAGAAATACACTTCAGCTCACCCAGTGATCTAACAGTTTTAAAATGGAAAGACAAAATATTAACTCATTTAAGGAAGAAGCACTACAATCTCTTGTGCTACTGTTGAAAGATTATTCCCAGAAGTATCTCACCTCACCTCAATATTATGTAATATTGAAATCTATAATATTTCAATATTATATGTAATATTGAACGTAATAAGAAATCTATATTGAAGTGATACACTTAATAAGCTTGAGAAACACAGTGTATTTACAACTTTAATAACAACTCTTTTTCCCCCCTTCTTCTGTCTCCCCTCCACTCCGGTTCAAGCTGTTGTTTCTCAGTCTAGCTGTGTAGGACACAGCTCCCTGGCCCATGCTGGTGTTATGAGCCTTGCGCTCCCCCCGGCTGAGGCAGTTGGTAGCCAGTCTGTCAGTCAGACACTCACAGCAGCTCACGACAGCTCTCGCCAGCTGCCAGCGACTGGCCACCCATAGCAGCACAGTAGCCCATGGCAGCACACAGCAGCTCACGCCAACCTCCAGCTGCTCACAGCAGCCCAACTCCAGAAGAGCTGTTGTTCACAATCTTAGCTGCAGAGGGCACAGCTCACTGGCCCATGTGGGACTCAAATTGGAGGCCTTCCATGATAGAAGCACGATAGGAGCACAGCACTGCAACCGCCTGAGGCACTGGGCCGGCCCAACAACTCTTTTTCTAGTGTTATACATGGATTAATTTCCATTAAGCTTTCTCATGTTACATACAGTTTTAGCTGTTTTACCTGAGATTTTTCACATGTGAAGATTTGTGCAAACTGAAATCCTTCCAATACTGTTTATATTAAAGAGGTTTTATCTTGTGATTCTTTTCATGCCTTTGGAAGGAACTGGGATGACTGAAGGCTTTCCCACATTCTTCACATTCATATGGTGTATCTCCAATGTGCATGTTCACTTGTGTTAGTTTGTGGGCAAGTGAAATCTTTCCTACATTTCTTAATTTCTCTCCAGTGTGATTTCTTTCATGTATTTGGAAACCTAGATGAGAAAGGAAAGCTGTATCTCATTGGGTTTCACTCCGGTGTGACCTCTCTTATGTTTTTAAGGGACTGTAATCTCTGTAACCTTTACCACATCACTTACATTCATAGGGTTTCACTCCTGTGTGTATCCTTTCATGTTTTTGAGGATAACTGAGACAGCCAAATGCTTTTCTACGTGTTGTACATTCATAGGGTTTCACTCCAGTGTTGAGTTTTTTCGTGGGTTTTTAAGGAACTGTAATCTCTATAAGCTTTACCACATTGCTTACATTCATAGGGTTTCACTCCTGTGTGTGTCCTTTCATGTCTTCGAAGATAACCGAGACAACCGAATGCTTTTCTACATGTTTCACATTCATAGGGTTTCACTCCGGTGTGACCTCTCTCATGTGCTTTTAAGGAACTGTAATCTCTGTAACCTTTACCACATTGTTTACATTCATAGGGTTTCACTCCTGTGTGTGTCCTTTTATGTCTTCGAAGATAACCGAGACAACTGAATGCTTTTCTACATGTTTCACATTCATAGGGTTTCACTCCGGTGTGACCTCTCTCATGTGCTTTTAAGGAACTGTAATCTCTGTAACCTTTACCACATTGCTTACATTCATAGGGTTTCAGTCTTGCATGAGTCCATTCGTGTTCTTTTAAGGAACTGTAATAACTGTAAGCTTTATTACATCGCTTATATTTACAGGGTCCCTCTCCCATGTGGGTCCTTTTGTGTGCTTTTAAGGAACCACAGGATATGTATGCTTTACCACATTGTTTACATTCATAGAGTTTCACTCCTGTGTGTGTCCTTTTATGTCTTCGAAGATAACTGAGACAACTGAATGCTTTTCTACATGTTTCACATTCATAGGGTTTCACTCCAGTGTGACCTCTCTCATGTGATTTTAAGGAACTGTAATGTCTGTAACCTTTACCACATTGTTTGCATTCATAGGGTTTCACTCCTGTGTGTGTCCTTTCATGTCTTCGAAGATAACCGAGATGACTGAATGCTTTTCTACATGTTTCACATTCATAGGGTTTCACTCCAGTGTGACCTCTCTCATGTGCTTTTAAGGAACTGTAATGTCTGTAACCTTTACCACATTGTTTGCATTCATAGGGTTTCACTCCTGTGTGTGTCCTTTCATGTATTCGAAGATAAC
The DNA here is from genome assembly GCF_964194185.1 of Rhinolophus hipposideros. Classification (NCBI taxonomy): domain Eukaryota; kingdom Metazoa; phylum Chordata; class Mammalia; order Chiroptera; family Rhinolophidae; genus Rhinolophus; species Rhinolophus hipposideros. Next base: position 38,553,633 of record NC_138062.1, on the reverse strand, counting down.
TGAGACGACTGAATGCTTTTCTACATGTTTCACATTCATAGGGTTTCACTCCAGTGTGATCTCTCTCGTGTGCTTTTAAGGAACTATAATGTCTGTAACCTTTACCACATTGTTTACATTCATAGGGTTTCACTCCTGTGTGTGTCCTTTCATGTACTCGAAGATAACTGAGATGACTGAATCCTTTTCTACATGTTTCACATTCATAGGGTTTCACTCCAGTGTGACCTCTCTCATGTGCTTTTAAGAAACTGTAATCTCTATAACCTTTACCACATTGCTTACATTCATAGAGTTTCACTCCTGTGTGTGTCCTTTCATGTCTTCGAAGATAACTGAGACAACTGAATGCTTTTCTACATGTTTCACATTCATAGGGTTTCGCTCCAGTGTGAGTTCTTTCATGTATCTGAAATGAACTGGGAGAAATGAATGCTTTCTCACATGCCTTACATTTATAAGGTCCTTCCCCAGTGTGAGTGACCATGTGTATTTGAAGGCTTGAGAGATCACCAAAGGTTTTTTCACATTCCTTACACTCATAAAGTTGTTCCCTAATATTTTCTTCATGTACTTGAATATAACTGGAATTGAAGGCTTTACCACATATTTTATGTTCATAAGGTTTCTCTCCATTGTACTTTTTTCCATGTTTTTCAAAACACTGACGGTTACTGAAGTCCTTCTCATATATGTAATATTCATATGGCTTGTCTCCATATTTCTGATACTCAGAGGGCTTGTGTCCAGTGTGACATCTGATGTCCCCATTCTGAGATGAATATTGCCTTAAGACATTTCCACACACATTGTATTCCCATAGTTTTACTCTACAAGTTTTCTTGTTCACATTTAGATTTGGAATAAGAATCAAGATTTCTCCATATTGACTACCCTCTTTCCCATCACAGATTCTTTCTACCATAAAAATTCTGCAAAAGAACATGAATCACATTATTAATGATTTTATATTTATCAGAATATTTGAACTATATTTTTATGTTTTATAGCAAAGAAGTAGGTTTTCTGCCTTGTCTGAACGGTTTGAAATTGAATATACTGAATGCTCGGCAAGAGGACTTCAGCATTGCTATTATCAAAACAGTGATATTCATATACAAGGTTTATTAATGATGCTTTTCATTTGAACTACTTTTCAAACACTGAACGTCTATGTCATATTTCAGAAAGTTATTTGGTGAAAACTCTGAGAAATCATAAATTTGAGAAAGGGTTGTTTCTGTTGTTTCTTTTTAAAATTTCACAGCATAACAAGTTTCTTACGTGAGATGGTGCTTTCTACTGTGTGACTCACCTTCGTTTTTCCCCCTGATTGTTGTACTGATCTTTAATATCATGATCTTCCCATTTCTTTCCTAAAATGCAGACGCAGAAAATTGATTTCAAAGTCATAAAAATTATACAAAAATTATTAGATTTTAGCTTATTTACCGATGTCCTCCTTTCCCACATTATGCATCTTAGAACAACTTTTATGAGCAAGAATCCCCTGTCGTCTAATTAACAAGGTGAAGGTAAATTGTCATCCTTACCTACTGAGGCCAGGTTCCTGAAGGTTTCCTGCATCACATCTCTGTAGAGTTTCTTCTGTGAAGGATCCAGTAAGGCCCACTCCTCCAGGGTGAAGGTCACAGCGACATCCTCAAAGGCCACTGAGCTCTATAACATCCCAATAACGTGTATAGTAAAATTTGTAAAACTGACAGTACTGGGCACCTATGCTCCATTTGTAGAAAAGTTATACATTTTGTCATCACCAAACATTTATCCTATGATCTGATCATCAGAAACTTACTATGGGTCCACACTTACTTCCTCATTAATTTAACAGCACCATGAACACACGGAAATTATTTATACATTTTTATAGTGATCACATTACGTCTTATTTTTCTCTAATGGCAGGTTCAGAGCATGTTGGGAAATGACAGAAATGCTATCTATACAAAGGAAACAAATATCACTAAGACTTTGATCTCCTCAGTGAGGCAGAGGGTCAAATCTACCAATCCAGCGATTAAAAAAACACGCATTAGGGATAATCACCTCTTCAACTAAATAAGTTTAGGATAATGGTTTTCAATCTTTCATGACCCTATTTAATTTAAATTCAGCTATATTATTTAATTAAACTGGGAGGGTAAGGTCTGTAGGGTCCCTTTTTGTGAAGCCAATTTAGAAGTGGGAAAGACTTAATTTTAGTTTATGAATCATTGGTTCAGAGCTTCCCTGTTCACTATGGGATACTTCAGAACAATGGGTGCTAAGACCAAGTATAATTCAGGCAAGAGAAGAGTTGTCTGATGGTTAAGGTGAGACATACACATTTGTCCCTATTTTATATTTAGTAAGCCCCCTAGTATTACCAGGGGTACCCTGTTTACATTTAGTGTGATCCCAGAATAACTGTAAGTGGAGACTTAGTACTGAATACTTGCATAAAGTTTTATGCATTCCAGCCTATGGCAAAATTAATTCAGAACCCATCTGACAGAAGTTCCCAAACAAAACAGTGCCTCTTGATCTTTTGTGTTGTGTAATTCTTTGAGTATACTGTGGATTTTCAATTGGATCAAATTGAGGTCCTTTGTTTCAGTATTTTTGCTTTTGTCCTCTCCCTCTTGTCCTTCTCTATTTTGCGTTTTTTATCACTGAATATACATCAATGAACAGGGTGTCCTGTCTATCTTGGTATTTATATATATTTTTTCCTCCAGAAGGCCTCTAATCGTGTCATTAGGGTTAGGAGCCAGCCCCACGACAACAGGTAGCTTTATAGAGTTTAAGGACCTCATACTTAAGTTGGCTTTAACCAATCCCTTGGCTCTGCCACACAGGTACCGTGGGGGTTGTCCCCTTACCCCCAAGGGTCAGGGTCTGGGCTATAGCAGAGGCAGGAGCAGCAGTAGATATGTAAAGGACCTGTGGAGCCCTTTGGTATTAGCCCTCTATACTGAGAAAAGCTATAGCCCTGGAGACCTGGGGGTGTACATGCAGGAGAGGGAGGGTTGTGACACCCTTTCTCAGGTTTAGTTGTGATTCCCCAGGACTGCTTCTAGACATAGGTAGGAATTTTGCATCCAGCGCAGGTGCGCTCAGAGTGTAATTTGTGCACATTGAGAAAGTCAGGATTCTATCTCCTCTCTTAGGGTGCCATGAATTGGGGACTTCATTTTGGTCAGAACTTTAAACTGAATCCAGCTGAGCTTCCTCACTGTGAGAACTGAAGCCGGAGAGGCCTTTTAAAATTTGCTGATTAAATACATTTTACATTTCTTGAAAAAAGGACTTAAGAAAAGTGACTGAATCTTTGCAAGGTGACAAATACAGGGAAGTTGTGGACCAGACTGTACCAAAACATGAATGCTGTTGGAAACACAAGTTAAATTTGGCCACAAAAGAGACTGCTTCTTTAAATCCCCCTCAGACACTGTCTGATAGACCCCTCCTCTATGCCCATCAGGGAACTGGTTCCCGGAAGAGATCATTGCCCTGCCCCAGCACAAGTATTTAAGGTGGTTTCCCCTAATCTGGGGCGGGTCAAGCACTAGCACACCAATCCTTTGTTCTATATAATTATTTAAAGCCTGCCACGTAGAGCATGACAGGATATCCACATGATCTTGCCTACGCCCAAGAAGTGACCCAAAGTAGGTTCCCTTAAAAAACTCTTGATGTAATGCTAGAGTTCTCAGCCCCTTTCTTCCCTCTCTTGGCCCAGGGGAATTTTACAGAGGAGTAGTGTGACACTACATAACACCCAAGAAAGTTTCAAAGAACCACACCACCCACAGGACATCCCATAGGATGTCTGTGCCCAGGGAATGTCCTGGGGCAGAGGAACGGGGGATTTCGGGGATTTCATACAACGTATTCCAGGTGGCTATTCTTGGCTTTCTTCTCATGTAAAAGAACCAGTGGCAAAAAATTAAGTCTTTAAAATGAGGCATCTATTGAAGGTGGGAAAATGATAACAATTAAATACTGCATTTGTTCCACGGGTACAAATACTTGCTTCTGCTGTAAATTGGGAGACGGGAAGGTAGCATTTCAGATACTGGCAGAAATCTGAAAATTTACGGATTACAAACTCTAGGAAGAGCTGGATGGAGAGGAGAGCAAGGTTGTAAAATTGAGGCCAACCTTAAGCATTTAGAAAACTCAGGAGAAAATAGGTTCCCACTGAGGAGAAAGGAGAACTGGGGATCCCACAGCACCTCACACGCACAAACCCCAGAAACCAAGTCACGATTGTCTCTTGACGGCCCTCCCGATGGTAACCGCAATCTGGGGAGAGGAGCTCTGAGTGCAGCGCTGCCCAGAGTTGCCCAAGTCGCAGCATTCAGTGACCAGACAGGATAGCTGCTGGCCCAGGCCCCATTCTGTGTGCCGCAGGGGACAGAGGTTCAAGGTGGGGGAGGGGAGTGGACTCAGGTCCGCAGACCTGGGACTTGAACGTGGGGAAGCTTGGTCCGACCTCTGCTGGTTCCACTCTGCCAGTGGTTCCCTTCTCCCCACCCTGGCCCTGCACACTCACCATTTTCCGGTTTGCAAGGTCCCCCGGCATTGGCATCGTTCCTGAGGAACCTGTGGCTGGTGCTGGTCACAGAGGGACTGACACTGCAGCAGAGACACCTGGGCTATAAAGTGCAGGTGAGACGCGAACTCCGGCGTGGCCAGGATCTTCCTCGAGGTCTGCTGGGTGTTATCACATCCACTTGCAACCGATTGGACAGTTCGCAAGGACCCGCCTCTGTTATTCCTGAGTGACAACAGAGTAGGAGGGCAGATGGCTTAACAGAACCAGCTTTCACCGGTGGGCAGGACCTATCCCCTACAGTATGTTGTCTTTTAAACAAAACTTGTCTGTGGACCTAGAGAGACACTTCCTGTTCCTCTCTGAACGCAGTGACACAGGTGTGCGAAGGGGATTCCAGGGTTAGTTTCCAGATGGAAGTAGGCCCTTGTGCAGAGCAAGAGGGACAGCCAGTCCAGACCAGACTGGGACCAGAGGGTCAGCGGTCCTGCTAGGGCAGGGCTTGTCACAGGCTGTGAGGCCACTCATGGAACTGTGACGCTTGTTTACAAACCCATTTAAAACTGACCTCACCATGTGTAATACAAGAGTTTGGCTCCATGTTAATCCTCGTTGACAGCGTTGAGCCTTCCACCCATCTCTTCTCCACCTCCACACATGTGGTACTTTAGCTAAAAAGTCCCATGACCTAAGTTCCAGGTTCTGCAGAGAAATTTGAACCCCACAACGCCACCTGGGCGCAGGGACTCTCTGACCATCAGTAAGCTGTGAGATGTATTTAGTATAACTCACGGGTGGCCATTTTACACTAGAAGGAAATTTATTTTAGTTTTGACCGTGCCCTTAGAGATTTTGAAATGTAAACGGTTATGATACCCCTAAAGCAACTGAATTCCTATTTTCACCAAAATAAGGGGAAAAAACCCCAGTAAGATTTTGAAAATGTTGAATGTAACCGAAAACTCTATAATAAACTACCACATTGGTTCAAAACTCCCAGTGCATTTTAAAAATTTGAATAGCTTTATTAAGATACAATACACACACCATACAATGAATCCCTTTAATGGGTACAATTCATTGGTTTTCAGTATATTCACACGAATGTGCAGTAATCACCACAGTTTCTGAACATTTTCATTGTCTCAGAAGAAACCCCTGTACCCTTCAGCTATCATTATGGAAAATGGAAAATCTTTCCATTTTCCATCTCCAAAGTACTAGGCAAACTCTAATCTTGCTGTGTCTATCTATAGATTTCCCTGTTTTGGATTTATACATGAATGAAATCATATTAATAGGTTATCTTTGTAGTTGACTTCAGGCACTTAGCACAATTTTTTCAAGGAACATCCATGTAGTAACATGTATGGATACTACATTTGTTTTTATAGCCAAATAATATTGCATTGTATGGATTGCATTTTATAGCCAAATAATATTGCATTGTATGGATAAATAATTGTGATTATTCATCTGTTGTAAACATTTGGTTTGTTTTCACTTTTTAGCTATTCTGAGTGTCATGCAGGGCGGCCTGCGGGGCTTCAGCTCCCGCTCCCCACATAAGAACGCAGGACATGGTGAGGCCAAAAAGGAACACCCACGGAGCCATAGGTAGGGGGGTCATACCACTATAGTCTCACTGGAGGCTGGATTCACACGACCTGCGACCTGCTGTCCGCTTTTCTGTCAAACGACAACTCCTTGCTAGCTCAATCCACTGTGCTGACTGCAATCCGCGCTTGCCAGCCACCATCTTCTTGCTAGCCTCCATTTTTCTGCTAGCATAGCCACAGCAGTTATATTAGTGGCCAATGGCTCACTGGTTACAGCTGACTGCCAACTAGTCACAGCTGATGGCCATCCAATCAGTTGATGGCCATTTACTACCTGAGTGAGAACCTTTCCACGTGAGGCCTAGAGCCTGGAAACTGCACTCCTGGCTCTGTTCCCACACTGAGTAACGTTGCAATAAACCTTCATGTACAAAATTTTGTTTGGACATGTATTTTCATCTCTTTGGGTATATACCTAAGAGTGAAATGCTGGGTCCTATGATAATTCTAGGTTTAAGTTTTGAGGAACTGCCAGAAAGTTTTCCTAAGTGACTGAAGCACCATTTTATATTCCCAGCAGCTGTGGATCATTTCTCCATGTCCTCCACAAAACTAGTTCTTAACTCACTTTTTAATTCCACCTATCCTGGTCATTGTGACATGGTATTGCACTGGAGTTTTGATGTGGATTTCCTTGATAACTAGTGACTGCTAGCATTTTTTCATGTATTCTTGCCTGGGAAATAAATATCTATTCACATCCTTTGACATTTTAAAATTGAGTTATTTGACTTCCTTATTATTGAGTTGTAAGAGTTCTTAATATGTTGTTGATACAAATCCCTTATCAGATATGATTTGCAAAATTTTCTTTCATTCTTTGGGTTGTTTTCACTCTCTTACTTTAACGTTTTTACTCTTAATTGAGGTAACATACACATATTATAACATTTACACCTTAAGTTTACAGTTCAGTAGTGAGAAGCACATTAACATTGAGAAACCAATGTCAGAACAGTTTTCATCTTTGAAAGCTGCATATCTACACACGTTAAATATCCTCTTCCCATTCCCCTTTGCTCCCAGACCCTGGCAATCACCATCCTACTTTCTCTCTCTATGAATTTCACTATTCTAGGTACCTCATGCAAGGGGATTCATATAGTAGTTCTCCTTTTATGAATGGCTTACTTCACTTAGCATAATGACCTTATTGTTCACCCATGTTGCAGCACATGTCACAGTTTCCTTTCAAAATCTGAATAATATTCCATTGTATGTTTATACTAAATTTTGTTGATCCATTCATTCACTGAAACACACATGGATTGCTTCCACATTTTGGCTCTCATGAATAATGCTGCTACGAACACAAATGTAGAAACATCCCTTTCAGTCACTGGATTCAAGTCGTTGGGGTGTATACCCAGAAGTAGTATTGCTGGAGCACGTGGTAACTCTGAATATAGTTTTTTTCTTCTGTTGTGAAGAATGATATTATGCTGCCTTTAAGTATAGTTATACAGACTGGTTAGTCCCATTGGTGGAACAACTCCAAAATCCAGGCATTGATGGACAAGAATGGACTCAACACACATTGTCATTTAATTGTTGCCACTAAAGACCTTAAGCCAATTTCTGATTAAATCATCTAAGTGGTATCTCATGGCTGAGGCCCTAGACAATGCATCTTCTAGTAATTATATGTATCTCCAGACTTTAGTTTTCTCATTTTTAGCCATCTTATTTAAATATGCACATAAGAGAGTTGGTTGCTAACTAGCCAAGTCTCCTTTGAATTGAAGAATTCCATAATCCATGAATTACACTTTGTACTACAGATTCTAAAGCACATTACATTAAAATTGTGATCATCTGGACTCAGAAACCAAATAAATATTTAGTTAACACTTTTTTAAAAATCTTAAAACTATGGCATTTTTCTTACTTTGGTAAAAGTGTGTATGATATATTTAGTATACTTATAGCGAATGGTACTCAGATATTTGTAATGTGGGCTTATATATAACTGTACACCTCACAGAATTATTTTTTAAAAAAACCCAAAGTCTGTAGAAGGAAGAAAATAGCAAAGAGCAGAGCAGAAATAAATGAAATAGAGACTAAACAGTCAATAGGAAAAAAAAAAAATCAATAATACTTAGAGCTGCTTCTTTGAAAGATAGGTAAAATTCACAAATCTTTGGACAGACTCACCAACAAAAGAGGACTGAAATTAATAAAATCAGAAGTGAGAGGGGAGAAGTAAAAACATACCACAGAAATGCAAAGGATCATAAGAGACTACCATGAACGATTATATGTAACCAACTTGGACAACTGACTACAAATGAATAAATTCCTAGAAACATACAATATACCAAGACTGAATCATGAATAATTAGAAGATCTGAACAGACAAAGTACTAGAAAGGAGATTGAATCAGAATTAAAAACCTCCCCAAAAACAAAAGTCAAGGTCCAGATGGCTTCACTGGTGAATTTTACCTAACATTCTTCAAAAAATAATTAATACCATAAACAAAGCTGCAATGAACACTGGGGCACACTTGTCTTTATGGATAAATGTTTTCAGATTTTTTTGGGTAGATACCCAGGAGAGGGATTGCTGGGTCATATGGTAATTCTAATTAATGAATGCCAACTATAATTTTATTTGGTAACTTTTTGAGGAACTTCCACACTGCCTTCCATAGCGGCTGCACCAGTCTGCATTCCCACCAACAGTGTATGAGGGTTCCTTTTTCTCCACAGCCTCTCCAACACTTGTTACTATTTGTCTTGTTGATGATAGCCATTCTAACTGGGGTGAGGTGATATCTCATTGTGGTTTTTATTTGCATTTCTCTGATGATTAGTGATGTTGAGCATTTTTTTCATATGTCTATTTGCCATTTGTGGATCTTGAGATTATAATGCTGAGCAAAATAAGACAGACAGAAAAAGTAGAGAACCACATGATTTCACTGACATGTGGTATATAAACCAAAAACAACAAAAGAATAAGACAAACAAATGAGAAATAAAAACTCATGGACACAGACAATAGTTTAGTGGTTACCAGAGGGTAAGGGGTGGGTGGGGGTGGGGGTGGGGTGGAAGATGAAGGTAAGGGGGATAAAATATATGGTGATGGAAGGAGAACTGACTCTGGGTGGTGAACACACAATGTGATTTACAGATGATGTAATACAGAAATGTATACCTGAAATGTATGTAACTTTACTAACAATTGTCACCCCAACAAATTTTAATTAAAAAGAAAAGAATCAATACGAAACTTCTCAAACTCTTCCAAAAAACAGATGAGAAGGGACCTCTTCCAAACTCATGTTACAAAGCCAGCACTATCCAATACCAAAACAAGACAAGGACGTGAAATGAAAACCAAAAAAGTACCCCTGACGAACATAGATGCAAAAACTCCACAAAATGTTAAACCAAATTCAACAATCCATTTACAGAATTATACATCATTATCAATGGGATTTATTTCAAGGATGCAAGGATGGTCCAATATTCACCAATCAGCCATGATACACCACATTAACAAAATGAAGAATAAAAATCATCTCAAGAAAAGCAGGAAAAAAAATATGACAAAATTCAACATCCATTTTTGTAAAAAACTCTTAAAAAAGAAGGTATGGCGGAACGTACATCAAAGTAATAAAGACCATATATGATAAGCCCACAGTAATATCCTAATCAACAATGAAAAGAATAAGGCCACAGATAACATACTCAATGATAAAAACTGAAAGTTTTTCTAAGATCAGGAACAAGATGCCCACTTTGGCGACTTTTATTAACCGTAGTATTTTAAGTCCTAGTCAGAGTAAAAGTTTTAACCATTTTGTGTATATAATAACATGTCATCTGCAAATAGTGACAGCTTCCTTTCCATTTTGGATGTTTTTTTTTGGAAAGGAAGCTGTCACTATTTGCAGATGACATGTTATTATATATACAAAATAGTTAAAACTCCAGCAAAAATCTGATAGAAATAATAAACTAATTAAGGAAAGTTTCAGAGTACAAAACACACAACTATCTGTTGCATTTCTATGTATTAATAATGGACTATGAGAAAGAGAAATTATGAAAACAATCCTATTCACAATTTCACCAAAAAAATAAAACACTGAGGAATAAATCTAACCAAAGAGGTTAAAAGACCTGTATACTGAACATATGCTGAAAACTACAATACATTAATTAAACAAATGTAGAGAGACAACTAACTGGAAAAATAGTCCGCATTCATGGATTGGAAGAATTAATAGTGTTAAAACATACATAAAACCAAAGCTATTTACAGATTCAACAGAAATAGAACAACCAATCCTAAAATTTCAATGGAACCACAAAAGACCCCAAATAGAGGGGAAAACAAAAACAAACAAAAAAACCTTAAGAAAATAAAAAAACAAAGAGGGTAGCACCATACGCTATTTCAAACTGTATTACAAAGCTATAATAATTTAGAAAATATGGTATTGGCAGAAAAACACATAAAAGACACATGCTTGTAGATCAATGTAATTAAATAGTGAGTCCACAAATAATCCCTCACATATATGGTCAATTAATTCACAACAAAGGAGCCAAGAATATACAATGCCAAAAAATAATCTCTTCAAATAAATGTTAGGAAATCTGGACAGACACATGCAAAAGAATGAAACTGAACCACTAGCTTACCCCATACACAAAAATTAACTCAAATGCATTAAAGACTTGAACATGATCTCCAAAACCATAAAAGGTTTAGAAGTCATGGGCCATAAGCTCCTTGATATGGGTCTTGGTGATGATTTTCTGTATCTGATACTAAAAGCAAAGGCAACAAAAGCAAAAATAAACAAGTGGACTACATCAAACTAAATAGCTTCTGCACAAGGAAAACCTTTTATTAATAAAATCAAAAAGCAACCTAGTGAAAGAAAATACTTGCAAATCATATATATGAATAAAAGTTAATATCCAAAAATCTACAAAAAAACTCATAGTTTAATAGCCAAAAACAAACAATCTGATTAAAAAATAAACAGAACATCTGAATAAACATTTTCCCGAAGAAGACACAGAGATGGCAACAGGTACACGAAAAGATGTTCAACATCTTTAATCATCAGACAAATGCAAACCAAAACCACAATGAGCTACTACCTCACACCTGTGATAATGGCTATTATCAAAAAAGAAATGTGTTGGAGAGAAAAGGGAACCCTTAACTGTTGGTAGGAATGTAAATTGGTGCAGCCACTAGAAAAACCCTATGGAGGTTCCTCAAAAAATTAAAAATTTAGAAATTATGTGTCACTACACATAGTTCTTGAAGGAAAAAAATGCATCCTTTTAAATTAATTTGGGAGGACCTGACATATTGTTTTCTATACAGGCTATACCATTTTACATTACCACTAACAGGATATCTATTTGTCCTCTATAGGATATTGAGTAACTCCTTTAAGATTATTGGGGTACCAGTGGGGTTGGGGGCAGGGTGAGAAAGGTGAAGGCATTAAGAAATACAAATTGATATTTAATACAGTATGGGGAATATAATCAACAATGATGTGAAGATTATGTAAGGTGCCAGATGGGCACTGGACTTATCAGGGAGATCACTTCATAGACTTCCCAATGCGTTATACACCTGAAGCTGAAGTAGAATAATATTGAATGTCAACTATAACTAAATATATAGGTATATATAGTCACGGGATGTGGAGTACAACAGAGGGAAGGTAGTCAATGGTATTGTAACAGCTATATAAGATGTCAGAGGGGTAGTAGCTTGGGGTGTGGGTTATCACTTTACGAGGGGTTTAAATGTCTAACTTACGTTGCTTTATACACCTGAAATTAATAAAAAAATAAATTTTACAAAAGCCAAAAGAAATTATTGGGGTACCATGACTACATTTAGGATCCCAGGTATAACTGCAATGTGAGCCCCAGTATTGAGTACTTGTATGAAGGTTTCTGAATTAGTTCATTACAGAAGATAGCAAAATCAATTCAGAATCTTTGTTGAAGAGGCCTCAAAGCCAAGTGGTGACCTTTCATCTTTTTTCTTGTGTAAACTCTTTTAATACACTGTGGATTTCTAATTGATGAAATTGACTTTTTCAGTAATTTTTTCTTGGGTTTCCTCCCTCCTGTCCTGCCTTGTTTATTATTATTATTATTATTTTGGTCATGGGATATATTTGGGGGAAGGGGGTCCCTTTCTCTCTCTCGCTCTCTCTCTCTCTCTCTCTCTCTCTATATATATATATATATTGCTCCCTTTTATAGAGTTTAAGGACCATGGCTAAAGTCAGGTTTGAATTAATCCCTTGGTTGTGCTATACCCTTGATCCTAAGGGTCAGGATCTGGGCTGTAGTAGAGGCCCAGGCAGCAGCTACAGAGGTACTTAGGGGTCCTGGAGAGCCCTCTGGTATTAGGAGTGAGACTAGCCCACCAACTATTGGCTGCCACCCCCACCACTAGATGGGGCCACGTCTTGCAGAGTGAAGTGTCTCTTTCCCACCCCCAGCCCAGAGTATATCCAAGCCATCTCAGCCTCTGTCACAGCTTCATTCTAACACACAGAGAAATCCCCATCAAGACAATGACCCAGAACCTCTTTAAGGAGGGCCACATCCCATATGCCTGCTCCCAAATGCCTGGAAATTCTTCAAACCGCCTACTCTAGTCAACTGCTCATAGAACTGGGGTTTGGTGGGGTCAACACTGCCCCATGGGGCAGTACAGCTCACAGCACCAGCTCCCCAGCACCCAGCAGCCCACAGTGCGGCCGCCATCAGGAAGCAGAGCAGGTGAGCAAGTCAGAGCAAGAAAAGACAGACCCAGGTAGGTGGTCACTTTGAGACATGCTGCTCACAGTGCCAAGTGTTCCAGTCACTTGCAGAGGGGTGGTTCCCATATACAGACTGAAGCCAGTAGCCTGCTGTGGGGACAGAATCCCAGAGAGCAGTTTCCAGGCTCTCGGCCTCACGTGAAAAGGTGCTAGCTTGGGTAGTAAATGGCCATCAGCTGCTACTGGTTAGCTATTAACCACCGATAAAACTGCGGTGGCTAAGCTAGCAAGCACAGATTGTAATTAGCAAGTGGGGGTCTGTTGGCAGAGAAGCAGAGAGCAGATTGCGGATGAGGTGGATCCTGCTTCTTGTGTCTCACCCGGCCACTTGCGAGACTGGGGTGCAGGAAGACCCCTTGTTGGGGAACTGGCGGATGTTTGCTCCCTATATCTTCAACCCAGCTGCCAGCGAGAATATAGTGGTGTATACCCCCTATCCATTCCTCCGTTTGTGTTCCTTTTTGGCCTCACCATATCCTGCGTTCTTGTGTGGGGAGTGGGAGCTGAGATCCTACATTAAAACGACCTAACAGGATTCTTACTGCAAACAGGCCTGGACATCAGACATTGCCAGATGGTGCAGGAGGAGAACCCTGATCAGATATGGAGGGTGATGAAATAGGAAGATGGAGATTCTGGTTCTCCTGACTTCAGGGTTCCTACTAAAACTGGGTTTTACAAGCACGTGCACAGGTAGGCCTGGGAGGAGGCTCACTAAAGTTGTTCCACCAAAGGATCCTTGTCAGGGGCAGGGCCGGGATGAGTCCTGCTCACAGGCAGGGGTTTGTGTGGTGGAATGTGACAGTGCCAGAGGAGGGAGCCCTGGACTTCCCTCAGCCTGTCCAGGTGGAGACACAAGAGAAAAGAGAGGAGGAGGCTTAAGCCACAGCAAATATCAAAGAATGTGGAGTCTGAGTGCTCATTAAAAAAACATACATGGGTAAGAAAAACAGGCATTGTTTTAATATAAAGCAACACTAACAGGACGTTTGGTAAATAATAAAAAATGTATTTGGGGGTAGCTAGAGTAACAGCGGAGGGACCAGATATGTTGGTAGTGACTTTTTTTTCCCCACCCCCTGGCAGTGACTTCTTAAGTTAGAATTTCCTATCTTACAGATTTATTAGGTTGGTGCAAAAGTAATTGTGGTTTTTGCAATTATTTTTAACCTTTTAAACTGCAATTACTTTCGCACCAACCTAATATTTAAAATAAACAAATTTATACACACCACGATTTACTATCTACTAGTCTTCATTTAACTTTTGTACATAGGAAACCATCCTAAGATTTAATTCCTTTAAACGAAAACAATAAAAGTGTAAACCATACAAAATGAAAACTTGCAAATCTCCTGCTAACTAAAAAATAACTTGTACCCTAGTTTGTCCTTCCCATCTATCTCACATGGGGGTATTTTAGGAATAAGTAGCGTATTATAATGCAACAGGCATTTGGGTTTAGCTCCCTACACATAGTAGGATTTTCAAAGATTTACATAAGCTTTGATTTCAGTTAAAACAGAAATTCATTTTCTTTAGCCTTTTAAATTTCAATGTTGTATAGGGACACTCACATACAAACACTAATGTAAAAATGAAAAATTGACCTCAGAGTTTAAACACATTAACCTCACATCTTGAGGTTCTCTTGCCTGAAAGGAACAAAAATTCTATTTAGTTCCGCTATTTACTTGCCTTACCGACATCTCTCACAATCAACTTACATTTTTAAGTCCAAGAAACTAAAAATGTTATTTCTCACTCGGAATAAAATTACAGTGCTCAGGGAAACCAGAGACAAAGGCTGCATTATTAAGTCAATAAAGCATCCAAAGGGAGAAACACAAGTATTGGAATCAGCTTGGATGAGCAGCCTGCTTCCCACAGGACAGAAGGAAAGCTGCTTTCAAAAGCTTCTATATTCCGGACTTTCCCGGATGAGACAGAACCCCTGGAGTGGGTCAGTCCCTAGGGAAGGAGGGAGGGACACCTGTGCAGCCCGAGGAATGAACTCTTGAGAACCCCACGCTCCCTCCCCCAGGCTTCCATTCTCACCCGAATTCAGTTAACCGTTCTGACCCAAACTCCCAAATTCATGAACCTTGACCCAGGACACACACTCCTGATATTCACACTTTCTTAATGTGCACAAATTACACTCGGAGTGCACCTACTCTTGGGGATGCAAAACTCCTACCTGTTTCTAGAAACAGGACAGGAGAACCAAAACTAAAACCTCAGAAAGGGCATCACTCCCCAGGCCCCAAAGTGCATCCCCAGCTCTCCAGGGCTGCAGCTTCTCTCAGTGTAAAGGCCCCCCCACGGTGGGTGTGAGCTGGAAGGAAACCTGCAGTGAAGGATCCCCAGGAAGAACCACTGAGCCTTCAAGTACTTCCGTTTGCAGCTCGAGCGGGGAGCGGAAGGGGGGTTGCTTGAGTCACAGGATTACACGCTTCGGCTCCCAGTTCCATAGCTTTGGAACACGTGGATATTTTAAATGACAAAAACCCGGTGTTTGAGGAATCCAGCTAATAATTCATGCAAGCCTAATGTGTCTATGTGTGAAAGAAGAAAACTGGAAGGCAATTTTCTAGTTCAAGAAAAACCACAAGTACTCATTACTTTCAGAAAGTAATACTATTTCCATGGCAAGAAAAAAAATTTAAACAATTATGTGAATCGGAGAGCCAATCGTGGCACTTGGGAATGTGGGCAGAAATCTGAAAATTTATGGATTTATTGCCAGTCCTAGGAAGAGCTAGGCTGAGGGAACTGGATCATGGATATGAGACCCTGCTTTCCAAACATTTCGAAAACTCAGGAGTAAACGGATCCCCTGGGGAGAAAGGAGGAACTTGGGGCTCCGCAAACCACAGCTCCTCTCACGCACGAACCCCCGGAGAGCGAGTCCCCAATGTCCCCGGAAGACCCTGCCCGTGGTCACAGCACAGTCTGCGGAGACGCGGAGCTGGGGCCACAGAGCTGCCCAGAGAGGTTCTGGGGCCGAAGTCGCCGCGCGCAGTGACGGGCCAGGACGCCCGGAGTCCAGGCTGCGGTTCCAGTCCCCACGCTGCGAGCCGGAGGGGACCGACGTCCCAGCTGCGCCCCGGAAAGACTCGGTTCGCACATACAGGACTTGATAGCGGGGAGGCCGGTCCACCACAGCCTCTTCCAACCAGTTCCAACCAGCCCCTCGTCCCGATCCTGGGACATCCAGCACCGCACACTCACCATTTCCCGGCTTCTAGGGTCCCCTGGGGTGGTCCCTGTGCCTCCCTTTGCCCGTGCTGGTCACAGAGGGATTAATGCCGCCACAGACACCTGGGCTGTTAAGTGCTCGTGAAACACCACTGTGGCCGGCCAGGAGGGTCACGTGGTTTGCTGAACGTCACACCACCCATCCACCCTGCTGCGCCCCTGATTGGACAGTTCCTAAGGATCCACTATTGTTATTCCTGAGTGACAACAGGGTGGGAGGTCAGAGGGCTTAATGGAACCAGCTTCCGCCGGTGGGCGGGACCTGTCTCCTCCGAGGACGTTTGGTTTTTAAAACTTGTTCGTGGTCCTAGAGGGACAGTGTCGTCTTGCTGCTCCACTTTCTGAACGCGGTGACACAGGTGTGCGCAGAAAATTCCAGGGTCAGTTTCCAGATGGAACGACGCCCACGTGCAGAGCAAGAGGGGCACCCAAGCCAGGCCAGACTGGGACCAGAGGGTCAGTGGTCCTGCCCGGGGCAAGGATTGGCATAGGCTGCGAGGCCACTCATGGAACTCTGACGCAAACCCATTTAAAACTAACTTCAGGGGCCAGCCCGGTGGCTCAGGCGGTTGGAGCTCCATGCTCCTAACTCCAAAGCCTGCCCGTTGGGTTCCCACGTGGGCCAGTGGGCTCTTCACCATAGGGCTGCCGTTTGGATTCCTCAAATCCCGCAAGGGATGGTGGGCTGCGCCCCCTGAGGCTAGCCACTGGCAACTGGACCTGGAGCTGAGCAGCGCCCTCCACAACTAAGACTGAAAGGCCAACAACTTAAAGCTGAATGGCACCCTCCACAACTAAGATTGAAAGGATAACAACTTGACTTGGAAAAAAAGTCCTGGAAGTACACACTGTTCCCCCAGTGGAGTCCTATTCCCCTTCCCCAATAAAATCTTTAAAAAAAAAGAAACTTCCCTATGTGTGAGAGTTTAGCTCCATTTTGATATTTGACGGTTGACAACATTGAGCCTTCCACCCATCCCTTCTCCACCTCCACACATGTGGTACTTGAACTAAAGAGTCCCATGTCTCCCAAGAACCTGGTTCTGGTGGCCAACTAGGAACTCCTCTGAGCAATCATAGTTGTTAGATGCATTCATTAAAACATTCAGGTGTACATTTTACTGGAAAAGGAAATTTATTTTAGATAGTTTATGAAGGTGTCCTTAGAAATTTTGAAATGTTAACAGCTATGATATCCCTAAAGTAAGTGAACTATTTTCACCAATATGACAAAAAAACAAAAGATTTGGAAATGTGGGATGTATCTGAGAACTCTATATACTTAATATTGGTTCAAAACGTCTAATTATTTATTTTAATAGCTTTATTGAGATACAATACACGTAACACACAATGCATTTAATATGTACAATTTAGTGGTTTTCAATGTATTCACAATATGCAATTATCATAACTTTTGAACATTTTTGTCATTTCAAAAAGAAACCCTTGC
The DNA here is from genome assembly GCF_964194185.1 of Rhinolophus hipposideros. Taxonomy (NCBI): domain Eukaryota; kingdom Metazoa; phylum Chordata; class Mammalia; order Chiroptera; family Rhinolophidae; genus Rhinolophus; species Rhinolophus hipposideros. The sequence continues at coordinate 38,535,909 of NC_138062.1, read as the reverse complement.
ACCCTTTAACTATCACCACCCCATCTTTCCATCTTCCACTTCCAAGCCACAGTCCTAGACAACCTCTAATCTTGCTGTGTGTGTAGATTTCCCTGTTCTGGATTTATATATGAATGGAATCATATAATAGGTTGTCTTTGTAGTTGACCTCAGGCATTTAACATGTTTTCAAGGCACATCCACGTAGTAGCATGTATGTATACTTCATTTGTTTTTACAGCCAAATAATATTGCATCATATGGATAAAGTACATTCTGTTTATTCATCTGTTGTAGACATTTGGTTTGTTTCCACTTTTTGGCTATTCTGAGTTACGCTGCAATAAACCTTCGTGTACAAGATTTTGTTTGGACATATATTTTCATTTCTTTGGGTATATACATAAGAGTGAATTCCTGGGTCTATGGTAATTCTACATTTAATGTTTAAGGAACTGCCGAAATGTTTTCCTATGACTGAAGCACATTTTATATTACCACCAGCTGTGGATGATTTCTCCATATCCTTCACAAAACTAAATATTATCTCACTTTAAAAAAAATTTTATTGGGGAATATTGGGGAACAGTGCGTTTCTCCAGGGCCCGTCAGCTCCAAGTCCTTGTCCTTCAATCTAGTTGTGGAGGGCGCAGCTCAGCTCTAAGTCCAGTCACTGTTTTCAATCTTAGTTGCAGGGGGCGCAGCCCACTATCCCATGTGGGAATTAAACCCTCAACCTTGTTGTTAAGAGCTCACACTCTAACCAACTGAGCCACATGGCTACCCTTATGTCACTTTTTGATTCCACCCACACTAGTGGTTGTGACATGGTATCCTCGGGTTGAGATTTGGATTTATTTGATGACTAGTGATTTCTAGCATCTTTACATGTGCTCTTGCCCATTCATACAGCTTCATTGGAAATAAATGTCTATTCACATCCTTTGACATTTTAAAATTGGGTTATTTGACTTTTTTATTATTGAGTTGTAAGAGTTCGTTATGTTTTTGATACAAATCCCTTATCAGATATGATTTGCAAAATCTTTCATTCTTTGATTGTGTTTCACTCTCTTGCTTTAACATTTTCACTCTTAATTGAGGTAACATACACATACTATAACACTTACATCTTAAGTTTACAGTTCAGTAGTGAGAAGTACATTGACATTGAGAAACCAACGTCAGAACAGTTTTCATCTTTGAAAGCTGCATTTCTATACACGCTAAATAATCTCTTCCCATTCCCCTTTGCTCCCAGGCCCTGGCAATCACCATCCTACTTTCTCTCTCTATGAATTTCACTATTTTGCTTCCACATTTTGGCTCTCAAAAATAATGCTATGAACACAAATGTAGAAACATCCCTTTCAGTCCCTGGATTCAAGTCTTTGGGGTGTATACCCAGAAGTAGTATTGCCGGACCACATGGTAACTCTGAATATAATTTTTTTTCTTCTGTTGTGAAGAATAATATTATGCTGCCTTTAAAGCATTAAGTATAGTTACACAGACTGGTTAGTCCCATTAGTGGAACAACTCCAAAATCCAGGGATAGATGGACAAGGACTCAACACACATCGTCATTTAATTGTTGCCTCTAGAGCCAATTTCTGATTAAATCATCTAAGTGATATCTCATGGCTGAGGCCCTAGACAATGCATCTTCTAGTATTTATATGTATCTCCAGACTTTAGTTTTCTCATTTTTAGCCATCTTGTTTAAATATACACATAAGAGAGTTGGCTACTAACTAGCTAAGTCTCCTTTGAATTGAAGAATTCCATAATCCATGAATTACACTTTGTACTACAGATTCTAAAGCACATTACATTAAAATTGTGATCATCTGGACTCAGAGAAACCAAATAAATGTTTAGTTACCACTTTAAAAAAAATCTTAAAGCTATGATGTTTTTCTTACTTTGGCGAAAGTAAGTATGAAATATTTAGTATACTTATAGCGAATGGTACTCAGATATTTGTAATGTGGGCTTATATATATAACTGTGCACCTCACAGAATTATTTTTTTTAAAAAACCCAAAGTCTGTAGAAGGAAGAAAATAGCAAAGAGCAGAGCAGAAATAAATGAAATAGAGACGAAACAGTCAATAGAAAAAAAATCAATAAAACTAAGAGCTGTTTCTTTGAAAAGATAAAGAAATTGACAAAAAAAGAGGACTGAAATTAATAAAATCAGAACTGAGAGAGGAGAGGAAAAACTGATACCACAGAAATACAAAGGATCATAAGACTACCATGAACAATTGTATGAAAACAACTTGGACAACCGACTACAAATGAATAAATTCCTAGAAACATACACTATACCAAGACTGAATCATGAATAATTTGAAGATCTGAACAAAGTACTAGAAAGGAGACTGAATCAGAATTAAAAACCTCCCCAAAAACAAAAGCCAAGGTCCAGATGGCTTCACTGGTGAATTTTACCAATCAAAAAAGAACTAATAGGAATCTTTCTTAAACTCTTCCAAAAAACAGATGAGAAGGGATCTCTTCCAAACTCATGTTACGAGGCCAGCACTACCCAATACCAAAACAAGGACGTGAAATGAAAAAACAAAAAGACTCAACAAACATAGATGCAAAAACTCCACAAAATGTTAGCAAACCAAATTCAACAATACATTTACAAAATATAAATGTAAAATGTAAATGTAGCTGTGCCCTCCACAACCAGATTGAAAACAACGACTTGACTTGGATCTAATGGGTCCTGGACAAACACACTCTTCCCCAATTAAAAATAAAATAAAATAAAATAATAATAAAAAGGACACATAGGAGTTTTGCCATAAGAGAGAGATTCGGGATCCAATTCTGGCAACAGCCGACTAGCCCAAGAAAACCTTGCAATTGGTTCTTAGTCTTGGGCCTTGGGAAACTTATGATGCCATGGAGGCTGTCTGGATCCAGGTGTAAGCCTTGTTCTGATATTGGATGTCCTAAATATTGAACCTGAGTTTGAGTAGATTGTAATTTTTCTTTAGAGACTTAATGTCCCTTTAAAGCCAAAAGTGTCAACAGATGGACACTATCATCCTGTGAGGAAACCTTAGAAGAAAAACAAAGAAGTAAATCATCCACATGTTGTAACAAGGTAGAACCTTTAGGGAAAACTACATCATCCAAATCAGCCTTCAGAATCTGGGAGAAGTAAGAAGGGCTGTCAGTGAAATCCTGAGGTATCACCATATGGGTAAATTGCTTTCCTTCCCAAGTGAAAGCAAAAAGGTATTGGCTAGCTTCATCAACTGGGATGCTAAAGAATGCAAGGCATAAATCAATTACTGTAAAGAATTTACTTCCAGTTGGAATGGATGCCAGCAGTGTATGAGGAGCAGGAACGATGGTGTTGAGGGATAACAATGTGGTTTATTGCTTGGAGGTCCTGGACAAACCTCCACCCTTGTCCCTTTAGCTTTCTCACAGGTAGAATAGGAATGTTACAAGGATTAGTGCAAGGAATTATAGGACCCTGAGTTATGTAATTTTCTATTATGGGTTTCAAGGCTTCCTTACTGACAGGCTATTGATTAATTCTGGGCAGAGGCTTTGAAGGATCAACTTGAACTTTGATAGGAGGTGCACCATGAATTCTGCCAGTGTCAGTTGGAGATTTTGCCCATTAGAAGATGGTAGTGAGTCCAATAGGGACCATTGATCAGTACTCTCAGATTCAGTCACTGTACCATCAGAGACAGCACAAATGAAAGATGCTGAAAAGTCATGTAATTCACCTGATTGGTGACTCTGACAGTTACTATCAAACTCTAACATTATTTCTTCTTTTCTAGAAAAGGATATTCCAGCATGATACTTCTCTAAGAGGTCTCTGCCTAATAAGTGGGTAGGGGCAGAAGAACTAAGTAGAAAACAATGTTTGTCTCTTAAAGAACCTAGACTAAAGGGAATTGGTTCAGACACATAATCCTGTTGAGGTTTATTTGAAATCCCCACTATGTAAAATATCTTTATTACTCCGAGGCAGGGGCTAGCTTATAACAGTGGGGTTGAGCACCAAGACTGTAGCAGGTGTCAGTTAGAACAGAAATTGTTTCCTCCCCAATTTAAAGAAAAATTTCTCCAAGATGATTAAGTGGAAAGATTGGAAAAAACCCCTGTAGTTCCTCAGAGCCCCGTCATTGGGAATTAGGAAACCATGAAAAAGACTGGTTAGAAGGCAGAGAGCGTCTTGTAAGAGAGCTTGTTAAGAAAACTTAAACTTACGGCAAACCTTTTTCTGGTGTTCTTGCTCCTTGCAGAAGTGGCAAAAAGTTGGAGTTCCTTGGTTTTGCTTGGGCCTCTCTTCTGCCATGGCTGAAAGTCAAAAGTCTTGACAATCTTACTTTTAGGTGGCTCATCTAGAGTACTGGCAAACTAATTGGCCAAGTACACCAAGTCTAGGGTAGCCATAGTTCCCCATCCCATCCTGGATTTCCTAATCATGAGGGAAAGATTTTTATTTAGCACCTCGACAAATAAAGAATTAAAGGTTACACGTGTGATGTCAACATCTGGAGGAAGACCAGAATTTTTCTTAAAAACTACCTTAAACCTATCATAATAGTCATGAACAGAATTGTTAGGCCTTTGTGAGTCAAGTGTGAATTTTGCTCCAATCAACAGACTTTGGGAAGGCCTTAGGAATTGCTCAATATAGATTTTTTTCCCCTCTCCCTTTCTTCTACCTCCCCACCCTTCCACTTCAAATGGTTGTTTCTCAGTCTAGTTGTGTAGGACAGCTCCCTGGCCCATGTTGGCATTATGAGCCCCGCGCTCCTTCTGGCTGAGGCAGTTGGTCGCCAGTTATTGGTGGGCGGTTCACAGCAGCTCTTGCTGGCCACGGGCCACTCATGGTGGCACATGGTAGCTCACGGCAGCTCTCAGCAGCTCACTGCAGCCCAGCTCCAGAGAGAGCTGTTGTTCACAATCTTAGCTATAGAGGGCACAGCTCACTGGCCCATGTGGGAATTGAACCAGCGACCTTGGCATTAGGAGCACAGTGCTCCAATCACCTGAGCCGCACGCCCCTCAATGTAGTTTTTGAGCAAATTCCCTGGTTTCCTCCCAATAATTGGAAATTTGCATTTCTAAGTCTTTTTCAGGATGCCCCCATCTGGCAATTCTCATCCAACGTCTAGCTTGGCCTTCACCAACTAACTTATTAATTAGCTGATATAAATCAGAAAACCCAGGCTGATAGGCCTGAATAGTAATATCAAATTCCTCAGCAAACTTATTCGAGTCCTCAGTTACCTTAGGAAATTCCTTTATAATGGTACATAACTCAGCTTTAGTCCAGGGGACATAGCCGACATGGGGTTTATTAGGATCTTCAGAGGGTTTAATTTTAAATGGGAAAGTACTGATAAGTTCTGAGGAAAGAGGAAAATGAGAAGATTCAAGAGAATGTGCCACTGGAGGCCGAGCTGAAGGTGGAAGAGGGAGAAGTAAGAGACAAGATAGCATCAGGGGTGGAGCTTGAGATAAAGGGGGAAGGGCAAGGCAGTGCTGTGGGGGAAGAGCACAAGGTTTCACGCGCCATTTTGTCTCTTTTTGAATTTTTAGCAGCCCCATTAACTTTGAGACTTTATCTTCTAAATGGGCAACTTTAGATTTATGGTCTCATTTGGAAGCCGCAATATACAGTAGCACCTTGGTTTTCGAATGTGTCTGTTGATGAACATTTCAGTTTACAAAACCCGTAAACCCGGAAGCAAATGCTTTGGTTTTCGACCACGCCTCGGAAATCGAACATGTCACGCAGCTTCCACTGAATGCAAGATCCTGAGGCCTAGCTGTTGGCTGTTTTCGAACGTTTCAGAACTCCAACGGTCTTCTGGAACAGATTACATTCGAAAACTGAGATACCTCTGTACTACTCAAAATAGGTATTCCATTCCTCTTTCTTACAACGCTGTTATTATCCAACTGAGTTTTAAGAAAGTCAAGTTTCATAATCTCAAAAGTTCCCCAAAGTAGCCACTGATTTTCTAAGTTACTCTTAGCCAGATCTGCCCATTTAGTTAAATACGTGCATGAAAATTCCCTGTGGTTTTAAACATATACTCGGCCGGTGTCCCTGTTGGAGGGACAGTTTTAGAAGGCTTAGACAACAGAGATCCCATTTTTAATACTAGACCTGAAACAGCTCACAATTCGAGCACCCAGGCATCTTCAGCTCACCTCACTCTGGAATAATCTGATCACTGAGAAACAGGCCGAAGGCTAAAAGCCAGTTCCAGGTAAATAGCCAATTCTCAGGGATTTAAGCTATAGTCTGAGCTGGGTGGCACTCTTCTCACTTTCTCAATGAGACAGCACAGTCTAGTACTGGCCAACACTGACCAATTTCAGAGGGTCAGAAATAACCTCTACCCCAAAGGAACTTTAGGTGAAGGCCAGTCTTTGTCTCAGACGACAGCTTGTTTTCCAAAGAATTCAAGCTGATGTGCCGCAATGAGTACTCAGACAACAGAGAAAGACAAATAGGCCTCTAACACATTCTCACACACACACACACACACACACACACACTAAAAAAAAAATTCCTGAATAAAGCCTGGGGAGCATCAGATACAAAACATTGGCTCAGATCCAGGAGAACTCACCCGAGGCTTCTAAGCCAGGGAACAAAGCACGGAGCCCAAACGGCTCAGTGAGGCTTCAAAGCTGGTTTGCTCATGTTTCAGAAGCGGCCAGAGTTCGTTCTTGTCTGGATCCTAGATGAGCCCCCAAAATGTTAACTGGACAAAAAAAATCTTTTATAGAGTTTATCAAAAAGAGGGTTTATTCAGGGAAAACAAAACCACCACAGCAATGTGGGAACATGCACCTTCCAGATGGCTGTTCCACGTGCAAAAAGGAGGTATCTCTCAAGATGGCTCCCTTATATACCCCTAGCCCTTTGCAGGAAGTTAGAACCATCAAGTGTAACAGGAAGTTGGGACTAGACAGTAACAGGAAGCCCAGGTCCATCCATAGACTCCCAACTCCCTGGTCAGTTTCCTTAAAGTGCCAGTTCACTTTTATCAATATGAAATAATTTAGTATACTTATACATAATGATGCTCAAATATTTGAAATATAGGCTTTATACAAATCTACACCTCAAGGAATTAGAAAAAGAAGAACAAAACCCGAAGTTAGTACAAAAAGAGTAAATAGCAAAGATCAGAGTAGACATAAATGAAATAGAGACTAAAAAGACAATAGAAAAGATCAGTGAATCTAAGAACTGATTCTTTGAATAGATAAGCAAAATAGACAAACCTTTAGCTAGACTCACAAAAAAAGAGGGGACTCAAATAAAATCAGAAATGGAAGAAGAGATGTTATAAGTGATACCACACAAATATAAAGGGTTATAAAAGACTACTATGCACAATTATATCTACAAGTGGACAACCTAGTGGAAATGGATACATTCCTAGAATCATACAATCTACCAAGACTGAATCATGAAAAAATAGAAAATCTGAAGTCTAATTACTAGTAAAGACACTAAATCAGTAATCAAAAACCTCTCCCAAAACAAACGTCCAGGTCCACACAGCTTCATAGGTGAATTCTACCAAAAACTGAAAGAAGAATTAAAACGTATCCTTCTCAAACTCTGCCAAAAAATAAAAGAGGAGATAACTCTTCCAAACTCAAATTATGACATCATTGTTTCCCTGGTAACAAAACCTGAGGTGGATGCCACAAGAAAGCTGGTTTGTGATGAAAATGGTTCCAAAGGTTATGGATTTGTACATTTTGAGACACAGGAAGTAGCTGACAGAGCTACTGAAAAAATGAATGGGACGCTTCTAAATGATAACAAAGTATTTGTTGGATGATTTAAGTCTTGTAAAGAATGAGAAGCAGAACTTGTAGCTAGGGCAAAAGAGTTCACCAATGTTTCCATCAAGAATTTGGGAGAAGACATGGATGATTATGAGTGCCTTAAGAATCTCTTTGGCAAATTTGGAGCTGCCTTAAGTGTGAAAGTAGTGCCTGATGAAAGGGATAATCCACAGGTTTTTTATTTGTAAGCTGCAAAAGGCATGAAGACACACAGAAAGCTGTGCATGAGCTCAATGGGAAACAAATTTATGTTGATGAAGCTCAGAAAAAATGTGGAACGGTAGAAAGAACTTGAGTGCAAATTTCAAGAGATAAAGCAAGACAGGATCACCAGATACTAGGGTGTTAACTTTTATGAGAAAAATCTTGGTGATGGTATTGATGAATGTCTTCAGGAAGAGTTTTTTCCATTTGGTACAATCATTACTCAAGGGTTATGATGGAGTGTGGTAACAGCAAAGGGTTTGGTGTTGTATTTCTCCTTTCCAGAAGTCAGTAAAGCAGTTACAGAAATGAATGGTAGAATTGTGGCCACCAAACCACTGTTCAGCACAAAGAGAACCAGGCTCACTTCACTAATCGGGATATGCAGAGAATGGCAAGTGTGAGAGCTGTGGCCTACCCCATAATCAACCCCTACCTCCAGCACCTCCCTCAGGTTACTTCATGGCATAGACTCAGAATCGTGCTGCATGCTATCCTCTTAGCCTAATCGCCCAATTAAGACCAAGACCTTGCAGGACTTATTAGAGGACCAGGACTCATCCATTCCAAAATATGACCAGTGCTATTGGCCTAGCCTCTCCTAGACCACCATTTAGTACTATGAGATCAGCTTCTTCACAGGTTCCATGAGTAATGTTGACACAGCATATTGCTAAAACATCAAAACAGACAATGGGTACTTGTCCTGCACCTGCTGCTGCTGTAGCAACTCCTGCTGTCTTCACTGTTCCATAGTATAAATATACTGCAAGGGTTCACAGTCCTCAACTGCAAACCAGTTACCATGCCTGCTGTTCATGTGCAAAGTCAGGAGCCTTTGACTGCTTCCATGTTGGCCTCTGCCCCTCCTCAAGAGAAGCAAATCTTTGTTGAATGGCTGTTTGCTGTAATTCAAGCACCCTCCGCTTGTTGGAAAAATCATTGGCATGTTGTTGGATCTTGATAATTCAGAACTTTTGCATATGCACAAGTCTCTAGAGTCACTCCATTCTAAAGTTGATGAAGCTGTAGCTATACTACAAGCCCACCAGGCTAAAGAGGCTGCCCAGAAAGCAGTTAACAGTGCCGCTGTTCCAACTGTTTATAAATGATCAGGGACCACAAAAAGAAATTTGTGTTTCACCAAAGAAAAATATCTAAACATAGAAAAACTTAAATATTATGGGGAAAAGAACACTGCAAAATATAAAACAAATTTAAAAAGGAAAGGAAACTTTGAACCTTATGTACTGAACCAATGCCTGGTCCAGCAAACAATGCTAGTCCTAGACTACTTATTGATTTAAAAACAACAAAAACACCACAAAAATAGTAAAATATAAAAGGTTTTATATCCCAGGTTTTATAGACCCTGGGAAAAAGAATTTTCAGCAAAGTACAGGAATGTACAGCATTCCTTCCTTTAATTTTGTAATTCTTTCCTGTTGAATAGTTCAGAATTTCACTTCTGTTTTAAATAACAGAATTGTTAACTGAGCAAGAAAATATAATTTGGATTATAAACTTCTTGCTTTAATAAAAATTCATTAAAAGTGAAGAAAAAGAAAATTCCAGGCTAATAATCTTGATGAACATAGATGCAAAAATCCTTAATGAAACATTAGAAAACCAAATTTAACAGGACATTAAAAGGATCATGGGGCCAGCCCAGTGGCTCAGGCGGTTAGAGCTCCATGCTCCTAACTCCGGAGTCTGCCGGTTCGATTCCCACATGGGCCAGTGGTCTCTCTCAACCACAAGGTTGCCGGTTCAACTCTTTGAGTCCTGCAAGGGATGGTAGGCTTTGTTCCCTGCAACTAAGAACATTGAACACGGCACCTTGAGCTGAGCTGCCTCCCGGATGGCTCAGTTGGTTGGAGTGCGTCCTCTCAACCACAAGGTTGCCAGTTCAATTCCTCGACTCCCGCAAGGGATGGTGGGCTGCGCCCCCTGCAACTAGTATCGGCAACTGGACCTGGAGCTGAGCTGTGCCCTCCACAACTAAGACTGAAAGGACAACAATTTGACTTGGAAAAAAGTCCTGGAAGTACACACTGTTCCCCAATAAAGTCCTGTACCCCTTCCCCAATAAAATCTTAAAAAAATAAAATAAAACTATTAAAAAAAAGAATAAACAAAAGGGGGTGGAGATGAGGATAAGAAAATAAAAATTAAAAAAAGAAGGATCATGAACATGTTCAACTAGGACATTTTAGGGATGCAAGGATGGTTCAACATTTGCAAATTAGTCAATGCACTACAGGATGCTAAGAAAATGAAGGATAAAAACCATGATTAACTCAATAGATGCAAAAAAGAAAAAAGCATTTGACAAAATTCAACACCATTTATGATAAAAATTCTCAACAAAGTGGGTATAGAGGGAACATACCTCAATGTAATAAGGGCCACATATGACAAACCCACAGTTAACATTCTCAATGGCGAAAAGCTGAAAACTCTCCGTTTAAAATCAGAAACAAAACATGGATGCACATTCTCATCACTTTTATTCAACATATTATTGGAAGTCCTATCTACAGCAATCAGACAAGAAAAGGAAATAAGAGCCATCCAAATAGGAGAGGAAGAAATAAAACTGTCACTATTTGCCAATGACATGATCTCACATATAGAAAACCCTAAAATCTCCAGAACAAAACTGTTAAAGCTAGTAAGCAAATTCATTACAGTTGCAGGATACAAAATCAATATGCAAAATCTGTTATGTTTCTATACACTAATAACAAACAATCAGAAAGAAAAATTAAGAAAACAATTAAATTTGCAATTGCATCAAAAAGAATAAATATTTAGGAATTTAACCAAAGAAAGAAAAGAACTGTATTCTGAAAACTACAATACACTAATGAAAAAAATTGGAAAAGATGCAAAGAAATGGGAAGATATTCTGTGCTCATGGAGTGGAAGAACTGATATCATTAAAATGTCCAAACTGCCCAAAGCAATCTACAGATTCAATTCAATCCCTATCAAAATTCCAATGGCCTTCCTCACAGAAATGGGACAAATATCCTAAAATTTGTATGGAACCACAGGAAAAAACAAATAGCCAAAGCAAGCTAGACAAAAGAAGAACGAAGGGGAATGCATCACAAACACTGATTTCAAACTATATTCAAAGCTATAGTAATTAAAGCAGTATGGTGTTGGCATAAGAACAGACACATAGATCAAGGGAACAAAATAGCTGAGAAATACACCCATTCATATATAGTTAATTAATTTAGGACAAAAGAGCCAAGATTATGCAATGGACAAAGGACAATCTCTTCAAATAAATGGTGTTGGGTAAACTGAACAGCCACATGCAAAAGAATGAAACTAAACCACAGTCTTACACCATACACAAAAATAAACTCAAAATGGATTAAAGACTTGAATGTAAGACCTGAAATCATAAACTCCGACAAGAAAACATAGGCCATAAGATCCTTGCCATAGGTCATGGTGATGACTTTCTGAACCTGATACCAAAAGCAAAAATAAACAAGTGAGACTACATCAAACTAGAAAGCTTCTGCATAGCAATGGAGACCAACAACAAAATTAAAATGCAGCCTACTGAATGGAAGAAAATATTTGCAAATCATATAGTGAATAGTCATTAATATCTAAAATATATAAAGAACTCATACAGCTTAATAGCAAACAAACAAAAAGTCTCTAAAAAATGGGCACATACTGATGACCATCAGATACATGAAAAAATGTTCAATATCACTAATTATCATAGAAATGTAAATCAAAGCCATAATGAGATATTACCTCACACCTGTCAGAATGGCTCTTATCAAAAAGACAAGAAATAACAAAGGTTGGCGAGGTTGTGGAGAAAAAAGAAACTTTTGCACTGTTGGTGGGATGGTAAACTAGTGTAGCCACTATGGGAAATAGTATGGAGGTTCTTCATAAAGTTAAAAATAGAGAACTCCCGTGTGATGCAGAAATTCAACTCCTGGGTATTTATCCGAAAAAAAGGGAAACACTAACTCGAAAAGACATATGCACACCCATCTTCACTGCAGTATTATTTACAATAGCCAACATATGGAAACTACCTAAGTGTCCACAGATGGATGAGTGGGTAAAAAAATTGTGACACACAGATGAATATTATTCAGCCATAAAAAAGTAAAATCTTGCCATACTTGTATGTTACAACATGGATAGACCTCGAGGGACTTATACTAAGTGAAATATGTCAGAAAAAGACAAATACTATATGATCTCTTATACGTGAAATCTAAGAACAAACAAAAAATGTTTTAAAAATCATGCTCATAGATACAGAGAACAGATTGGTGGTTGCAAGAGGTAAAGAATAGGGGGTGGGAGAAATGGGGGAAGGAGACATTAAAAAGATTTTAAGACTGAATGATTTAGGAAAAGAGCTATTCGGTTGTAGCGTAACAATTCTTAGGTTAAATTCTGAACCATTGTGTCTGAGGAATGCCCTATTCCCAGCACCTGAGATCATAGTAGGTGCTCACTGAACACTGAATGAAGTTTTAAATCTTATTCTCACTAAAGAAGGGAGGTCTGCCAGTAGAAGTGGTTATGAAGTTACTCATTGATTTTTCCAGAAGCCCTGGCAGAAAAGACACTGTAACATGTAACCCATCCTTCACTCCTGCAGACTCCAAAGGCATGTTCACCTTCACGACTAGGTGAGAAATATGACATTCTTCAGTTGTTAAGAAATGGTAAGGGGTACAGCTCATCATTTAAAAGATTATGTGCCACAGCGATAAATTCTTGAAGGAAAGAAAATATATAATTCTGTATTTAAATTTTGAGGAACTGCCATATTCTTTTCTATACAGGCCACACCATTTTAAATTCTCACCATCAGGCCACTTGGATCCTCATGAGTGTTTTTACTTTCTGGATGGTATCCTCTGAAGTATAAAAGCTAATAATTTTTTTTTGTCCTGTAAAATCATTTTATTTTCTGTTACATAGACATCTTTCTCAGGTAATGTTACTAGAACCTATTTATGGCGTTTTATAGTCAGGGTAAATATATTTTTCAAAAACTTATTTCTATAATACAGAGTTGTGATACAAAAAATGATTCATAGGCTACAGTTTTCAGAAGGCAGTTAGCTAGACTAATACTGCTGAAGAAACTTTCCTATTTAAGTCTATGATATGGAATGAAAAGATATGATTAAAAAATCTTCTGATCAAAAAAGCTTGAGATCATCAAAGGAATGTTTACTGTCCTCCACAGAGAGCCACCAGGATTTTCTCATAATCTCCTTTGGTTTCATCCAGGATAGTTTAGCAGAGAGAAATACCATACAACTTCTGATAGCATGCTTTGATATTATTCATGTCGATTTCAGAACGAGAAACCATAATTCTGATCAATGTTTTATGACGTGTTCCAGCATCCTTCATGGCCTGATGAAGCTTCTCAGCAAAGAACATTGGCTTGTTTGTGGCACACTTCACAATTGTTGTGAAGCATTTCTTGATGTCACCTTTCATCTCCAGGTCCAGAACTTTGTTCATGTCATGCTTACTGTATTTGGCATATTTCTGAAACACTCTGTGAAGATGGGAATAGCGTCTGGTGGTAAGAATGGTATGAACACATTCACATCTGTCCCTTTTCTCCTTTCTCCTGCTTCATATAATGCCCTGGCGTCTGCGTCATCCAAGTCTTCACTCAGGCTAAAATCCTCAGATCGGTCACCCTTAGTCTCCAGATGTGTCTGAGGTGATGTCTTTAGCCAGGTCTCTCTTCAATTCTTCTCTATAGACTCTGTTAATTTCTCTGATTTCTCTGTTAGTTCTTGATGCCAAAATTTCATTCAGAGTGTCTTCATCAGTTCCAAGGCCCTTCATGGTAGCACGGAGTTCATCAGCATCAAATTGCACTGGAGTTTTTAATAGAGCCAAAGCAACTTCCTCAAGGTGACCTGTAAAGGCTTTCCTCAGAATTTCATCCAGGGGCTTTCGTTTTTCCTGGAGATATGCTGCTTTGATCTGTTGACGCTGTGCATTGTTTCTCTTGGTAAGAATGTTAATGATGGTTGCTTCATCCACACCTTTAACCATTATTGCTTTATGCAAGGCCGCAACATCTGAGGATGGATTGAAGCTAGGATAGGGGCTCACTGCTGACCCGGGACCACCTTTGGATCCTTTCACAGTGTTAATGTATTCCTGCTCTTCATTGTCAATAAACCAGGCCTGCTTGAGGAATTCTGATACCATTGCCATTTTTAAAGAAGTTTCTTTTTATCCACCTTCTTCCAAGGAACTAAAGAGAGACTCTTCTCTGATCCTTTCACACTCAAAAGCTAATAATTTTGATAAAATCCAAATTATCTTTCTTTTGCTGTGTTTTTCTTTTTTGGTGTCATACCTAAGAATCCTTTACCAAATCTAAGGTCATGAATATTTTACCTTATTTATTTATTTTTGAGTATTAAAGTTTTACCTGTTAAGTTTAGCATTATTGATCCATTTTGGTAAATTATTGTACATGGTGTAATGTAAATGTCCAACTCCTTTTTTCTGCATGTGGCTATCCAGCCGTCCCATCACCAGTTGAAGAGAACATTTTTTCACTATTGTTGGCACCATTTTAGAAAATCAGTTGACCACAGCACTATGGGTTTATTTATGGAATAGCAATTCTATTACTATGATCTATATGTCTATCCTTGTGTTAGTACCACACTATCTTCATTACCATTGTTCAGTAGAAAGTTCTACAATAAGGAAATGTGAATCTTCCAATTTGAGGTTTTTTTCCCCAAAATTGTTTTAGCTATTCTGGATGCCTAACAATTCTATATGAATTCTTGACAGTTTGTCAGTTTTTATAAAGAAGTCAGCTGTGATTCTGATAGGGAATGCACTGAATATGTAGATCACGTGGGGGAACGTTACCATCTCAAAAGTGTTAAGTGTACAGATCCATGTATATGGGAGTTTATGCCTTGTATTTAAATCTTCGTTAATTTTTGCTCAACAAAGTTTTGTTTGGTTTCTCTTTTATTAAATTTATTCATAACTGTTTTGTTCTTTTTAGCAGTATTGATTTGTTTTCTTAATTTCATTTTCAGATTGTTTGTCACCAGTGTATAGTAATACAATTGGATTTTATGTTGATCTTGTATCCTAAGCCTTGCCCACCTTGCATATTAGTTCTAATAGTGTTAAGTAGATTCCTTAGTTTTCTATATATAGGCATGTCATCTGCAAGTACAGATAGTTTTATATTTTCCTATCTAATGTAGATTCATTTTCTTCCTTTTATTGCATAATTGTTATAGCGAAAAGCTACAATTTTGTCAAATAAAAATGGTAAGAGGAGACATTCTCATTTTTTTTCTGATATTCAGAGGAAAGTATCCAGTCTTTTCACCATTTAAAATCAGTGGTGATTTTTTTTTTATAGATGCCCATTTTCATGTTAAGGAAATTTCCATTATTACCTGATTTGCTGAGGGTTTTTATCATGAGAGGGTGTTGAATTTTGTCAAATACTTTCTATGAGTTTGTTAAGATGATCATGCCATTGTTGCTTATTACTTTAATAATACATTGTATTGCACTAATTGACTATGAGATGATAACCCAACCTAGCAACCCTGGAATAAATCCACCTTAGTCATGGTGTTTATTTAAGATGTTGGTAAATTAAGTTTTAAGTCTGCATCCATTTTCACAAGAAAAATTGGTCTCTTGATGGTTTTGGTGATACTTTTGTCTGGTTTTGGAATCAGAGTAATACTGGTCACATAGAATGAGTTTAAAGTGTTGATTTTTTTTTAAGTACCTAACAAATTTATTGTAATCTTAAGAAGCGAGAATAAATTTAAATCCACATTATCAGCAATTTTGTAAACTTTTTAGTCCTAAGCATAATAGTCAATTTTGGAATCATGATTTGGGGCTAGATGTCTACTTCTTAAGGTATTTAAAAAACTGAAAAGGCAATATTAGACTTTTCAATTTAATATTCAGAATAAATTGTGATTAAATAAATCTGCAGTTAACAATATTTAGGAACGTCTAATGTACTAAATAAGTTTTACTTTATTAGTCGTGCAGTTGTGCAAACAATGTAAATAATTTAAGAGTGTTGGTTGATGGTGAGAAAACATCAGCTGACCCATAAATGTAAAAGGTGAATGAACAGAAGTGCACTTAGTTATGGATACTTGTCCCCCCACACAAAATCTCCCTGGACATTAATGAATTCACCTACTAATTGGCAGATGGGCTACATTTCCTGACAGTCTGGCTGACAACCCTAAAAGGGTTAGGTTTCTGCAACACCAGCAAAGACCCTCAAGATACACAGTGCGTGCTCCTGGCTGGGAAACCACTCTGGGGAACAAGGAAAACAGACAACTGACACGGCAGGGCTACTCCTGCCAGGGGAGTGCGCAGGAAGCACTGCAGCACTAGTAGAAGGTGGGTCATTGGCTGGCCTGGGGAGCAGTTCTGAAGCTGCATGCAAGAGGGATGAGGATGTTCCCATTTGGGACCTGAATCTGCAGTAGAGTCAACATTTTCTCTCTGTCAATCTGACTAAAGATTTGTTGGTTTTATTGATCTTTTCATGAAACTCACTTTTGGTTTCATTGATTTGTTGTGTGATGTTTCTATTCTCTATTCCATTAATTTCTCCTGTAATCTTTATTTCCTTGATCTCATTGCTTGGGGTTTGGTTACGCATCTTGTCAAGAGTGTTAAGGTGGAAACAGATTATTGATTTATTTAATATCTTTCTTCTTTGTTAGTATAGTATATAAGGAAGTTACAACTAAATTTTTCTCTAAGTAGTATTTCAGATACAGGCCATAAACGTTAGCATATTGTCTTCATTTCCATTCAACATATGAACTATTTTCCTCATTTCTGTACTGGTGTTCTCTCTGACACATTGGTTATTTAGGACTGTGTTGTTTAATTTTCTTTGATTGTGAATTTCTCCAATGTTTTCTAAGTTACTGATTTCTAATTTTATCCCGTTGTTGTCACAGACAGTAGATTGTATGTATTCTCAGTGTTTTAAATTTTATGAATTTTCTTTTATTAATATGTCCTAGAATTTGTACTATTATGGAAAAAGTTTCATGTGCACTTGTGAAAAATATATATTCTGTTGTTGGATAGAATGTTCTGTAGATGTTACATGTACTTGGTTTTAAGTGTTTCACAAGTGTTTTCTTTGTTGATATTTTGCCTGGTTGTGGTATATAATATTCAAAGTGGGATGTGAATAGTTATTAGAGTCTCTAATAACTCATTTGTTTCTCCCTTCATTTCAGTCACCTTTGCTTCATTTATTTTGGTAGTTATTAGGTATGTACATGTTTATAATGTTATAGCTTCCAGATGAATTGATCTTTTTCATGATACAACCCTCTGTATCTCTAGTATTATTTTTTGTTTTAATGTCTTGTTTTTTTCTCACATTAGGATGGTCTCTACAGCTTTTGCATGGGTGATGTTTACATATGTGTCTGTCCCCCATCCTTTTGCTGTCATAATTTTTGCATCTTTTAATCTAAAAAGAGTCTTCTGTAGACAGCATATAGTTGGATTATTTTTGTTGTTAAATATAGGGTGGTAATCTCTGACTCTTAATTGGATTACATAATCCATTTACATTTGGCATTATACATATATTATAGAACAGGAAGTGAAAATGACAACAGAGGAAGAAATATATTATACAAGGTGAATAAAAAGTAAAATAACCATTATAATAGTGGGAGAAATATTCCGCTCAAACTAAACCAGCTTAAATTAATCTAATAATTTTAATCATGCATTAGAAAACTTAAGACAAGTAACAGAACACTTGACAGATGAAACAAAGTAAAACAATTTTGAAGGAATTAAAAAGAAAACAAAAACATGCATTTCCTAAAACAATGACAACTTGAATTCTGATGCTATGACAATAAAATGTGCTTCATAGTTCATACAAACTTGCACCCCTGCACCTTAATGAAAATGGCTTTTACATGGAAACACAATTGTCAAGAAAGTGTAACTGAGTGACTTAAGAAGCTTAACCTTCGGCCACCTGCTGATTAAATGTGGCCAATTTTTTTTGAGGTAACAAATCTTCTGGCAAAAATACTTGTAGCAAAGTTGCTTGCAGCAAAACTGACAACTAGATAAAACACATTCTGTTTACCTATTCATCTGTTAATGGACATTTGCTTAGTTTCCACCTTCCCATGATGAATAATATACTACAAAATTCATGTACAAAGTTTTGTTCAAACGTTTTTTTTTTTTCCCATGGGCATAAATACCTAAAAGAGGAATTGATGGGCTACATGATAATCATAGGTTTTTCTGAGGACCTGCCAGATTTCTTTCCAAAGTGTTTGCACCGTTTGTATTTGCGCTGCCAATGTATGAGGGTCTAAATTTCTCCATATGTCCTCAACAACATTTGTTTTTATCTCACTACCATCCTAGTAGTAGTGAAGCAGTTTCTCATTGGGGTCTTGATGTGCATTTATTTTTTTTGATGATTAATGATATCCAGCATCCTTCCATGTGCTCTTGGCCATTTGCATATTTTCTTTGGAAAAACGTGTATTCAGTTCCTTTGTCATTTTTAAATTGAGTTATTTGACTTTTTATAATTCAGTTATAAAATGTCTTCAGACACTTTCTATTTAAGTCCCTTACCAGATATATAATTTACAAAATTCTCTTCCATCTGTCAGTTATGTTTTCAATCCTTTTGGAAATTTCACTTTTAATTGTGGTAAGTACACATGTAAGAAATATCACACTTTAACCATGTTTAAAATGTATAGTGTGAAGTGCATTAACATTGTAAACCAAATCTCCAGAACTATTTTCATCTTGCAAAACAAACTGAACCCATCAAACACATTCCTCGTTCTCCCCTCACCCCGACTCCTGGCTGCATAGAGCATGCGGCAGTATTTTCCAGTCTTCACTCCCTGTCATGCAGGGGACACTTCTCGCTGAGTCATTTGTCGTGCAGGGCGGCCTGCAGGGTCTCTGGTCCTGCTCCCCGCATAAGAACGCAGGACATAGTAAGGCCAAAAAGGAATACCCACGGAGCCACAGATAGGGGAGTCATACCACAATAGTCTAGCTGGCGGCATCCACCTTTCTGCAATCTGTGCTTGCTAGCTCAGCCACCATCTTTTTGCTAGCCCCCATTTTTTCTGTTACCATAGCCACAGCAGTTGTATTAATGGCCAATGTCTCACTGGTTACAGCTGACAGCAAACTTGCCACAGGTGATGGCCATCCAATCACAGTTGATGGCCATTTACTACCTGAGCCAGTACCTTTCCATGTGAGGCCGAAACCCTGGAAACTGCACTCCTGGCTCTGTCCCCACTCTCCCTAACACTTTAACTCTCAAGCTAGTACACACTATGTTTCTTAACAAATTTATCTCTAATAATTTATGCGTTCCCAGATGTTGCTGCTTCCAGTCGTTTCTCATCTGATTAAGTGGCAAATCTCTATATTCATCTGTCTCTTGCTCAGGCAAGCACTGGTTTGCCACATCATCTCAAAGATCTCAGGAATCAAAAAAGCTTTTCATTTCAGATTGTTCAGGGTCTTTTTTGTGAAGATGAAAATGATCACCCAAAGTTCTTTACGTATAATAGATACAATCCATTCACTTCTGTTCCTCTGTATTTTTCTCGTGACACTATACTATTTTACTTATCGATTCTCCTGCTATTACCCATGAATGTGTTTTCAGTTCTTCTTTTCTGACAATTGTATCTAAAAACATTATTGTTTAGGGATCTCTGTATTTGGATATCTTCCGGTCATCTAAAAATTCTCCTCCCAGAATATGTGTGTCACCAGAGGTACTGGTTACCTTCTGTTTTATCATTGCTCTTTTTGGGGCAGGATTAACATCCTATGAAAAATGGGATTGGATGAAAAGACAGATGTCACCACATGTATCAAGTGAATAGAAAAATAATAATTACTCAGTGGTACTTTCTAAGGAGAACAGGGCAAGGGTAAGCTGGGTAACAGTACAGGGCAAGGGTAACAGTACACATGAATGTAGGTGTTTCCCTAAATGGAAGGAACTCCATGGTGTTATGGTGGATATATTGTGTCAGTGTGTAGAGCAATAAAACATTTAGATATTATAACATTTTAAACATATGAAGGTAAATAAAAATCTCATCAATGACATTAACAACAAAAAGACACCACAAAATTGTTGCCCAAATCAACACGAAATTTCAAGTCCCAGATAATAGTGTCCAACAAAATGACTAGTCTATACACAAATTGTTTACCAAATGCAGAAATGAAGGTAAACGAAGTCTGTATCTTTCTTGTTATGGGGAATCTTTACTGTTAATCATAGGACTGCAGGACTTTCTACATTCCTAACATTACCGAGTTCCTAACATTACCGACAGGGGGAGTATCTCCAACTCTAGATATTTTGTGCTATCACAGGTCTCTCTTCTTAAATCAGCTACTACTCACCAACTCTCAAAGAAAATAAAAGCAAAACACCAAATATAATTATACTCTTTCATAAACTTGACATGAAAATTAACTCCAACTGTTTATTAGCATTGAAAATGGAACAAGGTTCTTATTATACCTGTCACCCTAAAGGAGGAATTTTGTCAGTAATTAAGGTAGGGTATATAGAAAGGACTACAGGTATCAAGGAAGTGTCACAAGGCCAGGAATAAAATTCCACAAAATACCAAACCATCACTTTTCAATGGCCTCCGAACATACAACAAATAAAGCCTCATTAAAAATTAAGTAATAGAAATACACTTAAATTCATCCATGGATATAACAGGCTTCAAAACGTAAAGAGATAATACGATTAACTGATTTAATGAAAAATCACTACTTATTAATGTTATGTACTTGTTGAAAGACAACAAAGAATTATCTCAACTCAATAATCATTATGAAAATAATTAACGTTGACTCTTGAAGAAAAACCCACGTATATCAAGACCCATGCAATTCAAACTCATGTTGTTCAAGGGTCAACTGTATTTAGGACAGAGGGTTAGAAATCCAATTATATGGAGGCTGGCTTAAATCATACGCAGATTTTCAACTGCATGGGTGGTGAGGACTTTAAAGCACAGCTGTTCAAGGGTTAACTATAGTAGAACTCCACATTCCAATTATGCACTTGAAGAAAGATGGTAAACACGCTTTATTTAAAATTTTAATAACAAAATTTTGAGAGTTTTCTGGAACAGTAACCAAATAATTTCCATCAAGCCTTCCCACATTAGATTTTATTTCTTTTTGGTGGGAGATTTCACATGTAAGATTGTGGGCTAACTGAAATCTTCTCCATATTACTTATATTCAACAGGTTTTATCCAGTGAGTCCTTTCATGCTTATGAAAGGCAGACGAATGACTGAAAGCTTTCCCACATTCTTCACATTTATATGATTTCTCTCTAGTGTGCACTATCACGTGTACTTGAAGGATTTTTTTACGATTGAAAGATTTTCCACATTCCTTACATTCATAGGGTTTTTCTCCCGTATGAGTTCTTTTGTGAATTTGTAAGGAACACTTTTGTCTGTAGGCTTTACCACATTGTTTACATTCATAGGGTTTCTCTCCAGTGTGAGTCCTCTCATGTCTTTGATACAAACTAAGGCAGGTGAATGCTTTCCCACATTCCTTACAATGATAAGGTGTGTTTCCAGTATGCATTTTCATGTGTCTTCGAAGGGTGGTGCGCCAAGTGAAGGCTTTACCACAGTGTTTACATTCATGGGGTTTCTCTCCTGTGTGCACCCTTTCATGAATTTGTAAGGAACTGTAATGTCTGAAGGCTTTTTTACATTCCTCACATGCATAGGGTTTCTCTTCAGTGTGATTTCTTTCATGTGTTCGAAGATCACTGGGATACTTAAATGTTTTCCTACAATTTTTACATTCATAGGGTTTCTCTTCAGTGTGACTTCTTTCATGTTTTCGAAGATAAGGGAGACAACTGAATGCTTTATTACATTTTTTACAATCATAAGGTTTCTCTGCAGTGTGATTTCTTTCATGTATTTGAAAACTTTTGTAACATCTAAAAGCTTTCCCACATTCCTTACATTCATAGGGCTTCTCTCCAATGAATTTTCTCTCATGTATTCGAAAAGTGTGATGACTTTTGAAGGCTCTTCCACATTCCTTACATTCATAGGGTTTCTCTTCAGTGTGATTTCGTCCATGTATTCGATAACTTTTATAGCATCTGAATGCTTTTCCACATTCCTTACACTCATAGGACTTATCTCCAATGAATTTTCTTTCATGTTTTCGGAAACTCTGATGATATCTAAAGGCCCTTCCACATTCCTTACATTCATAGGGTTTCTCTGCACTGTGAGTTCTTTCATGACTTCGAAGATAAGGGAGACAGCTGAATGCTTTACTACATTTTTTACATATATAGGGTTTCTCTCCAGTGTGATTTCTTTCATGTATTTGAAGACTTTGATAACACCTTAAGGCTTTTCCACATTGTTTACACTGATAGGGCTTCTCTCCTGTGTGGGTTCTTTTACATATTTGAAGTGAAGCTGAAGAAGTAAAGGTTTTTCCACACCCCTTACATTTATAAGGAGCATCTACAGAATGCGTGCTCATGTGCTGTTGAAGGGATTTTAGTGACATGAAGACTTTCCCACATTCCTTACACTTACCAGGTTCCTCTACATTGTCATTTTCCTCATGTTTTTCAAAAAATTGAAGATAACTGAACACTCTGCCTAAGACCTTATAATTATGTGCTTTCTTTCCGTATTTCTCATACTCAGAGGACTTTTGTCCAGTGAGACATGTGGTGCGCCTATTATGAAATGAATGATGCATGAAGACTTTTCCACACATTCTGTATTCCCATGGTTCTACTCTAGAAAGAGTTTTCCGCTTCAAATTGAGATTTGGAACACGGCTGAAGTTTTTCTCACATTGACTACCTTCTTTACTTTCACAGAGTCTCTCTATCTTATGACTTCTGAAAAAAAACCAAGAAGCACATTATTAATGACTGCTATAAAACAACAAAGTAGTTCAAATAGTCTAATAAAACTAAAATCACTAATAAAGCAAAGGGTAGGTTTTTTGTCTCGTCTGAATTGTTTGACGTTGAATATACTGAATACTCTGCAAGACAACATCAGCCTTGCTGTTATCGAAACAGCGAGATTCGTTATAGGGTTTAATAATGCCATCTCCACATGAACTATTTTGTAAACACTGAACATCTATGTCATATATAAGAAACTAATTTGGTGAACATTTGCTCACAAGTAATAAATTTGAAGCAGGTGTTATATTGCATGCTTCTTTTTAATATTTTGTAGCACACCAGGTTTCTCATGTGAGATAATGCTTTCTATTGTGAATATGACCCACCTTAGTTTTTTCTCCTTGTTTCTGTACTCATCTTCAATGTCATCATCTTCCCATTCTTTACCTAAAATGCAGACCCAGAACACTGATCCCAAGGTTTTAGAAATTATACAAAAATCATTAGGTTTTAGTTCTATGATGAGCTGTAACTATGCTCAGTTTATTTATCAATGTCTTCCACTTCCACATTCCACATCTTAGAAAAATGCTCATGGGCAAGAAACACTTGGCCTCTAACAAGGTGAAGATTAAGTTGTCAGGCATACCTATTGAGGCCAGGTTCCTGAAGGTGTCCTGCATCACATCTCTGTAGAGTTTCTTCTGTGAAGAATCCAGCAGAGCCCACTCCTCCAAGGTGAAGGTCACAGCCACATCCTCAAAGGCCACTGAGTCCTAAAAACCCCAAATATGTGATTCACGAAACTGACAGCACTGGACACCTAGATTCCATTTACACAAAAGTTAGACATGATTCTTCCATTTCATTTATTGTATGATTTCATCATCGGAAGTGTACTCTCTATACACACCTACTTGCGCATAAAGGTAACATCATGATAAACATATGTAAATTATGCATTTTTACTGTGATCATATTCCACCTTACTTCTCTTAACAGCAGGGTTCAGACCATGTGGGAAAAGGATAGATGTGTTACACAAATGAAACAAATATTATCATTTTAAAACCAATGATTCTCTTTCAGAAAAATTCTTTCATCTCCTTCCTTATTACCCATCAGCACTCCATTAAATAGGGGGTCACATCTGCGTGAGGTTTTAATGACTAAAGATATAGCGGAAAACTAGAAGCTTTTTTTCCCCATTCCCATCACCAAAAACAAAGAGTGCAGGAGGCCTGTGGAAATTCATCTTTTAATAAAGCTCAGAAGGCCGTATCATCCTAAAGTCCTCCAGACCATTAGAAGTGCAGACACAACTTATTTTATTGTGCTTTACTTTATTGCGCTTGGCAGATATCACATTTTCATCAATATCGAGACAAGAGCCTCCACCGGCAATAAGATTATGACTCACTGAAGGTGCAGATGATATATGTACACTGATGCTTTAGATACAATAGTATTGCACACTTTAACAGGCTGCAGTACAGTGTAGACAGAACTTCCTTATACACTGTGAAACCAAAAAATTGTTGTGACTTGCTTTATACTGAGACATTCACTTTGATAGTCTAGATACTAACCCGCAATGTCTCCTAAGTTATGTGTATAATCACATGCAGCTGGCTGAATGAAAATATTCTTACAGGGAAGCACTGTTTTTACCTCATGTAACATTTATCATAGACTGAGTTCACCCTTTCTCTGTCTGATTATGGTCTAGAACATCATATGGAACTTACAGCTCAGAGACAAGGATAAAGGCACGACACGTTAGACTACAATAACGCTAAACTCACATCTCATGGCTACCTCCAGCCAACTTGTGGTGCACACAGAAATACACATTGAGATAATAATATTCTAGAACTGATACTTCTAGCAAAACTATTAACGGTCTAACCTAAACCCTACCAACACTGATGAACAGGTTACAAGCAGCAGATTATAAGAGAGTGCAATGACATCCACAATGGTTGATGGTGAGTTTGTGTATGGTTACAAAATAGCTAAGGTATCAGTAGTGCATTCCTCCAACCGAACATAACATCTCCATTCCCCCCGTCAGGGGGATGTTTTCGGACCAGTCACCCTAGAGGCTGCCCTCCCTTCTTCTGCCATGTCCCAGCTCCCCCGTGGAGTAATGGGAATCCCTTAGCTGATGACACCACACTTGGCCACTAGGGTATAAAAGGGAGTATTGCTTCTGTAACTGAGGTCTCTGTGGAGACGAAGGCAGACCTCTTAAGCAGGCATGAAATAGGTTAAGAAGAGCAAGGAAAGGTGTGGGGACTTATTTTTTTGAGGTCGGGAGGTGGGCTAGGGTGAGAGTTTAGACATAAAGCTGGCATGCACTCAACTGCTTGCTATGCCAGAAAAGAAAAATAAAAGCTTTCTACATACCTTGTACACATGAGGCATAAGAGGAATAGGGAGTGATGAGGCATAAAAACTGTCAGCAGTCAATTATCAGAAAGTGGAGTCAGACAACTCGGGTTTCTGCCTGGCATTTAAGTAACTTACAAGATATCATCCGCAACCTCACTAGAAAAAAGCCAAACAATTTGAAATGACCTTCTCTTCTTAGATCTATCAGAGCATTTAGTCATAGGATAACCCAGTATTTTGAAAACTAGGAAAGAGAAAATAAAGACAGTGTTTTGAAAAATGCCCCAAATATTTAGTTCTCATGACCTTTACTTAAAGGAAAAAAAAAATCTATTTCAGTTGAGCCTAATGCGAAAATGAAAAATAACACAATATCTATGAACCCTAGGACAACCTTTTTTAACTAGAAAATTTACATACACATCACAGAACTCCCTGAAGGAAAAGACAGAAAAAAAAGCAACTATCACTTATATGTGGAATCTAAAGAATAGAATAAATGAACAAACAAATCAGAAACAGTCTCAGAGATATAGAGGAAAAACTGAGGGTTGCTAGATGGGAGGGGAGTAGGGATGAGGGAAAAGGTGAGGGGAACAGAAAGCACAATTGGTAACCACAAGATTGCCATGGGGACACAAAAAACAGTTTGGGAAATATAATCAATAATATTGTAAAGATTTTGTAGGATATACAATGGGCACTTGTCTTATTAGGGAGACCACTTCAGGGATGGTGTAGATGCCAGATCACTACAGTGTACACCTGGGGCTGAAGCTGAACAATAATGAATGTCAACTATAATTTAATATATATATATATCTTTTATATATACATACATATATATATATATATATATATATATATATATATATATATATAGTCACAAGATGTGGCGTACAGCATAAGGAGTAGTCAGTGGAACTGTAACAACTATATATAATGTCAGAGGGGTAGTAGATTGGGGGAGAAGGTTATCACTTTATGAGGGGTATAAATGTCTATCACATTGTTTTGTAAACCTGAACCTAAAAAAAAAAAAAAAGGAAAGAAATAATGGCTGAAAACATCTTTATAATGGTAAAAGAAAACATGTCTCAGTCAGGAAGCACAGAGTCCTAAAGAAGAAAAACGCAAACTGAACACAAACTGAAGCACACCAAGACACGTCATAATTAAAATGCAAAAAGTTAAAGATAAAAAGAGAATCTACAAAACAGCAAGAGAAAAAGCAGCTACTTACATACACAGGAACATCCCTACGACTATTAGCTGATTTTTCAGCAGAAACTTTGCAGGCCAGAAGGGAATCTCATGATATATTCAAGGCCATGAAAAGAAAAACATACAATCTAAAATACTCTAACCTGTGGTAAGGTTATCACTCACATAAAATACAGAGAGAGTTTTCCAGATACGAGAAAACTAAAGGAGTTCATTAACACTGAAATGGCATCACAAGAAATGCGAAAGGGACTTCTTCAATCAGAAAAGGCCAAAACTGAAAAAAAGACAATGTGGGAAAGAAAAAGAAAACTTCACAGGTAAAAGCCAACATTTAGTAAAAGGAGTACATCAACTAAGTATAAAGCTAGTATGATGGTTAAAAGGCCAAAGGAGTAAAATCCTGTGTATCTAAAATAACTAAGGGCACAAACACATATGTAATATATGAGATCTAAACATAAAACGTGTGTGTGGGCGTTGTGTGACAAATGTAGTGCTTTTAGAATGTGTTTGAACTTAAGGGACCATCAACTTAAAATAGACTACTATAAACATATGCTATTGTAAATGAAGCTCATGGTAACCACAACCATAAACTTATGATACACAAAAAAAGAAAGGAATCCAAACATAACACTAGAAAGTCATCAATGCACAAGGAAAAAAGAGTAAAAGGAACAGAGAAGAACTATAAAACAACCAAAACCAATGAATAAAATCGCAATAAGTACATACCTATCAACAATTAACTATAAATGGACTAAATGCTGCAATAAAAAGACAAGGTTGGCTGAATGGATTAAAAAAACCCAATACCTATATATATCATTTCAGATCTAAAGACACACACAGATTGAAATTGAAAGGATTGAAAAAGATACTTCATGCAAATGAAAATGAAAAAAAAAAGGCATGGTGGCAGTATATCACAATAAATAGTTTAAACAAAGTCTGTAAATAGAGCCCAAGAACATTACGTAATGAAAGGATCATTCCTACAAGATATAACACTTGTAAATATCTATGCAACAAACATAGGGGCACTAAATAAATTAAACTAATATAAACAGACATAAGGGTGAGACTGACAGTAACACAGTAATAGTAAATAACACAGACCACTTTACATCAATGGACTGACTACCCAGAGAGAAAATCAACAAAGGCTCACTGGCTTCAAATTGTCCAACAAGGACACATTCGACCAGGTGAACTTAATAGATATACACAGAATATTCTATGCAAAGACAGTAGAATAAGCATTCTTTTCTGGTCCACATGGAAAATTCTCCAGGATAGATATCATGTTAAGCCACAAAACAAGTCTCAATAAATTTAAAAAGACTGAAGTACTGTGAGCATCTCTTCTGACCATAATGGCACCGTGATTCCTCAAAAATAAGACCAAGCTGGAGAATCAGCTCTAATGCGCCTTTTGGAGCAAAATTAATGTAAGACCTGGTCTTATAATATGTTAGATAAGACCCGGTCTTATAGTAAAATAAGATTGGGTCTTATGTTAATTTTTGCTCCAAAAGATGTATTAGAGCTTATTGTCCAGCTAGGTCTTATTTTTCAGGGAAACAGTTGTATGAAACTAAAAATCAATTACCAGAAAGAAACTGAAAAAACTATAAACATGTGGAGGTTAAAATACCTGCTACCAAACAATCAATGGGTTACCAAAAAAATCAAAGACAATATGAAAAAGTATCTTGAGACAAATAAAAATGGAAACACAATGTTCCAAACTCTATGGGACAAAACAAAATAAGTTTCTAAGAGGGAAGTCTATAGCAATACAGGTCCCCCTCAAGAAACAAGAAAAAAATCTCAAACAAGCTCACCTTATACTATCTAAATAAATAAGAAAAAGAAAAAAAGCACAAAGTTAGTAGAAGGAAGGAAACAATACAGATTATAGGCAAAATTTAAAAATTGAAAAGGTCAATGAAACTAACAGTTGGTTCTTTGAAAAGACAAAAATGTTGATAAACATTTAACCACAATGAACAAGAGAGACAGGGCCCAAACAAATAAAATCAGAGAATGAAAGAAGAGAAATTACAACAGACATCACAGAAATGCAAAAGATCGTTAAGAGAATTTTATGAATAGCTATATACCGATAAATTGGACAATCTAGAAGTAATAGATAAATTCCTAGAAACATGCAATGTTTCAAGGCTGAATCAAGAAGAAACAGAGAATCTGATCAGACCCATTATTGTAACATGACTAACGCAAGAATCAAAAAACTTACAATAAATAGAAGTCCAGGACCAGACAGATTCCCTGGAGAATACTGCCAAACACCTAAACAAGAACTAATGTCCACATTTCTCAAACTAGTCCAAAAACTGAAGAGAAAGGAATGCTTCAGAACTCATTCTACAAGGCCAGCATTACCGTGATACCAATAGGAAAAAGAATATTAAAGACCGACATCCCTGATGAACCTAGATGCAACAATCCTCAATAAAATATTAGCACATCAAGTTCAACAATATGTTAAAAGTGTCATAAACCATGATCAAGGGGAATTCACTACAGGACTGCAAGAAAAGTTCAATATCCACAAATCCATCCATACGATATACCACAAAAGAATAAATATATAATCATCTCAATAATGCAGAAAAAGCATCTAATAAAATACAACATAAATTAATGATAAAAACTGTTAACACAGTGGGAAGACAAGGAACATATCTCAACATGAAAAAGGCCATATATAGCAAAGCCACAGCTAATAATGCTCAACTGTGAAAAGCTAACTGCTTTTCGCTCGTGATCAGGAAAATGGGATGCCCACTCTCAACACTTGTATTCAACATCCTATTGGAAGAACTATCACCCACAGCTATCAGATAAGAAAAAAAAAAGATATCCAAATTGGAAAGGAAGAAGTAAAACTCTCGATAGTTGCAGGTAACATGATACTATATGTAAAGAACCCTAAAAAAAAACAACCAAAAAAACAACCCCCACAATTAGAACACATACATGAATTCGGTAAAGTTGCACGATATGAAGATACTATGCAGGTATCAGTGGTGTTCCTATACAATAATAATAAATTCTCAGTAAAATTAAGAAAACAATCCCATTTACAATTGTATCACACCCCAAAAAAGCATCTAGAAAAGTTAATCAAAGAGGCAAAAGACCTGCACTGTGAAAACTGTAAGACAACTGAAGGTGATTAAAGAAACTGAAGGTGATACAAATAAATGAAAAGACATACCACACACATGAATTTAAAAAATGTTTAAAATTCCATAGTACCCAAAGCAATCTACAAATTCAACACATCCCTATCAAAATAACAATGGAAATTTTCACAGAACTAGAGCAAATAATGCTAAAATTTATATGAAAGTACAAAAGGCCGCATGTAGCCAAAGCAACATTGAGGGGAAAACAGAGCTGGAAGTATCAGGCTCATTGACTTGAATCTATGTTACAAAGGTATAATAAAACAATGGTACTAGGACCAAAACAGACATACACCTTGCTAGAACAGAAGTGAAAGACCAGAAATAGACCTATACTTATATGGTCAATTAGAATGCGACAAAGGAGGTAGAAATATACAATGCAGAAAAGACAGTCTCTTCAATAAACAGCATTGGGAAACTCGAACAGACAAATGCAAGAAAATGAAGCTGGACCACTTTCTTACACCATATAGAAAATAAACTCAGAATAAATTAAGGAGTTTAATTTACAGAATAAAGGCCTGAAACCACAAAACTTCTACAAGAGCACATAGGGAGTAAAGTTGACATCGGTGTTAGCAATATTTTTTGGATATGTCTCCTCAGGCAAGGGCAACAAAAAGCAAAATTAATCAAATGGCACTACATCCAACTAAAATCCTTTTTGCCCAGTGAAGAAAACCATCAACAAAATAAATAGATAACCTACTGAATGGAAGAAAAACTTGCAAATGATATATCTGATAAGGGGTTAATATCCATAATGTATAAATTAACTCCCGAAACTCAACATCAAAAAACAATCCAATTATAAAATGAACAGAGGACCTGAATATATTTCTCCAAAGACATACAGATGGCCAACAGACACAAGAAAAAATGCTCAACATCACTAATCACAAGAAAAATGCAAATTAAAACCACAATGAGATACCACCTCACACCTGTCAGAATGGCTATTATGTCAATACATCAACAAATCATAAGTGTTGGTGAGGATGGGGAGCAAACAGTAAGCTCATTCGCTGTTGGTGCGACTGTAAATTGGTGCAGCCACTATGGGAAATAGTATGGAATTTTCTCAAAAAATTAAAACTAAAACTACCACACAACCCAGCAATTCTACTTCTGTTTACCTGAAGGAAAGAGAAACACATTTGAGAAGGTATATACCCCTAAGTTCACTGCAGCATTATTTACAATAGGCAAGACATGAAATCAACCAAATGTCCATCTGCAGATGAATATATAAGGTGTGATACAGATACACACACACACACACACACACACACACACATACTCAGCCATAAAAAAAATGAAATCTTGCCATTTGAGACAAAATGGGTGGATCTAGAGGTATTAAGCTAAGTGAAGTAAGTCAGACAGACAAATACTGTATGATTTCACATACATGTGAAATCTAAGAAACAAAATAAATGAATAAAGAAAACAGAAACAAACTTATAGCTACAGAGAACAAACATGGTTGACAGAGAAAAGGTGGACAGGGAGATAAGTGAAAAAGGTGAGGAAAATAAGACATGCAGACTTCCAGTTATATAATAAATAAGTTATGGGGATATAATGTAGAGAACAGACAAAATAATAATATTGTAATAACATTTGGTGACAAATGTTACTAGACTTACACTGATGATCACATTATGAAATATATAAATGTCAAATTACTGTGTTACACACCTGAAAGTAATATAGTATCGTATGTCAACTGTATTTTAATAAAAATAAACTTAAAATGTATTTTCAAAAATGAGAAAAAAATGCCTGCTCTTTAAGGAATGTCACCTGATGAGCTCAGCTCATTCACACGGTATAATCATCCTACTACTCGGCCTAGTATCAAGGAGAACTCAGCCTCAGTCACACCTTCACTGTAAACACACCACAACCGCCCAAAACCACTGTAAGGAGAACCCCACTCCCACACTACTGCTCCTAAAAGACAACATATTATCAACTCAGAGTCCTCTGTATACAGACCCCAGGCTGGGTGGGTCCACGATACAGCGCAGGGCAGCACAGCTCACAGGAGGGCTCCCCAGGGAGCAGCAGCTCCCAGTGCAGGAGCCTCCAGGCTTCTCATCAGCCTGGCAGGTAAGAAGCAGGAAGGGGGAAAGGGAGGGGTGGGGCTTAAGGTGCCAGGAGTCAAACATCAAATATCGGAGTACTCATTACAAGAAAAAACATGGGTAAGAAAAATAGGCATTTATACTGTCTTGTTTTTTGGGGTTTGTTTTGGTTACAGAGAACAAACAGATCATTGACAGATGGGAGGACGGTTGGGGGCTGGGTGAAAAAAGTGAAAGGATTAAGAAATACAAATTAGTAGTTACAAAAGAGTCTGGGGATGTAAAGTACAGCATAAGGAATAAAGTCAATAATATTGTAATCACTATGCTGGTGGGCATGAACCAACTAGGGGAATCAGTTCACAAACCATGTAAATGTCCAAACACTACTCTGTACATCTGAAACCAACATAAAACAATATTGAATGTCAACTCTAATTGAAAAATAAAATAAATGCAAAAAAAATGGGTGGACAGTTTTGGATGATTTTAAGGAACCGGCAGGGGGCTTGTGGAAAGTGCAACTTTGTTTTGCTCTTCAGATTGACTGCTAAAGGCAATTTCATTACCTTTGCTGGGGGCAGAGCCAGTTGGTTTTGGTGAATGAGGCCAAGCAAGCTGTTAGGAGCAATGCCTGAATATTGTCGCTGAGAAAATACAATTTTTACTAAAAATTCGAAGAGGTCAAGAGATTTCTGGGTAATGTACAAATCACAATAGAAAAATCTACTCTTTTCAGGCCAAATGTTGCCACTGGTGATATAATAAGGTCAGTTAGCCATGAGACCATTGTTCTTTTCAAGCTGCTCTAAACTGGTCATTGAAAGACCAATGCCCTATCAGAAACACTCTCTTAGAATCATTCCCTGGAAACCCTCAAGGAATAAGCTGGAGAAGAGACACTCAGGTCTTTGTATCAAAGCTATTCAAGAGCTGCTGCTTCCTTTGTGACCTAGGTAATTTGTCTCTCCAGGAGGGGTCGCTGCTCTTCAACCGGAACTTGAAGCCACTTTTTTCCCAGCACCTGGCATTATTACCAGGAGCTCTAAATACACCAGAAAATACATTTCCGTTAGCTTCATGTCTGTTCCTGACACCATCTTTATCCTCTTCAATAACGTGGCTGTCACTGAGGGACTGACCTGCTCTGAGCTCCAGCACTGCGGCAGCAGCTCCAAAGATGCCAGGGACATGTGGGGAGGAACTCAGTGCCAGGGCTGGAGGGGCAACTTTCTCTCAGACAGAAGTACTGGTAGAATCCATTGTTTCTTGGATGAGACCTCCTCCCTCCCTGCTTGCTGAGGCAGGCAGCTGCCATGTCTGAGTCTCCATCAAACTCCGTGAAGAAACAAGTAAAGAATTAACAGGAACGAGCCTGGGACACAACAAAACTAGCTTAGCTATTAACGAGCTTGGGGGCCAAGACAAGCTTAGTGATTAATGGGCTTGGGAACCATGAGATAAGCTTAGTGATTAACTACATTCCGGGTCAGCAGGAAAGGCGGTGGAGGTTTCCCAGGGACTGCTAACCATGATGGAAGAATCCTGAGCAGGGCCAGCTTAAAAACCCAGGCAGTCAGGAGCCAGGAGTTCCGGGCAGCTGTATGAACTTCTGTCCTTAAATAAACTTTCTTCTATTTCTTTGTGCCTCGAGCATTCTTTCACAAGCAGAGAGGGACCAGGACACTCGCACTGTCTTGTTTTTATGTAAGAAACACTAACGGGTTAATGTAAAAGTAATTAAAACTGGTCATTTCAGGGTGACTACAGTAACAGCTCTGGGTATGTAGGGAGCAAGTCCTCTAAAGTCACTTTCCTATCTCAGGAATTTAATGAACCTTCCAATGCACTATTCATTTAAAACAAAAAGAAAAATTTTTATATACCACATTTTCCTAAGCTTTCTTGTTATTGTTAACATTTGCTGTTTAGAATTAATTTTAACTTTCTACATAGAAAATCACTCCAAGATTTCATCCTTTAAACATCAAAAGATACAAAACTGCAGGCCATCCACCTTCCAAATCCCTTTCTGACAAAAAGGACAAGGGGCATGATAGGAGTTTGTCCCTCCACAGGGAATATTTCCAGCATAACACACACACACACACACACACTCACACACATTATAATGCATTAGGGGATCGCAATTAAGCCCTGAAATGAACTAGAAAATAACAAAGATCTCTGAAAGACTTGATGTGTTCTCATATCAATGAATATGGAGATTCAATTGCTTCTTTCTCACACCCATTAAAATAGGAAGTCATTTCTTAGAAATACTATAGCCTTTTCAATGTCAAATGGACTAAAGACATTGAAATAAAAACGCTGAAGGAAAAACTGAGAACTCTGAATACACACATCTCACTTCTTCAGGTTTCTTACCTATGTAACCAAAATTACTTTCCACAATTTTCTTGCCTTGCTCTAAGTTCACTCAATGAATTTACATATTAAAAGCCCGGGTGCTAATGGAAACTAGATTCAAAGAGCTGCAATATTCACTGGAGAAACAAATCTAAAGAAAGGAAACAAATAATGAAATCAAGAGATAATCAGCCTGCTTCCCTACACTTAACCAAACAAAAACCAAAAACCCATATTTAAAAAGTTGAATACAACCACAAACTTGGTTCTAGACACCTCCGGTTGAGACATAACCCCTGGAGGGGGTCCTTCCCTCGGGAAGGAGGGAGGGACACCTGAGCAGCCTAGGAATGGACGCGGGCAGCTCCACACACACCCTCCCACCTCCTGAAAGCATGGAAGTGCTCCCTCCCCCAGGCTTCCATTCTCGGTGAGGATACTCACAGCCCGATTCAATTTAAGGTTCTGATCCAAATGAACTCTCAAATTCACGAACCCTAACCCAGGACACAGACCACCTGGCTTTCACAGACTTTCTTTTAATGAGCACGAATTATACTCTAAATGCAAAATGTTTAGGCCTAAGGAATAACAATCACAATCTCAGAAAGAGCATTGTTGTCTTTCAACCTCTATTGATTAAATACATTTTATACCTATTGAAAAAATGATACTTAAATAAGTAAGTAAACACTTTGAAGCAACACACCCACAGAGGGGCAGTGCTGACAGGAGAGAACACCCAGGAAACTTTCCAAAGAACCTCCACACAAAGGACTTCCCATAGGACGTCTGTGCCCAGGCCAGGTCCTGGGGGAGAGGAATGGGGATTTCATACAACTGTCTCCCAGGTGGTTAAACGTCTGCTTTCCTCTCATGTAAAATATCCACAGACAACTATACATCTTTAATTTATATTTAGCCTTAGCATAGCTCTGGGGGGAAAATAAGCAATTAAAATACCGGGTCTGTTTGAAATGCACGACAGAGGACAGTTTATAACGATGCTGTGAATCAAAAAAGGGAAGCTGGCTTCGGGAATAAGATGAGGGATCTGGAAATTTAGGGACTTGTTGACAGTCCCAGGAAGAGCCGGCTGGGGGGACCGGATCGTGGACCCGAGACCCCGCTCCCTAAACATCTGGAAAATTCTGGGGAAAACGGGGACCCACTGGGAAGACAGGAGCTGGGGTCCCCACAAACCACAGCTGCTCCCACGCAGCAAACCCGAAACCCGAGTCACCACTGTCTCCGATGACCCTCCATGTGGTCACCGCACCACCTGGGGAGACGCGGGGTTGCAAGTACACAGCTGCCCAGAGAGCCTCCCTGTCGGGGCCGAATCCCTGGTGCCGTGAGGAGACAGGACGCCCGGGGTCCCAGCTGCACGCCCAGGCCCCACGCTGCCTGCTGGAAGGGAGCAGATCCGCGCAGCGCAGCATCACGAGGGGACTCGGGTCCTCAGACTTCAGATTTGAGCAAAGACTCCAGACTCGATCGCAGGGAGGCCACGATCCCATCCAGCTGGTTCCATTCAGCCCCTCGTCCCCATCTCCACATCCCCGGACAGCACACTCACCATTTCTACGTTTCCTGGGGGTGGGGGGGGGGTCCCTGACTCTTTCCTACGACTCTCACAACCAGTGATATCACGACCCAGACCGGAGTAGGGACAGGAACGCCGGCGTCGAGTCCCAGTGCATCGCCCCACCCACCTGTCCCACCGGCACCCCTGATTGGACAGAAATCCATGTACACCCCTTTTCTCCCTGATTGACACCGGGAGGGAGAACGAGGGGCTCAGTTAAACCAGCTTCCGCCGCTGGAGGCTCCAGTCTCTCCCAGGCACATTTGAATTTAAACAAAACCTTTCCTGGACTGGGGATTACTCCACTGTATTCACTCGGCTCTTTGTGAACACGTGGGCACAGATGTGCACAGCGAAGTCTGATTGAGTTTCCAAGGGGAGCAAGTAAGTACAGACAGCAGAGTAGCTCAGGCCTGACCACACTAGAACAAGAGGGTTTATATCCTCTGCAGGTCAAGGGCTTGGGGCAAAGCTGTCAGACCACACATGAAACTGTGACCCTTGTGCAGAAACAAGGACATTTAATGTGACCTCAGCATCTGTTATAACGAATCCAAACCTAACGGACACAATAGAATGTATTTTTTGATAAGCAGAAATATTAAAAACCAAAGAGCTCTCAAAGGATACTAAAATAAACTCTGGAAATCTGAGCAGATGCTTTAAAATTTTTATTGTTTCTCCTGCCTGAAACCTAACAAGATATTTCAAAAACTGTAATAACTCTATGATCAGACCTTTTTAAAAAAATTAAATCCGACAGGATTTGTAAACCTCTTTAGTAATTTCCAGAACCTTCCTAATCAGAAATGTAGACACAGCCCATAACTGCCTGAGACTAAACAAACCAAGAGGGGGGAAAAAAAGGGATGAGAGAGCTTTTTAAAAGCACAGTGTATGAAAGATTCTCTTGCCTAGGCACCCAGCCCTTGCTCCGGACAGACTCTTAAAAAGTGTTTATAAAGGACAAATACAAATATTGAATGTCTTCTCTAAAAAGTAAAAGCCTTGGCCATCTGAACGAAGAAACTTAAATTATTCCAACTGTTGTGAATTAATGGGTTTTTGCCTTACTATACCTGTCTCCTGATGAAAAAAAAGAAACAAACAAAAAACTACCGGGTCTCTGGATATGTCTGTCTCTATATATGTATGTATGTCTACCTCCAGAGGATGAATAAAACTGGCTGTTAGAGTGCTCTGTTAATTGGCTTATAGGAATCAAACACTTATGTAAATTAAGAAATATAACAGACACTAACCCAAATGCTGTTTAATATGTGATGTGAGAAAATATTTAATATTAAAAGTGATTTAAGTTTGGTTTAATTAAAATAGCCTCTGGAATTATCAACATGTAATATAATTTTATTTTATCTGTGTTTACAAGAAAAAAATATTAATGTTATCTTCATTGCAGGGTTTGTCAACAGGAAAAGAGCTTGAGATAATAATTGACTTTGTCTAATGTTTCATAAAATTTTCACAAGTAATCTGAATATAATTACTGAAAATCAATAAATGAAACAGATATACGTAGAATAAAAGGTTTTTCAGTGAGTTTTCAATAATAATTGTTTTATGGTAGATGTACCTAAAAGTAGTTTCCCAAAATCTTTAGGTAACTTGAAACCTTAGAGTTTTACTAAGTTAAAAGATGGAACTATTGAATAGCTACATAATTTCCAAATAAGATGAAATACTAAAATGTTACTAAATAAATTTAAGTTGACCTACTTTTAGAACTACACTTCACCAACATGCATTATAATCAAATTATCATAAATCAAAGACAGAATTTTGAAAGTAGCAAGAGGAAAGTGACACTTCACATGCAAGGGGTCCCCATTTCTACACTCAACTGAAACCTGTTAGAGTGCCACGATATACACAAAGTGTTGAAAGAAAGAAACTGCCAATCAAGAATATTTTACACAACAAAGCTGTCCCGGCAATCAATAACAAAGACATTCTGCAAACAAACCAAAGCTAGGAGTTCATCACCACTACACCTGCGTTGCAACAAATTCTATGGTGATTTTATCAAGCTGAAATGAAAGGATGCTAATAAGTAACATGAAAATTTATGAAAGTACAAAACTGTTCAAAGAAACAAAGCATTAGTTGTTTGAAAATACAAACCCAATCAACAAAGCTTTAGCTAGAAAAAAGAGAAACGATTCCAATTCATAAAATCAGAAGAAAAGGGTGCTGAGGATAGGGCCTTATTTGGTGCAATCAGACAGCCTCTGGGTTGAGGTAATCCAGTGAGGTGTCATTCTTTCTTTCGAGGTTTAAGAACAGGCCAAATTTACCTGTTAAAAACAGAAGAACTGGCGATAATTACCTCTTCACTAAATAAGTTTTGTATAATGGTTTTCTATCTTTCATTGCCCTGTTTAATTTCAATAGAGCCATATTATGTAATTAAATGGGTGGGGGGCGGTAAGGTCTGTGGGGTCCCTTTTTGTGAAGCCAATTTGGAAGTGGGGAAGACTTTATTTTAGTTTATGAATCATTGGTTCAGAGCTTCCCTGTTTACTATGGGATACTTCAGAACAATGGATGCTAAGACCAAGTGTAATTCAGGCAAGAGAATAGTTGTCTGATGGTTAAAGTGAGACATGCACATTTATCCCCTATTTTATATTTAGTAAGCCCCCTAGTATTACCAGGGGTACCTTGTTTACATTTAGTGTGATCCCAGAATAGCTGTAATTTGACACAGTATTATTTGCATGAGGGATGGTGTATTACAGCAGATGACAAAAATTATTCAGAACCCATGCTATACAGGTCCCCAAACCAAACAGTGCCCCTCATTTTTTCTGTTGTGTAATTCTTTGAGTACATTTTGGATTTTGAATTGGAACAAATTGTGGACCTTTGTTTCATTTTTTATTTTCCTTTTGTTCCCTCCCTCCTGTCCTTCCCTGTTTTGTTTTTTTTTTTTTTGGTTACTGAATACACTTCGAGAAAAAAGGTGTCGTTTCTACCCTGGTATTTATATATCTTTTCAGTGCCATCAGAGTTCAGAATGTCCCCGTGACAACTGGTTGGTTTATAGAGTTTAAGGACTCCAGACATACATTGGTTAGAACTAATCCCTTGGCTGAGCCACAGGGTGCTATGGGTTTTGTCCCTTAACCCAGGGTTAGAATCTGTGCTGCAGTAGAGGCAGGGGCAGCAGCAGAGGTTAAGGGTTCTGGGGAGCCCTTTGGTATTAGGGACTCAGCCCACCACCTAATGGTTGCCCTGCCCCCATCTTCTCTATATATTTTACTTTTTATTAATTAATTTTTAATAATTCCTTTATTTTTCAATTAGTTGATATACAATATTTTATTGGTTTCAGCTGTACAACACAGTGATTAGACATTTATATAACTGAAAAGATCACCTTGATAAGTCTAATACCCATCTGACCCCACACATAGTTATTACAATCACTTTCCCATTTTGAATAACTGTTCTTTCAGAAGTGACGCTCTGATGGGCCCATGTCTTGCACAGAGTATAGTCACATTTTTCCCTCCCCAATCCCCAGGTTATGTCGGGGCCATCCCTAGCCCCTGTCATAGCTTCACTCTAACACACAGAGAAATCCTGACAAAGATATCAACCCAGGAAGAATTTAAGGAGGGGCCCATCCCATACGCCTGCTCCCATTTTCTAGAAATTCTCGAAACTGCCCACTCTGGTCGACTGCACATAGAACTGGGGTTTGGTGGGGTCAACACTGCCCCATGGGGCAGCACAGCTCACAGACAGCACCAGTTCCCCAGCACCCAGCAGCCCAGAGTGCGGCCGCCATCAGGCAGCAGAGCAGGTGAGCAAGTCAGAGCAAGAGAAGACAGACCCACGGGGTGGGTGTGATGCTCACTAATATTGTCACCTGTAAGGAGCCCTCCCGCCTTCCACCTCCCCACCACACACACAGAGGTTAGGAAAAGGCTTATGACTCACATAATGAAGGTGGGGCGGGCAGGGCGGACTTCTCAATATCTTGGAATGTCTTGGAAAAGTAAAACAATAACAATAAAAAAGAATGGCCTGAGTTTTTACTGTGCTACACAGTGTTACAGAAAAAATATTCAGTGCCACTTATCAAAGATGGTAAGGCAGGTTTTATCAGAACCACTGCCATAGGTATAGAGACCACTGTGGTGGGATTTCACAATGGGGAGAAATGAGATTGGGTTCCACCAGGGGTGTCCAAACCGCGGCCCGTGGGCCAACTGCGGCCCATGATCCATTATTAATTGGCCCGCAGCAAATTCCAAAAATATATTTAGTTTACTTAAATAAACCAGGTGAGGCAATACGTACTTCACCTCGAGTGAGTGGCCCGGCTGTTTGTGTATTTTACCACATATGGCCCTTGGTGAAAAACGTTGAAAAACGTTTGGATACCCCGAGGTTCCACTCTGAGTACAGCAAGGACAAGTGGGAATTCACTGCCAGAGATCAGGTGGGGGTCACTGCATGGCAAATTAGGAAGAGAAAAATTCCGGGCTTGGGGGTTCCTGCTAAAATGACCTAACTGCAGACAGGCCTGGGTGATCAGACATCGCCAGATGGTGCAGGAGGGGGAACTTGATCAGATAAGGAAGGGGATGAGGTAGGAGGGTGGGGGATTCTGGTTCACCTGGCTTCAGGGTTCCTGCTAAAACTGGATTTTACAAGCACGTGCACAGGTAGGCCTGGGAGGAGGCTCAGAGGCTGACTAAAGTTCCAGCAAAGAATCCTTGTCAGGGGCGGGACCAGGGCAAGAGTCCTGCTCACAGACAGGGGCTTGTGTGGTGGAAGGTGACAGTGCCAGAGGAGGGAGCCCTGGACTTTGTCCTCAGCTTGTCCAGGTGGGGACACAAGGAGGAGGGAGGAGGAAGACTTAAGAGGTCGGCAAATATCAAACAAAGTGGATCTGACTGTTCATTACAAGGAAAAACATGGGTAAGAAAAATATGCATTCGCAATGTCTTGTTATTTTAAGAAACACTAACAAAAAGCTCAACAAATCACCCCTGGAGGCTAAAAAACAGTACTTTTCTTCTCACCTTCTAAATTCTTTTAGCTGGGCTAATAATTTAATTAACAGAGGCAGATTAAAAGAAAATAAAAATTTTAGTATGTGCACATAGGGAATTTACATATGTATGAAAATTGCAACGATAGTAAGGCAACATTGGGTGTATGTGACATTTTGAACAAAGGAGAAAAAGGGAGGAATGTGGTCTTAGATTTCAGAAGTGAGACTGGGCGATTTACAGGTAGTTGAAGAGTTGAACGAACAAACAGGGCAGGCAAATGCTTGTTAGGTAACTCAAACAATGGGACACACTGGGTATCTAGCTAACAGGTTCCATCTGCAGTCCTATTTACCATACTTAATTCAAAGAAGGCTAAGGCAGCACCATAAGATTTCCTTCCTGAAGCAGGTTTTTCTGTCTCAATCCCTTGGGCAGGAAAGTGGAGGTCAAAGGTTCTAAGTTTTTTGTTTCTTAACAAAGAGCTTAAAATCAATATCCCCAAAAGGCAACTTCAGGGTGGCAAAACTTTGCTTCTCTTCATATCAAAACTGTGTATTTTGGGATGGTTGGAACAATAGCCATGGAGGACCCAGGACAGGTGGGCAGTGAGTCTTCTTAAGTTAGACTTTTCTATCTTACACATTTATCTAAGAAAAACAGAAATTTATATACACCATGTTTTACTATCTACTAGTCTTTCCTTATTTTACTTTTGTACATAGGAAACCATCCTAAGATTTAATTCCCTAAACAGTAACTGTTACAAAAGTATAAACGATAGAAAATGAAAAATTTCCAAATTCTCGCTAACTAAAAGGACCCGTTGCATACCTCCTAATTCGTCCTTCCTTTCATGTAAAATATCCAGAAATCCATGAAAAGAGGCATTCATTGACTCTGAAAAAATGATTATTATTATCGGGTCTCATAAGACAGGTAAGGGTAAACAGGAACGAGTCTAGGGGGCAGTCATTTGACTCATTGGGGTGACTCTAACATAAGTTTATACAATGAAGCTTGCCGTAACAAGTTTAACCGCATCTTCTCCCACCACGATGGACAAAACTGAACATAACAGAAGATTCCACTACGGGCCGAAGCAATTTACATCCTGGTTAGACAAGATAAAACCCCAGTTAAACAGAAACTCAGCGTAGCTGTCGACCCACCCTCTACACTCGCAACTCCTCTGCTGGTGTTTCTCCTCTTAAATAAACTTTCTAACGTCTATTCCTTTGTGCCTCGTGAATGCTTTCATAACCGGGGAGTAACCAGGACTGGGTCTATTTGAAATGAACCCCAGAGGACTACCAGTTGAGTATAATGCTTGAATGGGAGGAGATTCGGCGTTTTGGAATTCGGGAAAGGATCTGGAAATCTCGACGCGTGTTGCGAGTCCTAGGCAGATGGGGCGTGGTCAGGGTTAAGGATTTGAGACCCTGCTTGCCAGACGTTTGAAAAACTCAAAAAGAAAATGGGCGCCAGCTGGGGAGAACGGAGGGACTGGGGACCAC
The DNA here is from genome assembly GCF_964194185.1 of Rhinolophus hipposideros. NCBI lineage: Eukaryota > Metazoa > Chordata > Mammalia > Chiroptera > Rhinolophidae > Rhinolophus > Rhinolophus hipposideros. Next base: position 38,493,351 of record NC_138062.1, on the reverse strand, counting down.
ACAGATCACAGCTCTTCCAATGCACGAAACCCGAAGTCCGAGTCACTACTGTCCCGATTTCCCTCCCCGTGATCACAGCACATTTTGGGGAGACGCAGAGCTACACAGAGAGGTTCCTTGGCTGGAACCGAAGTCGCCCATGCAGTGACCTGACACGACGCCCGGGGTCCTGGTTCATGACCCATCCCCCACGCAGCGAGCAGAGGGGACCGAGGTCCGAGCCGAGCCCCGCGGGGCTCAGGTCCCCAGACGCCAGATTTGACTGCGGGTAGGCCGGCTCTAGCTTTGGCCGGATTCAAGGTCCTCGCACCGCCCTGGGACACCCGCCCCGCACACTCACCATGGCCGGCTTCTGGGGTACCCCGGTGGAATCCCTTCGGTTCCCGCAGCCCGGGCCGGATCAGAGCTGGATTGACGAAACAGCAGACACACCTGGTCCGTTAACCGCGGGTGAGACGCGAGCCGGAACTTCCTCGATGGTCTCTGAGCCTCGCACCACCCACCTCCCTAATGCGCCCCTGATTGGACAGTTCGCAGGACCCGCCTCCCTGTTGCTGAGTGACAATCTTGGAATGTGTTTAAAAGGTTTAACAGAACCATCCGCTGCCGGTGGGCGCGACCTGACCCCTTCCAGGGCTTTTGCTCACAACAAAATTTGTTCCTGCTCCTAGAGGGACCCTGGTGTCTTCTTCCTGCTCCGCTTTCTGAACGTGGTGACATAGGTGTGCGAAGGGTATTCGAGTCAGTTTCCAGATGGAGCGATGCCCTTGTGCAGAGCAAAAGGGCCCCCAAGTCATGCCAGACTAGGACCAGAGGGTCTGAGGTCCTCCCCAGGTCGGGAGTTGGCATAGGCTGTGAGGCCACTCATGGAACTGTGACGCTTGTTTACAAACCCATTAAAAACTGACCTCACCATGTGTAATAAAGAGTTTGGCTCCATGTTAATCCTCGTTGACAGCGTTGAGCTTTTCACCCATCCCTTCTGTACTTCCACACATGTGATGCTTTAACTAAAGAGTCACGATCTCCTAAGTACCAGGTTCTTAGGTTCTGAACCCGACAACGCCACCTGGGTGCAGGGACTCTTTGACCATCAGTAAGCTGTGAGGTGTGTACAATAAAACTCAGGGGTGGACATTTTACACTACCGTGCTTCCCCGAAAGTAAGACCTAACTGGACAATCAGCAATAATGCGTCTTTTGGAGCAAAAATCAATATAAGATCCGGTCTTATTTTACAATATTATAACATAATATAATCTATAATATATAAAATTTATAATATGTAATATATATATATATATATATATATATATATATATATATATATATAATATTGAGTCTTATAATAATTGCTCCAAAAGATGCATTGGAGCTGATTGGCTAGGTCTTATTTTCGGGGAAACACAGTAGAAGGAAATTCATTTTAGTTTTTGACTGTTCCCTTAGAGATTTTGAAATGTAAATGGCTATGATACTCCTATAACAACTGAATTCCTATTTTCACCAAAATAAGGGGAAAAAAAGGAAGATTTTGAAAATGTTGAATGTAACTGAAAACTCAATATACTACCACATTGGTTCAAAACTCCTAGTGCATTTTTTTCATTGGACTAGCTTTATTAAGATACAATACACACACCATACAATGAATCCCTTTGATGGGTACAATTCATTGATTTTCAGTATATTCACACATACGTACAGTCATCACTATAATTTTTGAAATTTTCGTTGTCTCCAAAGAAACCCCTGTACCTTTTAGCTATCACTTCTCCATCTTTCCATCTTCCATCTCCAAACCACAATTTTAGGCAACCTCTAATCTTGCTGTGTCTATAGATTTTCCTATTCTGGATTTATATACAAATGGAATGATACAATAGATTGTCTTTGTGACTGAGTTCAGTCACTTAGCACAATTTTTTCAAGGAACATCCATGTAGTAGCATGTGTGGATACTTTGTTTTTACAACCAAATGATATTGCATTGTAAAATACATTGTGTTTATTCATCTGTAGTTAGACATTTTATTTGTTTCTACTTTTTGGCTTTCCAAATGATGCCACAATAAACTTTCATGTACAAGATTTTGTTTGGACATATATTTTCATTTTCGGGGGTATATACCTAAGAATGAATTCCTAGGTCCTATGATAATTCTGGGTTTAATTTTTGAGGAACTGCCAGACTGTTTTCCTAAGTGACTGAAACACCATTTATATTCCCACCAGCTGTGGATGATTTCTCCATATCCTCCACAAAACTAGTTATTATTTCAGTTTATTAGTCAAGCTATCCTGGTGGTTGTGACATGGTATTTCACTGGGGTTTTGATTTGATTTCCTTGATGACTCGTGGTTTCTAGCATCTTTTGGTGTGCTCTTCCCCATTTGTACATCTCCCTTGGGGAAAAAAAGTTTATTCACATTTTAAAATTGTTGACATTTTAAAATTGGTTTATTTGACTTTTTTATTATTAACCTGAAAGTCTTTATAAATTTTTGATAGAAATTCTTCACCAGATATCCTCGTATGATTTGTAAAATTGTCTTTCATTCTCTGGTTGTGTTTTCACTCTCTTGCTTTAACATTGTTACTCTTAATTGTGATAGCACACATACTATAACATTTACATGTTAAATATATAGTTTAGTAGTTGTGATTTTTTTAATGGCTTATTTCACTTAGCATAAAGTCCTCAAGTTTCACCTATGTTGCTGCATATATCAGAGTTTCCCTTTTACTAAATCTGAGTAATATTCCATTGTATGTATATACTAAATTTTGTTGGTTCTTTCATTCACTGATGGTCACATGGGTTGCTTTCACCTTTTGGCTCTCATGAATAATGCTCCTGTGACCATGTATAAAAATATGTTTCCGTTTCTGCATTCAAGTCTTTGGGCTGTATACCTAGAAGTAGTATTGCTGGATCATGTGGCAACCCTGAATTTATTTTCCATCTGTTGTGAAGAATAATTTTTTTTTGCCTTTAAATAATTTAGTTGCAGGGATAGGTTGATTCCCTTGGTGAAGTATCAGAACTCCAAAATCCAGGCATAGATGGACAACAGTGAAGTTGACATACATCATCATTAAATTGTCTCTGAAAACCTTAATCTAGACAATTTCTGATTTAAATTATGTATGTGATATCTCAATGCTGAGGGGCTATTCCATGGGTGTTCTAGTATTTATATTTATCTCTAGAATTTAGTTTGCTTATTTTTTAACTATCTTATATATGTATATATGTGTGTGTATGTATATATATGTATATATATACACATATATATGCATAAGAGAGTTGGTTACTAACTATGTAAGTTTACTTTGAATTCAAGACTTCTGTAATCAATGAATGAAACTTAATACAATAGATTCTAAAGCACATTACGTATAAACTGTGATTGTCTGGGCTAAGAGAAATCAAATAAAATGTTTCGAGTTGCCCATTTAAAACATTTTATGAAATTAGTATTTTTCTTCCTTTGGAGAAAGTACATGTGAAATGTTTACTATACTTATACCTAACAATACTCAGATATTCATAAGGTAGGCTTACACATAACTCTACACCTCAAGGAATTAGAAAAAGAAGAACTAATGAAACACATAGTTAGCAGATGGAAGCAAATAACTAAGATTAGAGGAGAAATTAATGAAATAGAGACTAAAAAGACAATAGAAAAGATCAATAAATAGTTCTTTGGAAAGATAAATAAAATTGACAAACCATTAACTGGACTCACACAAAAAAGAGAGAGGACTCAAATAAAATCAAAAATGAAAGAGGAGATATTTCAACTGACAATACTGAAATTCAAAGGATCATAAGACAATACTGTAAACAATTATAATTGGACAACCTACAAGAAGTGGATAAATTCCTACCAAGATACAACCTACCAAGACTGAATCATGAAAAAATTGGAAATCTGTCTGAACAGACCAATTACAAGTAAGGGGATTGAATCAGTAATCAATAACCTCCCAAGAAACAAAAGTCCAGGACCAGATGACTTCACTAGTGAATTCTACCAAATTCTCAGAGAAGTAATACTAATTCTTCTCAATTTAGTTCAAAAAATAAAACAGGAGGGAACTCTTCCAAACTCAAGTTATCAGGCCAGCATTACCTTGAAAACAAAAGAAGACAAAGACTCCACAAGAAAAAAAAAATTATAGGCTAATATCCCTGATGAACATAGATGCAAAAATCTCAACAAAATATTAGGAAACTGAATTCAGCAACACATTAAAGAGACCATTCACCATGATCAAGTGGGATTTGTTCCCAGGATGCAAAGTTGGGTCAGTATGAGGAAATCAATTAACATGATACACCACATAAACAAAATGAAGGATAAAATCGTAAGATCATCTCAACACATGCAAAAAAAAAAAAAAGCATTTGACCAAATTCAACATCCATTTGTGATAAAAACTGTCAATACAGTGGGGGTAGAGGGAACATACCTCAACATAATGAAGGCCGTATATAACAAACCCACAACTACCACCATACTCAATGGTGAAAAGCCAAAAGCTTTCTTCTAAGATCAGGAACAAGACAAGTACGCCCACTTTTACCACTTTTATTCAACGTAATATTGGAAGTCTCAACTGCAGCAATCAAACAACAAAAATCGGCATCCAAATTGGAAAGAAAGAAGTAAAAGTGTCACTATTTGTAGATGACATGATATATTATATATCTTCATCAAAACACAACTAATAAACAAATTCAGTAAAGTTGCATGCTACAAAATCAATACACAAAAATCTGTTGGATTTCTATACACTAATAAAAACTATCAGAAAAAATTAACAAAACAATCCCATGTATAATCTCATCAAATAGGATAAAATATTTAGGAATATATTTAACCAAGGAAGAGAACGGCCTGTACACTGAAAACTACAATATGTTAATGAAAGAAATTGAAGAAGACACAACTAAATGAAAAGATATTCCCTGATTATGAATTGGAAGACTTACTATTGTTAAAATGTCTACAATTCAATGAAATTTGTATTAAAAATTACAAAGCATTCCTGACAGAAGTAGAACAAACAATCTGAAATTTGTATGGAACCACAAAAGTCCCCCAAAAGCCAAAGTACCCTTGAGGAAAAAAGAACAAAGTGGGGTGCATCAAGCCTCTTGAAACTATATTACAAAACTATAGTAATTAAAATGGTATGGCATTGGGATAAAAGCAGACACATAAATCAAATAGAGAACAGAAATAGACCACACATACATGGTCAACTGATTTAAGACAAAGGAGATAAGAATAAATGATGGTCAAAAGATATTCTTTTAAATAAATGGTGTTGGGAAAACTGGACAACACATGCAAAAGAATGAAAGTGGACCACTATCTTACACCACACACAAAAATTAACTCAAAATGGATTTAAATGTAAGACCTAAAACCACAAAACTGCTAGCAGAAATCAGAGGCCTTAACCTACTTGACATAGATCTTGGTGACACCCAAAGCAAAGGCAACAAAAGTAAAAATAAACCAGTAAACAAATAAACAAGTAAAACTTCATTAATCCCAAATCTTCTGCAAAGCACAGGAAATCATCAACAAAATAAAGCTCAACCTACTAAGTGGGAGAAAATATTTGCAAATCATTTACCTAAATAAGGCTTAGTACATAAAATATATTTTAAAACTTCATACAACGTAATAACAAATAAACAAAATATTCAATTAAAAAATGGGGAGAGGGGTGGCCGGATGGTACAGTTGGTTAGAGCACAAGCTCTCAACAACAAGGTTGCCAGTTCAATTCCCGCATGAGATGGTGTGCTGCGCACCCTGCAGCAAAGATTGAACACAGCACCTTCAGCTGAGCTGCAGCTGAGCTCCCAGATGGCTCAGTTGGTTGGAGTGCATCCCCTCAACCACAGGGTTGACATTTGGACTCCTGCAAAGGATGGTAGGCTGTGCCCTCTGCAACTAATAACGGCAAATGGACCTAGAGCTGAGCTGCGTCCTCCACAACTAAGATCGAAAGGACAACAACTTGACTTGGAAAAGGTCCTGGAAGTACACACTGTTCCCTAATAAAGTCCTGTTCCCCTTCCCCAATAAAATCTTTAAAAAAATATTATGTAGTATACTAAGAAGTGAATTTATATATTTTAATGGAGGTATTTATGGTAAATGGTGTCTAATACACTGTAGGAAATACATCAGTGTTCAGATAATAAGTACTAAAGGCATAATAAGCCCTTTTGGAGGACTGAGTGCTGGCCTGCAATCTTTGTAAAGCCAAGTCTTATCCTATTGAAGAGAAAGATATTACATACCTCCTTCTTCAAAGGCACGTGGTACTTATGATGGACCAAGACAAAAATATATTTTGCAACCATGTTTTTAAAAATGATAAAAGTGATCATTCCAAATCATAAAAATGATCATTATTGTCCTTTTCTTACTAATACGACTGACTGGGGCTTCTTACAAATTAAGTTTAGCTTTACTACAATATTTTTACCTGCTAGAATACAATGTTTATATCTACCAATAACATAATAAGTTTACCTCCTCATAGGATTCAATATACAAAAATGTCCTGGTGCCTTGCATAGCCATCAAATCATCTAACACAAGACAAATCCTATTACAGTCCTGAGCACCCTTCTATGTTACAACCAACAGTCACGTGTGCTTTGTGGTCATTCTTCTTATTAGAATTCATTATACCCCTCTCTGACTACAGGCGTGATTCTGCAGGTCGCTGGCAAGAGGGCTGTGAAGAAAACCATGATTTAAATTTTTGGGATTAAGAGTGAATGAAAATTAGTGTCGTGACAAAAACTGTAACTATAAAGAACAAAACAAAATGAGTCTTAGGAAAGATTACCTGCACTTAAACACACATGTATTGACTCAAAATATTATATATGATGATTATATAAAGAGAATAATAAAGTTTATTTGAAAATCTGTAATTATAATGGGATATTTTAACATATCCTCTTAGGAAATGAAAAACATAATACTTGTTAGCACATGGCTTAGGAAACAATAAAATATTTCTATGAAAAACCTGTAGAAGTGTTCATTTGACAAAAAATGCACATACTTTTAATCACATACAATCAAACATAATTGAAAACATACCCAGGGATTATATTCAGCTACAACTGACAGGAAACACCCACAGGCTTCCTGACAGGAGGAAGGGGTTTATTCTGACGTGGAAGCACCGGGTCACAGCAGCCACTGCACATACAGCAGAGAAACAAACTCCATGTTTTCCCATGTTTCCTTCTTTTTGATGGCACCATGTCATGGTGAATCAGGAAAACAGTCACCAGCACTTGGCAGCTTACGGTGTTTCCTATACAAATTAGACCTTATACAGATATAATCTAGAGAAGGGGGAAATCAGACATAAGCAGGAAAGTCTGAATCAGTTTCCTGTGGACACAAGAGGGCTAACAGAAAACTCCAAACTCTGGTGGATCTTTACTGCGGTACTTGTGAAGACACCAGTGGAAAGCTACACCTCTCAGAAAATGGATATCACACAGTCGGTGGAAGTTGTGAGGATAGTATTAATTGGGAAATCAAAGAAGTGAAAAAATGGACTGGAAGATGGTGTCCTTCAAGATCCTATGTATCTGTCTGTCCAAATAGTGTTTTCAAGACATGACTAATCCTTTCTTTGTTTTTGCCTTTCAAATATAAAGCAAGTGACTCTATTAAGGAATTCTAACCTGGAACCATAAATGGGATGGATTCTGGAAAATCAAGTTCCTAACATTACCTATGGGGGGATTGGGGGGTGGGGTGGAGGGTATTTCCAACTGTAGATTTTCTTGCCCTATTACAGGTCACTCTTCTTAAATCAAAGTCAATTCACCAAATACAGGTCAGAAGGAAGAACAAGCAAAGGTACAAATATAAAAATAATATTCGCATGAAACTATATTCTTTCATAAAATTGCCGTACATAAAATTTATTTGAACTATTTATCAGTATCAAAAACAGAAAAACACTTGTATCCATCACCTCCAAAAAGGAGCTTTATCAGAGGAAAAAGTAGAATATATATACTAATTTAGGTATATAAAGGATTGCCATAAAGACACTAGGGAAATCCAACTACAATACTGTTCTTTTTAAATGACCCTTTAACACAGAACAACAACAAAAACCATTTAAAAAAATTTAACCTCACTGCATGTAAGAAATATATTTCAAAGTGGAGAGAAATCTTATTCAACATTTCAAGGAAAAAACAATAATTATCTCATGTACTATTGTTGAAAGACTACTCTCATAATTATCGCAACTGAATATTCATTTCTGAAAGCAATTAGTAGAAATACAAGGTCCAATAATGCACTTTAAGAGAAAGGTTTAACAAACACAATATATCTGCAACTTTAATTTAAACCCATTATACATGGATTAATTTCTATCACGCTTTCTCTCATGTAACATTTTAATTTTTTTCCATGGGAAGTTTCACATGTAAGGTTGTGGGCCAATGCAAGTCTTTCCCATGCTGTTTACATTCAATAGGTTTTATCCAGTGAGTCCTTTCATGCATTAGAAAGGAACTGGGATAACTGAAGACTTTTCCACATTCTGTACTTTTATATGGTTTCTCTCCAGTGTGCATTGTCAGGTGTCTTCGAAAGTTTGTGTGATAACTAAAGGCTTTCCCACATTCCTTACATTCATAGGGTTTCTCTCCAGTATGAGTTCTTTCATGTATTTGAAGATAACTGAGATACCTAAAAGCTTTACTACATATTTTACACACATAGGGTTTCTCTCCATTATGAGTTCTTTCATGTGTTCGAAGATAACTCAGACATCTAAATGCTTTGCTACATATTTTACATTCATAGGGTTTCTCTGTAGTGTGAGTTCTTTCATGTATTTGAAGATAACTGGGATACCTGAATGCTTTACTACATATTTTGCATTCATAGGGTTTCTCTCCTGTGTGATTTCTTTCATGTATTTGAAGATAACTGGGGCACCTAAATGCTTTATGACATATTTTACATTCATAGGGTTTCTCTGCACTGTGAGTCCTTTCATGTCTTCGAAGATCACTGAGACACCTGAATGCTTTGCTACATATTTGGCAATCATAGGGTTTCTCTCCAGTGTGACTTCTTTCATGTGTTTGAAGACTTTGATAACATCTGAAGGCTTTCCCACATTCCTTACATCCATAAGGTTTCTCTCCAGTATGAGTTTTTTTATGTTTTCGAAGATAACTGAGACAACTAAATGCTTTATTACATATTTTACATTCATAGGGTTTCTCTGCAGTGTGAGTTCTTTCATGGATTTGAAGATAACTAGGATACCTGAATGCTTTACTACACATTTTACATTCATAAGGTTTTTCTACAATGTGAGTTCTTTCATGTTTTCGAAGATAACTGAGACAACTAAATGCTTTGACACATTTTTTACATTCATAGGGTTTCTCTCCAGTGTGATTTCTTTCATGTGTTTGAAAACTTTGGTAATATCTGAAGGCTTTTCTACATTCCTTACATTCATAGGGTTTCTCTCCACTGTGAGTTATTTCATGCATTCGAAGAGAACTAGGAATACCGAAGGCTTTACCACACTGTTTACACTCATAGGGTTTCTCTCCAGTGTGTGTTCTTTCATGTAATCGGAGTGAACTTGAGCGACTGAAGACTTTCTCACACTCCTTACATTCATAAGGAGAATCTGTAGTATGTGTTATCATGTGTTTTCGAAGGGTTTTGAGGCACATGAAGACTTTCTCACATTCCTTACATTTATAGGTTTTCTCTCCATTGTGAGTCCTTTCATGTTGTCGAAAACACTGGAGATAACTAAAGGCTCTCCCACATATGTTACATTTATACGGCTTCTCTCCATATTTCAGATACTCAGAGGACTTATGTCTAGTGTGACATTTGGTAAGTTTACCAAGGGATGAATGATACACAAAGACTTTTCCACATGAACTTCGCACATAGGGTTTTACTTCAATTTTCTTCTTCAGATTGAAATTTGAAATAAGGCTGAAGTTTTCTCCACACTGACTATTCTCTTTACTTTCATAGAGTCTCTCCACCATATGATTTCTGTAAAAAAATGAGCATATTAATAATTTCTTCATTAATAATTTTATATTCATATTTTTTATGATTTTTCTGAAAAGTATAGATATTTTGTCTTATCTAATTTGTCTAAATTAAATATGCTGAATGCTCTTCAAGATGACTTCACCCTTGTTTTTATCACACTGTAATATTAATAAATAGGGTTTATTAATACTTTTTACAAGTGAGTAACTTTGCAAACACTGAACATGTATGTTACATTTAAGAAAGTATTTTTGTAAAATTTTTCTAAGAAAGCCATTTAAAGCAACATTTAAGAGTTCTTTTTATCTTCTTTTAAAAATTTCGTAACAAATTAGAGTTCTCACGCTAAGAGATACTGCTTTCTATTCTGTGACTCACCTTAGTTTTCTCCCCTGGTTTATGTACTGATCTTCAATGTCAGGATCTTCCCATTTTTTTCCTAAAATGTAGAACCAGAAAAATGATCCCAAAGTATCAGATTATAGAAAAATTATTAGCTTCTGGATCCATGATTAGCTGTGACCATTCCTAGTTTATTTACCTGCATCCTCTCTTTCCACATCTCACATCTTGGAACAATGTTGATGAGCAATAAACACTATTTCTCTAATTGATGACTGAAGGAATGTCCTCATTCTTACCTACTGAGGCCAGGTTCCTGAAGGTTTCCCTCATCACATCTCTGTACAGTTTCTTCTGTGAAGGATCCAGCAGAGCCCACTCCTCCAGGGTGAAGGTCACAGCCACATCCTCAAAGGCCACTGAGTCCTAAAACATCCCAATATGTGTAGAGTAGAATGTGAGAGACTGACAGCACTGGGCATCTAGACTCCATTTATAGGACGGTCACGTATGATTCTCTCATCTCCAAACATCTCATCTATGACTTGAACATCAAAAATTTACTCTCTGTCCACACTTACTTTCTCATAAATCTAATACCATCATTAACACATGGAAATTACAAATTTTTACTGTGATTACTTTATATCTTATTTACTTCCAGTGTCAGGGTCCTGAGCATGTAGGAAAATAACCAAGATGCTATAGGGATGAAACATATATTTTCATTTTATGACCCATCAATTCCTTGTGAAAAACAATTCCTTTTTCTTCTCCCTCATTACTCACCATTTATAGCACTCCAGGAGGCAGAGGGTAAATCTGCATAAAGTTTTAATGAATAAAATATATTCATTAAATATATTTCAGTGGAAAACTGGAAGCTTTTCCTTCTATTCCCATCACCAAACAAGAGTCCAAGAGGCCTGCAGAAATCAAACTTCCAACAGAGCCAGCTGACCATGTCGTCCTCAAGTCCTCCAGGCCTCTGTCAGTCAGCGATCAGGTACAGCTGGCTGAATGGAAATATGCTTGCGGAGAAACATTGCTTGTAACTTGTGTAATATTGATCACAGACTGAGTTCTTCCTTTTTCTCTCTCTGTCCAATTTAATGGGGCTAGAAAGTTATTTAGAACATAGAGCTCAGACACGAGAAGGCATGACAAGTTAGTCATCAAAATTCCTGTACTTCGAGCCAAATGTTAGAACACATAATGAGAGAATGTGCCAGAAGAGCTCTTTCTGGTCAAACCATAACAGGGTACCTTGGGCCTCACTGCTCTTGAGGAACAAGTTAAGAGTTGCAGCTTGCAAGGAGTTCACTGAAGTCCACATGGGTTAATGGTGAGTTTATCCCCGATTATAGAATACATAAAGGATTCAACAGTGCTTTCCCCCAAAATAACAGAATTTCCATTCTCTCATTTCTGGAGGAAGTGTTTACTAAGCAGTCACCCTAAGGCTACGTTGTCAACTTCTGGTGTGGCACTTAGAAAACTTAGGAGCTATCATCCTCATTTTCACACACTCATGATAATGTGTGATAATGATAATAATTTAAAACACATACACAAAAACCACAACTCCACCCCCAAAAACCAACGAAACAAACAAAAACAAAACTGAAAAAAACGAACAATTTTTGGTAGATCCATTAGTCTTTAGATCACATGGAAAGCTGGCACCTCCAAAATAGGAAAAAAGGAAAAATAAGACAGTACTTTGAAATATGCCCTAAATACTCTGTTCTTCACAAGGCCTGCACTCAAAATAATCTCTTTCACCAGAGTCTAATGCAAAGATGATGAAGAACAAAAGAGAACACAATATCCATGAACCCTAAGGCAACCCTCTTTAACATGAGGTTTGAAATACATATAATCGGAATACCTGGAGAAAAAAAGGACAAATAGGAACAATAAATGAAGGAATGATCATTAAAACTTCCTAAAATTAATAATAGATGGCATACTGTAGATCTGGAAAGCTCTAAAACACAAAACATGAAAAATACCAAAAATTGTATACCCAAGTATATCATATTCAAATCAGACAAAAATCAAAGACAAAGAGAACTTGTTGAAAGAAGCCAGAGGGGACATTAGGTATAGACAAACAAAGATTTGAGTTAAATCAAACTTCTTTTCAGAAAAAATCAAACAGGCAAGAACAAAGCAGTGTGAAATATTGAACATTTTAAAATTAAAAGAACACTCTAATAGAATGAAAGGTAAAGGGATGGAAGAAAATGTACCATGTCAACAGTAATCAAAGGAAAGCTGGCATAGGTGTATGACTTATAAAGATTTTAAACCAAGGAAAACTCAGAGATAGAACGGGTATGGCAGAATGATAAAGGGGTCCACTCTCCAAGAAGGCCTACCAATCTCTTAGGTGTATGTGCATAGCAACACAGGGGCAAAATACATAAGTTAAGAACTGACAGAATGCAAAAAGAAAGAGATAAACCCACTACTGTGGCTGGAGAGTTCAACACCCCCTTATCATGAAATATAAATTCCTATAGAACTGAACAGCTGGACTTAATTGAAACAACTGTGAAACAACTGGACTTAATTATAATCTGTGGAATACTTCATGCAACAACAGAATACACATTCTTCTCAAGCTCGCATGGAACATTCACCAAGGCAGAACTCATTCTGGGACATAAAACATACCTGAAAAATTTGAAAGAATAAAAATGTCAAATTTTTATTCTAACAGCATCATACAAAATATGCTGTTAGACTACACAGAACTTAATGTAGAAATCAGTAGCAGGAAGGTAGTTAGAAAACCCTGAAATAAATGGAGATTCAAAATCACATGGGATCAAAGACGTCTCAAGACAAATGAAAAATTATTTTGAATTAAATAAAATGAAGACGCAATGTATCAAAGTTTGTAGGATGCAGCTAAAGCAGTGCCTAGAGGGAAATATATGGCATTGAACAAATACACTAAAAATATATAATCACTAATGCAAGCAACCACCTTAAAAAAATGATTAAAAGAACCGAATTAAACTAAAAGTAAGCAGAATGAAATATAATAAAATTTTAAAAAGAAAACAATATTATTGTGGAAAATCAATGGAGAAAACATTTTTTTAAAAAATTTTGTTTCTTTGACAAGATTCATAAAGCTGGTAAACATCCAGACAAGGTAACTAAGAAAAGGGATTCCTAAAAAAGGGATTCCTATCAAAAAGGAAAAAAGGGGGATATGAATAACAGGATTTGATAAAATGGAATACCCACTTATGAAAAACTAACAATAGAGGGGAATTTCCACTTCTTGATAAAGAACATCCTCAAAACTTGTGGCTAAATACATCACATTTGTTGCTCATGACATGAGTGTCTGTGAAACACCAGAAAGATCTCACAACAAGAGAGATAACTACTGGAATCAATAAGAAAGTATAGCAAGGATTAAGGATACACAAATCTACTGCTTTCCCACAGACCACCACAAATATACTCAACTAATCTTTGACAAAGGACGAGAGGCAATCAATGGAAAAAGAAAGGCTTTTAAACAAATAGTCCTGGAAATAATAAATATCCACATACAAACACATATGCACACACACAAAATGAATGTAGACACAGGCCTTACAGCTAAATATAAAATGAAAAAGTAATAAACTCCTACAAAATAACATATGAGGAAATCTAGGTGCAAATGAAAAACAATGAGGTATCACTACACATGTATTAAATGGTTAAAACTCAGAACACTCAAACACCAAATACTGGTCAGATGTGAAGCTGCAGGTAATCCTCATTCATTGCTGTGGGAATGGAATCGGGCATGCCCGCACTGGAGACCAGGACTTTATTTCAATACAAAATATACTCTTACTACATATAGTAGGATCCAGCAACCACACTCCTTGGTATAGACCTAAATGAACCGAAACCTTATGTTCACACAGAAACCTGTACATGAATGTTTTTAGGAGCTTTATTCATAATTGGCAAGAATTAGAGTTAAGCAAGATGTCTTTCAAGAGGCAAACAGACAAACAGTGGTAAATCCAAACGACAGTCAGTAAATCCATGGGGCAAAATACTGTGCAGTGATAAAAAGACATGAGGGATTAAGGCATGAAAACACACGGAGGAACCTTAAAAGTACATTGCTAAGAGAAAGAAGCCAATCTGACAAGGCTACGGACTGTACGATTCCAAGTAATGACCACCTGCAACAGACAAAACCATGAGCCAATAAAACGAACTTGGGGTTTGAAGGATTTAGGGGTTGGAGGGAGGAATGAATGAATAGGTGGAGCACAGATTTCTGCGAAGTAAAACTACAGTACGACTTATAAAAAATGATGGATACACGTTACATTACATTTGCCCAAACACACAGATCTGATGACACAAAGCCAACGCTAATGTAAACTGTGCACTTGAATGCAGCAATATAGGCTCAGCAATTGTAATAAACGTACCACAGTCATTCAAGATGTAAAAAACAGCGCAAACTGTGTGGATACACAGGGGTTATGTGGGAACTCTGTACTCTCTGAAACCCAGTTTTTTCTGTAAACCTAAAACAGCTTTTTAAAAAAACTGAAGTCTACCAAAACCCAAAAAAGATGAAGGCAGACTCACACAATTCACCCGATGACTGACTGATGGGTGAAACAGGCCACGTGTCATTCACCCGGTCTGACCTTACGTCAATATGCCAGCCTGGTGCTCTAGGAGCCTGAGCGCAGGAAGGAGAAACTTCCTTGGAACACTGTGTTGGAGAGCGTGTCATCTATATTCTGAGGAGCGCCATGGTCACTGTCGTGTCAGCGCAACACCGGCAGTGAGCGAATGAGAAAGGGCGGCGAAGGGTTAGGAAAGAAACAGAAATCAAGAAAGTTATGAAACAGGGGGCCAAGGGTCTCACAGCCTCACAGGACTGAGAATCCCGAATCGGGCTGCCTTGTGGCTTTTATTGATGTACACACAAGTAAGTAGCAGTGTTTTTTCCATGGTCTGTGAGTCTCATACATCATACCAGAATACTGATTCAAACCAATCACCATTGCCTCCTCCACGACAACCGGTTGCTGTACAGAGTCGAAGTACCCTGGGCGTAAGTAGGGTTTGAACTGATCCCTTTGCTGCACCAAACTGAAACTATGGTGCTGGCCGCTGTAATCCAGGGGGTCCGGGTCTTTGTTGCAACAGGTGCAGGGGCAGCAGCAGCAGCAGCGTTACTTAGGGGTCCTGTTGGGGTCTCTGGAATTTCCCTCCCTACCATCTGTACCCGTCTCTTCTCTGTCTGTCTGAAATAACTGCTCCTGAAGGAGTGACCATGAGATAGGCTCACCTCATTCACAGGGTATAACAATCCTCATAGCCCCCTGAGATCCCTCACTTAAGTCTGGTGAACCCAACCTCCGTCACACCTTCACTCTAAACACACAGTAGGGTTCCACCTAAGACATCAACCCAAAACCACTGTAAGGAGAACCCCACTCCCACACTACTGCTCCCAAAGGACAGCATGTTATCAACTCAGAGACCTCTGTCTACAGACCCCAGGCTGGGTGGGTCCACGATACAGCGCAGGGCAGCACAGCTCACAGGAGGGCTCCCCGGGGAGCAGCAGCTCCCAGTGCAGGAGCCTCCAGGCTTCTCATCAGCCTGGCAGATAAGAAGCAGGAGGGGGAAAGGGAGGGGTGGGGCTTAAGGTGTCAGGAGTCAAACATCAAAAGTGTGGATCCCCGTCTACTCAAGACAACAACATACATGGGTAATAAAAACAGGCCACTGCACTAGCTTGTTTTTACATAGAGATACACTAACAGGATGATCCAGAGGTGATCAAACCTGGTTATTTGAGGGTGGATGGAGTAAGAGCACAGGAGGGAGGATATGCAGGCAGGGAGTCTGAAGTTAGCCTCTTAGCTTAGAAAAAATTTTAACCTTCCCATGCAGGTTTAGTTAAAATAAAAAGCGATATTTATAATATAGACCACATTTCCTATGGTTAATCCTTATTTTTAATTAACTTTTGCTTTTTAAAAATAACTTACCTTTTCTACATAAGAAACCACTCCACAATTTAATCCTTTAAACACTAAATGATATAAAAATGGAGACCATAAAAAATTTATAGGGTGGTCTGTTAGCTTAGTTGGTTTAGAGCATGGTGTGAATAACACCGAGGTGGTGGGTTTGATCCCAGTGTGGGCCACTGTGAGCTGCACCCTGCTAAAAAAAATTTTTTTTTAAATATATAAAGAAAAAGAACTATATATATATATATATATATATATATATATATATAAATTTTTATAAATCCCTTTCTAACTAAAAGGACAAAAAATATTATGACAGTTTTCTCTCTACTGTATTTCACAATAAGGATATTTTCGGGAATAAATAAGGTATTATAACGCATTAGAGGTTTGCAATTAAGCTGTGAAATGGATTAGGAATTTCAAATATTTACATAAGCTTTAATATGTTTCCTCATATCGTTGAAAATAAATATTCAGTTGTTTTTTTCCTCATTTCCATTAAAACAGGAGTTCATTTACCTTAGGAACAGTAAAGACTTTTACATTTCAAAGTTCTCTAGGGAAGGGCACATAGGAAACTAACTGAAAATGGAAAACACACCTGAGACTTAAAAACACCCATCTCACATCTTCAGGTTGTCTTGCCTGAATGTAAGCAAAATTCTATTTATTTCCACAATCAGTCTTGCCTTATTCACATTATTTCCTTCAGTCCAGTTGTATCTTAAAAGCCTAGGTGCTAATGGAAACAAGAAGGAAAGGGCTGCAACAGCCAATGATTAAAGAAATCCAATGAAAAGAAACTCCAATGTTGGAATCAAAATAAGCAGCCTGCTTAGCCACAGTTAAGAAAAACCCATGTTCAGAAAATTAGAAAATTAAAAGATATTCGAGGCTTAGGGCTTAGACACCCCAGTTGAGACAGAATCCCTGGAGTGAGTCAGTCCCTGGGGACAGAGGGAGGGACACCCAAGCAATCCCAGGAATGAATGCTGACAGCTCCATACACACCCTCCTCTCCTGTAAGCATGGAACCCTTCCCCAGGCTTCCGTTATCACAGTGAGAAAACTCTCAGCCTGATTGTTTACGGTTCTGACCCAAAAGAAATTCCCAATTCATAAACCCTTTGTCCATGAGACGGAACACCTGATCTACACAGACTTTCTCAGTGTTCACAAACTATACTCTGAATCTGTGGATGCAAAACTCAAACAAAATGTCTAAAAATGTCGAGGCCTAAGAAACCACAACTTCATAAGGGGTGTAAGAAACCACAACTTCATAAAGGGCGTCACCACCCCTCACACACATGCACCTGCACCCCCAGCCCTCCAGGGCTGCAGCTTTTCTCAGGGTAAAGGCCCCTCCATGGTGGGTGTGAGCAGGTAGGATACCTGCAGAGGAGGCCCCCCAGGAAGAACCACTGGGCCTCAAGTACTTCCCTTTTGTAAAAAATCATTAATGGAGCCACATTAAAATGGAGCCAGAGCTGCCATCTCAGTACTACTTTGTACCGTCTTATGACTCAAACCTTGCAAAGTTAAAACAGGGCAAAATAACATTTGGACAGGGCCTAAAGCAACACTGTCCCAGAAAACTGTTTGCAAGGTCAAGAAAACAGATACTATCTCTATAGGACTGATGACTAAGTGAAAATTAAGTACATTGTTCAGAATTAGCATCACTATGCTATGTCACCTGCATCAATGAAAATGCTTTCCTTCTACTGATATAATTGCTCCCGTTTTCTCATAAATACCTCTTGCTTTTATCTCCTACTTGGAATATTATTTGGGCTTCTGCCTGAATCAAACCCTCCCAAATAGCTATTCTTAGTGATGGCCAATAGATGCTTGTAGCCTCTCACTTTGAAAAGGTTTTTGTTGTTGTTTTGTTTCCTAGGTTAGCACTGTATAGGCTCAAAGGAGCCCTGGCTTGAATCACTGACCACAGGCCTCTGCTCCCCAGTAGAGTTGCTTTGGAACATTGTTGATACTTTAAATGATACAAACCCAGAGTTTGAAGAATCCACCCAAATCACTTAAATCCAGTATTTATGTGGAAAGGAAGGAAGAATATTGTAAAGGTCTTTTACTTGTTCAACTAGAAAACCTTAAATATCTGTTTAAAAAATATATCAGATGATTATATTTTCAGGGAAAGAAAGTAATTTGTAAATAATTAATCTACCCGAACAATTCTGTTCTGCAAGGCTAAGCCCAGGAATTGTATTTTAAAACACCTCAAATAAAATAAACCTCAAAACTTACTACACATGCTCAGGAAGAAAGATTGAAAGAAAATGGAATGTAATACTGGAATACTTTATTTATTCTGAATTCACACCTCTTTCCTGCCTGTTTGGAACTATTTTATACTCAAGCTCCACTGATTAAATACATTTTACCCCTATTGAAAACATGAGACTTAAATACGTCAATAAATGTTTTCAAGTGACAAACCCAGGGGGCCAGTGCTGACAGAAGACAACACCCAGGAAAGTTTCCAAAGAGGAGCCTCCACCCAAAGGACTTCCCATAGGACGTCTGTGCCCAGGGCAGGTCCTAGGGGAGAGGAACGGGGATTTCATACAACGTTTTCCAGGTGGTATTGTCTGTTTTCCTCTCACATAAAATATCCACAGACAATATAAATCTTTTAAAAAAAGCATTGCAAGACTTTGGGGGGGGAAAAGACAAGCAATTAAAATATTTAAAATATTGAGACTTTGAAATAAACCACGAGAACAAACATTTGATAACGATGCTATGCTATGAATGGGGAGGGGACGTCGGCTTAGGGAATGCCTGTAGGAAACGGGAAATTTAGGGCCTCGCTGCCGCCCCGGTGGAGACAGGTGGGCGTGGGGCAGGAGGGGGTCGTGGATTAGAGACCCCGCTTCTCAAATACTTGGAAAGCTCAGCAGAAACCCGGTCCCATCTGGGGAGGAAGAAGAGACTGGGGACCCCACGGACCACAGCTCCTCCCACGCATGAAGCCCCGCGCCCCAGTCACGGCTGTTCCCCAACAACACTCCCCGTGGTCACCGCACCATCCGGGGACACGCGGGGGTTCGGGCACAGCTGCCCAGGGAGGCGCCGCGCGCAGTGACGGGACAGGACGCCCGGGGTCCGCCTGCCGGCCCCGCCCCCACGCTGCGAGCCGGAGGGGACTCCCGTCCCAGCGGCGCCCCCGGCGGAGGCGCAATCGGGTGGCGGACTCCGACTTGACAGCGGGGAGGCCCGGGTTCCGCCGCGGCCGGTTCCAACCAGCCTCTCGTCCCTGTGTCTTCACCCTAGAGCAGAACACTCACCATTTCTAGGCTTCCTGGGTCTCCCTGAGTCCCTGCTACGATTCCCACGACCAGTGTAGATCCCAGCGCGACAGATCACAGTTGTGACAGAATCAGCAGGGACCGTTAAGGGCCCGCGACACGGGATCCTGCGAGGGGCCGGAGGGAGTTGAAAGGACCACGCCTGTGCGGGGCATAGCCCCACCCACCTGGCCCAGCGGCGCTCTTGATTGGACAGTTCCTAAGGCCTCGCCCCCTCGTACCTGAGTGACAGCTGGTGGGAGAACTCTGGCTCTGCTGAAGCCGCTTCCGCCTGTGAATGGTGCCAGACCTAGTCTGGTATATTTGCATAAACAGAATTTTTCTAGTCCTGCGACTGCCTGTGTTGTTTCCCCCCAGCTCTTTGTGAAAGCCAGGGCACAGGTGTGCACTGGGAATTCCTGATTTAGTTTCCAGATGGAGCAAGTAAGTAGAGACAAGAAGGTAGCCCAGGCCAGGCCACATTAGAATAGGAGGTAAACCTGTGAGTCAACTGTGACCCACGTTTAGAAACACAGATATTGAAACGTGACTGCACCATCTTTAATAGATTCTGGCTCCATTTTAATCTTGATCCTTGCAAGCATTGAGCTTTCCACCCATCCCTTCTCCAACCCCACTCATTTGGTCCTAAGAGAAAGAATTCCAGAGCACTTGGCTCTGGTGGGAATTTGGAACCCCGCAGCCCCAGCCTGGGTTCAGGGATTCTTTTCAGTCTAACCACAGGGTGTGAGATTTGTTCATTATATTCTCAGGTGTACATTTTACACTGTAAGAAAACTTTACTTTAGATCACTTTTTGTATCAGTCCCAAGATAACTTTGAAATGGAAACTACTGAAATATCCCTAAGACAATTGATTCCTGTTTTTAATAATGTAAGAAAAACAATAAATGGTTACATAACTCTGAGATGCACCTGGAAACTTTTCTCCCCTCCAGCTTTTCTGAGGTATAATTGACTAATAAAATCATCTATAAAGATTACAATGTGATGGTTTATTATACATATGCAGTACAATATTCTTGAAATTTCCTAAAACAGTGGATTAAACGATCTTACCGCACATACAAAACAACTATGTGAGGTGATAGATGTGCTAACTTACATAAACTACTATGCCTGAGCGATTAGACTGCAACACTTTTGTATTGCAAATCTTACTGTATTTATTTACTTATTTATATGAACATCTTTTATTGAGATATAATCCACATACTATCCATCTTCTTGTGGTTGTGAAATGGTTATCTCACTGGGGTTTTGATTAATGATTTCATTTCACTTCTGCATTTTGTGAGTGAATAATGCAGTTCAGCATTTTTTCATGTGCTCTTGACCATTTGTGTATCTTCCTTGGAAAAATGTATATTTAATCTGTTGCCATTTTTAAATTGAGTTATTTGACTTCTATAATTTGTTATGAGGTATTCAGATATTTTGAATACAATTTTCTTATCAGATATATTTGCAAAGTTCTTCCATTCTGTGTGTTGTGTTTTCACTCTCTTGCTTTAAAATTTTTACTTTAAATTGTAGTAATATGCATGTACCATAAAATTTATATTTTCAGCATTTTTTAAGTGTGTCGTTCAGTCGGGAAAAGGACACTGACATTGTAAAACCAATCTCCCGGACTAATTTCATCTTTCAAAACTGAAACTCTGAATGAACCCTTTAGACACCAACTCCTCATTCTCCCTTCATCCCATCTCTTGGCAACAACCATTCTACTTTTTGTCTCTATGAATTTGACTATTCTAAGTCCCCATACAAATGAAATTATACAGTGTTTGGCCTTTGGCTAATTTCACTTAGCACAATGTCCTTAAAATTTTTCCATGTTGTAGCACGTGTTAGGATTTAAAAAAAAATTTTTTTTATTTTTAAATTTTATTGGGAAATATTGGGGAACAATGCATTTCTCCAGGGCCCATCAGCTCCAAGTCGTTGTCCTTCAATCTAGTTGTGGAGGGCGCAGCTCACTGGCCCATGTGGGAATCCAACCGGCAGCCGTGTTGTTCAGAGCTCTAACCAACTGAGCCATGGGGTGATGAAGTTCAAGTGAGGAGAGGCATGTGCTGAGCTTTGTGCCGGCTCCTCCCGTAGGGTGAGGGGAGAGCAGTGATGACAGTCAGATGACAGAGTCCTCAGGAGACCCTGGCAGACAGAGGAGTTCTCCTCACACTTTCTAGATGAAAAAACAGGCCAGGAAGGCCCAGGCATGCTCAGGTCATAAAGTCCCAGGGACATGCAGCCACAATTCTGCTGGTGGGTCACTAGGAGTAATAGTGGTAACACGAGTGGCGTCACTCCCATTTCCACCCTCCATTTCTGGACCTGTGAACTTTGGCTGTGAGAAAGTTGGTGCCATATAATGGACGTCGATTTAGAGCATACACAACCTCCTGGAGAGCATGGTCCCAGCCCTGCAAGCTAGCCTTTGTCTTCCAAAGCCCATTCTATAGCCATTCTATGCTATATTGGTCAGCTACTTCAGGATGGTGGGATATGGAATGAGCAGTGAAATCCCAACCAGAGTTATTAGGGAAGAAAAAGAGATTAAAAAGGCATCCAAATTGGAAAGAAAGAAGTAAAATTATTTTGCATGTGACATGATCTTATATGTAAAAACCCCTGAATGTTCTATCTCTTCTTTGTCCCTTTACTACCTTTAAAAATGTTCTCCCCACTTCTTTTAAGACAGAGGAGAGAAATATCTTTTGTGTCCCCTCCATCAGCCTGTTCGCCACGATCAGTCCCTGGAAGGCTTAGAAGTAGTGAGACTGCTGGGATCCCTGCCCCTTCTGCTGCCAGGACCCAGGGTGTGGGGACAAGCATTTGGAGATGCGGACTCCCTGCCCTGAAGTCAATGTTGGGAGAAAGTGCCTGTCTGGATGCCAACTGCTGACAAAGACATTGTTAAAAAGTGCCCCTCTGGAGAGCCTGCATGTGCCTGAGGCCCACCACCCTAACCGAAACACGTTCCAATCAATACCAGTAATTTAATCCTATCAGGATGGAGGCATTCAGCCCATTATCCTGGAAGCCAGAAGGAGGAAAGTTGATAATTTTTCAGAGGAGGTTAATGCCCTTCACTTTGATCCTCTTCACTAACTCCTCCAGGACAAATGAGAACATAGTCTTAAACTCTGGACTTTGTACAAGTGGAGCATGCCTCTGGTTGAGTTACAGCAGCAATGCAGAACTAAGGGTTTAGCTCCAACAGTGCGTGCTCTGCTCATGCTTTGTTGGTGGAAACGGTAGGTAGTGCTTCGGAATATTTATCATGCCCATGTTGTCAGAGGGTGAGGAGACGGTTAGAAACCATGCACTGGGTTTCCAGGCAGTGACTCTATCCTTAATAGTTGTTTGGGGGATTACTTAACTAGCCATTTCAGCAGGTGCTCTTCAGGAGGGCTGCTGATTTGGGGAGTTAGCATGTCAGTCTGGTTTTCTGTTGTGTGAAGACCTCTGCCTGCCCTATATTTGTCCCTTTTGGCTTTCACATTGCATATTTCCTTCCTTCTTGGTTTCTTGCTCTATCTTGAACCAAAATGTGAAATGGAATATCTCATGGAAATTATTTTATGTAGTACATTCTTTGGTTTGGTGGAAGCTACTGATTATTTTGACCCTACCAGAGATACCGTGTTTCCCTGAAAATAAGACCTTGCTGGACCATCAGAGCGGCAAGGTGTTATTTTTGGGGAAACATGGTAGGGTGGCAGAAGGTGACTTATCAGAGGATGAAGGAACCTCTCTGATCTCAGGCGCTGTGTGTCAGGGGAGAGAACCTGTTCTGTCCACGAGGCCAGTGTGGGGTGAAGGGTGAGTGTCTTCAGCAATGTCACAAGGCTAGAGGCCAAACTTTGCACTCTACCTGCTGCCTCCAGCCACAGACGTCTCTGCATCTGCATTCTGGGCAGAAAAGCTTTGGGTACCATGTGATTGTCAAGCTCTGGAATTTTCCTAAGTTTTGTGGGTTACCACATGGATATATACTGACAGATTTATTCTGTAAACCATCTGTCATCCATAACAGTATATCGTGAACATAATTTAATATAAATAAATGCACATTTACATTATTTTAATGCCTATAAGTGTCATATCATATAGATATGCCAATACTTATTTTCCCATTGTCACTGATTTTATGTGACAGTAAATAAGTGATTCTTTTTAACAAGTTTGGAACATTTCTCTGATTTAGATCATTGTAAAATTGTTAGAGCGAGAAATATGCATATTTATGGTATTGGCGTAAAAACAGACACCTAGATCAATGAAACAGAACAGAAAGCCCAGAAATAAATCCATGCCTATATAGTCATTTAATGTATGACAAAGGAAGCAAGAATTTACATTGGGGTAAAGACAGTCTATTTAATAAATGGAGCTAGGAAAACTGGACAGATCCATGAAAAAAATGAAACTGTACCATCTTCTTACTCCATGTACATGAATAAACTCAAAGTGGATTAAACTCTTTAAGGTAAGACCGGAAATCATAAAATTCCTAGAAGAAAATATAGGAAGTAAACTTGCAGACATTACCCTTAGTAATATTTTTACTGATATATCTCCTCAGGTAAGGGAAACAAAAGAAAAAATAAATAAACAAATGGGACTACATTAAACTAAAAGTTTTTTCACAGCAAAGAAAACTATCAACAAAACAAAAATACATCCCACTGAATGGCAAAAGATATTTGCCAATGATACATCTGATAAGGGGTTAATATACAAAATTTATAAATAACTCATACAACTCAACACCAAAACAAAACAAAGCAAAACAAAACAAAAACACAATCCAATTAGAAAATGGGCAGAGGTTTATGTTCTCACCATTTCCCTAAACTTAGAAGCCTCAGTAAGAACCTAAAAATAATATTAAATGTATTATGATAAGTGAATTTATATAATTGTGGTACTTTATGGTAAACGGTTTCTAATACATTGTAGAAAATACATCAGTGTTTAGATAATCAGTAGAAAAGGCAAAAAAGGCAAAAGCTGTTGCAGAGGACTGGGAACTGGCCTTGCTCTCTTTGGAAGTCTAGTCTCCTGTGACCATATATTTGACATCTTTACTCTCTTTGTCCTTCCTCCATCCCCCTCCTCCTCTGGTAACCACCATTCTGTATCTATGAGTTTGTTTGTTGCTTTTTGTTGTATATCCCATACATAAGTGAAGTTACACAGTTGTTGGCCTTTTCGGTCTTATTTTACTTAACATGATAGTCTCAAGATCCATCTATGTTGTCACAAATATCAATATTTCATTTTTTTCTATAGCTGAGTAGTACTCCCTTGCATATATGTACCACCTCTTCTTTATCCAATCATCCGTCGAAGGACCCAGGTTGTTTACATGTCTTGGCTATTGTGAACAACGCTGTAATGAACATAAAGGTAGATAAACATATATTTGTAAATAAGTGTTTTCTAATTTTTCGAGTAGATACCCAAAGAGGGATTGGTGGGTAGTATGGTACCTCTATTTTTTTTTGAGGACCCTCCATACTGTTTTCCATAGTGGCTGTACCAGTTTACACTCTTACCAGCAGTGTGCAATGGTTCCCTTTTCTTCACATCCCCTCCAACACTTATTATTTCTTATCTTATTGATAATAGCCATTCTTAAAGGCATAAGGATTACACCTCTCTTTTAAACTATAGATGTGATCCTGCAGGTCACTGGCAAAAGAGCAACTAGTAAACCATGGTTTATGTTTTTCATGTTAAGAAATTAGTTTATGACAAAAAGAAATTAGTTTATGACAAAAATTGTACCTATAATAAAGTAAAAAATAAAATTTGCCCACACAATGGAATATACAGATAATATATTGTAAAACTGTACACCTGAAACTTATACATTATTAACCAATGTTACCCCAATAAATTTAAGTTTTAAAATTTTGCCTTAGGAAAAAATACCTGAACTTATATGCACATGATAATATTGACTCATAATGTATAATGATTAAATGAAAAAAGTTATTCTGAAAATCCAGTTATAATGGGACATGTTAGCATACTATCACAGGGAACAAAAATACATTTGTTAGCATTTTACAGCTTACAAAACAGTTACTAAAATATTTCTATGAAATAACTACAGAAGTATTCGTTTGACCAAAAAAAATGCATGTACTTTTTTTTCCCCAATAAGCTTTTTTTTTTTTCTTTGGTTTCAGGTGCACAAAACAATGTAATAGTTAGACATTTATCATATATATCCCTCACACCATGACAACCTCCCCATCCACTACTCCTCTGACATCACACAGAGCCATTACTTTTCATCACATGAATTCAAAAATAAGTGAAAATATACCGTGGGATTACATTCAGCTACAAGTAACAGGAAACACCCACAGGCTTCCTGACAGGAGGAAGGGGCCTGTTCTCACACAGAAGGACAGGGTCACGGCAGCCACTGCACATGCAGCAGAGAAACAAATGCCCATGTCCTTCTTTTCAATGGCACCATGTCATGGTGAATCAGGAAAACATACTCATCAGCATTATTAACAGCATAAAGCTGTTTCCTATACAATTATTAGAACTTATACTGATTAATAACAAATAAATTAGACCTTATACTGATATAATCCAGAGAGGGGAATCAGAATATTCATAAACATGAAAGGCTGAATGATTTTCTGATGGACACAAGAGAGGTTACAGAAAAACCCACATTTTAATGGATCTTTTATGTGGATCTTGTGAAGACACCAGTGGAAAACTACGCCTCAAAAAAATGAAGATTAAACAGTTGGTGGTGATTTTGAAGATACTCTTGATTGGAAGGACAAGGAATCCAAAAACTTAGCTGGCAGATGGTGTCCTTGAAGCCCCTATGTATCTCTCTCCACCTGTATGGTGGTGGCTCCAATATCTGACTAATGCCTTCTTTGTTTTTGCCTGCCAAATCTCATGCAAGTGAGGCTATTGGTAAATTCTAATATAGAACCACAGAGAAAATAAATTCTGAAAAATCTAGTTCCTAACTTAAACCACAGGGGGTGGGACAGATCTCCAACTCTAGAGTTTAAGTCTTATCACAGGTCTCTCTTCTTAAATAAAAAAAACTGTTCACCAAATGCTAGTCAAGGGAAAAGCAAAAAGCAAGAAACATGAAAGTAATTTGCATGAAAATATATTATTTCATAAATTTGGCGTACATAAAAATTTACTCCCAACTGATTATTAGAAGGAAAATGGAAAACGGCTCTTACACGTCACCCCTCAAAAAAAAAGGTTTATTTAGTAAGAAAGAGAGAATACATATAATGGACTAAATATATCCAGGGGCTGTCATTTTCCAATGGCCTTTTAACACAAGACAAATAAGACATCAAAAAACATTAAACCTCATTGCATATTAGAAATTCACTTGAATTCACCCAGGAATCCAACAGGCTTCAAAATGTAAAAAGACATAATAGATTTAATAAAAAAATTGCTACCTATTAACGTTATGTACTATTATTGAAAGACAACTCACTGTATTATCTCACCCAATATTAATTTCTGAAAGCAATTTCAGTTGACCCTTGAACAACACAAGATTGAACTGCATGGGTGCACTTACACTTGGATTAAAGTCCACGTATAATTATTGGGAATCTGTATAGGCAGAGGACGTGCTTTAAGTTACACATGGAGTTTTGACTGCATGGACAGTCAGGCCTCTAACCCCTGAATATTTCAAGTGTTTACTGTTGTAGAAATCCAGTTTCCAATGATACACTTGAAGAAAGAGACTTCGTAAATATAATTTAACATTTTAATAACAACTCTTTAATGTCGAAAGTTTTCTGAAACATTAAACATGAGTTAATTTCTCTCATGCCTTCTCATGTTATTTACATTTTTGCTTTTCAGTGGGAGTTTTACATGTAAGGATGTGGTCCAATGGAAGTCTTTCTGACAGTATTTACATTCAACAGGTTTGGTCCAGTGTGCCTTCCTAGAAGGAAGAGGGATGGCTGAAGGTTTCCCCACATTCTTCATATTTATATTGTTTCTTTTCAGTGTGCACTCAATCTATGATTTTCATAAGGTTGTGTTATAAGTGAAGGCTTTTCCACATTCCTTACTTTCATAGGGTTTTTCCTCCAGTGTGAGTTTGTTCCTGTCTTTGTAAGGAACTCTAGTCTGCACAGACTTTACTACATTGTTTACATTCATATGATTTCTCTCCAGTTCAATCTTTTGTGTCTTTGACACACAAATTAAGGCAAAGGAATGCTTTCCCATATTCCTTATACTGACAAGGTGTATTTCAAGCATGTATTTTCATGTGTCTTTGAAGAGATTTGTGAGAAATGTAGGCTTTAGCACAATGTCTACATTCATAGGGTTTTTCTCCTGTGTGAGTCCTTATATGTATTTGCAAGGAACTGTAAGATCTGAAGGCTTTTCCACACTCCTTACATTCACAGGGTTTCTCTGTAGTGTGAGTTCTTTCATGTATTTGAAGATTACTGGGATACCTGAAGGCTTTACCACATTTTTTACATTCATAGAGTTTCTCTCCAGTGTGAGAGGTATCATGTATTTGTAAGAATTTGTAAAATCTGAAGGCTTTTCCACAATTCTTACATTCATAGGGTTTGTCTCTGGTGTGAGAATTTTCATGTGTTTGTAAGTAACTGGAAGATCTGAAAGCTTTTCCACATTTCTTACATTTATAGGGTTTCTCTCCCGTATGAATCTTTTCATGTGTTTTTAAATAACGGGAAGATCTAAAGGCTTTTCCACATTCCTTACATTCACAGGGTTCCTCTCCTGTGTGAACCTTTTCATGTGATTTTAAGTAACGGGAAGATCTGAAGGCTTTTCCACAATCCTTACATTCATAGGGTTTCTCTGTATTGTGAATTTTTTCATGATTTCTAAGATAACTGGGATCGCTGAATGCTTTGCTACATTTTTTACATTCATAGGGTCTCTCTCCAGTGTGAGATCTTTCATGTGTTTGTAAAGACCTGTAATATCTGAATGTTTTTCCACATCGCTTACATTCATAGGGTTTCTCTCCTGTGTGAGTCATTTTGTGTGGTTGTAAGGAACTGTAAGATCTAAAAGACTTTCCACACTCCTTACATTCATAGGGTTTTTCTTCAGTGTGAGTTCTCTCATGTGTTCGAAGATTACTGAGATACCTGAATGCTTTACTACATTTTTTACATTCATGTAGTTTTTGTTCAGTGTGACTTCTTTCATGTCTCTGAAAACTTCGGTAATTCCTAAGGGCTTTTCCACAGTGTTTACACTGATAGGGCTTCTTTCCAGTGTGAGTGCTCTCACATATTTGAAGAGAAGTTGAGGTACTGAAGGTTTTCCCACACACCTTACATTCATAAGGAGCATGTACCATATGTGTTATCATGTGTTTTCGAAGGGTTTTGAGGCACATGAAGGCTTTTCCACATTCCTCACATTTATAAGTTTTCTGTCCATTATGATTTTTTTCATGTTTTTCAAAACACTGAAGATAGCTGAAGGCTCTCCCACATACGTTACATTGATATGGCTTCTCTCTATATTTCTGATACTCAGAGGGCTTGTGCCTATTATAGGATAAATGATGCCTAAAGGCTTTTCCACACACACTGTATTCCCATGGTATTAGAGGAGTTTTCTTCTTCAGATTGAGATTTGGAAGAAGGCTGAAGTTTTCTCCACATTGACTATCCTTTTCCCCTTTACAGGGTCTTTCTGCCATAAGACTTCTGTAAAAAACAAGAAGCACATTATTAAGGATTTCTTTACTAGTGATTTTATGTTTATTAGAATATTTGAACTATACTTTCTGTGATTTATAGAAAAGTGTAGATTTTTCTGCATTAACTATGTGGTTTGAAATTGAATACACTAAAAGCTCTGTAAGACAACTTCAGGCTTGCTATTATGAAAACAGTAATAGTCAGAGGCTGGTCCAATATGGCAGGGTAGGTGTATGCTGAGTTCACCCCTTCGCAACATATCAAATGTACACCTACATTTAGAGCACTTCCTCCTGAGAAAACTGTGAGCCATCGAACAGCATCTGCATAACAAGCAATAGCGAGAGACCATATAGGAAAGGTTAGGGAACTACTAGAGCTCTTTGGGAGGTGAGGAAACCAGCTAGGATCAGAGCAACCACTGAGCGCCACTGTTTACATTTCTCCTGCACGTGGATAGTGGGCATGTGCTCCACCCAGGTTTTCTGGTCGACCTGCAGGATGTTGTAGTCATCCCCAACCACCCCACCTGGATCTGGATGCAACAGAAACAGGAGGGTGCCATAGTGTGCATACAAGGGTCCCTCCACCTGGAGATTGATCTAGAGGCTGCAGGAGTGTGCTGCTTAGCACATTCCTTTTGCTGCACGTGCACACAGGACTCTCCCACCTGGAAAGAGTGCACAGCTAGCTAAACACTGTGGTAACACCTGCAGGGCTAATCTCTCCAGAGAAAGTGTGAAGACACAGTTCACACAGAGAAAGTTTGAAGCTCACATGGGGCTACCCCTCCTTAAGAGAGTGTAGAGCTAGCAAAATGCTGTGGCACACACACTCTCCCTCTAGGAACTGCAGAGATAGTGGGACACAGTTACACGTATACGTGGGGCTGCCCCGCCTGAAGAAAGTGCAGAGCTAGCAAAACTTTGTGGTATCCACTGCAAGGCTGCCCCTTGTGGAGTGAGTGGGGTGCTGCTGTGCACGTGCAGGGCTGCCCTGCATGGAGAGGGTGCAGAACTAGCAACGTGTGGTTGTACGCGTATGCAAGGCTGCCCAACTCAGAGAAAAAGCAGAGTGTCTGGCACACACACAGAGGCCTCACCCAGACCCTGCTCTGATGAGATACAATAAAAGCAACAAGGCAGGCACACGGAAATGTGGAATGAGCATACAAAGAGATGCACCACCCAGAGAGGGAACAGAACTAGCAAAGTGCAGTTGTGCAAACATGGCAGACCTGCATCACCCGGGAAGGGGGCTGTGCTGGTGGGGTGTTGTGACACAAGTACACAAAGCAGCCCCGCCCACTCCCTGCTCTGATAGTAGACAGTTAAAACAACAGGGTATGCCAAAAGCACTCTCAGAAGCCCCATGTACAGCAGCCAGCACCATCTGGATTAGAAGGGCAATGAAGCATATACACACAGAGCTGCTGCACCTGGAACTTACTCCTTCAGGCCAGACAACACATGAGGCAGTGCACACACCAGCCCCAACTACAATCAGCAGGCAAAAACTATTCAATACACTGTCTACAAGAGATCACTTTTTCAAGACTAGGAGAAATAATGATTTCATCTAATTCCTTGGAACAAACACAGAAAGTCAAACAGAAAGTCTTTTGTAGAAACAAAAGAATACTCGTATACCCCAAATGAAGGAACAAGAAAAAACTCCAGACAAAAAAGTGGAGCTTTTCTCTGAAATGGAGATAAGTAATTTGCCCAATAAAAATTTCAATGAAACGGTCACAAGGATGTTCAACAAACTTGAGAATAGAATGGAGGAACTCAGAGAGCACTTCAACAAAGAACGAGAAAATGTAATAAAGACAAATCAGAGATGAAGAATACAATAACTGAAATGAAGAGTACGTTAAAAGGAATCGACAGATTAGTTAATACGGAAAACAGATTAAAGACCTATAGGACAAAATGGTGGAAATTACCCAATGAGAACAGGACAATGAGAAAAGAATTTTAAAAAATGCAGATAATATATGCGATCTCTGGAATAACATCAAGGCCCTACCATTTCATTATGGTAGGCCCTTCTCCTTCTCCAGAAGGAGATGAAACAGAGGAAGGGGAAGAAAGAATGTTTGAAGAAATAACAGCTGAAAAATTTTCTAATCTGGGGAAGCAGACATCGAGGTTCAGGAAGCAGAGTTCCAAACATGAAGCCAGAGAGACCCACAAGACATTCTGTAATTAAAATGCAAAAGTTAAGGATAAAGAGACAATCATAAAGGCAGCAAGAATGAAAGAACAAGTCACATAATCACATAAAAGGGAAACCCCAAAAGGCTATCAGCTGATTTCTCAGAAGCAATTTTACAGGTCAGAAGGGAGTGGCAGGAAGTATTTAAAAGGCTGAAAGAAAGAAATCTACAACCTAGAATACTATATCCAGCAATGCTATCATTCAGAATTGAAGGAGAGACAAAAGAGTTTCTCAGACAAGGAAAAACTAAAGCAGTTCACCACCACTAAACCAGCCTCGCAAGAAATGTTAAAGTATCTTCTTTATGCAGAAAGGTCATAACCAGAAAGAAAAAAATACAGGAAAGGAAAAAGTATTTCCACTGGTAAAAGCAAATGTGTAATCATCACAGTGAATCAACAATCTAAAAAGCTAATATAAAGCTTAAAATAAAATAGTAGCAAAATTAACTATAACAATCAGGAGATACACAAAAAGATAAAACTACATCAAAAACAGAGTGGAGGGTGGAGTAAAAATGTGCTTTTAGACTGCAATTGAACTTAAATGATTATCTGCTTAAAACAGATCTACAGATGGATATACACGAAGCTGATGGCAACCATAAAACAAAAACATAAAAAATACACAAAAAATGAAGAGAAAGGCATCCAATGAAAACACTGAAGAAAATCAACAAATCAAAAAGAGATCAAAAGAAAGAATAGAGAACAAAAACAGCCAAAAAAATCAACAAAATGCCAATAAGCACATACTCATCAAAAATTATTTTAAATGTAAATGGCTGCATGCTCCAATCAAAAGATATAGAGTGGCAGAATGGATTAAAAACCACAACCATCTATGTACGATTATGTAGTTTTATCTTTTGTGTATCTCCTGATTATTTGTTGTAGTTATAGTTAATTTTGCTACTGTTTTATTTTAACCTCCATATTAGCTTTTTAGATAGTCGATTCACTGTGATTCATGCTTTAGATTGACACACATACACAGAGTGAAACTGAAGGGATGGAAAAAGATACTCCATGCAAATAGAAACAAAAAGAAAGCTGGTGTAGCAGATTCATATCAGACAAAATAGATTTTAAGACTGTAAAAAGGGACAAAGAAGGACATTACATAATTTTAAAGGGGTCAATCCAAGAAGAGGACATAATAATTGTAAGTATCTACACACCCAACATAGGAGCACCCAAGTATATAAAGCAAATATTAATGGACATAAAGGCAGAAAATAACAGTAATACTATAATAGTTGGGGACTTTAATACT
The DNA here is from genome assembly GCF_964194185.1 of Rhinolophus hipposideros. Taxonomy (NCBI): domain Eukaryota; kingdom Metazoa; phylum Chordata; class Mammalia; order Chiroptera; family Rhinolophidae; genus Rhinolophus; species Rhinolophus hipposideros. The sequence goes on along the minus strand of NC_138062.1, from coordinate 38,460,264 downwards.
CCACTTACCTCAATGGATAGATCATCCAGACAGAAAATTAATAAGGAATTAATGACCTTAAATGCCACATGAGACCTGTTTGACTTAATAAACATTTATAGAGCATTTCATCCAGAAACTGCACATGGAATGTTTCCCAGGGTACATCACACACTAGGCCACAAAACAAGCCTCAATAAATTCAAGACTAAAATTAAATCAAGATTATAATTATCAAGATTAAAATTATATCAAGCACATTTTCTGACCACAATTATATGAATCCAGAAATCAACTACAGGAAGAAAACTGGAAAAAACTGCAAAAATTCTTGGAGATTAAATAACATGCTTCTAAACAAGCAATGGATCAAAGAGGAAACAAAAAATTACTTTGAGACAAAGGAAAATGAAAACACATCCTTACAAAATTTATGGAATACAGCAAAAGCAGTTTTAAGAGGAAAGTTTATAGCTATACAGTCTTCCTCAAGAAGCAAAAATATCCAACAATCTAAATTTATACCTGAAGGAATTAGTAAATGGGGAACAAACAAAACCAAACGTAGAAGGAAATAATAAATATCAGAGCAGAAATAAATGAAATAGAAAAGCAATACAAAAGTTCAGTGAAACTAAGAACTGGTTCTCTGAAAGGATAAATAAAATTGACAAACCTCAGCAAGACTTTTCAAGCAAAAGAGAGAGAACAGAAATAAAATCAGAATTAACAGATTACAACCAACACCATAGAAATACAAAGGATCATTAAAGAATATTATAAAAATTATATGCCAACAAATTGGACAATCTAGAAGAAATGGATAAATTTCTAGAAATATACAACCTTCTAAGACTAAACCAGGAAGAACCAGAGAACCTGAGCAAATCAATTACTAGCAATGAAATTGAAGCAGTAATAAAAAAACTCCCAGCAAACGAAAAGCTCAGAACCAGAAGACTTCATAAGTAAATTCTACCAAACATTTAAAGAAGAATTAGGAACAATCCTTCTCAAACTATTCCAAAAAATTGCAGACAAAGGAGTGCTTCCAAACTCATTCTACAAGGACACTAGTATCCTGATACCAAAAGCAGACAAAGATACTCTAGAAAAAGAGAATTAAAGGCCAATATTCCTGATGAACATAGATGCCAAAGTTCCCAAGAAATTCAACAGTACATTCAAATGACTATACACACTATCAAGTGGGAGTTTTCCCGGGGATGCAAGGGTGGTTCAACATCTGCAAAAAAAATTATATCAAGATTCATCATGTCAACAAAGCCAAGGGAAAAAAAATCATGATTATCTTAATATATGCAGAAAAAGCACATGACAAAATTCAACATCCATTTATGATAAGAACTCTCAACAAAGTGGGCATAGAAGGAACTTACCTCGATTTGAAAAAGGCTATGTATGCCATTTACAATAGCCCAAACTTGGAAACAACTGAAATGCCCATCGGTAGATGACTGGATTAAGAAACTGTGGTACATTTATATAATGGAGTTTTACTCGGCTATAAAGAAGAATGAAATTTTACCATTTGCAACAATATGGATGGACCTAGAGACCATTATGCTAAGTGAAATAAGTCAGTCTGAGAAAGACAAATACCACATGATCTCACTTATATGTGGAATCTAAAGGACTGAATAAATGAGCAAAGTAAACAGAAATAATCTCAGAGATATAGAGGAAAACCTGAGGGTTGCTAGAAGGGAGGGGAGTGGGGATGAGGGCGAAGGGGAGGGGATTAGAGAGCATAAATTGGTAACTAGAATATTGCCACAGGAATATGAAAGACAGTTTGGGGAATATAATCAATAATGTTATAAATATTTTGTAGGGTGTCAGATGGGCACATGTCTTATTAGGAAGACCAATTCATGGATGGTGTAAATGCTTGACCACTGCACTGTACACCTGAAGCTGAAGTTGAATAATATTGCATGTCAGCTATAATTTAATATATACACATATAGTCACGGGATATAGAGGACAGCATAGGGAATAGAGTCAATGGAATTGTAGTAGATACATACAATGTCAGAGGGGCAATAGATTGGGGGAAAGGGGTATCTCTTTGTGAGGGGTGAAATGTCTCACTACTGCATTGTTTTGTACATCTGAAACTAAAAAAATAAAATAAAATAAAGTAAAAAAGAAAAAGGCTATACAAGACAAGCCTATAGCTAACATCATACTTGATGGTGAAAAGCCGAAAGCTTTTCCTCTAAGAAACAAGACAAGAATGTCCACTTTCACCACTGTTCCTCAATATAGTATTGTAAAGTCCTAGACACAATAATCAGACAAGAAAAATAAAAGGGATCCAAATTGGAAAGGAGGCAAAACTGCCACTGCTTGCAGATGACATAATACTGCATATAAAAAACCCTAAAGAATCAACCAAATGACTAATAGAATATAAGAATTCAATAGAGAATCACTCTGAGGGAGTGAGGTGGAAGGGAACTTTTCCTGTGCTCTGAGTTTGGACCAGCACTAAAACCTTCCCAGTCGGGTCCAGAGGAATTATTATCTGCAGTTAGGTTATATACCATGTTCAAGGTCCCATGATTGGCCAATGGCAGAGGGGGTTCTCAAACCAAGTGCTGTTTTAGAAAAATTACAGATACATATGCATATACATACATAGATATATGAATATATAGATTTTCTTTCTAGCACCCAGGATTAATGATATTTTAACATTGTCCCCTTTTCATTTAGACTATCCAAAACTGTGGCTGGCATTTGCTTCACTCCAGTTCTTCCACACGCCCCAATAAATAACATTTTCCAATCCCTGCCTTCACCTCCCTCCCTCTTTACCTGTCCTATGTTCTTGGTTGCCTGGTAGCACTTAGGGCCACAGTACGACTGTTTTGGGGCCCCTGCTTCATATGGACCCTACCCCATCATTTGGTTCTGAGGTGACAGTTTCTTCTACTTGGGTGTTCCTCCAGAATGCCCCACCTCCCACCCCACTACCACCACAGGCTGGGCTCTGGCTAGTCTTTCAGTGCACTGCCAGGATCTGGTAGGACCTGGGCCCTCCCATCTGCTCTGCAGAAAGGCAGAACCTCAGAGGTGCATGGATAATAGTTACCTTCTCCCTGCCCTGCCCGCTCTCCTCCCAGGGGAACTATTAGCCATGTTCACAGGCATCCACACAGGCTAGAACCAGTCCCAGACAAAGGAGGATGACCAAAGGCCCAGGCCATGGATGGTGGCTGTGGGGGACCACAGACCAAAAGTACAGGCTGAATGATTCCTTGGATGAATATTGTCATGAAGGTGATGGTCATTTTGGGGGAGGCAAAAATGAAGTGCTTGCACTCACAGCTCCATACATTACAAAATTCTTCTTCATCCCTCCCTTTCTCTTCTATTTGCACTTCTTGCCAAATAACTCAGTACAGATGAGAAGTTTAATTTATTTAAGGGAGACCTAAATGCTATCTGGGTGCCAAAAGTCATACAATAAGTTGAATTAAATAAATAATATTTAAAAAAAAGAATTCAGTAGAACAGCAGGATACAAACTATACAGAAATCTCTCACATTTCTATACATTAATGATGAAAAATCAGAAGGAGAAATTAAGAAAACAATCACATTTACAGTTGCATAAAGAAAATAAAATAAAATACCTGGGAATAAATTTAACCAACAAGGTGAAAGACTTGTACTTGGAAAATCAAAAGACATTTAAGAAAAAAACTGAAGGGCACACAAATAAATGGAAGGATATACACTGTTCTCCTGGAAGGATTCGTACTATTAAAATGACCATAAAACCCAAAGCAATCAACAGATTTAATACAATCCCTATCAAAATACCAATGAAATTCTTCTCAGAACTACAACAAATAATCCTACAATATCTAAATGGAAACACAAAAGAGCACAAATAGCCAAAGCCATCTTGAGAAGGAAGAATAGAGTGGGAGTTATCACTGTTCCTGACTTAAAACTGTACTACACGGCAGGATGGTACTGGCATAAAAATAGACACATAGATCAACGGAACAGAATAGAGAGCCCAGAAATAATCCCTCATTTATGTGGTCAACTAATCTATGACAAAGGAGGCAAGAATATACAACAGATTAACAACAGTGTCTTCGACAAATGGTGCTGGGAAAACGACACATACATGCAATAAAATGAAACTGGATCACTCTCTTACACCATATATAAAACTAAACTCAAAATAGATTAAAGACTTAAATTTATGGCCTGAAACTATAAAACTCCTAGGAGAAAAAAGAGGTAGTAAACTTTATGACATCAGTCTGAGTCGTATCTTTGTGGATACGTCCCCTCGAGTAAGGGAAACAAAAGCAAAAATATACAAATGGGACTTCTGCAAACTAAAAAGCTTTTGCACAGTGAAGGAAACCATCAATAAAACGAACAAAAAAACCCAACACACTGAATATTTGTAAATGATATATCCAATAAGGGGTTGATGTCCAAAACATATAAGGAACTCATACAACTCAACAAAAAATAAACTATTAATACATGTTAAAAAAAATGTGCTGAGGACATGAATAAACATTTTTCCTAACAAGACACAGAAATGACCAACAGACATATGAAAAGATATTTAAAATCACTAATCATCAGGGAAATGCAAATCAAAACCACAATGAGATATCACCCACACCTGTCAGAATGACTATTTCCAAAAAGTCAACAAATAATGTGTTGATGAGGATATGGAGAAAAGGGAATCCTTGTGCACTGTTGGTGGGATTGCAAATTGTTGCAGCCACTATAGAAAACAGCATGGAAATTTCTCAAAAAACTAAAAACAGATCTACCATATGACCCACTAATTCTACTTCTGGGTATTTATTCAAAGAAAATGAAAATACTAATTAGAAAAGATATATACACCCCATGTTCACTGTAGCATTATTTGCAATAACCAAGATATGGAAGCAACCTAGATGTCCATAGAAAGATGAATGGATAAAGAAGATATGGTATATATTTATAATGGAATATTACTCAGCCACCAAAAAGAATAAACCTTGCCATTTGCAACAACATGGATGGGCCTAGAGGGTATTACTGTAAGTGAAATAAGTCAGACAGAGAAAGACACATACCATATTGTTTCACTTAAATGTGGAATCTATAAAAACAAACAAAGAAAACAAAACAAAAGCAGACTCATAGAAACAGAGAACAAAGGGATGGTTACCAGAGGGGAGGAGGTGAGGGAATGGGAAAAAAGCTGAAGGGGATTAATCAATAATGTTGTGATAGTTTTACATGGTGACGGATGATTACCAGCATTAGTGGGGTGATCACATAAGTTATAAAAATGTTGAATCACTATATTATACACCTGAAACTAATATAACTAATATAATTAATATTGTATACCAACTATACTTAAAAAAAGAAAGAAAAACGGCAAAAAAGTGATATTTATATATAGCATTTATGAATGCTGTTTCCTAGTGAATTATTTTACAACACTGAATATCTATGTCATATATAAGAAAGAAATTTGGTGAAAATTTTCTGAGAGGTAAGAAATTTGAAGCAAGAGTTGTTTTGGTTGCTTCTTTTTAAAATTTTGTAGCATCGCAAATTTCTCACCTGAGAAACTGCTTTGTATTGTTGTGACTCACCTTTGTTTTCTCCACTGGTTTTTGTACTGTTCTTCAATGTCCTGAACTTCCCATTTTTCCCCTAAAATGCAGACCCAGAAAACTGATTCCAAAGTATCAGAAATGTTACAAAAATCATACGTTCTAGTTCTATGATGAGCTGTGACCATGCCCAGTTTATTGACCAATGGCCTCCCTGCCCACATTACACATTAGAACAATGTTGGTGGGTGAGAAATAATTGTCCACTAACTGACAAAATGAAGGAAACTTGTCATCCTTACCTACTGAGGCCAGGTTCCTGAAGGTTTCCCGCATCACATCTCTGTAGAGTTTCTTCTGTGAAGAATCCAGCAGAGCCCACTCCTCCAGGGTGAAGGTCACAGCCACATCCTCAAAGGTCAATGAGTCCTAAAACATCCCAATATATGTGTATAGTAGGATGGGAGAGACTGACAGCACTGCGCATCTAGACTCCATTTATGGTTACGTATGATTCTGTCATCTCCAAACATTTGCTTTATGACTTAATCATCAGAAACTTTCTATCCACACTTACTTCCTTATAAATTTAACATCATCATACGTGGAAGTTATCAACATATTTTTACTGTGGTTACATTTTTATTTTGAAATGACAGGGTTCAGACAACCTTGGAAATGACAGAAATGCTATATAAGTGAAACTCATATTATCATTTTAAAACCATCAATTCTTCTGAGTAAAATTCTTTCATCTCCTTCCTTATTCCCCACCATTTACAGCACTCCATAAAACAGAGTCACATCTACATGAGGTTTCAATGAATAAAAATATAGTAAAGAATGGGAAGCATTTTCTGCTATTCCCATCACCAAAAAAACGAAGAGTGTGAGAAGCCTGTGGAAATCCAACTTTTAAGAAAGCCTAGCTGGCTTTACTGTCTTAAAGCCCTCCAGACCATTTGAAGTGCAGACATACCTCGTTTTATTGAGCTTCATTTTATTGCACTTGGGAGATACTGCGTTTTCATCAAAATTGAGACAAGACCCTCCGGCAGCAATAAGATTATGACTCAGTGAAGGCACAGATGATGGTTAGTATTTTTAGCAGTATTTTTGAAATTAAGGTATGTACACTAATGTGCTATAGCACGTTTAATAGATTGCAGTATGAATGTAACTTCTTTATACACTGGAAAACCAAAAAATTCGTGTGACTATTTATTGATTATGTTTATTACAGTGGTCTAGAACCAAACTTGCAATATCTCCGAGGTACGCCTGTAATCACGTGCAGCTGGCTGAATACAAATATACTTGTGGGGAAGCACTGCTTTTACCTTGTGTAATATTTATCACAGACTCAGTTCTTCCTCTGTTTGTACAATTACATAGTCTAGAAAGTTATTTGGAAGTTTGAGCTCAGATACAAGGAAGAAGGCATGACAACTTAGGTCCCAAGATCCTTCTAATTAGGTGTCTCAGGGCCACTTCCTGCCAACTTTTGGCACACATAGGCACACACACTGAGATAATAATAAGTGTGAAGCGCTCTTTCCAGCAGAACAATAACAGTCTGTCCTGAGCGCTGCTGACACTGAGGAACAGGTTAAAAGCTGCCGATTGCAAGACAGTTCACTGACATCCACACCGGTTCAGTGGTAAATTTGCTCATGATTATAAAATACGTACAGGTGTCAGCAGTGCTTTCCTCCAACAGAACATAACATCTCCGCTCCCCAGTCAGGAGGAAGTTTTCCTGACCATGCACCCTCGAGGCTGCCCGCCCTTCATCTGTCATGTCCCAGCTCCCGGGGGGTGTAAAGGAGCATGAGAGCTCAGCCCCTGAGCATGGGAATCCCTCAACTGATGACACCTCACTTGGCCACTAGGGTGTGAAGGTGTGATCAATAAATACGGCAAATGTTTAAATTTTAAAAAATGTATTACAGTAAAAGACACATTGCCATTAATCACCCTCAAAATACCCTCACTATCCTATTATCCTTCCACTCTCTGAAGCAGTTCTGGAAGTCCTCTTTCGTGAGTGTCTTTAGTAGTGCCGTCGTGGCTGCCTTGATGTCCTGATTGATTCAAAACGTTTACCTTTCATGGTCATTTTGACTTTGGGGAAGAGCCAAAAGTTGCACGATCTGGTGAATAAGGTGGATGAGGATACACCATAATGTTTTTATTTGACAGAAATTGCCATACCAGAAGCGATGTATGGCTGGAGCCTTTCCATTGTGATCAAAACATATGGTGAATGTTGCTGCCCAGTGCTATCCAATGGAAAGGCAGGGAACTTCAATATGGGAAGTGGTGCATTGAACATTAGTAACAGCATGTGACAAGTTTCAACTTGTTTGGTGCAGTGGAAGTGTGAGCTACAATTTAGAGAAGGTGTGTTTTAAAGTTGCCATAAGTCATCCTCCATCATGACAATGCTCTGTGGCACACATCGCTTGTGGTATATGGCAATTTATGTTAAATAAAAACATTACGGTATGTCCTCATCCACTTTATTCACTGGATCTGACACCGTGAGACTTCTGGCTCTTCCCCAAAGTCAAAATGATTCAGGATATCAAGGCAGCCATGACAGTGCAACTAAAGACACTCACAAATGAGGACTTCCAGAACTGCTTCAAAAAGTGGCAAGAACAATGGGATAAGTGTATTTTAAGCAAGGGAGAGTATTTTGAGGGGGATTAATGGCAACATGTCTTTTACTGTAATAATTTTTTTTAATTTAAAGATTCACTGTATTGTTTGATCACATATAAAAGGGGTTATTGATTCCATAACTGAGGTCTCTGGGGTGAGAAAGGTAGGCCTCTCAAGCAGGCATGAAATAGCCTGAGAGAGGAAGGGAAGGTGCACAGATTTGTTTTTATTTTGAGGTTAGTGGATGGGCGAGGGTGAGAGTTCACACACAAGAGTGGGAGCTTGTGTATATTCAATCACTTCCTACCCGAAATGAGGGAACAGTAAGGCTTTCTTGTCACCTTGTACAGATGTGAGGCACAAGAGGAAGGAAGAGGGATGGAGCTTAAAAGCTGTCAGCAGTCAATGATGGAAAAATGGAGTCAGAGACTTCGGGTGTCAGGTCTGGCATTTAAGTAACTTAGAAGCTGTCATCCCTGACACCTCACTAGGAAAAGAGTGAAAAAAGTTGAAATGAACTTCTGTTCTTGGATCCATCAGAGCATTTGGGTCATAGGATAACCCAGTGTTTCCAAAATTGGCAAAGAGAAAATAAACACAGCATTGCGAAAAATGCCCCAAATACTCTGTTCCTAGTACGGCCTGAATTCAAAATAAATAAATAAATAAATAAAATTTTAAAAAATCAATTTCAGTAGTCTATTGGTAAGCCAAAAAAGAACAAAAAAAATAGAACACAATATCCATGAATCTCGGGACAACCTGTTTTACACAGATCTAAATACATATAATGGGAATACCTGAAGAAAAGAAAAAAGCAGAATGAAATTAGTGAAGTAACAATCACTGAGATTTTCCTACAATTAATGATAGATGGCAAACTGTCAATCTATGAAGCTCACATAACGTTAAACATGAAAAACAACAAAAGCCCACAACCAACTATCTCATATTCAAACTAGACAACAATCAGACAAAGAAAATATACTGAAAAAAGCCAGAGGGGAAAACACCTAACTTATCAAAAGACAAAGATTACAATTAAATCAAATTTCTTTGTGAAATCATGCAAGGAAAAAAAAGTGAAGTGAAATATATTTTAGATATATTTAGGCAGAGAAAGAAAAAGAAATGTGGAAGATAAAAGAGAAACAGAGAACAAGGCAACAAATAGAAAACAGTAAAAATATATATATATAGTAGATATTCATCCAACTATATCAATAGTCACTTTCAAAGTTGATGGTCTAAATAAACAAAGGAAAGACAACAACTTTCCCACTAAATAATAAAATAAGACTTAATTATATGTTGTCTACACGAATCACAGTTTAGATATAAAGACAGATTAAAAATAAAAGATGGAGAAAGATATATCATGCCAACACTAAACAAAAGAAAGCTGGCATAACTGTACTAATTTTAGACAAAGCAGAAGAAGGAGATTTCACAGAGATAAAGAGGGGCATTACATAATGATACAGGGGTCAGTTCTCCAAGAGAATATCGCAGTCCTTAGTGTGCAGAGGGGCAAAAATATGTGAGGAAAAAACTCACAGAACTCACAGAACTGTGAGGAAGATGAATCCACCATTAGAGTCAGTCACTTCAACACCCACACCCATCCATAATAAGGAGTCCCAGCAGGCAGAAAATCAGGAAGGAATAGTCAAACAGCACCATCAAATAAGTGGATTTAACTGAAATCCATTCAACACCTCATCCAAACACAGCAGAACACACATTCTTCTTAGACTCACATGAAAGATTCATCACAAAAGACCACACTCTAGGACACAAAACACACCTTAACAAATTTGAAAAAAAGAGAATTCACATACGATATGCTTGTAGATCACAGTAGTATTAATCTAGAAGTCAATAACAGAACCATAGTTGGAAAACCCCCAAATATTTGGATATTAGAGAACACACTTCTAAATAAAATATTAGTCAATGAGAGAGTGATGTCAGCAAGATGGTGAAAGAGGGGTTTTCTACCATCATCTCACCACACTGCACTGATTTTGACAACTTACCAAGGATGAGTACCTTTGTGGAAGTATGGGAATCCAATGGAGAAGTACCCGCACACTAATAGAGCAAAAAATCTGAGGACAGACACTATGACTATGGTAAGAACAGGTTTAATTTACGTGCATCACACCCCCGCCCCGCTCCAAAGGTGGCACAGCTTATTGCCTATCGGACAACCTCGGCCCTGGCTTGCCCCATGGGGAAAGTGAGAGCACACTGATTGAACATTTGGCTTTCCCAGTGGTGAGGACACTGCCCAAGATGCTCACTGATTTCTCCTCTCACTAAGAACACCAAGGGGATCAGCACAGGTGAGTGTCTGGAAGGCTGGGAGCACGGAATTGTTGCAGGGACACACATAGCAACCAAGTTTCAAAACTCAACAAATGGCTACAGATGCAAGTAACTGTTGGTGACTCCACCAGGAGCTCTGCACACCGCATTCCTGCCCACCCATGCCAGCTCCCAGGGCCTGCCCCAGATGGGGAGTGCAAATCTCCAATATCTCAAGTTCACACACATTCAGCTGGCTCAACTCAGTGGGATTGTAAGAAGACACACAAACTTGAGCATTTCAGGGGACTACCCTCAAGAGAACAAACAGGGGTGGGGAGGTGTGGGTTGGGCCTGGCTTTGAGGGATCCAGAGAAGGCATGCAATCTTAAGAATTCCTCCTAAAGAGGGAACAAGAGACATCAATCAGGTGCTTCCATAGAAAAGTTCTGTGAGAGCCTCAGAATCCTACGGGGCTGACTGGTGAAAGCTGGGAGCTGGGAGGTCTATGGACGGTGCTGGTCTTCCTTTCACTCTCAAGTCTTGACTTCCTGTTAAGACTCTATGGTTCCAACTTCCTGCAGGGAAGTTATATGGGGTCTGACAATTAAGTTCGGGAACTCATCCTAGAAAAAGTGCTACATACCTCATTGCTGAAAATCACTATGGTCACCTTTGAAGTACTCCCCTTGGGAAGCTATGCACTGACACCAGCACCCAGTTCACCCTTCAAAGGAATTTTGGAACTGTTTTTCTGGAATGGCCATCAGAGCTCTCGTTGTATTATCCTTGATATCCTGAATGTCATCAGTATTTCTTCCTTTCAATATTTCCTTTATCAGAACTGACTCTGGGTGGTGAACAAACAATGGGATTTATAGACGATGTAATACAGAATTGTACACCTGAAATCTATGTAAATTTACTAACAATTGTCACCCCAATAAAATTAATTTAAAAAAAATATTTCCTTTATCTTCGTGTAAAGAAAGAAGTCATTGGGGTCCAGATCAGGTGAGTAGCAAGGGTGTTCCAATACAGTTATTTTTACTGGCTAAAAACTCCCTCACAGACAGTGCCCTGTGAGCTGGTGCATTGTCGTGATGCAAGAGCCATGAATTGTTGGCAAAAAGTTCAGGTCGTCTAACTTTTTACGCAGCCTTTTCAGCACTTCCAAATAGTAAGCTTGGTTAACTGTTTGTCCAGTTGGTACAAATTCATAATGAATAATCCCTCTAATATCAAAAAAAGGTTAGCAACAGCATTGCAACAAGTTTGTGAACTTAATTGTCCAACCTCATTATGGGGATGGAGCCCCAGAAAGCAGTTTCCAGGCTCTCGGCCTCACATAGAAAGGTGCTGGCTTAGGTAGTAAATGGCCATCAACTGTGATGAGATGGCCATCAGCTGTGGCTAGCTGGCCATCAGCTGTAACCCGTAAGCCATTGGCCACTAATAAACTGCTGTGGCTATGCTAGCAGAGAAATGGGGGCTAGCAAGAAGATGGTGGCTGGCAAGCGCGGACTCCTATTAGGACGGCGGGTTGCAGATTATGTAGATCCTGCTTCCTGTGTCTCCAGCCTAGCCCCCAGTGAGAATATACTGGTTTGACTCCCCTACTTATGGCTCCGTGGGTGTTCCTTTTTGGCCTCACCGTGTCCTGCGTTCTTATGTGGGGAGCGGGAGCAGAGACCCCGCCTGACACCCCGCACGACACGCATATATAGCAGCCATTCCAGGAGAGGAGCAGAATGCTGTATGTGGGTAGCCGGGAGTGTACGTTCTTACACTGCTGCAGTGGTTTTTGTTTTTTCCTTTGCCAAATAAATCCTCTTTTGGTGGACTACCTGGAAAATTATTGTTAGGCCATAGTTAGGTCTGGAGCAGAAACCTTCTTGTCTTAAAAGCCATCTTGTC